>NC_051307.1:159619012-160251161 GCF_015220235.1 Choloepus didactylus
TCCACTTTCATTCTTTGGCATGTGGATAGTCACTTTTCCCAGCACCATTTGTTGAAGAGATTATTCTTTCCCTGTTGAGTGGACCTGATACCTTGACAAAAATTAATTAGCCATAGATGTGAGGGTTTATTTCTTAACTCTCAATTTGATTCCATTGGTCTATATGTCTGTCTTTGTGCCAGTACCAAACTGTTTTGATTACTTATACTATGTTTTGAAATCAGGAAGTCTGAGTCCTCCAATTTGATTCTGCTTATTCAAGATGGCTTTCACTATTTGGGGCCTCTTACTGCCCCATATAAATTTAATGACTGGCTTTTCCATTTCTGAAAAAAGGATGTTGGAAATTTGGTTGGGATTTCATTGAATCTGTAAATTGCTTTGGGTGAAATTGACGTCTGTTGATATTTATAGTCTTCCAGTCCATAAACACGGATATCCTTCCATTTATTTTTGTTTTTTTTATTTCTTTTAGCAATGTTTTTTGTATAAGTTCTTTACGTCTTTGGATAAATTTATTCCTGAATATATGGTTCTTTTAGTTGGTATTGTAAGTAGAATTTTTTCTTGATTTTTCTCTTGAATTTGTTTGTTGTTAATGTATAGAAACACTACTGACTTTTGTGTGTTGATCTTGTACCATGCTGCTTTACTGAATTCACTTATTCTAGGAGGTTTGTTGTGGGTTTTTCAGGATTTTGAATATATATGAGCATGTCATCTGCAAAAAAGGGAAGTTTTACTTCTTCCTTTCCAATCTGGATGCTTTTTATTCCTTTTTCTTTCCTACTTGCTTTGGCTATCCAGTACAATATTGAATAACAATGGTGACACTTGGCATCCTTGCTTTGTTTCTGATTTTGGAGGGAAAGCTTTCAGTTTTCACCACTGAGTATGTTAGATCTAGATTTTTCATATATACCCATTAACATGTTGACAGTGTTTTCTTCTATTCTTAGTTCTAAGTGTTTTTATCAAGAAGGGGTGTTCTGAATTTTGTTATCCTCATCCTTTTTTTGCATGAGTTATTTTTTCTTATTTGTTCTATTGAAGTGTTTGTATTACATTAATTGATGTTCCTGTTTTGAACCACTTGTGCATACCTAGGATAAATCCCACTTGAACGTGGTGTATAATTCTTTTCATGTACTCTTAAATTTGGATTGCTAGTATTTTGTTGAAGATTTTTGTGTCCATATTCATAAGGTCTATTGATCTGTAATTTTCTTGTCTTATCTTTATCTGGCTTGGGTATTAGCAGGATAATACCTCATAGAATGAGTTAGGGAATGTGCCCTCCTCTTCAAGGTTTGGAAGAATTTGAGCAGTATTAGTGTTAATTCATCTTGGAATGTTTGATAAAACGTACACACTGAAGTCATCTGGTCACTTTTGTTTGTTGGAAGATATTTTGATTACTGATTCAAAGTTTTTACTTGTTATTGGTGTGTTGAGGTTTATTTTTTTCTTAAGTCAGTGTAGGTTTGTTTCTAGGTATCTGTCTATTTCATCTAGGTTATCTAATTTGTTGGCATACATTTGTTCGTAGTATTCTCTTATTTTTATTTCTGGGTGGTCAGCAATAATGCTCCCCCTTCTGTTTCTGATTTTAATTATTTGCATATTGTCTTTCTTTTGTCAGTCTAGCTAAAGGGTTGTCAATTTTATTATCTTTTCAAAGAACCAAGTTTTGGTTTCATTGCTTCTTTCTATTTTTTTTTTTTTTTTTTTTAATTCTCTGTTTCATGTATGTTTGCTCTTATCTTTGCTATTTCCTTCCTGCTGCTTTTTGGCTTTTCTAGTCTTCCATGTGTGAGGTCAGGTCTCTGTTTTGAGGGTTTTCTTATTTAGAGGTGTACATATTCCTCTTAGCACTGTCATAATTTTCCTTGTGATTTGTTCTTTGACCTATTGGTGTTTAAGAATGCATTGTTTAAATTCCACATATTTGTGAATTTTCCATTTCTCCCTCTGTACTGATTTCTAGCTTCATTCCAGTGTGTTCAGAGATGATACATTATGTGATTTCAATACTTTTGAATTTATTGAGACTTGTTTTCTAACCTAACATGGTCTATCCTGGAGAATGATCCAGGTTCAGTAGAGAAGAGTGTATATTCTCCTGCTGTTTGGTGAAGTGTTCTATATATATCTATATATATCTGTTAGTACTAGTTGGTTTATAGTATTGCTCAGGTTTTCTGTTTCCATGTTGACCTTTTGTCTAGATGTTGTATCCATGAGTGAAAGTGATGTATTGAAGTCTCCTGTTAATGTAGAACCATGTATTTTGGGGATCTGCTGTTAGGTGCTTATATATTTATAATTTTTATGTTTTCTTGTCAGATTTACCCCTTTATCAGTATATAGTGCTTCTTGGTTCCTCATAACACTTTTTGATGTAAAGTCTAATTTATCTGATATTACTGTAACTACCTGAGCTCTCTTTTGCTAGCTATTTGAATGGTATATATTTTTTCCATTCGTTCACTTTCAACCTAGTTGTGTCTTTGAATTTAAGGTGCATCTCTGTATACAATATATAGTTGGGTCATGTATTTTTTTTTTCTTAATCCGTTCTTCCAATATCAGCCTTTAACTGAAGGGTTTAATCCACTTACATTTAAAGTTACTAACTGATAATGATGACTTAGTACTGCCATTTTGGTATTTGGTCTTTGTAAGTCTTATTCCTTTTTTGTCCCTTAATTCTTCTGTTGATGCCTACTTTCATATTTGTTTGATTTTTTTGTAGTGTATCATTTTTATTCTCATTTCTTTATGGGTATATTTTTCAGTTTTTTTCTTTTCACCATGGAGCTCATATTTAACATTCTAAATATACAACAGTTACTTTGATTTGATACCCACTTAACTTGAATAGCATACACATAGACTTTTCATATATCCCTTAATACTCCCCACCATTTTTGTTGTACTTCTTACAAATTATATCCATACATTGTTTGTCCAAAACCACAGATTTATAATTACTTTTTACGCATTTGCAATTTAGAATTTGTTTTAAGGTAAAAGTGGTCTTACAAAAAATCCTATAGTACTGACATTTATAATTACCCATATGGTTGCCTCTGCCTTTCTGCCACTTTGACCCACTGAGGTTCTTTCCTTTCAGTTTGAAGAACTCCTTTTAGCATTGTGTAGGCATGTCTATTGGTGAGGAATTCACTCACCTTTTGTTCAAATTTATTCACTTGGTATTCTTTGGGCTTCTTGAATGTGCATATTCATGGCTTTAAATTTGGCAAATTTTCTGCCATTATTTCTTGGAGTATTTCTTCTGTTCCTTTCTTCTACTTCCAGACTCCCATAATGTCCTTCTGTTCCTTTCTTCTACTTTTGGAATTCCATAACACATACATTGGTATGCTTCATGGCTGCCCATGGGTTCCTGAAGCTCTATTTTCCTTTTTTTCATTGTTTATTCTTTCTGCTCTTCCATCTCACTCGTTTCAGTTGTCTTGTCTTTGAGTTCACTGATTCTTTCATCTGCCAGCTCCAATACTCTGTTCGGAATTTTTCATTTCATTTCATTTACAGGCCTACCTTGTTCTGTTGCGCTTTGCTTCATTGTGCTTCGCAGATACTGTATTTTTTTAAAAAACAAATTGAAGGTTCGTAACAATCCTGGGTTTAGCAAGTTTTTTGTTGCTATTTTTCCAGCAGCATATGCTCACTTTGTGTCTGTGTGTCACATTTTGGTAATTCTCACAATATATCAACGTTTTTTCCTTATTATTATATTTATTATGATCTGTGCTCTGTGATCTTTGATATTACTATTGTAATTGTTTTGAGGTGACACTAACCACACACCATATAAGACAGCAAAGTTAATAAATGTATGTGTTCTGACTGTCCTCCTGACTAGCTGTTCCCCTGTCTTTATCTTTCTATTCTGGCCTCCCTATTTTTTGAGACACAACAGTCTTGAAATTAGGCCCATCAGTAACCCTACAATGTCCTGTAAAGTGTTCAAGTGAAAGGAAGAGTCACTTACCTCTCAATTTAAATCAAAAGCTAGAAGTGATTAAGCTTAGTCAAGAAGGTGTGTCTAAAGCCAAGATAGGCTGAAAGCTGAGCCTCTTGCACCAAAAAGTTAGTCAAGTTGTGAATTCAAAGGAAAAGGTAAAAGTGCTACTCCAGTGAACACACAAATGATGAGAAAGGTAAACGGCCTTATTGCTGATATGTAGAACATTTTAGTGTTCTGGATAAGAGATCAAACCACTCACAACATTCTCTCAAGTCAAAGCCTAATCCAAAGCATGGTCCTAACTCTCTTTAATTCTGTCAAGGCTGAGAGAGGTGAGGAAGCTTCCAGAAGAAAAGTTTGAAGCTAGCAGAGGTTGGTTCATGAGGTTTAAGGAGAGAAGCCATCGCTATAATATACAAGTGCAAGGTGAAGCAGCAAGTGCCGACACAGAAGCTGCAGCAAGTTACCCAGAAGATGCAGGGGGCATTGATGCAGGGGACATTGATGCAGGGGCATTGATGCAGGGGGCTACATTAAGCAACAGATTTTCAAACAGCCTTCTCAAAATTGGAAGATGCCACCTGGGACTTTCATAGCTAGAGAGAAGTCAATACCTGGCTTCAGAGCTTCAAAGGACAGGCTGACTCTCTTGTTAAGGGCTAATGCAGCTGGTGATTTTAAATTGAACTCAGTGCTCATTTACCATTCCAAAAATCCTAGGAGCCTTTAGAATGATGCTAAATCTACTCTGCCTGTGCTCTATAAACAGAACAGCAAAGTGTGGTTGACAGCACATCTGTTTACAACATGATTTTACTGAATATTGTAAATCTCTTGAGAACTACTCCTCAGAAATAAAGATTCCTTTCAAAATATGACTGCTCATTGACACTATACTTCGTCACCCCAAGAGCTCTGATGGAGATGTACAATGAGATGAATGTTGTTTTCATGCCTCCTAACACAACATCCATTCTGCAGCCCATGGATCAAGGAGTCATTTAAACTTTCAAGTCTTATTTAAGGAATACATTTCCTTATGTGATACATAATGCTGTAGGTGCCACCTTGATTCCTCTGATGGATCTGGGCAAAGTCCATTGAAAACCTTCTGGAAAGGAGTCACCTTTTCAGAAGTGACTAAGAACATTCTTGATTAATGGGAGGAGGTCAAAATATTAACATCAGCAGTAGTTTGGAAGAAGTTGATTCTAACTCTCATTGTTCTGGATTGCTAATGTACCAGAAATGGATTGGCTTTTATAAAGTCCATTGAAAACCTTCTGGAAAGGAGTCACCTTTTCAGAAGTGACTAAGAACATTCTTGATTAATGGGAGGAGGTCAAAATATTAACATCAGCAGTAGTTTGGAAGAAGTTGATTCTAACTCTCATTGTTCTGGATTGCTAAAATACCAGAAATGGATTGGCTTTTATAAAGGGGGTTTATTTGGTTATAAATATGCAGCTGGAAGGCCATGAAAATGTCCAAATTAAGGCATCAACAAGAGGATACCTTCACTGAAGAACAGCCTATGGCATCTGGAAAACCTGTTAGCTGGGAAGGCATGTGGCTGGCATCTGCTGATTCTTTGCACTGTGGTTCTGGTTTCAAAATGGCTTTCTCCAAACTGTCTCTGGGCTTGTCTCTCTTAGTTTGTTCAGCTCCTGTGCACCTAAGCATTGGGGTTCCTCTCGATTTCTCTGGAGCAGACTCTGGGCTAGCATCTCCAAACATCTCCAAGCATCTCCAGATGTCAGTGTCAGTGTGAGTTCTTAACTTCTCTCCAAAATGTCCCGGCCAGCTGCTTTCAGCTCCTTCTGTTTGTGAGCTCTTTTGTAGGATGTCAGCGATTAAATCAAGACCCACCCTGAATGGGCGGGGTCCATGTCCCCATGGAAATAATGTAATCAAATCTTATGCCCATAGTTTATTGAGTCACATCTCCATAGAAGCATTCAATCAAAACATTCCAACCTAATCATCTGCCCCCACAAGATTGCATTAAAGAATATGGCTTTTGGGAGGACATAATATATTAAAACTGGCACACTCATAGATGACTTGGAGGGGTTCAAGGGTTCAGTGGAGGAAATAAGTGTAAACTTGTAAATAGCCAGACTACTAGAATTAGAAGTGGAACTTGAAGATGTAACGAAATTGTTGCATTCTCATGATAAAACTTTACTGGGTGATAATTTACTTTTTTTTTTTTTTTTTTTAAATTCAATTTAATTTTTTTTTTTTCATTTTTATTGAGATGGTTCAGATACCATACAATTACCCAGAGATCCAAAGTGTACAATCACTTCCCCCCGGGTACCCTCATACAGCTGTGCATCCATCACCACACTTAATTTTTGTTCAATTTTTAGAAACTTTTCATTACTCCAGACAAGAAATAAAGTGAAAGATGAAAAAAGAAAAAAAGAAAAGGAAACTCTAAACCTCCCCTATCCCTAACCAACCCCCCTCAATTGTTGACTCCTAGTATTGATATAGTACGTTTGTTACTGTTTATGAAAAAATGTTGAAATACTACTAACTGTAGTATATAGTTTGTAATAGGTATATAGTTCTTCCCTATATGCCCCCCTATCATTAACTTCTAATTGTATTGTCATACATTTGTTCTGGTTCATGAAGTGATTTCTAGTATTTGTACAGTTGATCATGGACATTGCACACCATAGGATTCAGTTTTATACATTTCCATCTTTTGACCTCCAACTTTCCTTCTGGTGACATATATGACTCTGAGCTTCCCCTTTCCACCTCATTCACACACCATTCGGCGCTGTTAGTTATTCTCACATCTTGCTACCAACACCTCTGTTCATTTCCAAACATTTAAGTTCATCCTAATTGAACATTCTGCTCATACTAAGCAAGAGCATCTACATTTCTTCACAAGGCAGGAGGGAGAGTCAAAGAAGGTAGAGAGGCAAAAGAAAGAGGAAACAAAAAAAATGACAGCTAGGAAGCAGCAAAAGGAAAAATAACCTTAAATCAAAGTAGAATAAAGAATCAGACAATACCACCAATGTCAAATGTCTAACATGCCTCCCCTATCCCCCCTTATCTGCATTCACCTTGGTATATCATTACATTAAAGGAAGCATAATACAATGATTTTATTAGTTACAGTCTCTAGTTTATGCTGATTGCATCCCTCCCCCAATGCCTCCCCATTTTTAACACCTTGCAAGGTTGACATTTGCTTGTTCTCCCTCGTAACAGAACATATTTGTACATTTTATCACAATTGTTGAATACTTTAGATTTCACCAAGTTACACAGTCCCAGTCGTTATCTTTCCTCCTTTCTTGTGTTGTCTCACATGCTCCCCATCTTCCTCTCTCAACCGTATTCATAGTTACCTTTGTTCAGTGTACTTACATTGTTGTGCTACCATCTCCCCAAATTGTGTTCCAAACCACACACTCCTGTCTTCTATCACCTATAGTGCTCCCTTTAGTATTTCCTGTAGGGCAGATGTCTTGTTCACAAAGTCTCTCATTGTCTGTTTGTCAGAAAATATTTTGAGCTCTCCCTCATATTCATAGGACAGCTTTGCTGGATACAGGATTCTTGGTTGGTGGTTTTTCTCTTTCAATATCTTAAATATATCACACCACTTCCTTCTTGCCTCCATGGTTTCTGCTGAGAGATCCGCACATAGTCTTATTAAGCTTCATTTGTATGTAATGGATTGCTTTTCTCTTGCTGCTTTCAGGATTCTCTCTTTGTCTTTGACATTTGATAATCTGATTATTAAGTGTCTTGGCGTAGGCCTATTCATATGTCTTCTGTTTGGAGTACGCTGCGCTTCTTGGATCTGTAATTTTATGTCTTTCATAAGATATGGGAAATTTTCATTGATTATTTCCTCTATTATTGCTTCTGCCCCCTTTGCCTTCTCTTCTCCTTCTGGGACACCAGTGATACGTACATTATTGTACTTTGTTTCATCCTTGAGTTCCCGGAGACGTTGCTCATATTTTTTCATTCTTTTCTCCATCTGCTCCTTTGCATGTAGGCTTTCAGGTGTTTTGTTCTCCAGTTCCTGAGTGTTTTCTTCTGCCTCTTGAGATCTGCTGTTGTATGTTTCCATTGTGTCTTTCATCTCTTGTGTTGTGCCTTTCATTTCCATAGATTCTACTAGTAGGTTGTTTGAACTTTTGATTTCTGCTGTATACATGTCCAGTGCTTCCTTTTACAGCCTCTATCTCTTTTGCAATATCTTCTCTAAACTTTTTGAATTGATTTAGCATTAGTTGTTTAAATTCCTGTATCTCAGTTGAAGTGTACGTTTGTTCCTTTGACTGGGCCATAACTTTGTTTTTCTTAGTGTAGTTTGTAATTTTCTGTTGTCTAGGCATGGTTTCCTTGGGTATCCAAATCAGGTTTTCCCAGACCAGAACAGGCTCAGGTCCCAGAGGGAAGAAATATTCAGTATCTGGTTTCCCTGTGGGTGTGTCTTAGAAAATTGCTCCACCCTTTGATGCCTCAGGTCACTGTGCTTTTCTGCCCAGCAGGTGGCGCCTGTTAGCCTATAATTCTTGACTGGTGTGAAGAGGTATGGCCATGTTCCCCCAGGCTCTGGGGTCTGGTTCTGAATGGAAAGGGCCCCACCCCTTTCCTCCTAGAGAAGACAGACCCCTCAGGTGGAGGTCATTAGCATTTCAATGGTCTTGCTCTCTGCTTGTGGTGTCTCCACCCTTCCCAGAGTCACAGCCCTGGAAACTGAAAATGACTGGGGCTTTCTCCACTGAGCCAAAAAAGAAACAGATAGTCCCCTTCAGACCCAGTCCAAGGCGACCCTCCGGGTCTCCCAGGTCAGTCGTCACCCAAAGCCTCTGTCTGTTTTTTGGGGCTGCGTACCTGTAGTGAGCAGTTCACACTCGCTACTTAAAACCCCAGCTGGAGCTCAGCTGAGCTGTATTCGCTTGCTGGGAGAGAGCTTCTCTCTGGCACCACGTGGCTCCACAGCTCGGGCTATGGGGGAGGGGGTCTCACGACCTGGTTCCGCAGGTTTTACTTACCGATTTTATGCTGTGTTCTCAGACATTCCTCCCAATTCAGGTTGGTGTATGATGAATGGATGGTCTTGTTTGTCCCCCTGCAGTTATTCTGGATTATTTACTAGTTGTTTCTGTTTTTTTGTAGTTGTTCCAGGGGGACTACTTAGCTTCCACTCCTCTCTATGCCGCCATCTTGCCCGAGTCTCGATAATTTACTTTTTTTATGGATGAGCAAACAAATTGGTTTCTTGAGATGGAATCTGTAGGTGAAGGTGCTGTGAACATTGTTGAAATGACAACAGAAGATTTAGAATATTACGTAAACGTATTGATAAAGCAGTGGCAGGGTTTGAGGTGATTGACACCATTTTGCAAGAAGGTCTGCTATGGGTAAAATAACTTTAAACAGCATCGTGTGCTACATGGAAATCAGTGTGGCAAACTTCGTTGTCTTATTTTCAGAAATTGTCACAGACACCCCCGCCTTCAACAGTTACCACCCTCATTAGTCAGCAGCTATTAATATTGAGGCAGTTATCTTCCACCTGTAAAAAGATTACGGCTTGCTGAACACTTCAGATGATGGGTAGCATTTTTTAGCAAAAGAAGTATTTTAAATTAAGGTATGTACATTGTTTTTTTTTAGACATAGTGCAGTTGCATGCTTATAGACTGCAGTATAGTGTAAACATAACTTTTATATGCCCTGGGAAACCAAAAAATTCATGTGGCTGATTTTTTTTTATTATTCATTTTATTGAGATATATTCACATACCATGCAGTCATAGAAAACAAATCGTACATTTGATTGTTCACAGTACCATTACGTAGTTGTACATTCATTACCAAAATCAATCCGCGACACCCTCATTACCACACACACAAAAATAACCAGAATAATAATTAAAGTGAAAAGGAGCAACTAAAGTAAAAAAAGAACACTGGGCGCCCTTGTCTGTTTGTTTGTTTGTTTGTTTCCTTCCTCCACCTTTCCACCCATCCATCCACAAACTAGACAAACGGGAGTGTGATCCCTATGGCCCCCCCCAATCCCACTGTCCCCCCTCATAAGCCACATTTTTATACAATTGTCTTCAAGATTCATGGGTTCTGGGTTGTAGTTTGATAGTTTCAGGTATCCACCTCATGTGGCTGATTTTATTGTAATAATCATTTTATTGCAGTAGTCTGGAACTGAACCCTCAGTATCTCTTGAGAGGTGTGCTTGTATTGTGGTCTTCACCTTTAGTATTTCTCTTTTGTTCCTTTTTAAATTTTCTGTTTCTTTTATTGAGATTCTCATATTTTTCGTTCATTGTTTTCCTGATGTCCCTTCAGTCTTTTTCTGTGTTTTCCTTTTTCTCCTTGAGCATATCGAGAGTCAATTAAAGTCTTTCTCTGCTATGTAAAAAGTTTGGTATTTTTTTGTCTAGTAATCTTTTTTTTTTGCACACTGTATATTTTAATTGTTTAAAGTGTGAACTGTGGAGTTTTGTTCCTGCACTGTCTGTTCCTTTAGTTTGTATCCAGCTAGTGATATGACAGAAATTTACTTGCGTGCCAGGAGCTAATAGAAGCAAATAAACAGAAAGAAGCATGTTTCAAATCTTTGCAAATTTTCTATGCCTTGGCTGGTGCTTTCCTGCAGAATTTATTCCTCCTGTCAAGAGGATAAGCTCTAGGTGAATGTGAAGTGAAGTGTCCTGTCTTTCTTTTATGAGCCTGTGTCTTTTCCTGGGCTTGTGCTTGCTAGAAGCCTTAGGAATTAACCCTTTAAAGGAATTCAAATGCCCCCTGTAATCCCTATGAAATGAACTTTCTCTCCCTCCAGGATACTCTGTTATATGATTTAAAGCAGGTATTCCTTTTACCTAGACACTTTTTGTTTAATTGTTTCTCTATATTGTTTTAGTAGTTTATAAGCTGCTTCTGACAGCAGGAAAAGTTCTGAGTGGGTGAGCTTCCTGGTTCAGTCTTCAGGCTGTCACCTGGAAGATTGGCAGTAATACACAGATGCCCTCGTACATACATAGGAGTTATTCTGTTCTGTCTTGAACAGGGCCTGGGATCCACAGTGGGAGTGTCAACAGACTCTACACAATACTGTGTGTGTGGGGGAGTGGGACCAGCAAGAGGGCCAGAGCTTCTCCTACTGCTTTTTTTTGCTCTATGTATTTTTGTTGCGATTGTTCAAATACCCTACAACTATCCAAAGATCCAAAGTGTACAATCAGTTGCCCATGGCACCACCATACAGCTGTGCATCCATCAACACAATTTTTTTTTTTCAATTTTTACAACATTTTCACTACTCCAGAAAAGAATTAAAGGAAAAAAAAAAAAGGAGACTCAGATCTCCCATACCCCTAACCATGCCCCCCTCCATTATTGATTCATAGTTTTGGTATAGTACATTTATAATTGTTGATGAAAGAATGTTAAAATACTAGTAACTGTAGTATATAGTTAGCAGTAGGTATACATTTTTTCCCCTATATGTTGCTGTATTATTAACTTCTAGTTATAGTGACATACATTTGTTCTAGTTCGTGAGAGAGATTTCTAATATTTGTATAGCTAATCACGGACATTGTCCACCACAAGATTCACTTATACATTCCCATCTTTTAACCTCCAGTTTACCTTCTGGTGATATGCATGACTCTGAGCTTACCCTTTCCACCACCTTCACACACCTTTGAGCACTGTTAGTTATTCTCACAACATGCTCCCATCACCCCTGTCCATTTCCAAACATTTAAGTTCACCCTACTTGAACATTGTGCTCATAGTAAACAACTGCTCCCCATTCTTTAGCCTCATTTCTATATCCTGATAACTTATATTTCATGTCTGTGAGTTTACGTATTATAATCAGTTCCTATCAGTGAGACCCTGCAATATTTGCCTTTATATGTCTGTCTTATTTCACTCAATATAGTCCCCTCAGGATTTCTTCATCAACCCATTTCTTTTAAGATGGTTTTGTTCACACACCATACATTCCATCCTAAGTAAACAATCGTTGGTTCCCCGTGTAGTCACGTATTTATGTATTGAGCACCATTGCCACTATCTATATAAGGACATCTCCATTTCTTCTACAAAGAAGGAGGAAGAGTCAAAGAAGGCAGAGAGGCAAAAGAGAAAGAAAAGAGAAGGAGGAAAAAAAAAACAAACTAAAAGCACAAAACTTGAAAGCTGGAAAGTGACAAAAGGAAAGATAGCATTAACCTAAAGTAGAATAAAGAGTCAGACAACATCACCAGTGCCAGGAATCCCATACCCTTCCCCTATTCCCCACCCCCATATGCATTTAGCTTTGTCATATTGCCTTTGTTACATTAAAAGAAGCATAATACAATGTACCTGTTAATTATAGCCTCTAGTTTGCATTGATTTTATTTCCCCCCCAATCCCACCATATTTTTAACACCTTGCAGTGTTGACATTCATTTGTTCTATCTCATGTAAAAACATATTCGTACCTTTTGTTACAATTGTTGAGCACTCTGGGATTCCCTGAGTTACACAGTCCCCGTCTTTATCGTTCTGGTGTCCTACATGGTGCCAGCCTTCCTCTTTCAACCATAGTCACAGTCGTCTTTGTTCAGCGTACTTACATTGCTTTGCTACTACCTCCCAAAATTGTTTTCCAAACCTCTCACTCCTGTCTTTTCCTTTCTGTCTTCAGTCCTTCCTTTAGTTTTTCCTGTAGAGCAGGTATCTTGTTCACAAACTCTGTCATTGTGTGTTTGTCAGAGAATATTTTAAGCTCTCCCCATATCTGAAGGATAGTTTTGCCGGATATAGGATTCTTGGTTTGTGATTTTTCTCTTTCAGTATCTTAAATATATCACCCCACTTTCTTCTTGCCACCATGGTTTCTATTGAGACATCTGCACATAGTGTTATCAAGCTTCCTTTGTATGTGATAGATCGCTTTCCTCTTGCTGCTTTCAGGATTCTCTCTTTATCTGTGGCGTTTGATAATCTGATTATTAAATGTCTTGGCGTAGGCCTATTTAGTTCTATTCTGTTTGGGGTACGCTGTGCTTCTTGGATCCATAATTTTTTGTCTTTCATAAGAGATGGGAAATTTTCATTGATTATTTCCTCTATTATTGCTTCTGTCCCTTTTCCCTTCTTTTCTCCTTCTGAGACACCAATGTCATGTAAATTCTTGCTTTTCCTTGTTGTCCTTAGGTTCCTGGAGATGTTGCTCATATTTTTCCATTCTTTTCTGTATCTGTTCTTTTGTGTGTAGGCTTTCAGGTGCCTTGTTCTCCAGTTCCTGAGTGTTTTCTTCTGCCTCTTGAGGTCTGCTGTTGTATGTCTCCATTGTGTCTTTCATCTCTTGTGTTTTGCCTTTCATTTCTATAGATTCTGCCAGTTGGTTTCTCGAACTTTCAATTTCTACCTTATGTACGTCCAGTGTTTTCATTATATGGTTCAGCTGTTTTGCCATGTCTTCCCTAAACTTTTTGAATTGACTTATTATTAGTTGTTTAAATTCCTTTGTATTAGTTGAAGTGTAAGTTTGTTCCTTTGGGCTATAACTTCATTTTTCTTAGTGTAGGTTGTAGTTTTCTGTTGTCTAGGCTTGGTTTCCTTGGTCACCCCAATCAGGTTTTCCCGGACCAGACCGGGCTTAGGTCCCAGAAGGAAGAACTATTCAGTATCTGGTTTCCCTGAGGGTGTATCTTAGAAAATTGGTACACCCTGTGATGCCTCAGGTTACTGGTACTTTTCTGCCTAGCAGGTGGTGCCTATCAGCTTGTAATTCTAGACTGGTGTAAGTAGTTGTGGCCCATGGTGGTTTTCCCCCAGGCTCTGGTGTCTAGTTCTGAATGGAAGGCGGGTAGTAGAGCTGGGCCCCACTGCTTTCCTCTTAGAGAAGATGGGCTCCCTAGGGGCAGGTCATTAGCATTTCAGTGGTCTCTCTCTGCCTGTGCTATCTTCACCCTTGTCTGTGTCAGAGTATTGGGAGCTGAAAATGGCTGAGGCTTTCTCCACTGAGCCGAAAAAGGAACAGAAAGTCCCCTTCAGGGCTAGTCCGTGGCAACCCTCCGGCTCACCAAGGTCAGTTGTCACCCAAAGCATCTGTCTGCTTGTTGGGGATTCGTAGCTTATAGTGAGCAGTTCACACTTGATAATTAAAACCCCAGTTGGAGCTCAGGTGAGCTATATTCTCTTGTTGGGAGAGCGCTTCTCTTTGGCACCATGAGGCTTTGCAGCTCGGGCTGTGGGGGGAGGGTCCTCCTGGCTTGGATTCACAGTTTTTACTTACAGATTTTATGCTGTGCTCTTGGGCATTCCTCCCAATTCAGGTTGGTGTATGATGAGTGGACGGTCGTGTTTGTCCCCCCACAGTTATTCTGGATTATTTACTAGTTGTTTCTGTTATTTTTTAGTTCCAGGAGAACTACTTAGCTTCCCATTCCTCTCTATGCCGCCATCGTAGATCCTCCTCCTACTGATTTTAAAGGTGTGTTGTCTTGATTCACCCCTTATCCGGTTACTGCAACCCTTTAACTGTTTTCCAGAGTTTTGAGGACGATACCTGTGCCAGTTTTTCCTAGGGGTGGGGGGATGGGGATGGATAGCACCCTGTAGCATATCACTGTGCCATCAGAACCAAGAATAAGATTTGAGTCAGGAAGCTGGTGCCACCTTGAGCTTTCCTATCTCCTTCCTTGTTTTAACTATACCATTTAGTGAGTCACAGTTTCAAAGGACATTTGCTATCTGTTTGATAGTCTCATTTATAATTAAGTAATTTTCACCATTTACTCTCTTTTTTCTTTTAAAGTTGTCTACATTTTCAGGGTCATCGGTAGCATTTTTTTTGGTTATGGAAACATTAAAAATAAGTTACTATTTAAGATGCTGCTCTGGTTTGCTAAAGCTGCCATCATGTAGAATACGAGAAATGGACTTTGTAAAATGGCTTTTACAAAGGAGATTTATTAGGCTACAAGTTTACAGTACCAAAGCCATAAAAGTGTCCAAACCAAGGCATTAACAAGAGGGTGCCTTCACTGAAGGAAGGCCAGTGGCATCAGGAACACCTCTGTCAGGTGGGATGACATGTGACTAGTGTCTGCTGGTCTTTTGCTCCCAGTTTGTGTTTCAAAATGATTTTCTCCAAAATGTCATTGGGCTTCTGCCTTCACTCCTCTCTCTCAGCTCCTGTGCATCCTTGCTTCTTTCTTCCATGGTGCTTCTCTCTAAATATCTGGGAGTCCTCTCTTAGCTTCTCTAGAACAAACTCTGGGCTTTGTATCTTAGTTTAGCATCCCCAGACTTCCTTCTGTCGGCATCTCCAAGTGTCTCCAAGTGTCAGCTATCATCTGGGTCTGTGTTGGCTCTTAGCTTTTCTCTTAAATACTTCAGTGAACTAATAAAGACCAACCCTGAATGGAAATTATATCCCCATGGAAATAATCTAACCAAAAGTATCACCCACAGTTTCTCCATGGAAACACTCAATCAAAAGTTTCCACACAATGAGATTGGGTAAAAGATCATGACTTTTGTTGGGGGCATAGTATATCAAATCCGGCACAGATGCCATTTAGTGTAGTTTTCTGACAGTTCTATTAAATCAGAATTGGTGTATAATAACCTGCATATTTATAAATTATACAAGTTGAAAAAGTTTGTGTTGTGTGTACCCATGAAATTATGATTGCATTCAAGATACTTAGTTTTATAAATAAACTTTTATTGAGGAATAATTTACATACAGTGTCCCTTTTTTAAGTGTAGTTTTAGCAAATGTTTATGTTCTTGTAACCACCACCACCACAACCAAGATGAAGAGCATTTCTAACACTCTGAAAGGTTCTCGTGTCCCTTCCTTGTAAGTCATTCTCTTTGACACTGATCCAAGCAACTACAGTTCTTCTATTGCTATAAGTAACAGAATTTTCCGTAGAATTTCATATAGGTTGAATCATATAGTATGTACTGTTTTGCTTATGGCTTCATTTGAAGAACAAGATCTTTTTTAAGAGTCACACATGTTGTTGCATCTATCAAGAGTTCATTCTTTTTTATTGATGAGTAGCATTCCATTGTATGGATATATTCCAGTCTGTTTACCGTCTGTTCACCTTGTTTTGGACATTTGGATTGTTTCCAATTTGGGAACATTTTTGTGTGAGTCTGTGTGGACAGAAATTTTGATTTCCATAAATACTTCAGTCTACTTGGCTGAAAAATTTTATTTTCCTATATGACTACATTATCATTATCCCTAAGGGAAATAACAATAATTTCCTAATATAATATCTAGTTCATATTCATATTTACTCAGCTTACTCCAAAATGTCTTTTATATTTCTTTGGTGTTCTTTTTTTTAGGTGTTGGAGTGTACGGAGTTAGAGGGCATTCCAGGATATGGTCAAATTCCATGGATACCATGGTTGTTACGTCTCTTAGAATTATTCTGTTTTAATACAGAATGACTCCTTCTCTTTTCTGTTCAAGATACTGATCTTTTGAAGAGACTAGGTTGCTTATTTTTTATTCTTCAATTTTAGTTTTTCTTCTTTCCTAATTGTTTCAGAGGAGTTCTTTAATTTGTTCCTTTATCCTGTGTATTTTATGTTCCCTCACTTCAGGTGGAACATAAAGTTAGTTTTTCCACCATTTTGATGGGAAGTCTGAGTGTTTAGTTAGTAAGATGATAAGTTTTGCCAGACCTCTCTTTTTAAAAGATGTGTCTTTTCCTTTGCAATTAGCAAATCTGTGGTATGATAGTGTTACCAGTAATGTCTTTCACTTAATAGTGTTAGAGTATGTTAATGATACTTGCCTGAATCAGTTATTTTATCAGGGGTTGCAAAATGGATATTTTCTAATTGTTATTTTGTCTACATTTATTAGCTGGCATCTTTCTATTAAAAAGAACTTTCAGAAACCATGGTTGAACTATGGTTCTGTCTAAAAATGCAGGAATAAAACTTAATCTTTACCTTTAATTAACAATATTTTAGAATAATGAGTTAGCACTATGTATACTCTTACGGCGACAAATGATTTTCCCTTTTTGAATTTGTTTCTGTGTATTTCAACTGGTTCTGTAGATTCGTGGATTTTTATAGCTTTAGTGTTTTGTACTCAATTGCTGTTATTCTTTTTGATGTTCCAGTTGTTCCAAATTTAGCCAGTGATTATAAGCACATCTTTTATTCAGAGAGGCCAGGAGGAAGTGTCATCTTAAAGGGCAGGCTTTGAAATGAGAATTCTCCCCCCCCCTTCTTCTTAGATAATGGTTATTACCACAAATGGAGATAATGGGATTTTGGTTTTTACATAGCACATATAATAGGGCTGTTGGGTTCAGTTATAGTGCAATTTTCAAACTCAAATCAGTTTTATTAAAACCTTTATTTCCTTTTAGATATTGCTACTGGTGTTTTCTAGTGTATAGTTAGCATGCTTTTTTCCTCCCAAAGATAAAATATGAAATTAAATGTCTGTTAATCCTGTGCTTAGTACATAACTCAACTTTATCATGGGGGAAAGTGATTTTAAGATACAAGCTAGTTATAACTAAGCATTGTTAGGAAACTCAGTTATTCAGTGTATTTTTAAAGCTAAGAGTAGTCATCTCTTCATTGCATGACCCTTTGCTGTCTTACTGATTCTTGAGATTTTTTCCCCCTCATTTTTGATAACCAGGTTATGCAGGTTTAAATGGTCTGAATCCAACATTGCTTTTTCTACAAAGGTAAAAGTAAACAGGTTTGCTTTCTGTCTTTAAGGTCCCTTTCTATCTTGTCTTGGTAGTAGAAAAAGTTATCTTCCTTAGTCTCCTTTAGAGTCCAGTGGAAAGGAATGACCTCTTCATTGGATGTACCAGTTTTGTTACCTTATTGATTACATTGCTGTTTGCTAATGCTGCTGGAATGCAAAACACCAGAAATGGGTTGGCTTTTATAAAGGGGGTTGGTTTGATTACACAGTTACAGTCTTAAGGCCATAAAGTGTCCATTAACAAAAGGTATCTTCACTGGAGGATGGCCATTGGCATCCGGAAAACCTCTGTTAGCTAGGAAGGCACGTGGCTGGTGTCTGCTTGCTTCCAGGTTGCATCTCAAAATGGCGTTCTCCAAAATGTCTGCATCACCTTCTGACGGCTGTCCTCAAAAATGTCTGTCTCAGCTCCAACTAGCTGTGTGCTTCTTCTGTCTGAGCTTATGTAGTGCTCCAATAAAACTAAACAAGGCCCACACTGAATGGGTGGGGGCACACCTCCATGGAAATTAACCAGTCAGAGTTATCACCTACAGTTGGGTGGGTCACATTGACACTGAACTAATAGGTTCCAACCCAGTCCACACTAATATGTCTGCCCCCACAAGAATGCATTAAAAAATATGGCTTTTTCTGGGGTACACAAATATACAAACTGGCACATTCCACCCCCTGGATACCAGAAAAACATGTTCTTTCCAAATACAAAATACATTCATCCCATCACAATATCACAGAAACTTTAATTTTTTTCAGTAATAGTTAAGTACAAGATCCCATGAAAATCAGTTACAAGCATGGTCTGTCCAAAAGCAAAATTGCCCTCTGGCTCTGTACTTATGAAACTTAGAAGTTATCTGCTTCCAATATACAAAGGAGGGGCAGTCATAGGGTAAACATTCCCACCTCCATAAGGAGAAACTGGAAGGAAAACAGGGTTTAAGGGACCTAAACAGTTCCTAAAACTTGTAGGGCAAACTCCATTAGATTTCAAAGTCTGAGAGTCATTAACAGAACGACGTTGTATCCTTGGGGCTTGAGAGAGCAGGAGTCTAACCCTTTCCAAAGGCTTTCGTGGCAGCCCTTTTCTCTCCATACACTGGGTTGAGTGCTCCAACATATCCACACATTGAGGAGACCACCTTTTTGGCTCCACCCTCCTCAGACATCGGGGTGCCATCCAGACTCTGCCTCTCTGGAGCAAAGGCTCTACCCCCCCCCCCCCCCCCCCCCCCCCCCCGAACAGTGGAGTGGCGGTTAGGCTCTCTCCAATTCCCTGGGAATGTGCTCCACCCTCTTTGGGGCCTGGAGTGGCAAAATTCTTCCTGAGCATTGGGGTGGAAGGCCCACCCTGGACATCTGGGGCAAACTCACCCTTTCCATGTGTGTGGGCCACTCCGCTTTCCCAGCCCGAGACCTCTTGACTCCAGACCTCAACCTCCATGGCTCTTGTCTTTGAAGAAATTTTTCCTTCACTTTGTTCCTTGTCTGTCTCCTCTAGTCCAGACTGGCAGCATCTCTGTCTGTAAAGATCTCACAAAAATTCTGTTGGCTTCACATGAAGCACAGTGGGGTCTAAGCTGTCAGACAATAGGACTTTCCACGAATCCTTTCTGGATAATTCCATCTCCGATCCTGTCTTGTACTGAAATGGCGGCTGGGTTCCATGTTTGGTTAAATCTTCACGTTGGGCTGTAGCTTCTCGGGGTCCCCCCCCTAAAGCCTGGAGTTTTCAAAACCATCAGTTTCTGGTTTCTTTGAACCCAAGAGTTCATTCTCAGCTTATCTCTGTCCTGTTGCATTTTACTATAAGAAGAAGCCAGGTTATTTCTTCTGTATTTAGCTTAGAGATCTCATCAGCTAAATATCCCAGGTTGTTGCTTTCAAATTCTGCCTTCCATCCAACACCATGACTCAATTTTGCCAAATTCTTTGCTACTTAAAGCAATGATTGCCTTTCTTCCGGTTTGCAACAACACATTCATCATTTCTGCTCAAGGCCGTATCAGAAGTATCTTTAGAGTCCATATTTCTACCAGCAGTCTCTCCAAAGCAGTCTAGGCCTTTTCTGTCAAGCTCCTCACAGTTCTTCCAGAGTCTTCCCCTTATCCATTTAAAAAGTCGTTCCAACATGTTTGGTATTTGCAAACTGAGCAGCACCAGCACCCCACTGCCGGTACCAAAATCTGTTCTAGTTTGCCCATGCTGCTGGAATGCAAAACACGAGAAATGGATTCGCTTTTTATAAAGGGGGTTTATTTGATTACACAATTGCAGTCTTAAGGCCATAAAGTGTCCAAGGTAACACATCAGGAATCAGGTACTTTCCTGATGGCCATTAGTGTCCAGAAAACCTCTGTTAGCTGGGAAGGCATGTGGCTGGCATCTGCTCCAGAGTACTGGTTTCAAAATGGCTTTCTCCCAGGACGTTCATCTCTAGGCTGCAGTTCCTCAAAAATGTCACTCTTAGTTGCTCTTCGGGTATTTTTCCTCTCTTAGCTTCTCCAGAGCAAAAGTCTTCTTTCAACGGCCATCTTCAAAATGTCTCTGTAAGCTTCAGCTTTTCTCTCAGCTCCGGAGCATTTTCAAAATGTCCCTCTTGGCTGTAGCAAGCGCGCTCCTTCTGTCTGAGCTTATATAGTGCTCCAGTAAATTAATCAAGGCCCATGCTGAATGGGCGGGGCAACACCTCCATGGAAATTATCCAATGAAATATATTGCCCTCGATTGAGTGATCACATCTCCATGGAAACGTCCAATCATAAGTCTCCAACCCGATCAACACCAATACATTTCCTGTCCACACAAGACCGCATCAAAGGTAATGGCGTTTTAGGGGACATAATGCATCCAAACCAGCACAATTAGGATAATGCTCCAAATATAATGATATTGGGAAAGCCAGTTTTACTATAAGAGTAGATAATATCTAGTTTTTTTATTTTGGAAATCGTATATTCCTCCATCTGCTGGACTGGCGAGGTTGAATACTTTGTTATTATGTCCTGGGTAATCTATTAGTTTTCCTTCTATCTGAATTAACAGTTTAGCTAGCCTTTACCCTATTGCTTTTGTCTAACAGACTTCAAAATCTGGTTTGCCTATTATATAATATTTCTCTTTATATCTTCTTTTGACCATCTTGTATGTATGTGTGTCTTTTGAGGTTAGTATGGAGTGGTTGGAACATTTACTAAATGTTTACCTTGTTCTAATTACTCTAGTACTTGATTTTTACAACTTGACATCATTCATGTTGATTTCTGTGTTTTGTGGTAAACCTTTTTTTAAAGTTTTTTATTAACTTCATCAAAAAATTAAAATTTCAAAACAAAACAAAGCAAAGGAATAAGATAAACAAATATCCTAAAGTAACTTCATTGCTTCCAATATACTCCTACCATAACACAAGAAAATTAAAAAACCATAGTCATTCCTGAGCATTCCCATATCGTTAAGATTACCCTCAACATCTTATCTGTTCGTATTAGATTATTGTTTCCCTTCACTAGCTGCTATCTCTAGGTCCTGTATATTCTACAATGTAGGATAGTTGTTTTACATTTTTCACAAAGTTAACATTAGTGGTAACATACAATATCTATCCTTTTATAACTGACTTATTTCACTCAACATTATGTCCTCAAAGTTCGTCCATGTTGCCATACGTTTCATGACCTCATTTCTTCTCACTGCTGCATAGTATTCCATCACATGTATGTACCACATCTTGTTTATCTACTCATCTGATGTAGGACATTTAGGTTGTTTCCGTCTCTTGGCAATTGTCAACAATGCTGCTATAAACATTGGTGTTCAAATATCTGTTCATGTTGCTACCTTCAGGTCCTCTGCGTAAATACCTAGAAGTTTAATTGCTGAATCATAGGGTAGCTCAATATCTACTTTCTGAGGAACTGCCAAACTGTCTTCCAGAGTGGCTGAATCATTATACAGTCCCATCAGCAATGAATAGGTGTTCCAATTTCTCCACATCCTCTCCAGCATTTATGGTTTCCTGTTTTTTTAATGGTAGCCATTCCTGTTGGTGTGAGATCATACCTCATTGTGGTCTTGATTTGCATCTCTGTAATAATTAGCGAAGATGAACATTTTTTCATGTGTTTCTTAAACATTTGTATTTCTTCATATATCTTTTGCCCATTTTATAATTGGGCTGTTTGTACTAATGTCACTGAGTTATGAGATCTCTTTATATATACAAGATATCAGTCTCTTATTCAGACAGATGCTTTCCAAATATTTTCTCCCATTGAGTTGGCTGTCTCTTTACCATTTTGACAAATTCCTTTGGGGTACAGAAGCTTTTAATACTGAGGAGTTCCCATTTATCTGTTTTTTCTTTCATTGCTTGTGCTTTAGGTATAAGGTCTAAGAAGCGACCTCCTAATAATAGGTCTTGAAGATGTTTTCCCTACATTATCTTATAGGAGTTTTATGGCATAGTCTCTTATATTGAGGTCTTTGATCCATGCTGAATTAATTTTTGTATAGGGTGTGAGGTAGGGGTCCTGTGTTAAACTTTTAATGATATGAGGGTATTAAAAACATATAACAGCAACATTTTGTGGTATCATTGCTAAGAAAAATGTACATACAATATATAAATATGTGGTGGTTTAGGCATGTAATACATTTGGAAAGTTACAGACAAAATTGGTAACAGTAAGTCTGATAGCCGTGGTGTCGGGTTGTAGAAGCTTACTTTTTCTCTATATCCTTTTTAAACTTTTAATCCCCATGCCCCCAGTTTAGTCTTTTGTCATGTCATGCACACATCTTTGTGTGCACACATACCCATTCTATTTCTATAATCGTTGCCTTTATCAGGAGCAACAATTATCAATTTGTAGGTTTCATTTTTGTAGGCTACTCTTAATTCTCATGACATTTCTGTTTTTTAAATCTAGTACTTGTGTGTTCTCTAGAATGGCAGCTACGGGTCAAGGAAATCTTTGCTTGATAAACAGTAACAAAAATAATAGCAAAGTGTTTCTGGATATTTATTTGAGTGAATGTTCAGAAATATGCTTTATTGGTTAATGCGTTATGTGAATCAATTCATATTTCAGCCACAAAACTTATTACAACCTCGTAAGACACTGAAGAGATGTTAAATTTATGACTTTATCTCTCTGTTTCTGTACTTTTATCAGTGAGTGATGGGCTGTTCATTTTTCAGTATATTGCCTTCTCATTAAAATCCTTCTCCAAGAGTCCTTCTAGTTTTCAAGCTTTTCCTTCTCAGTTTATCATCTTTACATTTTTTAAAATCCTGTCAAAGGAGTTATCTAGAGATATGTTGGACCCAGATGATAGCTTTTAGCCTTTTCTTCCTATCCATCTCAATCTATGATGACACTAGTCTGTACTGAGAACCAAATGGAGTATGAGAGAGTGCCTGTTGTAGGTATTCAAAGAATCTAGAAAGAGAAATAAATCTGAGCTATATGGTATATACAGATGTGGCTTTTTTCTTGGTTAATTGTGTATTTTTTAAAAAGTTCTGTTGTGGTAACATATATATAACAAATTTTTCCATTTTAAACCATTTTTAAATGTACAGTTCACTGGCATTAATTATATTTACAATGTTGTGCTACCGCTAACTCCATCCATTAGCACAAGTTTTTCTTCACCCCAAACAGAAACTCTGTACCATTAAGCAGTAACTTCTTCCTCCCTCCTCCCAGCCCATGGTAACCTTTAATCTACTTTCCATCTCTGTGAATTTGCTTTTTCCAGATATTTCATGCAAGTGAAATCATATAATATTTGCCCCTTTGTGTCTGGCGTAACTTAACATAATGTTTTCAGGGTTCACCCATATTGTAGTATGTGGGAGAACGTCATTCCTTTTTATGGCTGGATTATAATGTAATTAGCTTTTTATGTGAAAAAAAAACTGATGTTAAGGACCTCTCTATTTGGATTTGTGGTGTTCATTAACATTTACTGCATCATGTGTATACTTTGAAAATACAAGGTGATTACAAAGAAAAACTATAGTTTTTCAACTCTTTTCCTTAAAGTGACTGTACTTTAGTCTGGTAAATTAGGATCCCAGTGGAAAACATGAGTTCTGCAGGGGCCTTATCACTATGGTTTAAAATCACTTAATTTTGAATCAGTGCTTTCCCCTGCCATTGCCAATTTATTTGCTTGGTGACCTTGGCCTCATACATCAAATTCTGCATTTGTTAAATGGGAATACTAGAAGATTTCTTTACTACATGGTTGGGAAAATCTGGTGAGTTATATGTGGTTATGTGCTTTTTACAAAGATGTTGGTAATATTGGATGAATCTGTAAATTGAAGTGATCAGTGAATAATTTGGCTCCTGATTGTTGTTGGAATTTATAAATTGAAACCATTGAAAATTTTGTGAAAATCATATATATTTTATGTGTGCTATGAATAAAGGCCATGGTTTTATGAATTGACTGTCTTCTAAATATTCAGGTTTGTTATATAGAATAATTAAGTGCTTATACTGAGCCTCAACAGGCAGAGTGCTCTTTGAAGTGAATGTTATGATTTGTAAATATAGTGTTTGTTAATAGTTAATAAGAGGTCAAATTATTTTCTGTAGTATTATAGTTCTGAAGTTGTGAGGAGTTATTTTGTCAGCTCAGGGCTCTTGGTGGGTGTGATATTACATTTTTAAGAGTTAACTTTTCCTTATTACCCAACTCCTGTAACTTACTATAGAAAGTTTAGAAAATACACATAAGCAAAGAAAAAAATTTAGTCTCATCACCCATAGTTAACTATTGTTAATATTTTGATGTTTATCCTTCAAGTCCTTTTTTATGTGTGGTAGCCTCAGGCCTAGCTACAACCACAAAAATTGATTCTAAACACACTTTTTGTTATTTTTTTCCAATTAAAAGTTCATTTCTGGGAGAGCTATAATTTTTGAACTTTTTTTTTAAAGCAGTGCAGACCTTTGTTGAAACAATATATGGAGAAATGCTGTGCATAAAACAGGTAAAAGTGGGGTTGCTCTCTTTGAAGGTAGGGTGGAAATAAAAAAAAAACCTTGGTGTTTGGCTTTCTTCACTGTCCTGAACAAACTGCCTTCATAATAGGATGCATCATTGAAAAATTACTGCTCTCTAGCATTATTTAATGACTGCGTGGTGTTCTATTATATGGCATCTGTGGAAGCCCTGAAAGTGTTCTCCTTAGATCTCTCTTGAAATATATCTGCCTTGAGGAATTCTGTTAGCTAACAACATACAGCTACAGAGCCTTTGTGATCTGCTATAATATTGACTCATGGCCATGTTCTGCCTGGACAGCTCCCTGCCAGTGACTGATCACAGCAGGATACTAGGGCCTGGCCATTTGTGTCCAACATGGGTGGGACTCTCCATTGGGCAGTCTTTGCACCCGAGCTCCCCACGGGGCTAGCAGATCAGGACTTTCTGGTCTGAAGCTCCTCCTACCTAATCTTCCTTCTTCCTCTTCTTTCATAGTTGTCAGACCTGCATTGCTCCCTGAAGGCTTTCTCTGCCTACTTCTCTTGCTCCTTTCCTCTTCTTCATAGGCATTTCCCATAGCACATTTCTTATACTTCTAATTCCATCTTGAGTCTGTTGCCCAAAGAATCTGAACTGACACTGCATCCAGGTGTTTTATTTTTTAATAAATATTTTAAAAAGTTATAGACATAACACATGCCTGTGTTAGAAAAAAAAGCAAAAAATAAAAGTAAAACATCCACTCCTCTTCCAAACCCTCAGAAAATGAGCTTTGTGTTCATTATTTTGCCTGTAGTATATTCTCACTTATATCATTATTTGTTCATGTGTCAACTTCAGATAGTATCTATTTTCTTTCTATTCTGAAAGTTAAGGAAATTAGTGTATGTAACATTGCTTTTCTCTCTCCTCCCCCTCTTTTGATTTTTAAGTAGCAGTGTTAGTATTTTTATCTGGCCAAGGCTTATGTTTATGTTTGCACTTAATTATATCTGTAATTTAGACTGTGCTTTGACTGTAAATTGATTTTAAAAATTGAGAATCAATAGTAGCATATGCTGTTATGATTACCTAAGTATTGTTTAGTCCAGAACCAGGTAATTTGGTTGGAATTATATAGTAGGAGTGTAATCCCATGTGTATCATCTCTGCCAAGGGAAGTTTTCAAATTTCTTTCTGGATGCTCTGTTTCTTTCTAGATGTCTCTATTCCTTGTCTCTCATGTTGTCGTCTTTAATGGTTCAAAGCAGAAGGTTGACTTGGGCTCTGCTGGATCTCTTCTTAGAGTTCCACAAGGCTGAAAACAAGGTGCTGGGAGGTCTGGTGCCTTTCTGTTTCCTTGATCATTCAGATTACTGGCAGAATTGATTTCCATGCAGTTGTAAGACTAAAGTTGTTTCATTACAGCCTCTTGAAGCCATTTGCATTCCCTAGCTTGTGGTCCCCTTCATCTTAGAACCAGCAACAGAGGGTATTATTCCTCTCAAACTTCTAATCTGTCCTGCCTCTTTTTTGCTGCATTACTTTGCTGCCTACTTTCACTTTCAAGGGCCCACATGATTATATTGGATGAACCCAGATAATCTAGGATAATCTCCCTGTTTTAGGGTTCATAACCTTAATTACAGCTGCACAGTCACTTTTGCCATGTAATGTAACATAGGAGTAACATAGGTGGTTAAGATCATAGGGGAACAAAATCATGTCTACTACAGTCCACCCTTGGTCCCTATAATCTGTGTCCATCTCACATGCAAAATATAGTCACCCCATTCCAAGGGTCCTAAAGGTCTCATCCTGTTATAGCATCAACTCAAAGTTCAAAATCTCGTCTAAATGCCATCATAATCTAAATAATCGAAAATCAAGTATGGTGAACCTCTTTCTCTTCTCCATCTGTGGACTTCTGAAACTAAAGTATAATTTATCTCCTCCCAAAATAAACTGGTGAGACAGGCATAGGTTAACAGTTATAGACATTTTGGTTCATAAAAGGAGAATATAGACAAAAAGGGAGTCACCAGTATCAAGTGATTTAAAAACCAACTGGGTTTTCTGTGGTTTGCAGATCCACCCTCTGGTTACTTGTTTTGTTTTTTTTATCCTTTGTATTTCCTCAGGTTTGGTGATTGTTGGTTGTCCATTCACATTCATGAAAGAAAGAGTAATAAATTAGTCAATTTTGTAAGTGGGTTGCAGTTCTCTGTTGTAGGTTTGTTTAATCCATAAATTTCTCCCTTAACGGTGACCTGTGGTAGGCTTCTTTACTTTAAGCCATGTGTTCTCAAAAGGGTGAAAGTTGGTTTGTGGGGGCAAAAATTTCTTGTTCTTTTTATGTATAAAGCACAGATATACATTCAATACTAAATAAATTTACAGTACTGTTTTAGTCTGCTAGGCTGTTGAAAGCAATATACCAGAAATGGGTTGGGTTTTAACAATGGGAATTTATTAGTTTACAAGCTTACAGTTCTGAGGCTGTAAAAATGTCCAAATCTGGACATCATCAAGACTGTACCTCTTCCTAGTTACTGGCTGCCTGTGATCCTGGACTCTTCTGTCACATGGCAAGGCACACGGCTGCATCTGCTGGTCTCTCCGAAGGTTCCCTTGCTTCCAGCTTCTTACTTCCCTGGCTTTCTCTCTGTCTGAATTTCATTCTCTTATAAAGGACTCCAGTAAGAAGGCTAAGACCCACCCTGAATGGTCACATCCTACTCACTAAAAGATCCTACTTACAGTGGGTCCTCATTCACAGGAATGGATTAGCTTTAAGAATATGATTTTCTGGGATACGTAACAGCTTCAAACCATTAGAAGTTCTAACAGTTTATACTGTATACATTATATACAACAAACAGATAAACAGGTACTACAGTTGCGTAGAGGGAATAATTAGGGAAAATATATGTGAAAAGACTACTTGGGGTGTTGATGATTGAAAAAAGGTTGAGAAATACTGTATTAAGGTATATGGTTGAGAAGGAAGCAGGCAGTAGGATACCCACAGTTGTCCAAATAATGATGGCTTATCTGGGGGGGGAATGCTTTAGGGTCTCAGTTGCTGCTCTACGTCTTTTTCAGGTCCCAACACCTACCTAGGAGCCCTCTGCAGACCTGTATACTTTAATTAGCACAATGGCTTTCCAACTTTCTAAAAACTGTGATCCATAGTATAAAATACGTTTTACGTTGCAACTCAGTACACACATATAAATGAATTTATAAATATATACCTGAAGGAAAACTTCACAAAATAGTACAGACCCTTACTTTGTATTTTCTATTCTCTCCATTCTGTATCATTAAAAAATTGTGGCTGTGACTCATGAAATTGTTTCAAACCCATGGTAATCTAGAACCTGGGTGCATCCTGAGGCCAAAGGCCATTGTTGCTAGCTCTTTCTCTTTATTAAGTAAGGAGGAGAGGAGGAGAGGCCTAGTTGACTAAGTCATTTGGAATGCAGTTCTTTAATTAGTGATTTGCCTTGATGGTATCCCAGTCCCTTCCCCACAGTGTTGGCTGAATTGGGAATACCCAGACTATCTTGGCTGCAGTTCCTTGTACTAATTTTTTCTTAATCTGATCTTATTTGTTTTATATCTTTCAATCATCATCTCAATTTTTTGATCCAGTGAGGGACCATTTTCCATACATTTCTGATTTGATTATTTTTTTTTCTCTGAGAATAAAAACAAAGCAGCCTCCCTCATTACTTGAAGACTCCAGTTGGGAGGAAAGGCATTTTTGTGTGTTCAGACTCCCATCTAGAATTGGAAGCCCTATAGGCTTTCGACTGTTGTAACAGTGCTCAGTTGTATGTTTTTGGTGTTGTCCAGTTTTTCTAAAACTGTATCCTTGCTAAATCTGTATGAATAGCCACACTTATTTTTAGGAATGGTTTTAGAACTGTGTGACATATCAACTACCTGTCAAATCTTTACTTATCATTGGTGCTGATTAGCTGGATAATGGTTAAGAGTGAGCTTCCTCTGTTTAGGCTGTCAAAGGCTTTTGACCGCTTATTAGCTGTGTGACCTTAGTCAGATTACCTCATTTTTCTGTGCCTGCTTGGTTGTTCTAACTTAGAGATAGTAGTATCTACTTCATGGGGTTGTTGTGAGAATTAAGTGTTAGAGCATGTAAAGAAAGCTCATAGGATAGTGCCTGACATGTAGTAAGCATTTAATAACTGTTATCTGTCAAGATCATCATCATAACCATATTCATTCATACATGTGTCCTTTTGCTTAAAAAGAAATTTTCACATGCACTTTTTAAACTAAGCTTTATAGATAAACCTGGTATTCTTTTTTTGTTCTCAACCTACTTGATTTTTTAATCTCTTTTTTGATGTACTAGAATTATTAAACTGGCAAATTGTCATAGCTAAGGAGTTAGCTCAACTAAAGGAGAAAAAAGGTGAGAGGAGATTAGAGAAACATCAAGGCGTTATTCTCAAAGATCTACACTCTCAGTTAAGATGAAGGGTTGGAGACTGCAAACTATATTCACTTTGTGGGTAATAGTTAAGGGTGAAGAACAAGTCAGATTGCTGGGTTAGAACATTGGTTCCACAATTTGCTGGCTATATGACTTTCTGTAAGTTTCTTAACATTTTTGGTTCTCAGTTATATCATCTGTAAAATGGGGATAATGTGAATAGCTACCTCAAGGGATATTGTGAAGATTTCATGAATTAATGCATGTAAATTGTTGAGAAGTGCTCAGGAGATCTTAGGAATTAGTATTCTCTTTGGAAGTGGATTTTGATTGCATTGTTTGATCATATTCACAATTGTGTAAGTACAAGGAATATAGGATTGGAGTAAAAGATGAGGTTTTATATTAAAGGAGAAATGTGGTATGCTTTCCATCATCTTGAGATGGTATAGCATTTGGTATGAAGGAACTATCCCATTTGTAGCTATTATTTTTCTGATAAAAAACATCTTGTGTAATACATTTTGTGCATCCTTTTTACTTGAATTAGTTGGTTGAGTATTGTTTTAGAAATTGATTTTTTAAGACTACTAAGTGTTTATTGTGTATTTCCTATTTTTTCTTTAATCAGCAACATTCATTATGTATCAGTTTTGAAATTATTTTGCAGAGAGAAGTTTGTCTCTGAACGTTTGTTTTTATTATAGCAGAATTGCATGCAGTTCATTAAGTTTGCGGGTAAACTGGCTAGCTGTGCATTTTTATGAGAAGGAGTTTTCCCAGGACAGTCTTTGAAGTAGAGATGTCTGTCTCCAATGAATTGCCAAAATAAAGATTTTTCTTGAAAACATTGGAATGTCTTTTGTATTTGCTATTTGCATATACATCTCTTCCTGTATATGAAGAGTGGTGTGTGTGTTTGTGCCATATGTGTGATGGGAAGCATTTTATTATAATACTACATTTAGGGCCAACTTTTTCATTAGTAAAATTGTGCATGAAAATTTGGCAGTATAGTAGAGCATATGTTCATTCATTACTCATGATGGTCCATTGCTAAATATAGTCCTGGTGTATTATTCTTTCTTTACTGTGTCATTTCTGTGCATTACTAAATATGGTATTCATCTATTCTGTGTTATTAATTATAGGCTTGATTTTGAAATTCGTAAACCACATAACAACTACCCTTTTTGTTATGAAATAGTTGCCTTGATAAGGTATGTTGAGCTTTTCATTTCATTTGGGTACTGTGCTGTGTTGAGCTTTGGTTGTTAATTGATAGATGTAGTATCCTCTCTGTGAGAGCTTTTAAAATGCATAGCACGTATTTCAGAAAGCAGTTGTTGCTATGGTAACTCTCAGGTCACTTGCAGCTCAGCTTACATGATTGGCTGTTAATGGAGTCTAATATGCTTGAGAAGAGAATTGAGCAAATGGAAGAGGGTTTCGAAGAAATCCTCTTAAAGCCCTTGAAGTTTAACAGAACAGCACACAAAAATTTAACACTTATATTACTGTTACTCGCTTGGAAGATCTGTGAATAATGAAAGTAAGACAGTACAGATTTGGGGGAAAAATAATTTTCAGGACTGCTTTACACTGTTGGAAGCTCATGTTACCACTTTTCTTCACTTTACTGTTTAAAGAACAATCACAGCTGTCAGTTACATTCTGTGTTCTGCCCTCTTTATCACCTACCACAGAAGAGTTAATTATATTGAAGCATGGGAAGGTTGTTAATCCTGCAGAGTCAGAAAGAGTGCTAAAACTAGGAAAGTGTCTAAATTTACTCTACTTAAGTGTATTAAATTAGAGTCTTCTCTCATTTGGATTTTTAAGGTAGTCCTGTTAACCTGCCTATCTCTTAGGATATGTAATGGTGTGAAAAGGGGGGATGTTGGTGTGTACTTTGAATATTTAGGCCTGTTAATTAAGTAAAATCAAGCATAATTAAAAACTGCCATAATGAAAATTAATAGAGCCATGCTAGTTTTGGCAGTTGTGTAAACCAAATATAATTAAAACATGATTATGAAATTTATAATTCAGAAAAGATTTATCAAAATAATAGATTAACATCCCCCCAGTGGTGCTTTCAGTTTGTAAAACCATCTACAGTTGGTTAGATAACTGGGTGTAGGAAACAGGACTAAGACAAAGTAGCTAATTTTAAGTATCTGCTGTTTCTACTTTATCTTAGGGTTTTTGAGAAATTATTGAATATGGTGGTAGTATTGAAATTGATACAGTAAATTACAACTATATTTATATATAGTTGTATTTAACTTTATGAATTTACTAGCTGATAATAACTAGTGACAAAAATTAATTAGTACTTGCATGTGACCTTATTTTTGATTTATTCTTTCCTTTATTAAAGGAATGTATTGGGATATTAAAGAAAATTTCGTTATAGACCTACAGAGAATGTTGAGTACCCCCACTTTTTGACAGAACTATAATTTTTAGACATTTAATAAATGTCTTCTAAATGCCAAAATCTCATGATCATTATGCCCCCCCCCCCTTTTTTTTTAAAGAAAATCATTATGTTGTCAAGTGATAGTGTCTGTGTTACTTGGTGGCCATATTCTTGGTTTGCCTGGGACAATTCTGGTAGTACTGGTTTATGGTCTTTTTAAATATAATTATTAAAAATTTCTCTCTTTTTATGTTTAATGCCAGGAAATATAAGAAAAGTATAGGAATTCATGCTTAAATCCATAATAAATGTAGCCACATGAGCATTTCAGTGCATTTCATTTTTAGTCCTTTTCTGTGGGTATGAGTGTGTGTAAAACATCAGAAGTAGAGGTCATCCTTTATATGTAAGTCTATGCGTTACCATTTTCTTTCTTTATTTTATCATAAGCATTTTGTGTTTTAATTCTTCACAGACATTGTTTTTAATGGTATTTAAAAATAATTCACAGGTAACTGCTCTCCATTTGTAGGACATTAAGTAGCTTTCAGTTTTCTTGATATCAAAAATTTCAAGGTTGGTGAATGTTTTTGAATGTAGTTTCTGCCTACATTTCTTATTTCTACTTTAGTACACTTTTTTAAAATTTTATGACTAAATTTATTCAATACCCTTGTAAAAGTTTTGATAAGTGTCCAACAGTATAAAAAGTACAAAACAGATTTGTAGATTTCTAGTATATTAATACAAAGTGCATGACTACATACAGTACATCCGACAAAAATAGAAAGGTGGAAGGGGAAAAAGAAGACTGTGGTTGAGGTCTAGTAATAAATAAATAAATACAGAAGTAGAGATGATCCGTGTTATAGTGTATTCTACCACCAATACCGCAGTCAAAAGGTACAAAAAATTAAAAAAAAAATTTGAAATATAACCCAGGAGGAAGATAATAATGGATGGAACTCTTGCAATACACCTCAAAGGCTGTGGGGGAGTGGACCCAACTCACTGTATAATCTGTGCATTTGGTGTCCTGTAGCATGTAGGTTTTCCCAAAAGGAAGAAATAAAGATTTTTAAGTTTAAAGATTAAAAACTATAAACTATAGGGTGCCTATAAAAAGTGGTTCAATCCTTGTTATTTATACTATCCAATTTTTAAAATCCAGTTTTAAAAATAAGCACTGAGGCATGTTATTATTAGAAGGTAAGCAAAAATTCTCCTCCCATCATGAAAAGTGATTTTTTTTTTTTCCTGAAATTTTAGAAATGAGGCAATGAGAGTACTTTGTTTTGGATTCAAGTGAGAGGTTTTTAATAGAGATTTTAGAATTGAAGAGCTCCGTGTTCAGGATTTATCACCTAACATATCAGTGTTCAGAAAGCCTGACTTAGAAGAGGCCAAATCAAAACCAACCCACTCAGCATTCACACACACCTCTTTTCTTTAGAATTTTGCTTTAAATGTTGAAAAGAGAAAAAAAAAAAAAAACCCAAGTAGCTTAAAACAGGTCTAACACCGACTCTACACAGATAAAACCTTTACAAAGGTCAACTGAAGTAATCCAGACCTAAAACTGAATTGTGCAGATTTGCAATGAAGTCACCAGTCATATAACACAAACAAAAGTCAATTATATACGCACTAGGCAAGCTCTCTAAGAAATGTGCCCCCAGAAGCATTAACCTTTGTTTTGTGCCATCTTGAAGACTTGCCCACTTTATTTTTCAGACATTTTTAGTGGTTTGTGTTCTCTACCATGTGGTAATGTTTTGGTACTATTCATGTAGCCGTGCCATTTTCCCAAGAGGAGCTTTGATTCTGCTTTAGAAGTTTCATATAAATTAAAATCTTTATCAAATACTAAAATGGAGGGAGGTGACACAGGATGCAACATTGCAACATATACAGTCAAGTTACCTCTCTGTATATTTAGTAATTACTTTTCCTTTCAAGGTATTTGCACCAGAAAGCTTAGTCTTTCCTGCTTAATATTTCAATAGTACAGTTTGAATCATCAGAACCTTGGCAAGACCTTAGTATTTCAAAACTGTTAACAGATATCTCCAGGGGCAAGTCTATATAATTGCCCTTGGAGGTATCTGCCCCTAACAAATTTACTATCACGAGGGAAAACAAGTGTAGCCAGCCATCTTGAAAAATGCCCCAACCACTGCTTCTCAATATAGAAAAGACTAAAACTGCATATAGTTTATCATACAGCAAATCCTGTCTCTGTCCCCTGAAATCTCCCTAGTTTCATTCATGAGAAGGAGATTAAAAAAAAAAAAAGACTCAAAGAGCACTTTACAGTAGCATTCAGCTTTCCTATGAAATACTCAGCATCTTAAACATTATATACACTTTTCTTTTTCTTTTAGTAAGCTAGACACTGGCTTCAGAGTTTGCGGAACTGGGGGAAAAATAACCCATTCAAAACCATTCTAAAAATTGTCCTTTGGCAGAATAGCAAGTATCCAAGTTAAAAATACAAGGGTCACTTTGTTGTCTCCCCCCCCCATTTTTTTTTTTTTTTTTTTTTCGTGTTCCCCTTCTACATAAACCTCAGTCACCACTCCTGAGTGGAGATGGGTAGAGGCTCTGGCCCCTATTCCTGTGGCTTCTCAGCAGCTGTTTTCTTACTGCTACAGCAAGGTTTGGACAGATGTGTGTCAATGAGGACTTCCCCTAAATGGCCTTTATAGATAATCCCACAGCATATTTTCTGTCTTTTCCAGTATGTGAGATATAAAAAGGAAAAGACTGGTGTTCTGTTATGGACAGAAGCCATCTCAGTGCCTGAGCCATCATCTGACTTGTTACTGTAGCATGGAGATTGGGCTAGGGAGGTGCTTGTGGTACTGTGATCATCAGAATTGTGATGCTTAAATTGTTTCTGCAGTTTACTGATCTGGTTGCTTTTTATCCTGTTTCCAGACAGAGTTTTCACTTTCTTTGGTTTCAGTGTAGTCTTTAGACTGGGTCCTGCCCTTGCATCTACCACATGATTCCGTTTTTTTTTTTTTTTTTTTTGTTCCTCCTGGCAGCTTCTTCCATCTTTTCACAAGCAAGACACAAGCATTGCAGATGTCTCCTGAATGAGTCTCATGCAACCCAGAACAGCTCTGGAAGGCCTTTTCCACATGCAGTAACGTTCCCAAGGTGTGGAGTGCACCCCAGGCCAGCCCCACTCGGGTCGCTCCTGCCTCCTCTGTGGACTTGTCTAGAAAGATTGTCTCCTGCAGTCAGTAAACACTGTTAGAAGAGAAATTACCAAGTCACTATTACTGATCTTTTAAAGGTTCTTGGTGCATATTACTAATTATTTTCTTCAAGGGTTTTTAATTTCTTAGGACTTTTAACTTACTTTAAATTTAGTTGTTGCACTTCAGGTGCAGAGGATTGCATTAATTCCGGTCCTTAGTCCGTGGCATACTGCAATTATTAATTCATTTAAGGTTTTGCTTTCATTTATTTATTTCCTTTTTATATGAATTATCTACTCTTTCTCTTTTCATAGGCAACCATTTTAATATGGTTGATACATATGAGTGCATTCTTGTAAAACATACGTTGTCTTGTGTGGATATGCTTTAACTTGAACATAAAATGGAATTGGCATCGTTTTGTTCTTTACTTTTTTTTATTTTAACTAAGCATTGCATTTTTTTTTTTATTAAATTCAGTTTTGTTGAAATACATTCACACACCGTATAATCATCCATGGTATACAATCCACTGTCCACAGTATAAGCATTGCATTTTAAGATTCAATTCATATTGCTCTATGCCTGTCTCATCCATTGAATTTAATGGCTTCTTAATATTCCATCTGCCACACTTAATCATTACAGCAATGATGAACGCCTAGATTCTTCCAGCTCTCTGCTAATGTCAAACAATGCTAAAAAAGGAGAGCATTTTCATATATATCCCCTTATGGATATATTCAAGAATTGGATTAGTGGATTGGGTGGCATATATCCAATTGCACTAAATATTGCCAGATTACTCTTCAGAATAGTTGCACCAGTCTGCACTCACACCTGCAGTACATGAGGATTCCTGGATTTCCATTACAGATAAATCCCCAATACTGATGTGTTCAGTTCTATCAAAATGGGTAGGAAAGGTAGCCAGATTTTTTCCCTTTGGCTGACTGCCTTCACATTCTGGGAGTGTAATTGTTTTTCAGGCACTTCTCTTCCAGTCTTTCCAGGGTTGTATTTTATTGTATTTTCTAATTGGTTATTACTAATGGAGGGAAATGTTATGGATTTTTCTGTTAATGTATATGTGGCAATCTTGCTAAATGCTTTAGTTCCAATAGTTTTAGATTCTGATAGCTTAAAATGTAGATAATCTGGTTTCTTCCCTTCTTGTTATGCTTGTGCTCTTGTTTCTTTCAGCATTGGCTAGGACCTTTAGTATTATATTAAATGATAGCATTGCTAGTGAACATCTTTGTCATGTTCCCGATTTTATGGAATGAGTTTCAAGTTTCTTAATAGTGATTGCAATATTTACTGAAGGGTTATACACCAGCAGAATAGGAGACTGCCATTCTCATTTCACCTTGCTACCTTTGAGTATTATCACTTATAATATTTTCTTGAGGGGAAACTGCCTAACTTCATTCTTGATCAAAGAAATTATATTTAAAGCAGTAATCAAATGATCTAGTGATACTGAGATTTCTGTAAGTTTATTAGCCATTTTTTTCCTGTATCTTTGTCTTTTACTAGTTTTTTTTTTTTAATCTCTTTTTATATGCCATCAACTGTTATGTTAATGTCAACCCTTTGATTGTTATTCGTGGTGTTTTTCTTAACTTGCTTGTTTGATGTGCAGGAACTGAATTTTTATGAAGTTAAGTCTATTTTCTTTTCCTTAGTAAGATCTTACGTGCATGAGAAAGCACTTGGTTTCTTGGAACTTCTGAAATTTTTCTGAGGTCTTTCAACTTCTGTCTGTGACATTATCCTACTTAAACAAGGGTATTCTCGAGTATACTTTTCCTTTGTTCTGAATCACTCTACTAAAGATGTTACTTCTTTTGAGGTGCTAATATTGAAGGTGATCATAAAGATTATGTACTTTTTAAAATTCTTTTTCCGTTTTTCCCATTGGTTTCCACTAAGCCCAGGCTATCATGGAGGTATCTCGGGGCCGTTAGAGATGTGGCACTGGGTGTGATATGTGGGCATGGCTCCAGGTTTCCTATCCCACTTAGGTAAGGTTCAATTCATTTAAGGTGGTGGTCTGCATGGGAAGGCTGTATAAGACTGTTTGTAAAAGGATCCTTCTGTCAATAGAGAGCGAGCGAGTGAGCAGTTTGCAAAGTATACTATTTTAGCATGGGCAATGAGGGTTTAATTGCCGAGTGAGAAGTTATTAAATATAAAAGCCAAGATTAAAGTCTAGGTTTCCTGAATCCAAATTCAGGTTCCCAGTTTCCTGTATTTTACTTGATACTTTGTAATTTTGTGTTACGCATTTCTGAGCATTCACTGTTAGCTCTTACTTCTGAAGTTGCCTGTGTGCTCTTCAACCTTTTTTTCCTTGTGGGGAGGGTTTCCCTCCCCAACTCTTCATCCTTCCTTCCTTGTTTTTTAAGTTCTGCCACCAATCTCAGTTGCGGAATTTGAATTATGTCGCTTTCAGAGTCCCTCTTTTGAAACCACTGCATCAAATTCATTGCTAAGAGCTACCAGTTTACTCTTTTTATATATTTTCATGTCTCTTTTTGTTTTCCTGCTCCTGGCACCATGGTTAAGTCCCTTAACATCTCCTGCTTGGTCTATCATAAAAGTCTTGTAATTGGTTTCCTTATCACTAGGCTATAATTCCGCAGGTCTCTCTTATACCCTGCCTTAAATTAATATTTATATAATATGTCTTATTAGTGTCATTTTCCCAACTCATATAGCTTCATTGGGCAAATTAAAGTTCTAAGTTCCCTGAACTGTCACTGAAGGCCTTTTACAATTTGATTAGGCCTCTAGGTGATGTGTATATGTGTGTATATGTATATGTAACTTTATAATAGTATGTGCCTCTCTAAAAAGTTGAATTCAAGTCTATACAGATGTGTTAAAACAATATTGTAGTTCGTTCTTATTGCATGTGTAATACTTGTTTATTGTACCAAACACAGAGAAGCAAAAGCAAGGAATAAAATATCACTTATTCAGAAATAATCATTAGTCAAGTCTTTTAAAATGAACTTCAGAGGAGTTCTTCCTTCGTGTTTATCCTGAGTACATTTTGGAAAGTTCATACACAGGTTTGTATTTTTGTATTGTTGTTTTGAATGAGATCTTTATTTCCTATTCTTTTTTTCCTGTGTGGTAGTTTTGATTAAATATGTTCATGTTTAATAATGAAGAGATAAAGAATTTCAGAATCAAATCATTAAGGTTTTTTTTCTGATGATGGAATAAAAGGATATGAGAATTCATGTTCTCTTGTATTCAGGAAGAAATATCCAAGTGGAAAATTGCATGAATTTTATTTAATACCTGCTGAAAATATGTGATATTTTAAAGAACTTCTTTAACAAAATGGTATAGTAGAATTTATTTTAATTTCTTTGATCTATCAGAAGAAACCAAACTATACTCATGTATACAGTGTGAACATTTCAGAGCACTTACATTAGGAAACTTTTGTTTGTTTTCAACTGTATGACAATACTGTATATGCCACAATAAAATTTATAAAAACAGTTGGATCAACAGTTATACAAACATCATGATTTTACATTCCAGTATATGAGAAAAAATAGACATCTGTCCGGTACTTCAGTTCCTTGAAAACTTTTGCCTATTTACAGTATAGTACAGAATAGGTTTCCCTTCATGCTTTTAGAAACTTTTAACATTTTAAATCTAACAGTGACTATTTTAGAAATCATATCCTTTTCAGATCCAAACTTAAATAATGAGAAATTTGCCGTTAAAAATAACAATCAATATTTTATTAATGGATATGGTAAAGTCTACTCACCAAAAGATGTGTAAAAAATTGCCATGGAAGTAAAAATAAAGCTATTTTAAAAGCAGTCTTGTTTTACATTGTAGTTCAGAACAAAACATTTGAACATAAAACTGCCATTAAAGTTTTAAAGTAATTATATTCAAATTACAACTTTTTGACAAACCTAATGAAAAGAAACCATTTTGGTAAAAAGTTCAAAGACTTTTACATTCAAACCCAGTGTCGATTCACACAAATACGCTCTCCAGCAGGGATGGGCAACAGTTATGACATTGCTGTATTCTGACATAAGGTACTATGGTATGAATATGCCATACCACTTACCTTATGTTGTATGACCTGTTATATTTTTGTATTGTTGTTTTGAATAGGATCTTTATTTCCTATTATTTTTAATCAGTTTTTTTTTCTTTTTGTAAAAACAAGCTAATAGTTTTTCATTGTTATACTTTATCATTTCATTGTTATACTTTATCCTACCTGGAGCTGGACTCTTTCAGTTTAACAAATAAACAAACACAATGGTAAATAGAATGTTGCAGGGAGCAAAAAGCATGAAAAAAGGCATATTGGTGAAACAGAATGGTGTTTGCAGTGAAGTGCAAGTAGTTTGGTGTTACAAGAGACATACATGACATTGTCAGGAAGAGATTGGAGGTGAGGCTAAGGAAATAGATCATTACTAACTTTGCTTGCTATGCTTAGGAACTTGAATTTTATCCTAAGAAGTAGAAGAAAAGTATTTGTAAGATTTTAAGAAAGGACCAGGTCTGATTAAATTAGTGTTTTAGATAAATCAGTCTGTCTCCAGGGTGCAGGATTGAATTAAAGCAAGCAACAAGACTAGGAGACTGTTGTAGTATTCAAGAGAATGGTGGGGTGGGGAATTTATTAAAGAAGTGTGAGTAGGATTAGAGGGATGAGGTTAAAGTACATTCTGCAGGTTACATGAACTGGATTGTGTGAGGTAAAGCGGGGAGTCAAGGGTGATTTTAGAGTTGCCAGTTTTCCAGCTTGGGTGACTAGATGATTCCATTAGCTGAGATAAGTACTTTGGAGGAAAATGTAATTTAAAATTAAATTCAGTTAATTTATCTTTTGAAGTATAGGGAGGTGTGGAGTATTGTTGAGAAGAGAAACTCAGTTTCTGTAACCATCGATGACTTAGGTAACTGGGCCATCTAAAAAAATGTACACAGGAAACTGTAGTAAAATTAGAATTCTAAATAAAGATTTTTGAGTTATCAGATACTTTAAAAATTAGCATTATCAACCCTTTTATACCTGAAGAATGCATTACAGTCTGTCAGTAAAAGCAGTTCTCTGTTGCATGTGGGCAAGGGTTTGGGAGTGTTTTGGAGGGTGGTGGGGTGGTGGTGGGGGGAGGGCTACTCCTTGGACCCAGGTGACTCTAGAGATTTCAGTGGTGGTGAAAAACCATGCTCTAGTTGAAAGAGATCGTGTGGAGATCTGTGGGATGGTGATGATGATGATGATGGTGGTGGTGGTGGTGGTGGAAGGGAGGGCGGAGGAGGAAGAGGAAGTGATCTTTTTATTAAGGAAAATTTCGAGTATATACAAAAGTAGATTGAATTGTATAGTGACCCCTTACGTACTTATTATCCAGCTTCAACAGTTATATGTTTATAGCTAATATAATTTCATCTCTACTCACACCCATTTTCTTCTATCCTGTATTCATCTGAAGCAGATCTCTGACATCATAAAATTTTATCTGTAAATATTTTAATATCTATCTATAAAATACAAGGGCTCTAAGAAACACTAAAAACATCAACATAATAATTCCTTACTATCATAAAATATTTCCTGGTGAATTTTTTTTTTCACAATTCTTTTTTTATTTTGGAATATAACATTTATATAGAAGTGATAAGTTTCCAAGTGCAATATAACAGGTACTTGGACAGCAAATCTCAAAGAATGTTATGGGTTATAGTTTCAGTTATTTCCTAATTATGAAATATAACATATATGCAAAAAGGTGATAACTTTCAAAGTATGATTTAAGAAGTAGTTATATAGAAAATTTCCAAGAATGTTATGGGTTACAGTACCATAGTTTCAGTTAATTCCTTACTGTGAAATATCACATATATTCAAAAAAGTGATAACTTTCAAATTACAATTTAAAAAGCTATATAGCAAATTTCAAAGAATGTTATGGGTTACATTTCCACCATGTCACTTCTTTCCTAGCATGTTCTTCATGCTGTCTTTCATTTCCCTGAGAAGTTGCTCATATTTTTCCATTCTTTTCCCTATCTGTTCTTTTGTGTGTAGAATTTCAGGTGTCCTGTTCTCCAATTCATGAATCTTTTCTTTTTGCCTCTTGAAATCTGCTGTTGTATGTCTCCCTTATGTTTTTCATCTCTTTTTTTGTGCGCTTCATTTCCGTAAGTTCTGCCAGTTGTCTTTTCAAACTTTCGAGTTCTTCCTTTTGTTTGCCCAGTGTTTTGTTTGTATCCTCCATCTCTTTTGCCATATCTTCCCTCAACCCATTGAATTGGTTTTTGAATTGATTTAGCATATTTGTTGGAAGATCTTTAATTAGTTGTTTCCCTTCTTGTATCTCAGTTAAGTGTAAGTTTGTTCCTTTGACTGTCTTTGTTTTGCCTAGTGTGATTTGTAGTTTTCTGTTTAGGCCTCTGGTTTCCTTGATTACCCCAATCAGATTTTCCCGGACCACAGGGGTTCAGGTCTCAAGAGGATGCTGTATTCAGTATCAGGTTTCATTGAGGGTAAGTCCTAGAAGATTGACAGATTTTCCTGTGAGGCCTCTAGATGCTGTGCTTTTCCTATCCTGCCCAGCAGGTGTCCCCTGTCAACCCGTCCCTACCCACTGGTATAAAGAGGTGTGGTCCCTTTCATTCTCAGCAGATCCTGTTCTGGCCAGAGACTGGGGGTGTCAGAAGCCAAGCTTAAGTAGTTTCTGGTTTAATTGTTTTCCCACAGGCCCTGGGGTCTGAGTCTGAAGGGAAGGCAGCCACTTTGAGCTGGGCCCCGCCCCCCTTTTCTTAGGGAAGATACACCCCCTAGGGAGTTATCTTCTGCATTTGAATTCTTCGTTTGTTTCTCAGACTCTGTTAATGCCACCCTTGCCTGGGTCAGAGCTGAGAACTGAAAATGCCTCAGGCTTTCTCCAATGAGCTACTCAGGTTGAGAGGAAAAAAAAAAAAAGGATAAAGAGAGAAAGCCCCTTTTCAGAGCCAGTCCCGGTCCCCTAGTTTCACTTGTCAGCCAGAGATAGTACCTGGTCCTCTGTACTCCTTTTCTTTTTACACAGCCATTTTCCAGTATTCTAAGCTCAAGCAGTCTCCAAAAGTCTTCATATTTTTTTTCTGTCAGCCCCACCTCCTCTCCACTGGGAGTGAATCCAGGGTATTTTCCTGTTTGTTAGGAGGTTATCTTTGCTTGTAGCTTGTATTCAGCAGTCCACATTTGTTAATTAAAACTGCACTTCGAGCTTGGTTGAGCTACATTCCCTTGCTCTCATCAGGGGCTGCTTCTTTCTCCCACAGCGAAGTTTTGCAGCTCATCCTGCCATTCCGTTGTGGCGAAGGGCGCCAGTTCTGCAGTTTTTACTTACAGCTTTTATCCTGCGATCTCAGCCGTTCCAGCATTCCAGGCTGGTGTACAATGTGTGAACAGTCATGGATGTCTCCCAACAATTGTTCCAGACAATTTACTACTTGTTCCTGGCTATTTACTAGCTGGTCTAGAGGATTAACTAAATTCCACCCCTCTCTGTGTCTCTATCTTGCCCCGCCCTCCCCTGGTGAATTTTTGAACCAGTACTTCCAGAGGTTAATTGGGCTAAAAGATGTTCTTTTGGTTTATTTGTTATTTTAATTAGAGGAGAGGATGAGAAGCCATAAGCTGCTTTGCTAGGAAGGAAAAGATGGAGTGTGGGGCCTAGAGAGTATAGGGAGTTACATACTTTATGTATTTTAAATGATAAGGGAACCCTGGAATGGTTTTTAGCCATAGGGAAAGAGCTACTACTGAGTCAAATATTGACATGGTGGAACGGAGCAAGAACAAGAGGAAGGATTCCTTATTTTCTAAGATAGTATTGTAGGACAAAGCATGAGTGAGGTAGAGGCAAAAAGTTGATCAGACAGTTCTCAAACTTTTTGAAAACTTTTACTTTAAAATAATTTGAAACTTAAGGACGGTTGCAAAATACAGACCATGGAGAACACCATCATCCCCCCCCCCCCCGATATCAACATCCACCAACTTTAGAGCAGTTATAGGTTTACAAAAAAGTCATACAGATAGTACAGAGTTTGTACATACATGTCTCTTTCAAACACAATTTTTCTTATTAATGTTTTGTACGAGAGTGGTACCTTGAAATAATATTATTGTAATTATACTATTAACTATAGCCCATAGATTACATTAGTGGTCTCTCTGTGTTGTACAGTTTTATTTTTTGTTTGTTTTTATTCTGGTAACATATATACAACCGAAAATTTTTTTTTTTTTTTATCCACTTTCAAATGTACAGTTCAGTGTTAATTATACTCACAGTGTTGTGCTACCATGAGCACCATCCATTGCCAAAAATTTTCTGTCATCCCAAACAGAAACTCTGCACCCCCAGCCCCACCTGTAATCTGTATTCTAATTTCTGACTATGAATTTGCATATTCTAATTAATTCATATCAATTGATTATACAGTATTTGGCCTTTTGTGAATATTTCACTCAATATGCTGTCTGTGAGGTTCACCCGTGTTGTAGCATGTATCAGAATGTCTTCATTCCTTTTCATGGCTGAATGATATGCCTCTGTATGTGTAATACCACATTTTGTTTATCTGTTCATCTGTTGTTGGACCCTTGAGTTGCTTCCGTCTTTTGGCAATTGTGAATTATGCTGCGATGAATATTGGTGTGCAAATATCTGTTCAAGTCCCTGCTTTCACTTCTTTTATTATATAATAAAAGTGGAATTGCTGGGCAGTATGGTAATTCTTTAATATTCTGAGCAACCGTCAAACTTTTTCACAGCACCTGCTCCATTTTACATCTCCACCAACAGTGTATAAGGTTCCCATTTCTCTACATCGTCAGCAGCACTTATTTTCCATACTTTTAATAATAACCATTCTGGTGTGTTTGTTGTGGTATGTCATGCTTTTGATTTGCATTTCTCTAATGGTCAATTATATCAAAACTTTTTTTTATTGGCTTATTGGCCATTTTTTTTTATCTTTGGAGAAATATCTGTTTAAATCCTTTGCCCATTTTTATAGTAAACTCTTTAGAATTCCTTCTCACTTCCTTCTGTGCCTGTTTTTCCAGTATTTTCTTTATCATTACCATGGGGCTTAAATTTTAACATCCTAAATGTATAACAGTCTCATTTGGTTTGATACCAACTTAACTTCAGTAGCATACACACACTGTTACTATACCACTCTGTTCTTGTATATGCAATGTGCATAGTTCTTGTTGCAGATTGTATATTTATACATTATAAGTTAGAATCCATTGATGTGTCGTTATTTTTTATGCATTTGCATTTTAGATTCTGTAAGAAGTAAAAAGTAGGGGGGGTTACAAACCAAAAATACAACAGCAGTAGCATTTGTATGTATCCATGTTATCACCTTTACTGGAAATCTTTATTTTTGTGTGTGACTTTGATCTATTGTCTAGTGCCCTTTCCTTTCAAACTGAAGAATTCCCTTTAGTATTTCTGATAGGGCCTGTCAGTTGGTGACAAACTCCCTCAGGTTTTATCTGGAATTGTCTTAATCTCACCCTCATTTTTGAAAGACAGTTTTACTGGAGATAGAATTCTTGGTTGGCAGTTATTTTGCTGTCAGTACTTTAAATATGTCATACCACTGCCTGTTTGCCTCCATGACTTCTCATGAGAAATTGGCTCTTAGTCTTATGGATGCTCCCTTGTAGATAGCATGTTACTTCTCTCTTGTGACTTTCAGAGTTCTCTTTATTTTTGGCAGTTGTCAATTTATCATGCCTCAGACTGGGTCTATTTTGTTTAATCCTGTTTGGAGTATGTTGAGCTTCTTGGATGTGTATATTCATGCCCTTTGTTAAATTTGGGAAGTTTCCAGCCACTACATCTTCTAATACTCTTTGTGTTTTTTTTGGCTTTCATAAAAGGGGGTTTATTTGGTTACACGGTTATAGTCTTAAGGCCATAAAGTGTCCAAGGTAACACATCAGCAATCAGGTACCTTCACTGTAGGATGGCCAACGGTGTTCGGAAAACCTCTGTTAGCTGGGAAGGTACGTGGCTGGTGTCTGCTCCAAAGTTCTGGTTTCAAAATGGCTTTTCTAATACTCTTTTTACTCCTTTATTCTTCTTCTGGGACTCCCGCATTGTGTGTGCTTGATGGTGTCCCACAGATCTCCCAGGTTTTGTTCACTAAGTTTTCATTTGTTTTTTCTTTCTGCTCCTGAAGCTGAATAAGTTTAACTGTCTTAACTTCAGGTTCGTTCTTTCTTCTGCCAACTCTTATATGCTGTTGAACCCCTGTAGGACAATTTTTTATTTCTGTTACTATGCTCTTCAGCTGTCTTTGGTTCCTTTTCATGATTTCTATCCTTTATTGACATTCTGTTTGTGTTTATCGCTTGTTTTCCTGATTTGCTTTAGTTCTTTGTCCATGTTTTCCTTTTGCTCTTTGATCATATTTAAAACTGTTTGGTATGTTATATCTAAGCTCTGGTTTTCCTTGTTGATGGTTTCTAATTCTTTCTTCTTGCTCTTTTGTCTGAACCATTGTTTCCTTTTTCTTTGTATGGTTTGTAATCCTTTGTTGCCACCTGGACATTTTGATGTTTTAATGTGTTATCTCTGAAATACAAACACTGAGGTGTCTGTTCCTTCTGTGTGTGTTCAGCTAATGTTCTGATAGGAATTTCCTTGAATTCCAGGAGCTAACAAAAAAGAAAAAGAAACTAACTTTCTCAGTTTTCGCAGATTGGCCTGTATGAGTGTTCTTTCTCAGAGTTTAGCTATCCTAACATTAAATTTAGAGAATTGCCCAAGTCAAAATGATCAGGTCTTTCCTGATCTTTTCTGAGCATGCGTCTTGTCCTGGGCATTCATGTGTGGCCCTAGGAATTTCCCTTTTTACGTGGATCTGGTTTTCCCTCTTCTCTAGGTAACAGTGCTTTGCTATGGTCCTGGGCACTGCACTATATGTCCCATAGCCAGCAAACCTTGGCTTCAGGAAGCTGTGATTTGACTATTCTCCAACAGCATTCCATAGGAGAGCTCTGTGAGCTGCCTTTTGCACACAGGGCAAGTTGTGGGATGGCAGGCCTGTGAATCGTGTCCTTGTGTAGTCCTTTGGGCTGCCACCAGACTGATTGGCACAGACATACATGCTACTAGTATGTGAATGAAGGTTACTCTGTTCCCTCTGGAACATGTACCAGCGACCCACATTGTGACTGCAGGCTGGCTGTGAATTGAGCTTGTAAGTGGAGTGGGGAAGAGGCATCTAGGGTGCCAGGGCATCTTACCGTTTTTAAGTTGTCTTTTTCTCAATTTGGCACTTCTGTTACTGCAACCCTTTAACTTTTTTTCTGGAGCCTTGAGAAAGATGGTTTGGCCAGTTCTTTTTTGTTGCTTAAAGCTTCTTAAGAGGGTTGAGGGTTGGGGATGGAGCCTTGGAGTAGCTTACTCTGCCATCTTGATGAAGCAAACATCCCAATGACCTCAGTTTCTTTTTTTGTGAACTAGTAGGTGAAATTGTCTTCAGAGACTGTGGGAGTTGGCTATAGGAAAGGGTCTTAAAACTAGTGAAAATTTGAAGTAGTTGTTGAAGAGATTGGGAGAGGGAATCCATCATGGACAAATATTAATATTGTTTGGTGGGAATAGGATTCCACCGGAAATTGGAGAGCAAAATTTTTAGTGGTATCAATTTTCATGACTCTGCTCCTTTTTCCAACAGTGCTGAATAGTTTGGATGTTTAGGAAGGAGATAGTTTGTAGGATTATTTTAGACTTGGAGTTTTTCTTAGCTGGCCCTATAGAAGAACCATGGGTAATAGTGTTGGTGAGGAAGTGGTTTAGGTAATCATGCATGTGTAGGCTTATTAGGGAAATGAGGTGAGGCAGGGTCAGGTTGAGTGGAAGAAGTGTGCCTTACTGAGTGTTTAAATTTGAGGAGCAGTTAAAAGGGCAATGTGGACACAAGAGAGTGGTTAGTATTGGAACATTTGTTAGGATTGGTTAAGTGTTCAGTAGTGGGGATTGTTAGTGAAAGTGCTGTGTGTGAAGGTCTTTGGGATTGAAAAGGTCCAGGAACCATGAGACTTGGGAATTAGATAGATGTTGCCCTTGGTGGTAGGACATATGGTAGAGCAAAAACCTGACTAAGATGCAGACATCCTCAGTGAATGTGGAGAGCAGTGTTAGGTGGTCAGGCAATTGGATCACACTGAAGAGGAAGATAAGAATGTGGTATACATCTGAGGACAAAGGGATAACGGTTTGGGAGAGTCACTGGGTAATTTGGACATACTTCTGCATAGTGTTGGATAATATTTCTCCCAGTTCTGTGTTGCAGACAGCTACGATGTTTCCATCTGAAGATGTTGAAGACTTTGTCCTCACTCACAAAACTCATAATAGTCCCTAAGTATAAATTTAAAATGAGGCAGCTTTATAAATACATGCTATAAATAGCATAGACAGTGAATACTCCAGGAAACCCTTGAAGAAAAGATTTATCATTTCTTATATTGAATGTAACCCTTGAAATACTAAGAGATCCAGAAACATGTAAGAAAAGGGTCATGGTATACATGAAGTGGAGTTGAAAATAGCAGGGGAGGAGGGTGGTAGTTGGAGATGAAAGCTAGATTTAGTACCAAAAAACCTCATCTCTTCAGTCTTTTCACCACATTTCTCCCAGTTGCAGCCCAGCTCTCTCATAAGGATATCTCTAATAGCTGTTTTGGAGGTGGGGAAATAAATTGAAGGTTTAGCTCTGATCAGTGAAGTCAAAGGGGACTTTAGTATATGTAATTTAGTTTTGCTGGCCAAAATGCGTAAGCATTTTGGGACATAAAGCAAAACATCAGCTGTCCCAAACAGCTAGACACAGAATTGTTCATACTACAAAGGTTCTGTTTAGTAGAGGTTTCACTGCAGTCTCTAGAGTGCCTCATGTTTAATAAATACACATGACAGAAATACTAATGTTTATAAAATTGTGACATAAGGAGTCTGATAAACTGGTAATTAAATATAATGGCCTGTCTAAACCTGATCATTGAGTTAAACTATATTCAGTTACTTCAATGAGTATGTCCAACATTTTTGTACTTAGTACAATAGGTTTTTGCACCTTCACTAATTCCCTGAATCATGTTGAAGGTCATAAGCTTGGTGGTGGGGAACTCGAGAGAAATAAAGAGGAGAAACCTGATCAGAGGCATCCCTGGAGTATATTTAATCAAGATGATTGTCTTTGGCAGCTGGCAGGCATGATGCTCTAGAAAGCAGTGATGAAGGGGTATGGTTTGATTGTTCAGAGACTTTTATACATATACTTAACATTATATTCCATCTCCCAGATTTCCCGGTCAGTGGGATTTTGAAAAGCCTTCTGTTGTGTAATATTTGGGTCCATTATGTAACTTCTTCCACAGTTTTTTTTTCTCCAAGCTTATTTGTTTATTTACTAATTATGGAGCATAATATTTATTTAACAGTAAATATATGACTGTATAATAATACTACAGTTTTGTTTTATTGGAGCACATTGTCTTCACTCATCTTAGACTTACAAAGTTAATGTCCTATTTCACTGTGTCTTTTGGAATTCAGGTTCAGTGATCAGTAAATTCCCTCACTCTGTGATTGAAGGCTAGGTGAATTTAACTGATCCAAAATTGGAATAATTATGATATAAAAAATTAGGTGTCTAACTTTATGTGCGAGATTTGATACAGTGAGATTTTCTTTAAAAAATATATTTAAGAATCACATAATAAATTGTAAACTGCCTGCACCATTGCTATATAGCCATATCGCTTAAGTAAGTAAAAAAAATACGATTCTTCCACTGTTAAGAATAGTCACTCAACTCCACCCTCCTCCTATTGCCATTGCATTTGCACCTCCTTCAAGTATTAGCTCAGATGTCACCTCCTTAGATAGTGTTTATAAGACTGTCTTTTTAAAAGTACCTTTTCTCCTCATAGCACTTCTTAAAATCTGAAATTGCCTATTTATCTTTTTATTTGTTTAATGTCTGGTTCTAGGAACTGAAATACAGCCTCTTAAAGACAAGGATTTCATCAAATTTATTTACCACTCTACCTCTAGTACCAAATAAACAGTGCCTAGCATACAGGAGTTGTTCAGTAAACATTTCTTAAAACAATATTGAATAAAACAATACTTTTGAGGAATAGAAGAGAGAGACTTGAAAATGTAAAATATAAGAATATAAGAATATATATTTTCATCACTGCGATGGCTGCTAACATGCCCACAGACATATGAGACTGGTGGTTTGATGGGTTGAGCCCTCTACCATAGGTTTTACCCTTGGGAAGACGGTTGCTGCAAAGGAGAGGCTAGGCCTCCCTATGGTTGTGCCTAAGAGCCTCCTCCCGAATGCCTCTTTGTTGCTCAGATGTGGCCCTCTCTCTCTAGCTAAGCCAACTTGAAAGGTGAAATCACTGCCCTCCCCACTACGTGGGATCAGACACCCAGGGGAGTGAATCTCCCTGGCAGCGTGGAATATGACTCCCGGAGAGGAATGTAGACCCGGCATCGTGGGACGGAGAACATCTTCTTGACCAAAAGGGGGATGTGAAAGGAAATGAAGTAAGCTTCAGTGGCAGAGAGATTCCAAAAGGAGCCGAGAGGTCACTCTGGTGGGCACTCTTACGCACACTTTAGACAACCCTTTTTAGGTTCTAAAGAATTTGGGTAGCTGGTGGTGGATACCTGAAACTATCAAACTACAACCCAGAACCCATGAATCTCGAAGACAATTGTATAAAAATGTAGCTTATGAGGGGTGACAATGGGATTGGGAAAGCCATAAGGACCACACTCCACTTTGTCTAGTTTATGGATGGATGAGTAGAAAAATAGGAGAAGGAAACAAACAGACAAAGGTACCCAGTGTTCTTTTTTACTTCAATTGCTCTTTTTCACTTTAATTATTATTCTTGTTATTTTTGTGTGTGTGCTAATGAAGGTGTCAGGGATTGATTTAGGTGATGAATGTACAACTATGTAATGGTACTGTGAACAATCGAATGTACGATTTGTTTTGTATGACTGCGTGGTATGTGAATATATCTCAATAAAATGAAGATAAAAAAATAAATAAAATTAAAAAAAAAATCAGTGAGATCATAAAAAAAAAGATAATTATTTCCTTGTAAACTTATGCTTTCAAGATTCTTTGATTACTAATTTTCTTAGTTAGATTGAACATTTATAGGTATTTTCAGGCATATAAAACTATTTTTATCACATGATTTTAATTTTACCAGGAATGTTTTCTTGGAAGTCAGTTTGTTGCAGAATATAGTCCAATAGCATGCTATAGGATATACAAATAATTTTGTTGAAGTAAAATTTTATTATAATGCATATATGAGTAGTTTTCATAGTCTCAGTTGTCAAGAGGTAGGATCAAATTGACTTTGCTTAATCTAATTATTTCATATCAGTGAAATCATAGAATTTTTGTCCTGTGTTTGGCTTATTTCACTCGATGATGTCTTCATGATTCATCCATTTTGTCTCATATATCAGAATTTCATTCCTTTCTATGGCTGAATAATATATCATTGTGTGTATATACCAAATTTTGTTTATCCATTCATCAGTTGGTAGACACTTGGTTTGCTTCCATCTTTTTGAAAATTGTGAATAATGCAGCTGTGAATATTGGTATGCAAATTTCTGTTCAAGTCCCTGCTTTCACTTCTTGAACAACCCAGAAGTGACATTGCCAGATCTTATGCTAATTCTGTACTTAACTTTCTGAGGAACTGCCTAACTGTCTTCCATAGCAGCTGCACCAGTTTTTATACCATTACCAGCAATGAATGAGTGATCCTATTTCTCCACATCCTCTCCAGTTAATTTTGATGAGGTCCCATTTATGGGTCTGTCTTTTGTTGGTTGTGCTTTGGATGTAAATTTTAAGAAACTGGTTCCTAACACATGGTCTAGAAGATGCTGCCCTATGTTTTTTTGTAAGAGTTTTAAGTTCTGTTTCTTATATTTAGGGCTTTGATCCATTTTGAGTTGATTCTTGTATAAAGTGTGAGGTAGGGGTACACCTTCATTATTTTACATATGCAGATCCAGTTTTCCCAACACCATTTGTTGAAGAGATTATTCTTTTCCAATTGAGTGAGTTTTAATCTCTTGGCAGTTGGCCAAAAAGTTGAGGGTTGATTTCTGAGCTCTTAATTAGTTTCCACTGGTCTATATGTCTGCCCTTGTGCCAGTACCATGCTGTTTTGGTTACCATGATTTTGTAATAAGTTTTAAGATCAGGAAGTCTGAGTCTTCCAGTTTTCTGTTCTTTTTCATGATGGCTTTGGCTATTTAGGACCCCATACCCTACCATATTAATTTGATGATTGGCTTTTCCATTTCTGTAAACAAGAGAGGCTGTTTGAACTTTGATTGGGATTGTGTTAAATCTGTAGATTTCATTGGGTAGAATTGATATCTTAATAATGTTTAGTTTTCCAATCCATGAACTCAGAATGTCCTTCCATTTGTAGGTTGAATTTGATTTCTCTGATAGCGTTTTCTAGTTATCTATGTACAAGTCCATTACATCCTTGGTCAGATTTATTCTTAGATGTTAGATTCTTTTATTTGCTATTGTGAATGGAATTTTTTTCTTGATTTCTTCTTCTGATTATTCATTAGCTAGTGTGTATAAACACTACTGATTATTGGGTGTTGCTGAATTCATTCATTAGCTCTTTTAGCTTTGTCTTGGATTTTTCAGGATTTTCTGTATACAGAATCATGTCATCTGCAAATAGGGAAACTTTATTTATTCCTTTCCAATCTGGAAGTCTTTTATTTCTTTTTCTTGCCTAATTGCTATGGCTACAGATTCCAATACAATACTGAAAAACAGTGGTGACAATGGGCATACTTGCTTTGTTCCTGATCTTAGAAAATTTTTGTCTTTCACCATTAAGTATGATGTTAGTGGTGGGTTTTCATGTATGACCTTTATCATGTTGGGGAACTTTCCTTCTATTCCTAGTTTTTAAAGTGTTTTTATCAAGAAGGGGTGCTTAATTTCTCTAATCTTTATTTCCTTCCTTCTCTCTTTAGGCTTAGTTTGCTCGTTTTCTAGTTCTTCCAGTTTTTAGGTTAGGTCTCTTATTTTAAGTATTTTTTCTTTACTTAATGTAAGCATTTAGAGCTGTAAATTTCCCTCTTGACACTGCCTTCGCTGCATCCCATAAACTTTGGTATATTGAGTTTTCATTTTTATTCACCTCAAGATATTTCCTAATTTCCCCTTTAACCTATTGGTTGTTGAAGAGTACATTAATTTCCACATATTTGTGAATTGTCCATTTCTCCCTCTGTTATTGATTCCTAGCTTCATTCCACTGTGGTTAAGGAACATAGATTGCGTGGTATCAATATTTTCTAATTTATTGAGGCTTGATTTGTGACCTAAGACAAGGTTATCCTGTAGAATAGTCCAGGTGCACTGGAGACGAATGTGTATTCTGTTGCTGTTGGGTGAATCATGGAATGTCTGTTAGATCTAGTTGGTTTAGAGTATTGTTCAGGTCTTCTGTTTTCTTATCGATCTTCTATCTAGATGATTTATTTATTATTGAAGGTGGTGTATTAAAGTTTTCTATTATTGTAGAACCATCAGTTTCTGTCTTCAACTCTGTCAATATTTGCTTCATAAATTTTGGGGCTATGGTGTTAGGTGCATATATATTTATAATTGTTATGTCTTGTAGAATTAGCCACCACCACCACCCCCATCAGTATATAAATGACCATCTTTGTCCCTTGTAACAGTTTTAGACGTAAAGTCTGTTTTATCTCATGTTAGTATAGCTACCCCAGTTCTCTTTTTGATATTATTATTTTCATGGTGTGTGTGTGTGTGTGTGTGTGTGTGTGTTATTCCATCCTTTCACTTTAAACCTACATGTGTTTTTGAATTTAAGGGGAATCTCTTGGAAACAGCATATCGTTCTATTGTTATCCGTTCTGCTCATTTCTGTATTTTGACTGGAGATTTTACATTTACAGTAATTACTGATAATGCAGGATTTTTTCTTCTGCTAATTTGTCTTTGTACATCTTACACCTTTTTAAAATCTCAACTTGACTACAATACATATACATAATGTGTTCCTGGGCCCCTCTGTTCCCCCCATGGTTTTTTACAATTGTTACAAATTTTATCTTTCTGCACTGTATGTCCAAAACCATAGCTATGTCATTACATTTATGCATTTGCATATTAGTACCTGCTAGAAGTAAGAGTACATATCCCTCAAAATATAATAAAATAGTACTGGCATTTGTAATTACCTATATAGTTTCCATTACCCAAAGATTTCATTTCTTTTTTCTGCTTTGAACCACTATCTAGTGTCCTTTCCTTCAGTCTGAAGAGCTCCCTAGGGGTAATGAACTCCTTCAGGTTTGTTTATCTTGGAATGTCTGAATCTCTTCCTCATTTTTGAAAGAAAGTCTCCCTGGATTAAAATTGTTGGTCAACAATTGTTTTCTCTAAGCACTTACCTAAGTATTTCAACCCACTGCTTTTACCTAAGTATTTAAGCCGACTGCCTCCTTCACTCCATTTTTCTGATGAGAAATTGGCACTTAATCGAATTGGTACTTCCTTGTTCATAACATGTTGTGTTTCTCTTGAAGCTTTAAGAACTCTCTTTGTCCTTTGCATTCAGCAGTTTGACTTGTATGTGTTGGGGTGTGTTTCTTTTCAAGTTTATCCTGTTTGGTGATCTCTGGAATTATTGGATATGCATACTAATGTGTTTTGATAAGTTTGGGTAGTTTTCTGACATCATTTGTTCGAATATTCCTTCAGCATCTTTCTTTCTTTTCTTCTTGGTCTCCCATAATGCTTGATGGTCCCAGAGGCCTTTTATCCCTCTTCCCTGGATGCTGCACAGTGTTCTTCTGAACTCTGGAGTTTTGAAATAGTTGATTCAGACACTTCTTTCTTGTTTAGTAGTTGTTCTGGTAGAGGGAATGATTCCTGGAGCATACTACTTTGTCATTTTCCTTATATGTCCTTTTGATTTTAAGGTTTATGTTGCCAAGATATGCTGATACAAGGGATATAGCCTTCACAAATATATTAGTAGACAAAGAATAGAATAATGATCCATCCTGCTGTTACTAGTGAATTTTATCTCTGACCCCTTGAGCGCATAATTCTATTTTGACTCAAGTTATCCCTCTGTTTATTATTTGAGGTTTCCTAGATTGTTTCCAGAAGATTTACTACTACTCCCTTTCTTCTTTTTAATGGTACATATTTCCTTTTTAGGCAGCCTTAGTGTGAATTTCTTTGTAACTTGGAGTATTTGATTTTACTTTGGCATTCTTTTTATTCACTAGAAGAGCTAGGAATTCTCATGTAGAGGCTAAATTTTGGGGATTGAGGTTGGAACTCTTGTTTTCTTGATTGAATGCTACTTAAATTCTCTGTGATATGAAGGTGAAATTATGTATTCATGTATATTGTACAAAAATTTGTATTTAATGTCCTTAATTTTAACTCATAAACATAGGTGACAGAATTGTAATTATAGTAAAAATAGTTAATGAATATACTGTTTCTATGTAGATACAAAGCAGTACCTACAGATATTGTTGAAAAGCCATTCACAAAAAATATCATTGTCATTTTAATCATTGATTTCCTTAGGAAATCATGTGGCATACCCCCCCCCCCCATGCCTATGTTTTTGTACATACATTCCTAAGATTCTTTTTGAAAGCTCAGGTGAAATATATGAATTATAGAAGGGCCTGAAGTAATAAAATTGTATTCTATAAATCTTTACTTTGTTTAGTTAATTGCTGTGATTAAAGCATAGGTCATTGTTCTTCAAATATGTAGCTGCATGTAATTGAAAAGAAATTGTGCTTCTGATGTCATACTTTAACCTCGTATTCTTTTTTTAATTCATTTTTATTGAGATATATTCACATACCATGCAATCATACAAAACAAAGTGTATATTCAGTTGTTTACAGTACCATCATATAGTTGTGCATTCATCACCAAAATTAATTTTTGACATTTTCATTACCACACACACACACAAATAATAAGAAGAAAAATTAAAGTGAAAAAGAACAAAGTAAAAAAGAACACTGGGTGCCTTCCCCCCTCCCCCGCCCCCCATGTTTCTACTCTTCCATCCATAAACTGGACAGAGGGGAATGTGGTCCATATGGTTTCCCAATCCCATTGTCACCCCTCATAAGCTACATTTTTATACAATCGTCTACAACTGGGTTGTAGTTGGATAGTTGCAAGTATTTACTGCTAGCTATTCCAATTCATTAGAACCTAAAAAGGGTTGTCTATATTGTGCTTAAGAGTGCTCACCAGAGTGACCTCTTGGCTCCTTTTGGAATCTCTGTGCTGCTGAAGCTTATTTCATTTCCTTTCATATCCCCCCTTTGGTCAAGATGTTCTCCATCCCACGATGCCAGGTCTAGATTCCTCCCCAGCAGTCATATTCCATGTTGCCAGGGAGATTTACTCCCCTGGTTGTCAGATCCCACATGGGGGGAGGGCAGTGATTTCACCTGCCAAGTTGGCTTAGCTAGAGAGAAAGGGCCACATCTGAGCAACAAAGAGGCATTCAGGAGGAGGCTTTTAGGCACAGTTACAGGCAGGCTTAGCCTTTCCCCTGCAGCAACAGTCTTGCCAAGGGCAAGTCCCATGGTAGAGGGCTCAGCCCATCAAACCAACAGTCCCCCATGTCTGTGAGCACATCAGCAACCATCGAGGTGGGGAAGCCCAACACCCCTGCATTCTCCACCAGCTCCTCAGGGGGGCTCTGCATATTTTTTTTCATTTTTTTTTTATTTTTTTTTAAAAAATTAGCTATTTCAAAAAAAGTTTTTTTATAAAAAGATATACAATAAAAAGACAACTAACCTGAAATAGCTACTTTACTTCCTACATGTTCCTACTCTACGCCAAGAAAATAACCTAATATAGCAACATTTCTGTGAACTTGTTCCTATCATACCCATCAGAAATTAGCAAAGCATAGTCATTCCTGGGCATTCCCAGAACTTTAAATTTACCCACGATAGCTTATCTGTTCTTACTGGATTATCGTTCCCCCTTCATTAATTGCTCTTTATAGCTAGTTCCCCTACATTCTACATTATAAACCATCTATTTTAGGAGTGTGTTGTTTAACCTCCAGGTGTTTGTGAATTTTTTAAGTCTCTGATGGTTATTGACTTCTAATTGTATTCCATTGTGGTCACAGAATGTGCTTTGAATAATTTCAATTTTTTTAAATTTATTGAGGCTTGTTTTATGTCCCAGCATATGGTCTATTCTGGAGAAAGTTCCGTGATCACTAGAGAAGAATGTGTATCCTGGTGATTTGGGATGTAATATTCTATATATGTCTGTTAAATCAAATTCATTTATCTGATTGTTTATGTTTTCAGTTTCCATATTGGTCTTCTGTCTGGTTGATCTATCTATAGGAGAGAGTGATGTGTTGAAGTCTCCCACAATTATTGTGGAAACATCAGTTGCTTCCTTTAGTTTTGCCAGTGTTTGTCTCATGTATTTTGTGGCACCATGATAGAATGCGTAAACATTTATGATTGTTATTTCTTCTTGTTGAATTGTCCCTTTTATTAGTATGTAGGGCCTTCTTTGTGTCTCATAACATCCTTGCATTTAAAGTCTGTTTTATCTGAGATTAATATTGCTACTCCTGCTTTCGTTTGGCTGTAGCTTGCATGAAATATTTTTTCCATCCTTTCACTTTCAATTTCTTTGTGTCCCTGTGTCTAAGATGAGTCTCTTGCATGCAACATATTGATGGTTCATATTTTTTGATCCGTTCTGCAAATCTATATCTTTTTATTGGGGAGTTTAATCCATTTACATTCATCGTTATTACTGTGAAGGCATTTCTTGAATCAGCCATCTTATCCTTTGGTTTGTCAAATATATTTTTCCCTCTCTCTCTTAGTCCTTTAATGTACCCATACTGAATCTCTTTACTACTGAACCTTTCTCCGTCTCTCTCTCTCCTTTCTTTGTTTCTCTGTTGGTAGGGCTCCCTTTAATATCTCAAGTAGGGGAGGTCTCTTGTTGGCAAATTCTCTCAGCATTTGTTTGTCTGTGAAAAATTTAAACTCTCCCTCAAATTTGAAGAGCTTTGCTGGATAAAGAATTCTTGGTTGGCAATTTTTCTCACTCAGAATTTTAAATATGTCGTGCCACTGCCTTATCGCCTCCATGGTGGCCGCTGAGTAGTCACTACTTAGTCTTACGTTGTTTCCTTTTTAGTGGTGAATTGCTTTTCTCTTGCTGCTTTCAGAACTTGCTCCTTCTCTTCAGTATTTGAGAGTCTGATCAGAATATGTCTTGGAGTGGGTTTATTTGGATTTATTCTATTTGGAGTTTGCTGGGCATTTATGTTTTGTGTATTTATATTGTGTAGAAGGTTTGGGAAGTTTTCTCCAACAATTTGTTTGAATACTCTTTCTAGACCTTTACCCTTCTCTTCCCCTTGTGGGACACCAGTGAGTCTTATATTTCGATGTTTTATTTTATCTATCATATCCCTGAGATCTGTTTCGATTTTTTCAATTTTTGTCCCCATTCTTTCTTTTGTTCTTTCATTTTCCATTCTGTGGTCCTTGAGGTCGCAGATTCGTTATTCAGCTTCCTCTAGTTTTGTGCTATGAGTATGCAGAATCTTTTTAATTTGGTCAACAGTTTCTTTTATTTCCATAAGATCATCTTTTTTTTTTTAATTTACTCTTGCAGTCTCTTCCTTATGCTCTTCTAGGGTGTTCTTCCTGCCCTTTATATCCTGTGCCATGATGAACTGCATATCCTGTGCCATGCTCTTGTTGTTTGTCTTTAGTTATTTGATAATTGCTGCAAGTACTGTGTCTCCTCTGATCTTTTGATTTGGGTGTTTGAGTTCTCCATATCATCTGGTTTTATCATATGCTTTAAAATTTTCTGTTGTTTTTGTTCTCTTGGCATTTGCTTTACTTAATAGGGTTCTTTTAGGATATGTAGGATTATTCAAAGACTAATCTCTAATTTTTCAGATCTACAGCGTAGTGGAGTACACTTTCTCTAACTAACCAGCAGATGGCTTCCTCAAGTCACCTATTCCACTCAAGTCAGTTCTCCCCAACTTTGTGTTTGTGGTGTGTGTGGGTCAGATTCTTGTGGGGTCCAATTGGTGCACCAAGTTTGGGTGTGTTGTTGGTGTTGTCCGCCCTGAATGTGAGGCATGTGTCTGAGCAGTTAGGGAGGGAGGGTAGCTTTAATAATCAAACCTCCCTGATGTTCCTGGAGATTTAAGGCTGTTGGAAGAGTCTAAACATTCATTTTAGTCTTGCCACAGATTGTCTCTGCTGCTGACCCACAAGTCCTTGGTATTGGCGTATAGTCCCTGGGATTTCTGAGTGGGTTCCTCTTCCAAGCGGTGCCCTTCTAGGGCTTCTGTTGAGGGACGGTTGTGCTACGTCACAAGTGCGCGCTGTCCGTCAAGGGAAGTTCTGGGCCGCTAGGCCGTGTAGGTGCGTTCCCATACTGCTGTAAGGATGGCTGTATGGGGCGTGTTAATTTCCCCCTTTGCGCACATCTCTGCCTTCCCAGCTCCAGGACAGTTAGCTGTGGGGGCGTGAAAGGCTATTCTCCACACCCGATATTGTGGTATGTGCACGTGTTGCTGGAAACACTTCCTCTCACACTGGGTTTTTTGGTGCTGCTCTGGGCTGTGGCGCCGGCACCCTGTAGACTGTTCCCAGCTCACCCAGAAGATGGCTGCAAGGGGTGTGGTTATTGTCGCCTTTTGGCTCCCCTCTGCCTTCTCACTCTGAGACTATTGCAGCGGGTGCGGGAAAGGCTATCTTCCACGCCAGATACTGAGACATTCGCACAGCCAGTTCCTGCCGCACTTCACTGTGCGGTTCTCGCTGCCTTATCTGCAGCCACTCTTGGGTTTTAAAAAAAGAACTAGTCTGCCTCCAAACGCCAACCCACAGTTTCCCCACACTTCTGCGTGGCTGCTGGATATTCAGCAGCTTTACTCTCTCATGTCAGAACTCAGACTCCCAGTTTCACCAAGTGCACGGTCCCTGTGGATTTATCTGACCTTGTCCGGCTGGTGCATCACTGGAACTGGTGTTCTGGGTCACTTTCTGGCTTTTATCTATTATTTTTCATGGAGCTGTTTTTTTGCCCTCTCTCTCCTAGCCGCCATGTTAGGTTCTTCCCTGACCTCGTATTCTTGAATCCATTAATAAGCATTTATGAAACAGGATGTTGTGCTAGTAAATTAGGCTAGCATATAATATTCGTCAGGCTAGCAGTCAGTCTCTCATTTTCTTTCTTTCTCATCATTTTTGGCAGAGTAAATGCCAAACAGGTGAACGTATTATATGTTTTAGTAGATGGGGTATTGTTATTCTGTTTGTATGTGTGTACATGTGCTCTTGGACACACATGCTGGAATCCACACAAAGATCATAAAATTGTGCAGACAAGAAATAAGTTATGAGGACATAAATGAGCAGGCATTTTTTTGCAAGTGTCAGCCTGCTGATAAATTATTCATTAGCTTTGTTGCTGTTTTTCTTCCCTCAGAAGTTTGACAAAATGAGATAAATACCTATTTTGTATTTTATTATATTATTAAGAACTTGTTGGAGAAATGGAAGAGCCAAGAACCCTAAGAAGAAGTGATCAGATTAGTTCAGAAGACAGCATTGGTGATCCTGGGAAACATAATAGTAGAAAAAACTTGCAGGGAAAGAGAGGAATATGTATGTTCTCTTATGTAGAGTATCTTCAAAACCAAGAATGGGGCTTTCTTTAAAGTGAAAATTAGCACCATACCTAGTATATAGAAAGTACTTAAATATTTGTTTTAGAAATATTGGATGTTTCCAGCAAAGAAGAAAAATGACAAAGTGGATACTCTGCAATGTCAGTAAAAGGAAAAACACCTATATAATGGAATAGAGAGACACGTGACCAAGGATAATGTAAGATTTCCTAGAACCTACCGACATATAGGTAGGAATAGTGTTAGAATGGTTTGTGAGTAATATACTAAAAGGAAACCAGGATTAAATGTAAAGCTATGTTTATCCCTGTTGGCAGATGATCCAGAAACCTGGCAGTGAACTTCATGAAAAGCAAAGAGGTTTAGAGTCTAGAGAGGAGGGAAAGTTAAAATGATGGGGTCTGCCTTTTAAAGTACTGGTTTAAAACTAAAAAATGTAATGTTTAAAAGTTTAATTATATATTAAATATAGATTTATATTTAGGCTGGTACAATAAACCCTTCTAAAGGGAGTGTAAATTGGTACACTATTTTTACAAGGCAAGTTGGCAGTAAAAAAATTATATGTTGTGTAAAAGGTGATTACAAGGAATCTGTCCTACAAAAATGTTTGTGCAGTTGAGCACCGATATATGACAGCATTTTTTATCATACTAAAAAATTGCAGACAGGGTAAAATTTCACAAATGAATGATTTTAAACACTTATGGCACATAAGTATTATTAAGAATTAAAACTTATGAAGTCAAATATCAATGCATTTCTGAGTAAAAAATGCAGGTTGCATGGGAACATGCAAAACATTCAATTTTTTTGTTTCTTTTGTATTATATAATTCTGTACATTTATAGGAATCAGGTAATTTGAGTCCTCTGTAAAATTTTTTTGGCTGCTCTAGTTCATTTTCTTTTCCATATTTGTTTGAGAATTATCTTGATTATTTCTGTGAGATCCTGGTGGGATTTAAAAAATTAATTTGCATTCAGGAATTATTCTTTCTGGGTTTTTTGTTTTTTGTTTTTTTTTTTGAAAAATTTTTAAAGTAACAACAGCCACACCAAAATCAAGACAGACTAGCTCCATCACCACCAGAGTTCCATTTTGCTGTCTTTTTGTAGTCGAGCTTCTTCTTTCACCTCTAACCAATGGCAGCCATTTCTCTGCTCTTCATCTTTGTGGTTTTGCTTTTTCCAGAATGTCATATAAATGTAATTATACAGTGTGTAGATAGTCTGTACATTTGAGATTCATCAGTGTTGTGGCATGTATCAATAATTTGTTTTTAATGTTGAATAGTATTCCATTATATAGATATACTATAGTTGGTTTATACATCATCTGTTGAAGGACATTTTGGGGGGCAAGTGGGGATAGCTCCATTTTGGGGCCATTATGAATAGAGCTGCTATAAACATTTTTGTACATCTTTTTGTATGAACATAAGCTTTCATTTCAATTGGATACATACCCAGCAATGGCATTGCTGGTCATAAGGTGAGTGTATGTTTAACTTTCTGAGGAACTGCTAAACTGTTTTACAAAGGGGCTGTATCGTTTTGCATTCCCACGAGCAATATATGAGATTTCCAGTTGCTCTGCTTCGTCACTAACACTTGAGATATTGAAATGATTGTTCTTTTTAATTTTAGCTATTCTAATATGTGTATCTCATTGTGGTTCTGGTTAGCATTTCCCTCATGATAAAGAGTTTGAGCACCCAGTTACATATTTGCCACCCATATCGGTTCTTAGGTGAAGTATTTGTGCAAATCTTTTGCCCGTTTTAAAAAATGGAATTTTCTTGAGTTTTGAGAGTTCTTGTGTTGTCTCCTTACAAGTTCTTTGTCAGATATGTGATTTGTAGTTATTTTCTCCCTGCCAATGACAAGTCTTTTCATTCTTTTCGTGGTGTTCTTTTGCAGAGCAAATGATGGAAGTCCAATTAATCATTGGTTTTCTTTTATGGATTTTGCTTTTTGTGACATGCCTAAGAATGCTTTACCTAACCCAGTGTCACAAAGATTTTGTCGCCTTTTCTAATGGTTTTATAGTTTTATGCCTATAGTTTTAGTTCTGTTATCCAATTTGAGTTAATTTTCTAAGATGTGAGGAATGGGTCAAGAATAATTTTATTTTGCATATGGATGTTTACCATTTGTTGAAAACATGATCCTTTTTCCATTGAACTGTCTTTTACCTTTGTGAAAACTCAGTTGACCAATCTGTTACTGGACTCTATTGTGTTCCTTTGATTTATGTGTCCTGGTGCGAACTGGATAGTGTTCTGATTATTGTTCTTTTTTAATAAGACTATTGTCTTATAAATATTATGCAATGGCCTCCTTTTCCATTGGTAATATTTTTTAGATTTAAGTCTACTTCATTTAATGTTGAAATAGCCACTCCTGGTTTCTTTATATATATAACATATTTTTACTTTTAATCTTCTGTGTTTTCCTATTTAAAGTAGGCTTCTTGTAGACAATATATGTTTGGTTTTTGCTTTTTACCCATTCTGACAATCTCTTTTACTTATGATGTTCATGCTGTTTTTATTTAGTGTAATTTTTGTATTCTTAGATTAACTATCATTTTACTGCTTGTTATTTATTTGATTCATCTCTTCTTTGTTTTCCCCCTTTTTGCTGCATTCTTTTAGATTGAACACTACTGAGATTTTTTAAAATTTCCTATTTGACTTTTTACTTATACCTCTTCATAAAAATATTTTTAGTTTGTCACAGATTTACCATATTGATTCTTAATTAATCACTGTCCTCCTTCAAGTATTTTATCTTTTATACATAGTTTAAGAAACTTTGAAAAATATGCTCCTAATTCCTTTCTTATATCTTTGTGTTGTATCATGCATGTGGCTTTTATATATGTTATAAACCCAAAATACATTGCTACTATTTTTGCTTTAGATAGTTATCTTTTAGGGTCATTTTTAAACAAAAGGACTTTTAATTTACCTTCATTTTTATCATGTGTGGTGCTCTTCATTTCTTTGTTGAGACCCAAGTATTTTTTGCATTTGTTCCAAAAAGTTTCTTTAACAGTTCTTGAATTACAGCTCTGCTATCAACAAATTCTTATTGCTTTTAGTTTGCAAACTCTTCCCTTCATTTTTTAAAAATTGAGATGAAATTTACATAACATAAAATTAACCATTTTAAAGTGTGCAATTCATTGGTATTTAATACATTCACAGTGTTGCACAACCACCAACTTTTAACTAGTTCTAAAGTATTTTCATCACTCCAAAAGGAAACACCATATCCATTAAGCATTCAGTCCCCGTTTCCCGTTTTGCACAGCCACTGGCATTCGTCTATCCATGTGAATTTACATATTGTAGATATTTAATATAAATGGAATCACAGAATATATCATCTGTGCATTTGGCTTCTTTCACTTTGCCTAATGTTTCAGTGGATCATCACATTGTATCATGTAACAATACTTCATTCCATTTATTAATTTATTTACTTCATTACTTACTGATTGATCAATTGATTGATTGTTACATGGAAGTATTCATAGTCCCCATCACATACTGTGAATATTCATATCTTAACACACGATATTCCTTCTGCCATTCCACAGTCACTTGTAAACTCTTATTTATCTTTTTTAAAAAATCTTAAAAATTGTGGTAAAATATATAACAAAAATTTCCATTTTAAATATTTTAAATGTACAATTCAGTGACATTAATTACATTCACAAAGTTGTGTAACCATCATCACTATTTCCAATATTTTTTTTCCCCCCAAACAGAAACTCTGGGCCCATTGAGCAATAATTCTCTATATTCCTCCCTCCTTGTTATCGCTGGTAAACTCTCATCTGCTTTCTGTCTCTATGAATTTGCTTATTCTAGATTTTTCATTTAAAGTGGAAATATGTAATTATCCTTTTGTATAGGATTACTTCACTTAGCATGTTTGCAAGGTTCATCCACGTTTTAGTATGCTGTTAACATCATTTCTTTCTATGGCTTAATAATGTTCTCTTTCATCTACATGTCACATTCTGTTTATGTTGATAGACACTTGGGTTCCTTCTACTTTTTGGCTACTGTGAATAATGTGGTTGTGAACATTCATTTACAAGTATATGTTTGAGTCCCTGCTTTCACTTCTTTTGGGTATGTACCTAGGAGTGGGAATTGCTGGATTATATGGCAATTCTGTTTAACGTTTTAAGGATTTGCCAAATGATTTTACATTCCCATCAGCAATGCAAGAGGATGCCGATTTCTCCACATCCTTGCTTGTCATTTTGTTTTCTTTACTAGCCATCTTACTGGGTGTGAAGTTGTTTGATGTATTTTTATTTGCGTTTCCCTAGTGACTAATAATGTTATGTATCTTTTAATGTGTATGCTGGCTGTTTATATATCTTCCTTGGAAAAATGTCTATTCAAGTCTTGTGCCAATTTTTAAATTACATTGGTTGTCTTAATGATTGAGTTGTAGGTGTATTTGGTATATTCTGGATACTATACTCTTATATGATCTGTGTATCATTTTCAAATATTTTTCTTTCATTCAGTAGGTTGTCTTTTCACTTTTTTTATACTGTCCTTTGCCCCAAATTTTTTCATTTTGATGAACTCCAATTTATTTTTTTTTCATTTGTTTCCCATTATTTTGGTGTCCATATATAAGAATTCATTGCCAAATAGAAGGTCATAGAGTTTTATGGTTTTAGTGCTTATATATAGTCTGTTGATCAATTTTGAATTAATTTTTTGTGTATGGTATGAGATAAGAATCCAACGTAATTCTGTGGCATTTGGATATCCAGTGTCACAACACCATTTGTTGAACAGACTCTTCTTTTCCCATTGAATGGTTTTGGTACCCTTGTGGAAAATCAGTTGGATATCAATGTGAGGATGTATCTCTCAATTCTATTCTATTGGTCTATATGTCTGTCCTTATGCCAAGGCCACACTATTTTGTAGTAGGTTTTGTATCTGGGAAATGTGAAACTGCCAGAATATTCATTTTTTTTTTTAAAGAAAAAAAGTCTTACAGAACTGAATTCTGAAAAATACTGGAAATAGTGATGATGGTTACACAGTATTGTGAATGTAATTAATGTCACTGAATTGTACATTTAAAATATTTAAAATGGAAATTTTTGTTATATATTTTACCACAATTTTAAGATTTTTAAAAAAAAGATAAATAAGAGTTTACAAATGACTGTGGAATGGTAGAAGGAATTATCATGTGTTAAGATACAAATAATCGCAGTATGTAATGGGTACTATGAATACTTCCATGTAACAGTCAATCAATTGATCAATCAATAAGTAATTAAGTAAATTCTGAAATGATGTTATGACCGAAATACTATGTATTTCATTATAACATCAATTTTTTGCACAAATCTGCCACATATTTTCATAAGCATAACCATTCAACACAGTACAAATGATCACAATTTTATTGTTACATGTTTAGTTTAATTAGTTGTGCCTCCACCTAAGTAACTAAAAATTGTGGTACAAAATTAAAATGTTGTTCTGTTTTAAGTTCCTTCCAGCAAGCAATTTCACAATTCTTTCTGCCCACTTCCCCCCAAAAAACTTTCTTTTGCTGTCACAGCCTAAATACTTCAGCATTGCCTTTGCTTGAGGCTGCTGGAAGTTTGATCAAGACTGCGTTGAATCAGGAGATCTTTATGGGTAGTATTTAGATTTTTTGATATAATGTTTTAATGTTTGTTTTTATGTGTTTGTAATAGATGGATGCCTTGAGCATACAGTTCTTTTCTTATTAAATTAAATAGCCTTAAGGTGTAAATACAGACAAGGCATCCATTTAAATTCACTATTAATTATGATGATAGTAAAAGGGAACAAAATAGGAGTAAGACATGTAATCTAAGGTTTTATACTAACAGTTTTGGTTAAGATGGTATTTCTGGAAGTGTAGTCAAGTAATTTTTGTTTGCAGTATGGCTTAGTTCATACATAGACAATCATTTCTAAAAGTTAATAATTCTGTTTTTGTTTTAACATGTTTTAGAAATCTTGGGAAAGACCTTGGAGAAGATCTTAGAAAACATTTTGGCCACAAATCTAATGGAGAAGTCTAAGTTGCTAGGTGACTTTTCATAATTTATGCTTGTAAATGTACAAATTGTAGTGTGTATATTCTGTATATTCATTGTATTTTAAAGTAATTTTCATCTTTTTCCATTAACAGATTGCCTTTGAGGTTGTTTTAAGTTTTGAGTTGTACACCACTTCATTCTTTTACTTCACTGTGGGACAACCTCTCTAGCAATGATTACTTCAGAGTTACCAGTGTTACAGTAAGTGTTGCAGTTTTATTATTTTAAAAAATATATGTTTTCTTAAGAAAATGCTGCCTTTGATGAGACCAGTCAGGTATGTTCTCTGTTATTAGTATAATATGTTTGAAATATAGTAAGTATTAGAGTGTATAGTTATAGCCAACCATAGCCCTTGATATTAGAATGTCAGTGTTCAATCATATTCAAACGTTAGGGGTTAATGACTTATATTAGTGGTCAGCTATCTGAGACCCATGAACCAAATCCAGCATACTGCCTGGTTTAGCAAATAAAGTTTTGTTGGAATAGAGCCATATGCTATTGAATATAAATCTATATGAGTTTGAGTCTATGTGTGCTTTTTGTGCTACCAAGACAGAGTTGAGTAGTTAGTTGCAAGAGAGCCAATATTGCCTGCCAAGCCTAAAATATTTACTCTCTGGCTCTTAACAGAAAAAGTTTGTTGATTCTTCATTAATATTCTTATTGTTCCCTGAAATTGAAATTGTTGAGCCATTCTGGTTTCCCAGAGGTGATACAACGGAAATAACAGTTGGCATTTGTGGTGGCATCTCATTAGAGTTGTTGGAGTTGAAGGACAGATGTAAAATAAGGTCTTGCTTTTGATTCTCTTGGTTTTTCTCAAAACTTACACTAATATGCACATCAGAAGTCTATATACTTTGATGTTATAAAATAACAACAGTTTAGGTACAGTGAAAATGGTCAACAGTTTAAGCAGTTATTTATATGTTATTACTGTTCCAGTTCATTCATCTCTCTCTTTTCTAAGACATTGTAGTAGACTTCTAATCAGTGCAACGGCCTTATTTTTCCTCCTAAGCTCTAAGATATAAAGATGTCCAAATCTCTTAACTACTTGAAAACCTTCAATGCCTACCTCTCATTTCCCTAAATATAGAAGATAAAATGTAAGCTATTTTAATCTCCTTACCTCACAGTTTGGATAGGTGGCCTATCGTGCTTCTATAATGCCCTGTGCTTTTCTCTATCACCGTACTTAACATATTATTTTATAATCCTCTCTTATTGTATTTGATCCACTGCCTAAACTGTGTACCTTTGTGTCCTGATTTTTGTATGGCTCCAGCTCCTAGCACAGTGCTGAGTGTAAGGTAGACCCTCAATAAATAACTGTTTAATAAGATATGACACACAGGTTGCATCTAAGTAGACGTATTTCAAGGGAAGTTGTATAGACATGATAGCAGTTAACATATTATGCATTGTGAGTAACTGATTATTTTTCAGAAAGTTGTATACCTGTAATTTAACTATGGGTGCTGGATAGTTACCTGGGATTTGAGTAAATGAGCTTTTGTTTAGATATGTCAGCTGAAGATGGTACTTGATAAGTTGAGATGTAACAAGCACTTACTGAATATATACAATTTTCTGGGAATTATGGTAGGTGCATTTGCATATATTATCTCACTTCATTCACCTGTCCAGCAATTCTGTATTCATTATTGAGGAACACAAACATGGTATGTCTCTTATTATCTGTAAACTTTGTTTCCATCATCTGTAAAGTGAAGATGGTGTGTTAGAAATTGATCATTAAGTTCTCCTCAAAACAAGCAAAGAAACATTATAATCTAGAGATTCTTGATGTTCAGTCCAAAAGTGATTTTTTCTTTTTAATGTAGACAGTAAAAAGGTCACTCTAATGAGTCCATCACTCCTTGAGTTAATTAGATGTTGTAACATCTGGGGAATTTGTCACCTTAGTGGTGTTTACTATTAAGCATTGCCAGAATATTATCATTTACCACATAGTTACATACTGTGAAGTATGCTGGGTTCTGGTGGAAAACAGCAAATAGAATAGACTCAGTCCTTGTAGATGTGAAGCTTATGAATAATCGCACAGACATATAACTCTAAACTGTCATTGGAGCTATGAAGGAGACATAGAGGGTATTATGAGAATTTTAATGTGTGCCTTGATATAGTCTGTTTTTCTGAGGAAGAACAGTTGAGCTGAATTCTGAAGTGGAGGTGAGTGATTAAAGAAAGAAGAAGGGAGCAGGGTTGCAAGGGACCCTTAGGCAGGAGGAAGCATGAGATATTTGAGGGGCTAAAATAAAGCCACTTTTAAAACTGGGGTTGGGGATAAGAGTATATGAGAATAAGGCTTGTGAGTAGAGGTGTGGCAGTGTAATGCAGGGACCTGATAAGTTGTTATAATAATTTTTTTTCTTTTCACTAAGAGCAGTGGAAACAGTTATAGAGTTTTAAGCATGGAAGAGATGAAATGAGATAAATACTTAAAAAAAATCACTCTCAGTGCAGTATAGTGATTATATTGGAAACCTAACACTGGATACAAGATGACCTATTTGGAGGATGTTGTAATATACAGGCCAGAGATGATGGCAACCTGAACAAAAGTGGTTGTAGTGGAGTTGGAGAGAGGTAGACAGAATTTAGAGAATTTTAGGGGACCAAATTATTTTTATAAGATTTGAAATGATTCCTCTGTGGTCTTAATTTATGTTCAGAACATTAGCCATTTGCAGAGTGTTTTTGAGAGAAATTGGTCAAAATGTAATTTGGATATCCCTTGACTGAGCATTTTCAGTGTGTTCTCTCCTAGAGAAATGCTTGTTGATGTGTAATAAGAGTTGTGTGCAAGGATAGTGATTTCAGCCTCTGTTTGTGATAGTGCAATACTAGAAATAACCTAAGTATTCATTGATAGGAAAGAAAACGCTTTATATATTAAGATATGCAATTCAGCAGTCCCATGTATTTGTATGGAAAGTTCTCATTTATTTAAAAATAAAAAAATGAAATGTAGATATTTATATTTAGATATATATGCTAAAGCATATATATTTGTAGCAGAATATTGATCATATTATTAACAGTGGTTGTTCTGTAGAAAGGATTGGAATTAAGATTTAGTGTGGGTGAAGTGGAACTTTTCCTTGTATTCTACATCTTTTCCATTGTTTGAAACTTTATAAATTAAAAAAAATTATGTGTTGCGTACTTTAATAAGCAAACATACATACATATATACATACACTAACGGGAGTAAATCAGTTGTTTGTGGGAAATAACTGCCATCTTTTATGCTAATTGCAGTTGGCAGATCTAGAAAACACTGTACTTTTCTGTTTTCTTTTGTCAGTGAACTATATTGTTCAAACATAAATTAGTTTCATTACTGGGTCACTTATTATATGCTGGAACTGGGATACAAATGTTACTGGCAGTTGTGTGTAGAATGCCTTGCACGTGGGAGATTGTAGAAGCAGGGAGGTAAGTTGAGGCTCTTTTCAGGTAGTGGTGATCATGGTAATAATAATGGAAATGAGAGACAGAATTATTATATTGATGAGGGTGATTCTGGAGGGCTTACTAACAGGAGGCATAAAAGGAAGATTGATATGATTCTACTTATTCTGCAGATTGACTAACAGGATAATGATAAGAATATGAAATTTGTATTAACAGTTTAAACCACCCCCATGCACTAATTAGACAAATCAGTTAATTAATGGTATCACCCTGAGCAGAGAGCTAGAAGTAAGTCAGAATTAGACTTTAAGTTTAGATGTGGCATGTGGTGAATTTGAGGTAGTGTTCAAGGAGGCATGTCAAGCATGCAGTTAAATGTGGAATTAGAGGTCTGGGATAGGTTCAGATTCACTGATAAGATATGGAGGTCGTTTGTTTAGAAGTTAACATCAAGTAGATGAGACCTCTAAGGGAGAGTAACAAAAAGGGAGAAGAGTGGATAGTAAAGAATTGAGCTTTAAAGAATCAACACAAAGAAGGAATGAAACTAAGAAGAGCATTGACTGAAGCAGATTGAAAAGTAATAGTGTGGGAGCCAGGGCTGACCATTTTCTGTGTACTTGCAGTTTTATGAAGATCCTTTATAGAGTTACAGTAGAATTTAGTGAAGATCTTCTCGTTCATACTATCTGTACCTTTTCAGTACTGTATTGGAGCCAGCCTGTATTGGTTTACATGTGCTGATTATTAAATGTTCAGGACTTTTTTGAGCTGGTTAAATACAGCCTCTCTAAAAATTAAATTTTACAAACTTAAAATTCAATATGTTAAGAATAAAGGCAATACTCAAAACTCATCACTTCCTAATTATTTCACTTTTTACTATTACCTGTGTTCTTGAGGTTGTTGACATCTGTTATAGCTGTATGACATACTACTGCTCATCGCTTTCAATTCGGCATTCACTTTGGTAGCTTGAAATTTGCTATGGTGGAAGTATTTACACTATGGAAATCAGCAAATGCTACAAATCAGGGCTTGATTTATTTTTTTGTTGATTGTCTTTATACTTAAGAAACGATGGAGAAGGTACTAATGCAGACTAAACTTAAAGGTATATCAGTCAGGTCTATAGGTATTACATTATGAGTGACAGAAAACATTGAGGAAATACTCTTCTCCTATTGGTTCTCTTATCCAGTTCAGCAAGGAAGTTGCTCGTATCAGTGACTTGTGAGTGAATTTCCAACAAACATGTTTGTTATTTTATTTGCAGGCTACCCATTAAAGTAAACAAAAATATCAACCATAGTACCTGTCAAAACGCTAATCATTAATTGCAACCATAACCATATGGATACAAGTGTTTGGTAAAAATTATCAAAATCTTTTTGGAGAGTTATTTGCCTATATATAATTTACAGTAAGTGTTATGTGTTTTATTAGTTTATAAATTGTGTATATCAGTAATGTTTTTCATATCAGTAACATTTATAATAAACTTTTATGCATGATATTTTGAAGATCCAGCACATTTACCAGAACACTCTCATGATTTTGATATGAATAAAATTATTCCTGAGCCTTTCTCTTTACATGCTGAAGAATTAGTCTTTTGCAGTTATATTTTGCATTTATATTTTGTACAATGGCTGCCATTTCTGTAATCATTTACCCCTCTTTACTTGGGGGATGCATTTCACTCAAATACTACATGATATCAGGCAGGGTGGCTATCTTATTGATTTGCTGAAGATTGTGTCTGAAAGTAGGCTCTCTATGAACCATCTCCAATCAGCTGTATAGCAGGAGGTAAGGAAATTAGTGGAACAAACTGTGTTATATGAATTAATTTGTTCACTAAAATAATATAACATTTTCTAGGGATTCGACTAATGAAACCACTGCCCATTCAGACGCTGGCAGCGAACTCGAAGAAACAGAGGCTAAAGGAAAAAGAAAAAGGGGTCGTCCTGGCCGGCCTCCAGTATGTATTAAGCTTACCTTTTTTTTTTTTCCTATAATGGTTACCAACTAAATGGGCTTGGTATGAGCCATTTGTTAATTTTAATATTGTTAATATTTTTTAAAATTTCAGTAACACATTAGAGATTCTTGGAAACTTGGCATTTCAGAAAGTTACTTCAGGCAATGATCAGAAAATGGAAATTGATGATAGTATCTTTTTTGCTCCCCCTACCTCCCTTGAAATAAATGGTGGTCCATGTGAAAGCATAGAGAAGGTGATTAACATGGAACATGGATAGTTAATTAAGATTTCCCTGCTTCAGCAAGCTATTGCATTATTCTTTAGAACCTATTTAATTTTTACGTTTCCACAGTTGCATGGAAAGGAGGTCTGTATACACAAACGCTTAGTTCTTTTGTGGTAGGAAATATGGTTTGATTTTTAGGGAAATTACTACTATGCAATCTAGTAAGTAAATAGTAGATTCTCAGCTTATGTTTATGGAATTGAAAAAATGTTGACCAGAATATGATAGTGGTATTCTAGAGACATGTGTTAGACTTCAGTCCATATGTTCACACCCATTAGTTAACATATATCTCTGTCTGTACTTCCATCTAACTTAGACCCACTTCTTGATCTTTGGAACAATGCAGCACAACTTCCTGAGTAGCTGGTATCAGTTTTGCCTTGGGATGGTGCTTTTTATGTCCTTTAATCCTCACACCAGTAATATGAAATAGGTCTTATATTGCATTTTACAGAATAGAAAACAAAGTTGGAAAGTGTTGATTTTTCCAAGGTCACACACAGCAAGTGGCAAACCTAGGATTTGAATTCATATCCTAAAACCCAAACTCTTTCTCTTCAGGATGCCAGAATACCATCCTATTAATATTGAGAGGTATAATTGTCAGAATGATTAAATTTGAGTCACGCACAAGTGTTTGTTGTGAAGAAGGTTTGGATATTTTCTATTGACCAGAGCCCTTTTGAACAATTATGAATGTAGACTGATAAATGCTTTGTTCAACTATATTGATGCCATTCATGCCTTTTTAGGGGACTTTGAGGATCTGTTTTTGTTTATTTAGTCAGTCAAATGAAGACAAACAATATAAGACACTTTCTGTTAACAAGCAGTATTGTTTTCCTTATTTCTAAATTCTTAGGGAGCATCTCATTCTTGGTATTTCTTTTTGGTGTACTATTTCATAGATTTTTTTGATCCCGTTAAAACCACCCTTATTTTTTACAGTTGTCCTAATTAATATTTATTACTATAGCTCTCTACCCAAGTAAGTAATGATTTCTAAACAAATGTATTGTATCAGAGAAGTACATGTTTATAATAATCTTATGAATATATTGGCAAATAATGGACCTCATCCTTGGTGATGGCATCTAATCTTCTTGACTGTAAATGCCATCACCAAGTTCATGTTGCCCAGATTTATGTTTCAAGCCTGGACCTTACTCGTAGACTCCAGACTCATGTACAGATGCCCATTCAGCATCTTCATTTAGATATCTAATGGATCCAAGATGTTAAAACTCTTGAGTTTCCTCTTCCCTGCCTACCTCTCTTTCATAATGGCAACTTCATCCCTCCTAGTTTCTCAGGATCAAGAAACCTTGGAGTCTTTCTTGATTTTTTTTCTTTCTCAGCCTGTTTCCAGTCTGTCAGCAAATCCTGTCTAATCTACTTGCAAGTTCCTTCCATCTCTTAACTACCAAACTGGTTTAAGCCATCATCATATGCTTTGCTCAAGTACATCAGGTTCACTCCCTGTTTCAGAACCCTGCTCAGAGTGCTGCTCTCCTCTCTGTTCCAGATATCATCACTTCCTTCAGGTCTTGCTCAAATGTAATCTTGTCATTGAATTGCAAATCCCTACACCTATACACTTGGACTCAGTATCCCCCATTCCCTATGTGTGTGGCTTTTTCTTTTTTTTTCACCACCCTGTATCCATAGCACTTATTGCCATTCTAACATGGTAAACATTTTACTTGTTTATTTGTTGTTTGTCTTCCCAAACTAGAGTATAAGCTGCGTGAAGGCTGAGTGTTTATCTGGTTTGTTCACTGCTTTGTACTGGTTCCTAACCTACAGTAAGTGTTCTGCAAATATTTGTTGAATGAATAAATAAATGTTTACTTTTGTTTAATCAGCACTTCTTCTCCCTGGTTTTAAAAATTCTTTTTATTTTGAAATAATTTCAGATACAAAAGATTTTTAAGAATTCTACAAAGAATTCTCTTATAACACCTTCATGCATATGTTAAACATTTTACTAGAGTTGCTTTATATTCTCTCTCCCCCATATACAGATAATATACACACACATGCATGTAAATATATATTTATATATTATATACCTATTATTATTTTTGTACCCTTTGAGAGTAAATTGCAGACATGATGCAACTTTATTCCTAATACTTAAGTGTTAATTTCCTTGAAGTCATAACCACAGTATATAACCACAGTACGGCTATGAGAATCAGAAAAATAAAAGTGATACAATACAGACCTTATCTATATACCTTATTCCGATTTTGTCAGCTGTTCTAATAATGCCCTAAACAAAAGAAAAAAATAATTTTTTTCCTGGTTCAGGGTCTAGTCCAGGATTTCATATTGCTTTTGGTTGTCATGTAAATGCCATCTGTAACCTGAATTATTGTCAGTTTCTAGTTTTATGTTTTATTAAGGGTTTTGTTATATTTAAGTGAGAACCAGCCCATCTATAATCTCAACATTATTTAACTTTTTTCTTTGTCCAAGCTAAGTAGGAGAGGTAAATAAATTTTTTGTTTATAATGTCTGTATGTTTACATACATAGAAAGAACATGGAATACCAGAAAAATAGTAACAATGAGTATTGTTAAGGATAATTTAATGCATGTTATTTATTTATAGAAATTGAATCCTTTTAATTACTTGGTACTTTTATGTAGGATATTGTGAATTTCATGATATCTTTTAAATATTTGACATCATTTCTAATGGCTGCACAGTATTATGTACTGTCATAATTTAATCTCTGTAGTTGAATATTTAAGTAAAAAATTTTTCACTGTTCTCTAAACCATGCTTACATAAACAGTTTCTCAAATCAATTTTGTTTTGGAGCCCTTGTTAATTTTTTTTATCCTAAATTCCTAAAAGTGGAGTTGGTTGGCCAAAAGGTATGGCATATATTTTGAAAGCTTTTGGTGTATATTTCTGATTTGTCTTTCAGACAGCAATACAGATGGCAATGCCCATCTGACTCTTGCTTATACTGATTGTTTGTTAAATCTTGGCTGAATTTAAGAGTTGAAAATTTCATCAGTTTTCTATATTATTATTTATTTGTGTTTCTTTATGAATTGTCTGTTATTTGTTCTTTTCTAGATCACATTTTTCTCTGATAATTTTCTTTTTCTAAAAGAAAAACTGCTTTATTAAGTAATTTTTTAGATTTGGAAATGTATTTATCAGTGGGACTTGTTATATCCTTTCTTAAACCAGTTTAGTTTTATTTTTCTTAGTTTTTCATCATTTTTCATTGAGTGTTTTTCCCACAAAGCAGTTTTCAGTTCTGAATTCTTAATTTGGTATAGGATACCACATTTCTTCCAGGCACCGAGAATTAAACTTAAGTTACCATTAATTTCTCCTCATCTCCAGAGCCCTTCCACTCTTCTTTATCTGTATGAGATTCCACATCGTTTCCTTCTTTTACATTTCCCAAGTTTGTCTCTTTAGGCCTCTCTTTGTAGGAGTCTGTGTTATCTTTCTAGCTTTAGTCTTTTCACTTTTCCATTCCATTCTTTGTAATACTGTCAGAGTAATCTTTGTTTTACTTGTTCAAAAAGCAAGTAGTGTATTTTTATTGTGAGGTATGTTCTAAGGTACCTTTACAAGCTGTCCCTATTCATAACCTTTCATTCAGTCAAGATACTTCTCTCTTGTCCTTCTTTACATCATAGCTTGTGCTTTCGCACTTTTACACATTTGCTGATGGTGTTTTTTCTTTCAGGAATCCTAGTTTCCAAAATTCAACCTTTCTGATTATTTTATTCATCTATTATGTTTTATTAATCTTAATTCATTAGATTCCAACTTGTGGCTCCTGTGTTCTATGAAACTTTCCCTGATTACCAGTACTGGTAATAATATTTCCCTTCTTAGAAGCCTTCCAGCATTTATCTTAAACCAAAGTTCAAAGAAAAGTATTTTTTATATATTACATTACTAACTTATATTGCACTTATTTATGATTATCTGTTTTTCTTTTAATTATATGTAGGTAAAGACTGTGTTAACATTTTGTTCAAAACATGTTTGTGTACATCATTTGTGAAAGGGTAGCATTATTTCACATTCATAGACCATGAATAAATTCAGGTAAAGCATAAAGGTAAAAAAACATCAATGTATCTGTCTTTTCTTATAGCTTTCTAGGAAAGTCATTTGTATATTCAGACTGTAAAATTTAACCTCTGTAGCACTTTTGGGAGAGAGTCAGTTTGGATCGTTTATTTTCCTACGTAGCAGGGCTAACCTTTGCTTAAAGGACTTTATTTCAGCATTTTAAATGTATTGAAAGTGTAATATGTACTTCAGTTCTTTAAACAGGGTATGTAGAACATAATTTACGATTTTCTTAATGCTCTAAATCCTATCATTTGGGAGCATAAAGTTGTTTACCAGAAGTATAGGCACATATTTAGGCTAAGTAGTACATAGTTATAGTAAAGTAATAGCCCTAAGGCTTGCTCAAAATTCTGATGGGCTCATTTTCATAAAGATGCAGTGAAGGATTTATAGCTTTGTGGTTTTCTGAGCATATGTAATATTTTCCACGAAATTCATTATTTAATCAGTAAGTAGACACAGGCTTTGTTTCAGGGTATTTTGTTTTCCTTACAACATCTTTATTGTCACTGTGTCCCTTGAATATAGCTGAAGCTATAAACACATGACCCTAATTTCTTTATTATTAACACTATGGACAGTAGACATATCACTTTACACTATTGTTCATAGGAAATGAGGGAGGAGTGCCTCCCCCCTTGACAAAATTGTATTAAGATGTTGAAAAAATACATATTAAAAATACTGTAAGATCTTTGAAAGATCTGTCTTTTACTAGGTGGAATGATCAACTTTTTCATGTATTTGATGCATAGTAGCTGCATGATGAATGAATAATAAAAGTTGTGTTGAATGAGTGAAAAAAATCTGTTTTCTAATAACTTTATTATGTAGGTTGAATAAGTTAGGTAATGCTGGGTATTGTAGTAGTCACAGAAATGCTTCCAGACAGCAATTAAATTTCTTACAATTGGCTTTATAATTGTCTAGCAAAAGTTAGCAACTTCACGGACACTTGTACTTCTTTCACTGAATGTTTCAAAGATTGAAGAATAACGAGCTGGGCATTTATAGGTTGATTACTTTTCTGTATTTTCTCTTTCAAGAATATTTTATCACACCTTAAGAAAAGAATGTAGTTTCCTTTTACCTTTTCCAAACTGTCTGTTAAATATAACTACTATGATTGAGTGCTGAATAAGGAGCTTGCCATTTAGATGAAAAGATTGGTCACATATAGTGAGATTGAGCAAATAAAGAAATACATGGAGAGATAATGGGAGGTAGGTTTTACTGTAAGAGAAATGGGTTACAAATGTGAAAAGATGAAATGCTAGATTGAGCAGAGTGGTATTGGGTTTGAATTGGAGGTATCAGAATATCTGTCATCCATCTATTTAGATCTGTATACATAGATATAGAAATAATATATACATGTCTGCATGTGAAAGACTACTGACAGAGCCTAGAAACTAGGACATTCCAATAGCAGCAATCATATCTAATACCCATATCTTAGTATCTTAATAACATTTGCTACTGAAGATTGTCAGCACTGCTTAGAGAAATGACTGATCCCAGAACTTGGTTAGAGAGTTCAAAGTGAGTCCAGAACATATTTTTGTAATAGAAGGTAAGGATATGCTAAAAAAAATGACGGGTGCTTATCAAAGGAACATCAAAGCCAGCTTGAAGGGGGCTCCTACTGGGAAACTTTGAGAATCAAGAAAAGATAGCAGTAGACTGTAACCTACTGAATAAGATAAGAATCCATGAGTCCACATTGATATACATACACACATACATAGACTTGCAAACTAATAAATGTAGAAGTATTAAAGGAATTAGAAAATCACTATTTGAAAGCTATCATAATAATGACTTATTGAGGGAAGAATCATCAATGGATGCCAAGACAAATAGGTGAAAGTTTGATGAGCAGCTATTTACATAGTCTTAGAGTTATTACCTTAAAAAATACTTTTTAATTACAGAGGGAGAAAGTGTAACTTTATATTGGAGAAACTTGGCAGACTACAGTTTAACCAAGTTTTCAAAGTTAAGATTATTAGTAATGGGACAAACTGACATTCTTTACTCCCTGTTAGGATGCACTGAAAACAGACCATCACTTCTCTGATATTCCTGCTGAAAATGTATAACCCAATTCTAACCATGGGAAAACATCAGACAAAACCAAATTGAGGAACATTCTACAAAATAATAACTTGCCTATACTCTACAAAGATATCAAGATCATGAAAAACATGAAAGATTGAGGTATTGTTCCAGATTGAAGGAGAGTAAAGAGATATGACAGCTAATGTGTGATCCTAGATTGGTTCATTTTGCTATAAAAGACATTTCAACAATTGGTGGCATTTTCTTGAGGTTTGTGGATTAGATGACAGGATTGTATTAATGTTAACTTCCTGATTGTAGTGGTTTTACATAGTTAAGTGGGAGAGTGAGTTTTGGTGCATCATATCTGCATCTTATTCTCAAGTGGTTCAGAAAAATATGTGTATATTTATGTATGTATGTATATAGATAGATACATAAATATATAGATATAGAGATACAAATGTGTATAAAGAGAGAGAACAATAAGCAAATGTGAAAAAGGTTAAAAACTGAGGAATCTCAGTGAAGCATGTATAGCAGCTCTTACAATACTCTTGCAGCATTTACTTAAGTTTTGAATATATTTTAAAATGGAAAGTCAAAAACAAGATTGTAGAATTAATTGTGAATCAAGTCTCTATAATGCATTGCTTTGTGTTCCGAGAGCAGCAATTGAATATGTGACACCTTTGACTACTTTAAGATGAACTATTCTAGGCACCGGATGTTTTTTTTTACTTTATGTGGAAACTGAAGCCTCAGCCTATCTGAAGTGTTTTCCCCTAGTAATACCGTTATTGTAAAAATACCTAATAACCAAAATATATTGAGCATTCATTTTGTGTCAAAGCACCACCTATGTAATCTTTACAATAATACAATGAGGAGATACGTACTATTATTCCTGCATATCAGAGGAGGAAACCAAAGCACAGAGGGGTTAAGGTTCTTCCCTAGCCTCATTAGGAAGTTGCTGAGCCACAATCAAATCTGGAGTTTTGATTGCCCAGTCTATGCTCTTAACCAGTTCTCTGTACTTCCTCAAATAAATATTTGCTGAAAAAAAAAAAAAACAAAAAACAAAAACAAACCATGAATTACAAATTCACCTCATTGTATTGGTGAAATATTTAAGCTTATTAGTAACAGAGCCATGCCTCAAGGGCTGCTTATTTTGCCGAAGATGTGCATTTGGGTTTGTTCTTTTTGATGGTGGTAGGAGGGTGGTGCAGGATCTGGATCTTTTTGGTTTTTATTTAGTTGAAACTTAAATAAAGTATACAGATCTTAAGATTGCATGAAGTTCTAATACTTTTTATTTATGTTATAAATTCATGTAACTATAAACAATGTCAAGATTTAGACCATTTTTAGCACCCCAGAAAAGCTCCCTTGTGCTCTTTCCATTCTGTATCTTTCCTAGGAGTACCAACTTTTATGACTGTTACTGCCAAGATTAGTTTTGTCTGTTTTTGAACTTTATATAAATGGGTTTATTGTATTTTTTTTTTGTCTTATCATTCAACTTTGTGTCTAAGAAGCTGTGTTTGCATGCTCAGTAATTTGATCTTTTTCATTGCTATTTAGTATTTTAGTGTATGAATAGTCCTCAGTTTATTTACCCATTCCACTGTTTATGGAAATTTATTTTTTCTAGCTTTTGGCTATTATGAATAAAGGTACTATTAACACTCTTGTACAAGTTTTTTTTTGTGTGTATATTAGTGTGCCTTTCAGTTGGGTATATACACAGGAGCAGAATTAATGATTCATAGGGTGAATGTATATGAAAATATATAGATAGTGTTAAACATTTTTCAAAAATGGTTATACCAATATGTATTCCCACAAGCAAATAAGAAGAGTTCCATTTGTTCCACTTCCTTGCCACCACTTAATTTTGCCAGACCCTTGATTTTAGTCTCTTTTATGGGTATAGGGTGGTATCCCATATTTGGTTTTATTTTCATTTCTCTGATGACTGATGATAATTGAGCTCTTTTTTATAAGTTTTATGGCCATTTTTAAGATGTTCATTTTCCTTCAAATTGATCTATATTTTTTTGATCTCAGTCAAAATTCTAGCAGGTTTGAAAATTGATTCTTCTATATCGTACATGAAAATGCAGAGTCCCTGCATTTTCTACTGCTAGATATCAAGCCTTATTATAAAGATACAGTAATGAGGGCGTATTGGTATTGGCAGAATGACAGATAAGAAGACCTGTAGAATGGAATACAGAGTCTGGAGAAAAACCCACATATATGTAGTCAACTGACGTAAGATAAAGGTTCCATTTTAATTCTTTGGGAGAAAGGATAATCTTTCCAAAAAATGGTGCTTGACCAATTGCTTTGTTATTGAAAAGCAAAGGTTTTTCATTTTGATGAAGTCCAATTTGTTGATTATTTTCTTTTACAGTGGTGGTTTTTTTTTTTTTTTTTTTTTTTATTCTATTTAAAAAAATCTTTCCCAGGATCATGGTTACTGAACTTTTCTTATGCTTTTTACTATGATATATGTGTAAATTCATTTCAAGTTAATTTTGTATATGTTGTGAGGTGTAAGAATCAAAATGTTTCTGAATCATTTGGGAATAAGTTGTAGACAGTGTGACCCCATTACCCTAAATACTTCAGGACATACACTTATGCAAGCATTATACAATTATCAAAACCAGGAAATTTAATATTGATATGATATTCTCTAATTCACAGTCCATATTCACCAGTTGTTTTAATAATGTCCTTTATGTCAATTTTTTACTCATGTAGGATCCAATAAAAATGATACATTATATTTATGTCTTAAATTTCTCTTCAAATGCAACAATTCCAACTTTTTTGGTTTTTATCATCTTGACGTTTTTAAAGAATATAGGTTAGGACATTTGTTGAATGTTCTTTCCTCATGATTAGATTCAGGTTATGCATATACTTGGTAATAATACCACATATGTGTAACTTGCACTCTTAAATATGAATTCTGAAAAATAGAATAAGCAGACTCCATGAGACAAGACATAGGAACTACACTTGCCTACTAGGTTGAGACAGATATTTGGGAGGAGATACATTTGCTAGTAATGGAATGAAGTATTCCTACATGGTTAGTGGGTGGATATAGAGTAAGTTATTCATGTTCCACCAAGGAAACTAAATCCCTAGGAGCAATCAACGTTTAGAGATCTATACTGAGCTAGACCTCTGCTAAAGCTGCCATCTAGGTTGTCTTGGAGCCTGTTGCGGGGCCCCCATCTAATGGCCTGAGATTCAAGGAAAAGACTTTAATCCCTGGAATAGTGTTATAGGTAGGTTACTAAGGCATGGCAAACTAAGGCAGGTACTCAGTTTTCAAGATGGCAGAACCTCAGAACTGGGCCAAGCAAGTTTCCGTTTCTTTTATTTGAGAGCATTTTTGGATCCTAGTTCAAGAGTTAGACTGCATTTACAGGTGGCCTAAGATATGGGGCAAAAAAAGTATAGAGAAAAGAGCCTGGCATGCCATTAAGAGTTATGCGTATTTTATTACTCTCTGAAATAACTGTTATATTCTTAATTTTTAAATCTTCAAAATACTGTTATTCAAGTTAAGTCAGCACAGCTTTATGTCTGAGAGAGGAATTATTTCATGACTACAAAATTTTACCCTTCAGCTACAAGCCAAAGATTGCGTGAATCCTCTTGTATTATGATATTTCTACTCTGTCACTCTTTCTATTAGGGAAATACTTTCTGAAGAGCTTTTTTGTTTGTCTTTCTGCTTCTTTCCTGTGTCTGGGCCTGTAGTAGGGAAATCGCTTTTATCATAATATAATAAAATATACAGATGCCAGAAAAGATCAAATGGATTTTTTAAATTCAATTTTATTGAGATATATTCACAAACCTTACAGTCATCTGTAGTGCACAATCACAGTACCATTATAAAGAAAATGGAGTTTTATGTTCTTTTTCCCTTTCATGCCAAAGGTGAAAAAGTCCCACAAATATGAGAATTACACTTTATTTCTCCTTTATTCGTGGAGTTTAGGTCATACTACATACATAATATATAGGTACAATATTCCCAAACATGCACAGGCTTATTTGTTGCAGTATTATTTGTTATAGTAAAACATTGGACACAAAATAAATGTTCATCAGTATGGCAGTGGTTAAATTATTATGTATCTATATGATGAAACTCTGTCTTTCAAAAAGGAATGAAGACATTCTCTAGGTATGCTATAGATTGACAAGAAAATATATTGATAGTAAAAATGGAATGTGCAGGGAAACATGGCAGAGTAGGGAGCTCCAGGACTCAGTCCTTACACCAAAACAGCTATTAAACAGGCAAGAACTGGCTGAAAAAGCTATCATGAAATACTAGAGGCCAGAAGAACACTGTACAGCATCCAGAGAAGAGCAGGAGAAAGAGACTGATAAACTATGGTAAAGTACCATAAATTGCTCTCATGTGATACTGGCACGCCCCATCCCATTTTTGTGGCAGGCTGCCTTGGGGTCCATTCACTGGCTAGCTTGCTGGTGACAGAAAGGGACATAAAAATCCTGTTTTCCAAGAAAAGGTCTGGGCATGGCCGAGGACTGATTGGGGCTTTTGATTAGCAAATTCAGATCACTAAGAGCCCAATTCTGTTGGGACAAAGTCTGCAGCCATTGTTTCAACCCTACTCAGAGATGGGTGGGGACTGTGGAGATTGAAAGACACAGTGCTTCCTCAGGGATGTGGGGGACAGTTAACTGAAGGGCTGCACTTGCTGGGCAGGCTAGGAAAGATCAGCTTTGGGGAGCCATTGGAGAAGCTTATGGCGCTGTACCTGAGCCCCTCCCAGAGGCACTTTGGAACCGGTCTATGCCCCCTTCGTGGGTCCCTGGCCCTGTTTTTGCTGGGAAAGTCTGACTTGGGAAAGTCCTCTCTGGGATGTCCCTCTTCCTACATTTTGCCCTCCAGACAAAAGCAGCTCGAGACAATGAAAGGAAAGTTAAAAATCAGAGGCGGACAGTCTTGGGGCAAAGGCCTGCCAGCTTCAGGCACCTGGGAAAGGGAAGTGTGTCTGTTGGGAAACAGAGGAAAAAAATAAACAGGGAACTCTAACACAAGCAAGAAGAGGCCCCAAAAGACAGGGAATACCCTGCACATTGCCGAAGCTCAGGAAAATCTCTCTTTCATAACCAGCTGGTTAAAAAACCAAGAAAGACACCCCAGGGAATAAATCCCAGAGTCAACTTTTTTTAAAATTCCATTTTATTGAGATATATTTACAAACCATACAGTGATCCACAGTGTACAATCAGTTGTTCACCGTACCATTATACAGTTGTTCATTTATCAGCACAATCAAGTTTTGATCATTTTCATTACCACACACAAAAAAAGAATAAAAATTAAAGTAAAAAAGAACACTCAAAACTTCCCATAGCCCCCATCCCTCCCAATTATACATTTACTTTTTGTCCTCATTTTTCTACTCATCTGTCCATACACTGGATAAAGGGAGTGGGACACACAAGGTTTTCACAATCACATGGTCTCACACAGTGTAAGCAATATAGTTAATCTTCAAGAATCAAGGTTACTGAGTTGCAGTTCAACAGATTCAGGTATTTCTTTCTAGCTACTCCCAAACGCTAAAAGCTAAGAAGGGATATCTATACAATGCATAAAAATAACCTCCAAAATGACCTCTTGACTCTATATGAAATCTCTCAGCTACTGAAACTTTATTTTGTTTCATTTTGCTCCCCCTTTTGGTCCAAGAAGGTTTTCTCAATCCCATGATGCCAGGACCAAGCTCATCCCCACAAGTCATGTCCCACGCTGCCTGGGAGATTTATACCCCTGGGAGTCATGTCCCATCTAGGGGAGAGGGCAGTGAGTTTACCTGCAGAGTTGGCTTAGGGAGAGGGGCCACATCTCAGCAACAAAAGAGATTCTCTGGGTAACTCTTGCGCACAATTTTAAGTAGGTTTAGCCTCTCCTTTGCAGTAGGAGGCTTCATAAGGGCAAGCCTGAAGTGCAAGGGCTCGGTCTTCTAAATTGGTAGTCCCCAGTGCTTGTGAGAATCTCAGGAATTCCCCAGGTGGGGAAGTTTAATATTTCCAAATTTTCTCCTACTCCCTGAAGGGGAATTTGCAAATACGTTTTTATTTTCTGCCCAAATTACTCTAGGATGTATCGGCGCTTCACATGAACCTGTGTAAACCAACCAGATTTCACTCCCTATTCAAAGTTCCATGTAATGGGTGTTTGAATAAACTGACGAAACAAGTTAAATTATATAATGTGTTAAAAAGTATAGATACCCAAAGTTCCAGGGACTGACCAGGTCATACATAAAGAGCTCAGCATCTCAGAATTTAGAACTACCATTGTTGTAACTAGAATAGACATAACTGCTGTAAGAGTTTAATCTAGGAACCTTTACAATAAGCCTTCCCCTGATAACCTGTGCTCTCAGCCTCAATTCTCAGACTTTGTACATTATAGTCTATATTAGTGAGGCATTATAATGCTTTTCTTTTCGTTTCTGGTTTATTTCACTCAACATACTGTCTTCAATGTCCATTCACCTCACAACTTCACTCCTTGAGCAGCTCAATATTTCATTGTATGTATACACCACAGTTTTCCATTCTGTTCATCTGTTGGTGTACCCTTAGGCCACCTCCATCCACATTGAATCATGAACACTGCCACCATAAACCCCACTGTGCAAATGTCCATTCATGTCCCTCCTTTCCATTCTTCCAAGTACATACCTAATAGCAGGGTTGCAGGACCATATGGCAACCCCATGCTTAGCTTCCTGTGGAACCACCACACTGCCCTCCAGATGGGCTGTGCTATTCCACTTCCCCACCAACAGTGATTAGGTATATCCCTTTCTCTATATTTTCTCCAGCACTTGTATCCCTCTGTTTATTTATTAGATGGTTTTATTCACACACCATATATTCCATCCTAAGTAAACAATCAGTGGTTCCTTGTATAATCGTGTAGTTACATATTCAGCATCACTATCTATATGAGAACATTTCCATTTCTTCCACAAAGAAAGGGGAAGAGGTAAAAAAAAGAAATGAAAAAGAAAAAAAAGACAACTAAAAAGCAATAAAAAAAATTATGATGAAGAAAACATTAACACCAAGAATCCCATATCCCTCCCTTATACCCCCCTCTTATAGACGTTTAGCTTTACTATACTGCCTTTATTACAGTTAATAGAAGCATATTACAGCATTACTGTTAACTATAGACTCTAGTTTACATTGATTACATTTTTTCACCAATACCATCCCATTTTTAACACCTTGGAAAGTTGACATTCATTTATTCTCCCTTGCGTAAAAACATTCTAATATTTATATTGTTAATCGCAATCACTGACCACTCTAGGTTTCACTAAGTTACGCTGTCCCAGTCTTTATCTTCTGTCTTCCCTTCTGGTGTCCTACATGCCAGTAACCTTCCGCTTTCAACCGTGCTTACAGTAATCTTTGTTCTTTGTACTTAGAATTTTGTGCTACCATCACCCAATATTGTGCTATCCATTTCTGGATCTATACAGTCAATCCTGTTGAACTTTCAGTACTCCATTAGCATCAAATGCCCATTCTTTACCCTATTTCTATCTCCTGGTATCTTCATTCCTATAGTCTTATCCAAACCTCTCTTTCCTGTGTTTTCTCATCTGTTTGTAGCACTCCCTTTAGCATTTCTTGTAGAGGAGGTCTGTTCGTGAACTCTCTCAGTGTTTGTTTATCTGTAAATATTTTAAACTCTGCCTCATTTTTCAAGGACAGGTTTTCCGGATATATGATTCTTGGTTGGCAGTTTTCCTCTTTGAGTATCTTATATATATCATACCACTGCTTTCTTGCATCCATGGTTTTTACTGAGAAATCTGCACTTAGTCTTACTGTGCTTCCTTATATGTGATGGATTGCTTTTCTCTTTCTGCTTTCAGAATTCTCTCCTTGTCTTTGACATTTGAAAATCTGATTAATAAGTGTCTTGCAGTGGGTCTATTTGGATCAATTCTTTTTGGGGTATGCTGCTCTGCTGTAATTTTATGTCTTTCATAAGAGTTGGGAAATTTTCATTGATTATTTTCCCTATTCTTTCTGCCCCCCTTTTCTTTCCCTTCTTCCGAGACACCTATACCACGTGTATTCATGTGCTTCATGTTGTCATTCAGTTCCCTGAGCTCCTGCTCATATTTTTCCATTCTTTTCCTATCTTTTTGTGTGTGTTGGATTTCAGATGTCCTGTCTTCTTTCTTCTGTCTCTTCAACTTGTGTTGTTGTATGTCTCCATCATGTTTTTCATCTCTTCTATTGTGCCTTTGATTCCCATAACTTCTGCCATTTGTTTTTTTAAGCTTACAAATTCTTCCTTATTGTCATATAGTGTCTTCATATCCCTCGTCTGTTTTGTCACATTTTCTTTCAACTCGATTTGATTTAGAAGATGTGTTTGAACATCTTTAATCAGTTGTTTCAACTCTTGAATCTCAGTTCAGGTGTTTGTTTGTTCCTTTGACTGCGCCGTATCTTTGTTTTATCCTGGTGTGGCTTGATGATTTTTTGCTGTCTAGGCATATGATTTTCTTGAATAGTTTACTATGGGGGTTGTTTTCCCTCTTTTGCCTTGCATTTGTTAGTTTTCTTTGATCTCTGTATTTCTTTGTTTCTCTCGCTGGCCAGTTGTCAGATTGTTTCTGCCCCAAGTTGTCCCCCCAAATCAGGCACCCACCATGGCCTTCCACAGGGATGGGAGGTAGGTACTAGGTACCGCAGCAAGTTCACTATGTGTGGTAATATGGATCTGCTTGCTTCCAGTGGTGCTCTGTTTTCCACCAGTCAGTGAGACCTGGGTTTATTTAAGAGCCCTGCTTTGACCGTTGGGTTCTGTATTTCTCAGCCAAAACTGGTCTGGGTTTTTGTGCAGAGCATGCATACCAGCTCCTGTAGTCCTAATAAAGGTTCTGAAGCATCTTTTTAAAAAGATTTCTGTTCCCTTGCTCTTTCCGGACTGTCCAGCAGATGGCGATGTTCAGTAACTTAATCCTCCTCAAAGGCTGCTTTACCACTGAGCACAGGCTGCATCTACACAGGTGAGCTGAAACTGCAGGATTCCTTTGCCCTTACTTTGCTGGCCAAAATCTGGCTCGATGTGGGGCTATACCTCTGGCCGAGTACTCCCTCAGCTGAACCAGTACTCCACCCGTCCCCAACGGGTGGTGGCCACTGCTTTCCTTAAAAGTGGGGGAAGCGTTTTCAGATTGAGGGTGTTTTCTCAGTCTCTTTGTCCCTCACTTACCTATGCCTTGAAATGTCTTTCCTTGTTACCCAGGTTTTCAAACGGTGAAGGTATGTCTCGTTGCTGTGAGAGAGTTTTAAATCTGTGTCCCTGGTGGGATTGTTCACATCTGCTGATTCTATGCCTTTCCCTCCCTGAGTCCAAGTGAGGGGAGGGGAAGAGGGACCGACTTGTCTCAGATGGAAGATTCCTTCCTACCTGATATTTCTCCTCTTCAATTTGGCATCTGCAGGGTCTTTCTCCAGTCAGTGTCCTCCTCCAGAGTTTCAAACTATTCATAATTGTCCTTTTTTTGTTGTTGAATCTCTTGAGAGGAGTTTTCGGTAGCTATTTATGTCACCATGTTGATGACATCACTCCCTAGAGTTAACATTTTAAAATATTAACATTTGCAGTGTACAACAAGAGTACAAGACAAAGAAACAGGAAATAATGGGCCATCCGAAGGAAGAGAAGAAAATAACAGAAAATACCAACAAAGAAGATGAGAATGTAGACATACTGAAAATGCCTTTAAAAATCATGATCTTAAAAATGCTCAAGGAGATGAAGGAGAGTATAGAGAAAGAATTAAATGATACCTTGAACCCAATGAATGAGCAATATGAGAGTCTCTCCTGGTTTGCTAATGCTGCCATTATGCAAAACACCGGAAATAGAGATTGACTTTCATAAAGGGGATTTATTCGTTTACAAATTTAAAGTTTAAGGCCATAGAAGTTTCCAAACTAAGTCACTAACAAGAGGATACTTTCACTGAAGGAAGGCTGATGGTTTTTGGAACACCTCTGTCCGTTGGGAAGGCACATGGCTGGCGTTTGCTGGTCCTTTGCTCCCGGGTTGCATTTTAAAATAGCTTTCTCCAAATTGTGTCTCTTAGCTTCTCTCTCTCAGCTCATATGCATCTTTGCTTGTTCTCCCAGGGCATTTCTCTCTAAGCTTCTGGGGGTCCTCTCTTATCTTCTCTGGGGCAAACTCTTGGCTTCACCTCTTAGCTGAGCATCTCCAGTTGTCTTTCTGTCTGCATCTCCAAGTGTCTGCAAGCATATGGGTTGGCTCTTGAGTTCTCTTAAGTAATCCAGTGAGCCAGTCAAGACCCACCCTGAGTTGGCGGGGTCCACACCTCCGTGGAAATAATTTAATCAGAGGTTCCACCCTAATCAGCAGTCTGCTCTCACAAGATTGCATTAAAAACATGGCTTTTGTGGGAGACATAATAGATTCAAACTAGCAGAGAGTCCAAGTAAAGAGAAGGAAATTTTAAAAGAGTCAAACAGAACTGGAAGTTGAAGACCACAATAACTAAATGAAAGATGCCCAGGAGGGTTTCAAGATCAGATTGGAGGTGGGAGAAGAAAGAATCAATGGACTTGGAGAAAAGACAGTTGAAATGAGACAGGCTGAGGAGCAGAAGGAAAAAGAAAACATTAAAAGTGAATGTAATACCTAATATAGCCATGGGACACCATCAAGTGGAACAATATGCACATTATTAGAGTCTTAGAAGAAGAAGAGAAAGAGGCAGAATGTATAGTCAAAGAAATGACAGAATTTCCCAAACTTATCAAAAGCCATGAATTGGCACATTTAAGAAGCTCAGAGAACACTAAACAGAATGAACGTGAAGAAAAACATACCATGTCATATATTGATTACACTGTCAAATGCAAAGGCTAAGGAGTGTTCTGAAAGCTGTAAGAGGAAAAGCAACTCAATTAGATTAAGTGCTGATTTCCCATTAGAAACCATGGAGACAAGAATGCAGTGGGTTGAAATCCTTAAAGTGCTGAAGGAAAACAACTGCCAGCCAAGAATTTTATATTTGGCAAGACTCATTTTCAAAAATGAGGGTGAGATTAATATGTTGTCAGATAAACAAAACCTGAGGTAGTTCAACACCACTAGACCTGTCCTACAAGCAATGCTGAATGGAGTTCTTCAGACTGAAATGAAAGGACACTAAACAGTGGTTCAAAGCAGCATAAAATATAAAGACTTGCAGTAATGGTAACCATTTGGGTAACTATAAATGTCAGTATTATTGTATTGTATTGTTTTATATATAACACTACTTCTTACTTCCTACATGTACTAAAATGGAAATGCATAAAAAGTAATGATAAATCTAGGTTTTTGGACATACAATGTACAAAAATAAATGATGATGATTAAAAAAATGGTGGTGGTCAGGAGATCTAGGAAAAGTATATGGGCATGCTATTCAAGTTATGTTGGTATCACACCAAATATGATTGTTACAGATTTAGGATGTGAAGTTTTAACCCCATGGTAATCACAAGTAAATAGATGGAAAATATATCAAGATAGAAATGAGAAGGCACTCAAATATGGTACAACATAGAAAAGGAAATAAGTATGAAAGTAGGCATTAAAAGAATTGAGGGACAAAAAATATATGACTTAGAAAGCCAGAAGCAAAATGCCAAAAGAATGTCTTGTATTATTAGTAGTGACTTTAAGTGTAGCTGGATTGAACTCTCTAGTTGAAAGGTAGAGATTGGCGGAGTGGATCAAAAAGCACGACCCAGCTATATGCTGTCAGGAAGAGACTTACCTTAAAGTCAAAGATAGAAGTAGGTTAAGGGTGAAAGGATGGAAAACCATATACTGTGGAAGTAGTAGCCAAAAGAAAGCTTGGGTCTCTGTACTAATATTGGATAAAATAGACTAAGTCTAAAACAGTTGCAAGGGGAAAGGATAGTCTTTATATACTGATAAAGGGGCAATTCAACAGGAAGATGTAACAGTTATAAATATGTATGCACCTAACAGCTGAGTCTCCAAATATATGAATCAAATACTGATAGATTTGAAGGGAGAAATTGATGTTTGTTCATTAATAGTGTGAGACTTTAACATACCATTCCCAATAATAGATAGAATATCTAGTGAGAAGATCATTAAGGAAGTACACGATTTGAATGATACACTTAACCAACTAGGGTGGACAGACATATATGGAACACTGTACTGAGTGATTACAGAATACACATTGTCTGATTGTATATGGACAGTTCTCCAGGATAGACCATAGTTTGGATCATAAAAGAGGCCTCAATAAATACTGAAATCTTACAATGTATATTCTCCGACAACAACAGAATGAAGCTAGAAATCAATAACAAAGGAAGAAATGGATAATTCACAAATATGTGGAAATCACACAACGTATTCATAAACAACCAGTAAGATTAAGAGGAAGTTGAAGCCAAATTAAGAAATACCTTGAGATGAATGAAAATGCCACATCTTCTGGGATGTGGTGAAGCCAGTACAGGGGGGAAATTTATAGCTCTAAATGCTTACATTAAAACAGAGGAAGGACTTCAAATCAGAGACTTAACCTCCAAACTGGAATAACTAGAATGAGAAGAACAAAGTAAACAGAATGAAGGAAATAACAAAGATTAGATTGGAGATAAGTGAAATGGAAAAAAAAATAGAATTAAAAACTAAAAGTTGAGTATTTCAGAAGATCAGTAAAATTGAGAAACTTTTTGCTAGACTGATGAAGGAAAAAAGAGAGAATATAAGGAAAAGTAGAAATGAAAAAGGAGACATTACTACCAACCCTGCTGTAATATAAAGTAGTATAAGAGGCTGCTATGATCAACTACGTACCAATAATGTAGACCACCTAAGATGACATGGGCAAATTCTGAGAAACACGGAAAATACCTTCATTGACTCAAGATGAAACAGATCTCAACAAACCAATTACTGATCAACAGATTGAATCAGTAATCAAAAACCTAAGACAGAAAAGCCTAGGACCAGGTGATTTCATAGGGGAATTCTATCATCTCTTTCTACTCAAAATCTTTCAGTGAAATTGAAGAGGAAGGGGCACTCCCTAACTCATTCTATGTGGCCGACATCATCCTCATACCAATGCCAGATAATGATACAAGTAAAGAAAACTCCAGACCCTGTATGCTGTCTTGAAAATACCAGCAAATGAAATCCAACAGCATAGTTAAAAGAATTATACACCATGATCAAGTGGGATTTATCCCTGGTGTGTAAAGTTGGTTCAACATAAAATCAACTAATATAATATACCACAATAACTGAAAGAAAGAAAGAAACCACATAGTCATCTCAATTCATGCAGAAAAGACATTTGACAAAACTCAGCACCCCTTTTTGATAAAAAGAAAACAAAAGCAAAAAACAAACAAAAAAACAACTTAGAATACTGGGAATAGAAGGAAACTTCCTCAACATGGTACAGGGCATATGTGAAAAGCCCACAGGTAACTTCCTACTTAATGGTAAAAGACAAGTAGCTTCCCCTTTGAGATCAGGAAGAAGACAAGCTATGCCCATTGTCACTACTGTTACTTAACATTCTCCTGGAAGTTCTTGCCAGAACAAATAGGCAAGAAAAAGAAATAAAAGTCATCAAACTTGGAAAGGAATAAGTAAAACATTAAACTGATCGGTATGGTAGGTTGTAGCATGTAAGGAGAGATCTGGTGTGGTAAATGACTTAACAGGTAATAATTGATTGTCTTGTCATACCAAGGAATGTGGACTTTAACTTGATGGTAATAAGGGCTTTTGATCAGAAATAAAAAAGGAAGTGATGGGATCAGGTCCTTTTTTTTTTTAAGTACTACCATGGTTACAGTATTAGAATAGAATGGTTCTGTCAAACAGAAATATGTGAGCTACGTATTTAATTTAAAATTACCTAGTGAGAGACAAGAAGCAGGTGAAATTAATTATAACTTTTTAACTATATTCATAATATCATTTCTGTATTTGTGTATATAAAATTATTGAAGTGTTTTACATACATTTTTCAGACTAAATCTTCACAATCTTGTGGATATTTTACACTTTCAGAACATCTCATTAGTAACTGGCCGCTTTTCAAATGCTCAATTAGGTACGTATGGCTACTGGATACTATTTTGGACAGGGTCTGCTCAGGAAACAGAATCCTTGCCAGTAATCTGAATGGGCAAAATTTAATGTAAAGAATTATTAATTATTAAAAGGTCATTAATAATTTGTCACTTGGGAATTGCAGTTTTAAACAACCTTGAGATACCACTATTCTCCTATTAGAATGGCTGAATTCCATAAAAAAGTGACATTGGCAGTTGTTGGTGAGGATGTGAAGCAACAGGAACTCTCATTCATTTGTCTTTTGTTGGAATGCAAAGTGGAATAACCATTTTGGAAGATGGTTTGACAGTTTCTTACAAAGCTAAACATTGTCTTAACATAGCATCTGACACTTGCACTCCCATCTAGTTATAGAACTGATTCGAACTTTGTCAGCACAAAAACCTGCAGCTTTATTCGTAATTGCTAAAAACATGATCCAGGTGTCCTTCAGTAGATGAATAATTAACAAACTTTTTTATATCCATAAGATGGAAAATTATTCAGAAATAAAAAGAAATAAGCTATTCAACCATAAAAAGACATGATGAGTCTTAAGTGCATATAGTCAAGTAATAAAAGCCAGCGTGTAAAGGCTACGTCTCTATGATTCCAATTACATGACTATCTGGAAAAGACAAAACTACTGCAATTATGAAAGATCAGTGTTTACCAGGGGTTTGGAAGTCAGTGGAAGGATTGAATGGGTGGAGCACAGGGGAATTTTGTGGTGGTGAAGCTATGCTCTGTGATACTGTGTGGATACACCACACTGTGCATTTGTTAAAACCTATGGAAGTTTGTCAAAAAGAGTGAATTTTATGGTGTAAGGGGATCCCAGGAAAGAATGCAGACTGCAATAAGAAATTCTAACTATATTACAAAGGTATGAAACAACCTTATGGAAGGCAGTGAGGAAAAAGGTGGTTACCCAGGTAACTTTGGAAATTAATTTGTAAGACTAAAGGCAGAAGAAACTTTACAAAACCCTGTAATCTATTTGGTAAAGTTGTTTCCCATAGGGCAATAGTTTAACAATTCTGTAACTATTGTACATGTAAAATGGAATTGAACAGTTAAGTAAATGGATGTTAGATGGTAGGATCTAGGCTTCTCGATTTTGGAGTGGATGTTGATAGATTAGCAAGAGGAGGCATCCTAGAGGTATCAGTATGAATTTATGTTTAGCTTTATATAGTTGTAGATGGTTACTTACAGAATATTTGTATTAATGCTTATGTATTTACAAGTTAGTATACATATATGTATTATATTGTTGGGAGGGCTTAGAAGCAAGGACCTCCCATTAGCAATGAGCAAAACCTAGTATCCAGATTTTGGTTTCTGTATTAGTTAGGATTCTCTGGAGAAACAGGACCAACAGGAAATATCTGTAAATATGAGATTTTATAGAAGTGTATCATGCAACGGTGGGATGCACAAGTCCAAATTCTGTAGGGCAGGATGCACAAGTGCAAATTCTTTAGGGCAGTCAGTGAGCTTGCAACTCCGATGAAGGTGTTTGATGAACTCCCCAGGAGAGGCTGGTTGGCTGACTGAAGAAGGAGTGAAAGTTCTCTCTCTCCCCCTTAAAAGTCTTCAACTGATTGGATTAAATCCAGCTGATTGAATTCTCTCATTGTGGAAGACATGCCCTACCTTGATGAAATCAGCCACAGATGCAATTGATTGATGATTTAATAAACCAGCCTTCTGGTTTGTTAACCAGCCACAAATGTCCTTGCAGTAATGGTTACGCCAGTGCTTGCTTGACCAGACAACTGGCACCATCACCTGGCCAAGTTGACACATGAACCTAACCATCACAGTTTCTAATACTCTTCTCTAGCAATAGAAACCAGGGTTCCTGAGAGAAATGGCCAATTCTAGAAGTGAGGCAGGAAATAGAGATGAGTCTGCAGCATCTTATAGTGATACAAAGAAAGGAAGTCGTCTGAGAAACCAACAACAGTGGGGTTTTATCAAAGGGAGACAGGAGTCAACTGAAAGAGCCCTCAACAGTCAAAGCTAAAATGAGTTGAACAGCAAAATAGATAATACAAAATTGGATTATAACCCACAGTATAAAATGAATATCTGTTAGTCCATGCTGATTCAAATAATTGAACAAATCAACAAATGGGTGAGAATAGACAAATCTCCTGTGAGGAAGAAGTTCAAATAATTTATTTAGATTCTCTTCCTCAAGGAGAAGCAGCATAATTCTTCATCACTTAAGTGTAGGCCACACATAGTTACTTCCTTCTAAGAGTACAGAATGAGAAGGGGAGAAAGAGTAACTTTACAGTGGAGAAACCTGATAAACACTACCCGAGCCAAGTGATTAAGGTCAACATCAACAGTGATAAGTCATGTTTTTGGTATGTAGATAATATGAAGTGATGAAAAGAGCAATTTGAATCTGTGTTCTTCCTCCCCAAAACTCAGTGTCAGTTTAATCATGAGAAATACACCAGACAAATCTGACTTGAGGGACATTTTACAAAATACCTGACTAGTATTCCTCAAAAATGTCAAATTCATTACAAACCAGAAAAGTCTGAGAAACTCATTGCCAAGAAGCACCTAAAGACATGACAACTAAATGTAATGCAGTCTCCTTGATGGGGTTCTGGAACAGAAGAAAGGTCATTAGGCAAAACAAGGAAATCTGAATAAAGTATGAACTTATTGGTACAATAATTGTAACAAATATATCATACGAATATAAGTTAATAATAGTGGTAACTGGGTGTTGTATATGTGGGATTCTTTAAACTGCCTTTGTATTCTGTATATCTAAACTGTTCTTTTAAAAAGTTTATTTAAAGGTAAAATAAGTAAAATCATTATGTATTAATCCTTACACTTTAAAATGATTGTAAGATCTTTTCTAAGAAGACTGAAAGAGTATTCTGATGATCATAGGAATAGCAAATGCAGGGACTAGGTAGCTACTGGCACCAGGAAGAGAAGTCCCTCTTGCTCTGTTTGCAATATTACTTCGGTGCCTTCTATTACTAGTGCCTATCTTTGGCTGTGGATTGCAAAAGAGAAATGTTTACAAGGTCCAACTCCAGTATCACAAAGTGAGCCAAATAAGGGTTGCTGTAGAGCTAAGGGCATTAAAAGTAATAACTGGAACAGGGATATCATCAGAATGAATTAAATACTCTGAGGATACAAAGATTGAGAAGAAAAGATGCTTAGGAGAGACCTCTAGGTAACACAAACAGTTAAGGAATATACAGAAGGAAAAGATGTCTGAAAGGAAAGGAAGAAAACCTTGTGACCTGTTACAAGAGAGTTTCAAGAAATGTCCACTGCTTTTAGTAACTTGAATGTTAGCGAGTTTGGAGCAGCATCCTTGCAATGAGTTTTTTTGTGAATGAGATTTATAGAAACAGATACGGTGACTCAAAGTATTTGTTTCAAATTACCCTTGGCTATAAAGGTGAGACATAGATAAGAGGTAACTAGTGTTCACTTTTTAAAAATTGAATTTGTGGGGATAGGATGTTAAAGAATGTATCCTCCATCATCAGTTCAGGAATATTTGTCTTTTGTTTATTGTTGTATTCCTACTATCTAGACTAGTTTAAATATGTTCAATATATACTTGTTTATGAGAGATACTGAACATTCAGTAGAGGGAGAAGTTGAATATTCAGCATTTCCAGGGGATGTTTTATTGAAAAATGTTTTTGAGGAAGTAGAGGATTTAGGAGATAAGAAGAGGAAATTTCAAGAGGGCATGATGAAGTTGTTCAGCATTGGCATTGTTGCACCATAAATCAATTTTTTAAATTATTTTTCATACCTTGTATGTATCAACTTATGTATTGCCTTTTGCACTTCATTTTTATTACAAATGAAAAAGCTGAAAACAAACTGTAAAACTTATTTTGGTCAGTGATTGTGTCTTATCTGTAGTAGTGCTAAATACCTTTCATGGGAGCAGACATAATTTGACATCATCTTTTATAAAGTAAGGTCAGCCTGTATTTAACAGTAATTTTTTCCTCATACTTTTATTCAGTCTACAAATAAGAAACCTCGAAAATCTTCAGGAGAGAAGAGCAGAATTGAAGCTGGAGTTAGAGGAACAGGCCGTGGAAGAGCTAATGGGCATCCTCAACAGAATGGTGAAGGGGAACCTGTTACATTATTTGAGGTGGTGAAACTGGGGAAAAGTGCAATGCAGGTAAGTTTTAAGTGGTTTGTTAGTTCACGTTCAAAGCAGTACCGTCAGTAACCTATGAGGAACATCTTAATGTATACATCGAGTTTTTATATATTCTTGTTAATGGTATAATCAAGAAGTTTATCTGAAAGTTTTTTATTGTTTTGTAAAGAGCACCAGGAAAGGCATTTTCTTTAATAATAAAATAAACTTTAAATTAGGTTATGCTTAGTAAAATGAATTTTGCATATAATATGAGTTGACCAAAAGTTTTCCAATTGCCATAGTAATATATTTTTTAGAATTTGATCTTTTGGAAGTAACACGTGTATTGTAGGATGTTGAAAGACGGAAAAGGTCTACAAAAACAATTCCTAAATAGTGAATCAGGAATAACCACAATTAATATGTCATGGTTATTTTTGCGGTGTGTGTATGATCTTTCATAACCTTCTTACTTTCTTTTATCTCACTTCATTCACTCACCAAATATAAATATTTTTGCAAAAGCATGTTTTTATTGACTTATTACTAATTCATTATGAGGATATTCCATAGTCAGTTTACTATTCCTTTAGTGGGGCTTTACATGTTTTTCAATATTATAAAATTTATTCATTATTTATTTTTACATCTGCATATTTTAAAAATATAGTCCTGGAGGTACTATTATTTTTTAAAGTATATTTTTAATTGTTGTGATACATAAATAACATATTACTCTCCAAAAATGTTTTACTTCCCCTTTCACCAGAAGTCTAGCAAATGCCCACTTTTCATTTTAATAGTACTAGCAATTGGATATTTTATATATAAAAATAATGCATGTGAAAAATGGTGATATGTTAATTAGCATTTCCTTGAACACTAGTGATTGAAAATATGTTAAACCTGTTTGTTTGCTGTGTGTTTACTTTTGCTGTTTCATTTTCAGTTTGATTTTGAAAATTATTTAGGTTTATAAAATGTAATTATACTTTGAAAGTTGATAAATTAAGTGGCTTTGAGCCATTAAACTTGACAATTTCTTCATTACACTTAGTTGAAGAATTTTTAACAAACTACAGAAATATTAATTTTTATACCTACTTTATTGCTTCCCACCTTAAGATGGAAATATCAATAAACAGAAAAATAACGGAAGTGAATTTTTATGTAAAGGTTTACAAATTGTGTTTTTGGTCTTTTGCTATTACTTTTTCAGATCAGACTTCATTTTACAAGACATTTGTATATATAAAGATAATTTTAATGCATATATTACAGTTCAGTATCTGTTTTATTTAATGTGAACAAAATCTTACCTATATTTGAAAGAAAATATTGGTTGCGCTATCATGTTTCTTGCATCTAATATGTTTTGTATTCTTTATCCATGTTACTTTTCCCTAAAACACTGCTTCATGCTGTTATCTTCTCCTCCTTAAAATTTCGTGGGTCCACAGTTTCTGAAATATAAAAGATCAGACTTAGTAGTGAGGACTTGGTACATTCTATGATTTGGTTTTCACTCACCTTTTCAACCTTTTTGAAAGATTTTTTTCAGACATTTTTTACTTAATGTATTTTTAAAATTGTTCATACTATATTTTTTCCTTCCCAGCTATATTCTGGTTAATTTATAAACTTATGTAATTTTTTTTTCAATCAGTTTTCTGTAGTGGGCATTTTTTTTCCTATACGTTTTTATCTCATGATTTTTAATGTTTGCCTAATATTTCTGAGTATGGCTGGGCCATGATTTATTTAGCTAATTTCTATCATTTGGGCTATTTGCAGTTTTGGTCTATAGAAAACAACACCTCTTTAAATTTCCTTATATGTATCTCAATTGTCCATGTAAAAGTATTTTTTTAATATAAAGTCCTGAAAGTGGTTGCTAGGCAAAGGTAATGCATATTTAAAGAATTGATGAGAGCCTTCCATTGAAGGTAGTGGCACAGTAATTTCACTGTTTACCACCTCCTTGCTTCACACTTAATTACAGATAAAATATTAAAAAGAGAATACAAGCAGTCATCACTGAGTTTAGAAACAAACTACTTATTTCCTTGGTGTGGGCATAAGAAAAACTGCAAAACGAAGAGCGGACTTGAACTTAGGACCTGAATAGCTAGGAATTTGACTTTTGTGTTTTAAATGACTAAAAATACTCCATGAAGAACAGGATACTAGAATCAGGCTTATTACTGGAAGCCAGGCCCTAATGTGAGTCTCCCTACTCATACATGAGGATGAAAAAAGGCAAAGGCTTATGTTTAGGGTAATTACATATCTCAGATTGGCCTGGAGATTCCAAGTTGATGCTTATTGTCCCCATGTAGTTTTTATTAGTGATTCCTTTAATACTCAAAAGGATCCTAGTTTGGACAATATAAATTATAGTAAAAACCCATTTATAGTAAATGAAGGGCTAAGGGAAGGGAGAAGACAGATATAGTTTTTATAACCAGCACCTGAATTGAAGTGTCTGCTGACTTGTTTGGTGACTTGATCTATAAAAATCACTAATATTTTCTTAGGGCAGGAAGCCCACATTATATAATTTGGGTTTGCAATTGAGTTCCTAGGATGAATAGAGGTAGTCACAGAAACCTTAGATGGGGAGGAATAAATGGTAAAAGAAATAAATAAGCATGTTTAAGATGGGGATGAAATAAGAAATTCTATCTAGTCCATAATGGAGGAGAGGGGGCAGATAAGTGAAGAATAGGCAGATACGGAAAAGGACAATTGTTGAAAATTGACAATAGGTTTTTAAAATTAAAAAATTAAGTAAATTGGTTTTGCTGAGGAAAAATTCTCAAAGAAGGAGTTAAAGAATTGGCATTCATTAGACATTTACTTAAAATGTAGCCTAGAGATACAAGGGGGTAAAAAAAAATATATATGTGCGTGTGTGTGTGTGTGTGTGTGTGTGTGTGTATGAAAAGGCAGTTGAGAGAGAGAGACTTTGGGATGAAGCGAAGTGTTGCAGAATTTGCCAGGATAAGAGATCAGAGGGGATATAAGAGATGCAGTTTTTGAAGAGATAATTGTAAAGAAATTTCCAGACCCATGTCCTCAGATCCAAAGAACGTTTGTAGGAGTGAGTCAGATAAGTGAAAATAATGACATATCTTTTGTTCCGGTTTGCTAATGCTGCCCTTTTGCAAAACACTAGAAATGGATTGACATTTATAAAGGGGGTTTGTTTGGTTACAAAGTTACAGTCTTAAGGCCATAAAGTGTCCAAGGTAAGTATCAACAATAGGGTACCTTCACTGAAGGATGGCCATTGGCATCTGGAAAACCTTTGTTAGCTGGGAAAGGCACCTGGCTGTCATCTGCTTGCTCCCAGGTTGCGTTTCAAAATGGTGTTCTCCAAAAATGTTGCTCTTGGGGTGTTTTATCCTCTCTTAATGGCAGCTCCTCTTCAAAATGTCACTCAGTTGCTCTGAGGTCCCTCTTTTTTTGAGATCTTTCTATAGGACTCCAGTGAACTAATCAAGACCCACCCTGAATGGGTGGGGCCACATTTCCATGGAAACATTCAATCAAGGTCACACCCTAATCAAAGGTGTCGCTCACAGTTGGGTGGGGCACATCTCTATGGAAACACTCAATCATAAGGTTCCAACCTAATCAACACTAGTATGTTTGCCTCCACAGGATTGCATTAAAGAACATGGCTTTTTCTGGGGGACATAATATATACAAACCAGCACAAAAGCTTTCCTGTTCTTCGACTATAATACAATTAATGTTGAAACACACAATATTCCCCTTCTAAATTGTAAATATACTTTGAAGTATGAAAATGCACTTTTAAATAGCTCATAGTTTTTAAAGAGGAAATATAAAGAATGTCAATCACAAAATGTGTCTAATGTGATTGTCAGTTCAAGCAATATGTATCACAACTTGCTGGGGCCAACTAAAGCACCACTTGGAAAATACACAACTTTAAATCTATTAATGTTAAGCTTTCAACAATAGAAGCTAGAGAAAGACAGCAAACTTAAAGAAATTAGGAAGAAAGGAATAATAAAGTAGAAGTGGAAATTAATTAGAGACATTGTAGAGAAAATTAAATCAAAATATTAGCAATTTGAGTTTAATTAATTTTTAAGACCCAGGAATTTTTAGGAATGCAAAGATGGTTTAATGCTAGAAAATCTTCTACTGTAATGTATCAAATGATCAGATTATAGGAGAAAAAGACCCATATTTATCTGAATTGACATACAGTGTTTAGAAAAAACTTAGATAAAAGTAGCCAATATTCATGATATACAAAACTCTTGATGAATTAGGGACAAGAGAGAACTTTCTTAACTTGGTAAGTGTTATCTTCCCAAAATCTGTAGCTCACACCACATCTTTTTAATAGTGAAATTCCTGGGAACAAACATTATAACTAGTATTCAACATTCACTGTACTGGGAACCCTAGCAAATGCAGTGAAAGCAAAAATAAAAAAGAAATAACCACAACGGTTGAAAAGAAACACACAGAATTACCCATATTTACAGATTCAGAGGATTCAGTTGTCTAAGTAGAAATTTCAAGAGAAAATATGGACTATTAGAGCTAATGAGTGTTAAGCAAGATTCATATATAGAAAATTAACATCACAAAAAAATCAGTAGTCTTCTGTATAGCAGTAGTAACCAATTAGAACATATAATAGGAAACATGAGCCCATTTAAAATAGAAGCTAAATCAATAAGGTTCTAAGGAAAAAATCTAATAAAAGTATGGGTGGAAAAGAATAAAATGCTGTTGTCATAACCATGATATTGAGGAACATAAAAAAGGTGGGGAGATAGCCAAAGTTAGGAAGGTTATAAAGCAGTGACTTGTGGGAATACAAAGCTGTATATTCATTTTGAAGAAAATTTTGGCCATATTGATAAAAATTGGATTACCTATCCAGTCTTTATTTATTCAATAAATATTTAATGAATTCTCACATTGTGGGTGCCACTATTCTTTTTATTGAGGATAGAGCATTGAAAAAAGCAGTTCAATTCCTAAATGTAACTCTAGAGATAGATATTCTTGGACATGTATCTACGGGAGGCATTTTCAGGAATGTTTATTGCTAATTTTGTTTGTAATAGTAGAAAACCTAAATGCCTATGAGCAGGACAATTGATAAATGAAATGTGGTGTATTTAGAAACTTAAATTCTCAAATGAGTGATCTAGAGCTGTAGGTATTGTTATAGATAAATTTCAGAAATGTGCTTTGTGTGAGAAAGCAAGTTACAGAATGGTATATAAAGTATGATCTCTTTATATAACTATAAGTGCATACATGAAATTATTTTAACACCAAGTTTTTTATATTCTTTATTTACTGAGAATGATGGGAGAAAGAGAATGGGACCTAGAAGGTGTATATAGGGTGTTTCAGCTGTAAACTGAAACTAAAGCAAAAACAAAAACAAGAAGAAACAAACATGGTAGCAAAATGTTAAGTATTTGTTGGGGCTGGGTGTTCTGTACCTTCCTATCTTGTTTATTATTTCAGATTTTTTTTTAAGGTGTTTCTGGAATGCTTCCCAAAGGAGTGCTTCTGTAGTCAGATATTTTTAGAAAAATAGGCATATTCCTTTCCTCCTTGAAGGGAAGTATGGAATGTAAAGACTTTGCTAAACATTGTATTCAAGAACCCAATTGCTTTTGTTTATCCTGCATTTCACAAACTCTTGATTTATTTATGGTCATTCTGTCTATTAGTCGTTTTGCCCTATCAGAATTGAAAAGAACCAGATTCTCTTAGATAGGCCTGTAGGATGGGGTCATAGAAGGTTTGCAGAGTAACTGTAACATGAGCTGAGTCTTGAAAGATGAGTAGGAATTAGCTATGCAGTACCAGTGGGCATTCTTTGCAGTAGAAATAGCACAGCAAATATGAAACCTGTAACCTGACCATAGAAGACATAAGATGATGTAATAAAAATAAAACCAAGTGAGAGTCTAGATTCTGAACGCTGAGTGTTTTGCCTTTATCATGAAATTGGTAGTATTTCAGAAACAAAGTATTTTTTAAAAAATGTCTTTCTGGAAGCAATTTAGATGATTAGGTGGGATAGTACAGTAAGAATGGAATCAGAGAGACCAATTAGGAGGGTTTTCTTTTTTTTAACTGATCTAATTAGAAGTAATATAAGTTCAAATTTGTATAATGTCACTGAGGATTGGGAAGAAGTGAGAGATTCTACAAATATAAAGCTTTGGAATGATTCTGGAAGATGAGAAAGTGGAAGGAATCCAGGATGATTCCTAGATTTTGTCTTGGTGGTGTTTACTGAAAAAAAAAGACATACTAAGGAAAATAAAAAGCAGCTGTGAGCTTACTAAAATCTCACCTGTTAACCTGTACGTTTTCAAAGTGACTTTTACAGGAATTGATACATTTTTGAGCTATTAATAGATAAAAGAGTTTATAATAACTTGAAATTTATAATGTTTATATTGACTTAAAAGCTTAAGTTTTAAGAAGTATTAAAATGACTAGAGAATATTAAATATTATAAAAGAAATGTTAAATGAGTCATTAAAGAAGAAGAGAAATATACTATTGACTGCAATGAAACTTTATGACAAAGGTGGGTAGAAGGAATTGAAGGAAGGAGATACTGTAATGGAGATGAGGAGTAAAAACCTTTAGAACTAAGCAAATATAGGTACTTGAATACTTGGATAGAATTAATTAATGCAGAATATTGTAATATAAAAGTACATGTTGAAAGCTGTGACCACTACAGTACAAGATACTGGATACAGGATTTTAAATCATATAATACAATATTCTAAATACTTAGGTTGTTTGAGGATAAAAGTGGAAAACTGAAAATAACAGGTTATTTAAATAAGATAGAAGTTTATTCCTCTTGTATGTAAAAGTCCGTAGTTAGATGGTCTTTTCCATGGAGGCTGATGGATTGTCAAGTAAGTGAAATGTTGATATTTTTAATAATGCTGTGAAAATTATTGAGATATACATGATCATTAACTTCATCAGCTATACCTTTTCTTATAAAAAAAAAAAAAAAATTAGAACTCATGGAGATGCTAGAGCAACACAATTTTAGACTCTTGGCCAGGCAGCAGATACCAGGTCCTTATTCCAAACCCTCTGAATATCTTCCTCTCCTATCTCGTTCTCGTTCCCGTGGCCTGACCCTGGTGGGGAATCTGGGCCCAACGATGGTGACAGTGCCAGTAGTCATATTGTTCTTCCTTTGCCCCTTGACCATGCCAGGGTCAGAGTGGAGGTGGGGAGCAATGCTGCTGGTTCTCCCCCCGCCCCAATCTCCCCTCCCAGTTATTATAAAATGCAACATATATACAAAAAGGTAATATCTTTCAAAGTATGATTTAACAAGTAGATATGTAGGAAATTTCCAAAGTTGTTATGAGTTAAACTACCATAGTTTCAGTTATTTCCATATTGTGAAGAATAACATATATACAAAAAAGCTATAGCTTTCAAATTACCATTTAACAAGTATCTGTAGAACAGATTTCAAGGGATGCTATGTTGCACTTCCACTATTTCAGTTCTTTCCTTCTAGCTATTCTAATACCCTAGCAACTAAGAAAAAGAAAATTATATAAAGATTCAGGATTCATAATCCTTTGTTAAATTCCCTCTTCTTTGTTGCCACCCCTTCCTCTAGTTTAATCACGTTCTCGATCTTTAGGGATGTCTTTTTGACCACCCTAATCTGTTTGTGTTGAAAAGGGGTGTCAACTTTATGAGCAAAGGATACATCTAATCTAGTTTATGTTCTTGAAGAGGCTATTGCCTCTGTGTCTTGGGACTTAGCTGGCGTAGGAGCACTTTGAAGGATTTCAGTTTCTGAAGAATAAATTTAGTGAGTGAAACTTTTATCAAGTCGCAAATAGGGTCCAGGTATTCTTTAAGGCTAGAGAGAGAGGGCCACATCTGAGCAACAAAGAGGCATTCGGGAGGAGGCTCTTAGGCACAATTATAGGGAGGCCTAGCCTCTCCTTTGCAGCAACAGTCTTCCCAAGGGCAAATCCTGTGGTAGAGGGCTCAACCCATCAAACCACCAGTCCCATATGTCTGTGAGCATGTTAGCAGCCATCGCGGTGAGACAGGCCAACACCCCTGCATTCTCCACCAGCTCCTCAAGGGGGCTCTGCATATTTCTTTCCTTGTTTGTTTGCTTTTTTTTTTTTAACTTTTTTTTTTTTAATCAAGTGTAAGAAAACTAAAAAAAACAAAAAAAAAATATTAAAAAGCATACAATAAAAGAACATTTCAAAGAGACCATAATAAGGGAGTAAGAAAAAGACAACTAACCTAAGCTAACTACTTTACTTCCAACATGTACCTACTCTACCGCAAGAAAGTAACCTAATATAGCAACATTTCTGTGAACTTGTTCCTACTATACCCATCAGAAATTAACAAACCATAATCATTCCTGGGCATTCTCAGAACATTAAATTTACCCACAATAGCTTATCTGTTCTTATTGGATTATTGTTCCCCCTTCCTTAATTACTCTCTATCGCTAGTTCCCCTACATTCTACATTATAAACCATTTGTCTTACATTTTTCAAAGTTCACCTTAGTGATAGCATATAATATTTGTCTTTTTGTGCCTGGCTTATTTCGCTCAGCATTGTGTCTTCAAGGTTCATCCATGTTGTCATATGTTTCACGACATCATTCCTTCTTACTGCCATGTAGTATTCCATCGTGTGTATATACCACATTTTATTTATCCACTCATCTGTTGGAGGACATTTGGGTTGTTTCCATCTCTTGGCAATTGTGAATAATGCTGCTATGAACATTGGCGTGCGGATATCTGTTCGTGTCACTGCTGTCCGATCTTCCAGGTATATACCGAGAAGTGCAATCACTGGTTTAAATGGTAACTCTATATCTAGTTTTCTAAGGAACTGCCAGATTGACTTCCAGGTGGCTGAACCATTATACAGACCCACCAACAATGAATAAGAGTTTCAATTTCTCCACATCCCCTCCAGCATTTGTAGTTTCCTGTTTGTTTAATGGCAGCCATTCTAACCGGTGTTAGATGGTATCTCATTGTGGTCTTAATTTGCATCTCTCTAATAGCTAGGGAAGCTGAACATTTTTTCATGAGTTTCTTGGCCATTTGTATTTCCTCTTCAGAGAAGTATCTTTTCATATCTTTTGCCCATTTTACAATTGGGCTGTCTGAACTATCATCATTGAATTATAGGATTTCTTTATATATGCAAGATATCAGTCTCTTGTCAGATACATGGTTTCCAAAAATTTTTTCCCGTTGAGTTGGCTGCCTCTTTACCGTTTTGAGAAATTCTTTGAGGTACAGAAACTTCTAAGCTTGAGGAGTTCCCATTTATCTATTTTCTCTTTTGTTGCTTGTGCTTTGGGTGTAAAGTCTAGGAAGTGGCCGCCTAATACAAGGTCTTGAAGATGTTTTTCTACATTATCTTCTAGGAGTTTTATGGTACTTTCTTTTATATTGAGATCTTTGGTCCATTTTGAGTTAATTTTTGTGTAGGGTGTGAGGTAGGAGTCCTCTTTCATTCTTTTGGATATGGATATCCAACTCTCCCAGCCCCATTTGTTGAAAAAGACCATTATGACCCAGTTCAGTGACTTTGGGGGCCTTATCAAAGATCAGTCGGCCATAGATCTGGGGGTCTGTCTCCGAATTCTCAGTTCGACTCCATTGATCTATATGTCTATCTTTGTGCCAGTACCATGCTGTTTTGACAACTGTGGCTTTATACTAAGCTCCAAAAGTCAGGGAGTGTAAGTCCTCCCACTTCGTTTTTCTTTTTTAGAGTGTCTTTAGCAATTCGAGGCATCTTCCCTTTCCAAATAAATTTGATAACTAGCTTTTCCAAGTCTGCAAAGTAGGTTGTTGGAATTTTGATTGGGATTGCATTGAATCTGTCGATGAGTTTGGGTAGAATTGACATCTTAATGACATTTAGCCTTCCTATCCATGAACATGGAATATTTTTCCATCTTTTAAGGTCCCCTTCTATTTCTTTTAGTAGAGTTACGTAGTTTTCTTTATATAGGTCTTTTATATCTTTGGTTAAGTTTATTCCTAGGTACTTGATTTTTTTAGTTGCTGTTGAAGATGGTATCTTTTTCTTGAGTTTGTTTGAGTTTTTCTGAGTTTTTCTTCAGTTTGTTCATTTCTAGCATATAGAAACATTACTGACTTATGTGCATTAATCTTGTATCCCGCTACTTTGCTAAATTTGTTTGTTAGCTCTCATAGCTGTATCGTCGATTTCTTAGAGTTTTCCAGATGTAAGATCACATCATCTGCAAACAATGACAGTTTTACTTCTTCCTTTCCAATTTGGATGCCTTTTATTTCTTTGTCTTGCCGGATTGCCCTGGCTAGCACTTCCAGCACAATGCTGAATAACAGTGGTGATAGCGGGCATCCTTGTCTTGTTTCTGATCTTAGAGGGAAGGCTTTGAGTCTCTCACCATTGAGTACTATGCTGGCTGTGGGTTTTTCATATATGCTCTTTATCATATTGAGGAAGTTTCCTTCAATTCCTACCTTTTGAAATGTTTTTATCAAAAATGGATTTTGGATTTTGTCAAATGCTTTTTCAGCATCTATTGAGATGCTCATTAGATTTTTCCCTTTTGATTTGTTAATGTGTTGTAATACATTGATTTGACTTTCTTATGTTGAACCTTCCTTGCATGCCTGGAATGAACCCCACTTGGTTATGGTGTATGACTTTTTTAATGTGACTTTGGATTCGATTTGCAAGTATTTTCTTCAGAATTTTTGCATCTATATTCATTAGGGAGATAGGCCTGTAGTTTTCCTTTTTTGTAGCATCTTTGCCTGGTTTTGGTATTAGATTGATGTTAGCTTCATAAAATGAGTTAGGTAGTGTTCCATTTTCTTCGATGTTTTGAAAGAGTTTAAGTAAGATTGGTGTCAGTTCTTTTTGGAAAATTTGGTAGAATTCCCCTGTGAAGCCATCTGGCCCTGGGCATTTATTTGGGGGAAGCTTTTTGATGACTGATTGGTTCTCTTTGCTTACGATTGGTTGGTTGAGGTCTTCTATTTCTTCTCTGGTCAGTCTAGGATGTTCATATGTTTCCAGGAAATTGTCCATTTCCTCTACATTATTCAATTTGTTGACATGCAGTTTTTCATAGTATCCTCTTATAATTTTTTTAATTTCTTCGGGATCTGCCGTAATGTCACCTTTCTCATTCATTATTTTGTTTATATGGGTCTTCTCTCTTTTTGATTTTGTCAGTCTAGCTAGGGGCTTGTCAGTCTTGTTGACCTTCTCAAAAAACCAACTTTTGGTGTTATTTATCCTCTCTATTGTCTTTTTGTTCTCTATGTCATTTATTTCTGCTTTAATCCTTGTTATTTCTTTTCTTCTACTTGGTTTAGTATTGGTTTGCTGTTCATTTTCTAGCTTCTTCAGTTGATCCATTAGTTCTTTGATTTTGGCTCTTTCTTCCTTTTTAATATATGCATTTAGTGCTGTAAGTTACCCCCTCAGTGCCGCTTTTGCTGCATCCCATAGGTTTTGGTATGTTGTGTTCTCATTTTCATTCGTCTCTATATATTTAGCAATTTCTCTTGCTATTTCTTCCTTAACCCACTGATTGTTTAGGAGTGTGTTGTTTAACCTCCAGGTATTTGTGAATTTTCTAAGTCTCTGATGGTTATCGACTTCTAATTGTATTCTATTGTGGTCAGAGAATGTGCTTTGAATAATTTCATTCTTTTTAAATTTATTGAGCCTTTTTTTATGTCCCAGCATATGATCTATTCTGGAGAAAGTTCCGTGAGCACTAGAAAAGTATGTGTATCCTGGTGATCTGGGATGTAATGTTTTATATATGTCTGTTAAATCCAATTCATTTATCAGATTGTTTGGGTTTTCAATTTCCTTATTGGTCTTCTGTCTGGTTGATCTGGTTGATCTTCCTATAGGAGAGAGTGATGTGTTGAAGTCTCCCACAATTACTGTGGAAGCATCAATTGCTTCCTTTAGTTTTGCCAGTGTTTCTCTCATGTATTTTGTGGCACCTTGATTGGTTGCATAAGCATTTATGATTGTTATTTCTTCTTGTTGAATTGCCCCTTTTATTAGTGTGTAGTGACCTTCTTTGTCTCTTAAAACATCCCTGCATTTAAAGTCTATTTTATCTGAGATTAATATTGCTACACCTGGTTTGTTTTGGCTGTAGCTGGCATGAAATATTGTTTTCCATCCTTTCACTTTCAATTTCTTTGTGTCCCTGTGTCTAAGATGAGTCTCTTGTATGCAACATATTGATGGTTCATTTTTTTTGATCCATTCTGCGAATCTATATCTTTTAATTGGGGAGTTTAATCCATTTACATTCAACGTTATAACCGTGAAGGCATTTCTTGAATCAGCCATCTTATCCTTTGGTTTATGTTTGTCATATATATTTTTCCCTCTGTCTTTTAATATCCTTTAATGTACACATACCGAATCTCTTTAGTACTGAACCTTTCTCCCTGTCTCTGTCTCCTTTCTTTGTTTCTCTGTCTGTAGGGCTCCCTTTAGTATCTGAAGTAGGGCAGGTCTTTTGTTAGCAAATTCTCTCAGCATTTGTCTGAAAAATTTAAGCTCTCCCTCAAATTTTAAGGGGAGCTTTGCTGGATAAAGTATTTTTGGTTGGAAACTTTTCTCACTCAGAATTTTAAATATATCATGCCACTGCCTTCTCGCCTCCATGTTGTCTGCTGAGTAGTCACTACTTAGTCTTATGTTGTTTCCTTTGTATGTGGTGAATTGCTTGTCTCTTGCTGCTTTCAGAACTTGCTCCTTCTCTTCCATATTTGACAATGTAATCAGAATATATCTTGGAGTGGGTTTACTTGGATTTATTCTATTTGGAGTTCACTGGGCATTTATGATTTGTGTATTTATGGTGTTTAGAAGATTTGGGAAGTTTTCGCCAACAGTTTCTTCGAATACTCTTTCTGGACCTTTACCCTTTTCCTCCCCTTCTGGAACACCAATGAGTCTTATATTTGGACGTTTTATATTATCTGTCATATCCCTGAGGTCTGTTTCGATTTTTTCGATTTGTTTCCCCATTCTTTCTTTTGTGCTTTCATTTTCTGTTCTGTTATCTTCCAGGTCACTGATTTGTTGTTCAACTTCCTCTAGTCTTGTACTATGAATATCCAGAATCTTTTTAATTTGGTCAACAGTTTCTTTATTTTGCATAAGGTCATCCGTTTTTTTATTTAGTCTTGCAATGTCTTCTTTATGCTCTTCTAGGGTCTTCTTGATGTCCTTTATATGCTGTGCCATGCTCTTCTTCATGTCCTTTATATCCCATGTCATGTTCTCATCGTTCATCTTTAGTTCTTTGATTAATTGCTGTAGGTACTGTGTCTCCTCTGATCTTTTGATTTAGGTGCTTGGGCTTGGGTTATCCATATCGTCTGGTTTTGTCATATGCTTTAAAATTTTCTGTTGTTTTTGGCCTCTTGGCCTTTGCTTAACTTGATAGGGTTCTTTTAGGATTTGTAGACCAATTGAAATCCTTATCTCTAATTTGTCTGATCTGCAGCTTCGTGGAGTACACTTTCTCTAACTAACCAGCAGGTGGCGTCCATGAGCCACCTGTTCCCCTCAAGCCTGTTCTCCCCCACTTTGCCTTTGTGGTGAGTGGGGGAGTGAATTTTGTGGGGTCCAATTGGTGTACCAAGCTTGCGTGTGTAGTTGGTATTGCTCACCCTGTATATGGGGTGTGTGTCTGGGCAGTCGGGGGTGGGGTGGCTCTAACAATCAAATCTCCTTGGTTTTCCTGGCGTTTTAAAGCTGTTGCAGTTGTCTAATCTTTCAGTTCAGTCCTGCCACAGTTTATCTCTGCCACTGACCCAGAAGTCCTTGGTATGGCCCCTGAGACTCGCTAGTGGATCCCTCTTCCAGGCCGTGCACCCCCCTGGTCCTCTGTTGATGGATGACTGTGCTATGTTACAGATGAGTGCCATCCCCCCAGGTTGGTTCTGGGCTCCACGGCTGTGTAGGGAGGCTCCCAGTCTGCTGAGAGGACGCCCCCCGTTTCTTGGGAAGTTGCGGTGTTTAGTGAATTTTCTCAACCACTGGATTATTGCCTTTTGTCTCAGAGCTCCCTTAATTCTGCTCTTATCTTGACCTGCCGAAATGGCAAGTCTTTGAGGCTTTCTGTATTGGGCGTCTTAGAGTAATTGTTTTAGAAAAAGAAGAAAAAAGATAAAAAAAAAAAAAGGGGGGCCCTCCTCGCAGATCTAATGGGTTATTGAAATGCTAAGAGACAAAGCAATTAAGGCCATTAAGGAAAATTAATTAAGAAAAAGTTCAGGGGGCAGAGAGTCAGTTTTTCTTCAGGGTTAAAATGTGAGCCTCAGGGCCTGAGCTCTGCCCTTCCCCTTTCTATGTTCACCAGAACTCCAAAAAGCCTCCAGTTTTCTTTTTGGGCCTTTCTTGCTGTTTCTTGCTATCCCTTTCTCCTCTCTGCTTGGCTGGCTGCTCTCAGATTCTCTGGTGTCTGGTCTCAGTCTATCCATGATTGGAGTTTGGATCAGTAGAATGAGTTTCCGATAAGAGCTGCCACTGCAGTCCTCCCTTCTCATTCCTAGCACTGAAGGCTGCTCCTCCCATGGGACTGAGCCTGGCAGGGAGGGGCGTGGGTCCCCTGGCCGCAAAAACTTACAGATTTCACTAATATCAGCAGTTCAACGTGTTCATGAGTGTTGTATGAAGTATTCCCAAAGTCATATTGCTCTGCGGTGTCCATTCCACACAGTTCCTGGCTTTCTACCTACTTTCCTGGAGGAGTAAGTAAAACATACCCCTCACCAATCCGCCATCTTGCCCCGCCCCCCCCATGTATGCCTTTGAAGTCTAATTTATCATATTGTTTAGGTTATCAATTTCCTGATTGGTCCTCTGTCTAGTTCTATCTATAGAAGAGAGTGGTGTATTGAAGTTTCCCACTATTATTATAGACGTGTCTATTGCTTCCTTCCGTTTAGCCAATGTTTGTCTCGTGTATTTTGGAGCTCCTTGATTGGGTGCGTAAACATTTATAATAGTTATTTCTTCTTGGTGAGTTATTCCTTTTGTTAATATATAGTGTCCCTCTTTGTCTCTTATGATATCTTTGCATTTGAAGTCTGTTTTGTCTGATGTTAGTATAGCTACCCCAGCTTTCTTTTGATTGCAGTTTGTGTAGAATAATTTTTGCATCCTTTAACTTTCAGTCTCTTTGTGTCGCAAGGTCTAAGATGAGTCTCTTATAAACAACATATCAATGGGTCCTATTTTTCAATCCATTCTACTAGAATCGAGAGCTTAATCCATTCACATTCAATGTTATTACTGTGAAGGCAGTTCTTGAACCAGCCATCTTATCCTTTGGTTTTTAGTTGATAGATCTAATTTTTTCCCACTCTCTCTTTTTTCCTTTATGTTACCCTTACTAATAACTCTTCAATTCTGTGTTGTTCGCCACACTTCTCTCTCCTTTCTCTTATTCTCAGCTGGTAGAGCTCCCTTTAGTATTTCTTCCAGGGCAGGTCTTTTGTTAACAGATTCTCTCAGTGTTTGTTTGTCTTTGAAAATTTTAAACTCTCCCTCAATATTGAAAGAGTGCTTTCTTGGATAAAGAATGCTTGGCTGGCAATTTTTCTCTTTCAGGATCTGAAATATGGTACACCACTTCTTTCTTGCTTCCATGGTGTCTGCTGAGTAGTCAGTACTTAGTCTTATGTTGTTTCCCTTTTATGTGGTGAATCGCTTCTCTCTTGCTGCTTTGAGAAGTTTTTCATCATCTTCAGCATTTTACAATCTAATCAGTATATGTCTTGGAGTAGTTTTATTTGGATTTATTCTATTTGGAGTTTGTTCGGCATCTTTGATTTGTATATTTACGTCATTTAGAGGGTTTGGAAAGTTTTTCTCATCTATGTCTTTAAACACTCTTCCTAGCCCTTTACCCTTCTCTTCTCCTGGGACACCAGTGATTCTTACATTTGTTTGCTTCATGTTGTCCATCCTTTGTGTGAGATCCATTTCAAATTTTTTGATTTTTTTCCCCATTTGTTCTTTTGTGTGCTCGCATTCAGTTACTGTCTTTAAGTTCACTTATCCTTTCTTCTGCCTCTTCAAATCTGCTATTGTGTGTCTCCAGTGTATTTTTAATTTGATCCACAGTATCTTATTTCCATAAGGTCTGCTTTTTTTAATTTACTCTTTCAAACTCTTTATGCTCTTATAGTCTTCTTGATTTCCTTTATGTCTTTAGCTATCTCGTTGAAGTTATTTTGAAGATTTTTACTTCTTTAATTGCTCTAAATTGTGTGTCTGTTGCAGCTTTTTAATTTGTCCATGTGGCTTGTCCGTATCTTCTAGATCCTTCAAGTGCTTTGTAATTTTCTTCTGGCTTCGGTGCATTTGCTTGTTTTGATAGGGTTATTTTGGAAAGTGCAGAATTATTTGAGCATTTATATATAATTTGATTTGCTGGAATGCAGTTTCCCAAGCCTACCAGCGGGTGGCGCTCCTGAGGCAGAGTTTTCTGGAGTGCAGTTTCCCTAACCTACCAGCAGGTGGCACTGTTAATGTACAGCTTGCTGGGGTGCAGTGTCCCTGATCTGCTAGCAGATGGCGCTCTCAAGTAGGTGTTCCCTGAACTTCTCCTGTGCCGTGTGTGGAGTCCAATCCAGGTAGGGAACCAATCAGTGCACCCCTTCTCTCTGTGCACTGGGGAATGCCTGTCCTGGGGCGGCCATGCGGGCACTGAGCAGGTATGCAGGGAGTTTGATCAAGGGCACCCGCAGATGGAACGTGGGCCCTGCCTGCTGGTTCTTCACCTGCCTTCTGCTTGCGAGTCTCTGGCGTGTGGGAGGGGTCCCTATTGCTGTTATGTCATCTCTCCCTTCCCTGCTTCTGCCTGTTGTACACTACTCCTCCCCCACTTCTGTCGTGGGAGACCAGGGGTTTCCCACTTTTCTCACGGGAGCTCTCCGCTGTCTGTTTTGGATCACCCCTCAGGAAACTGTCAAGGTTGCTGCATGGGAGTGGAGAGCTGATGCTCACTCCCTTGCCAGTTGGTGGTTTTGCTGCTGCCAGCGGATGGTTGTCTGACGGGAACGCACTGGCGGCGTCCCTCCAGCAACTATCTCTCCTCAGTTTTTGTCGGTGTACCCTCCACATAGTGTCTGGGATCCTCTTTGGCTGCTCACACCCTGAAACCAGGGTCCCTGTTGTCCTCCGGCCCCTTTCTAGTTACTTTCACAGAGGAGAAGCCCATTTCCACCTCTTCTACTCCTGCTGGTGGTTCTTAAAGGGAACTGCTCCATTTTGCTCTCTTAAATTTCTACTGATGAATGCATGCCTGAATGGCCACAAGAATGGTCAGAGACTGGTGAAGCCTGCCAGCATGCCTTTGTGGATGTTGATTACCTGGTAAAACCTAGCAGCCATACTTTTGTGGCTGTTGACTGCTTGTACAACCTCATCTCTGACAGAAAGGGTATTTGAAGGCTCACTAGTACAACCACATGTCATTGTGCTGGTTTGTAAACTTGATTAGTATCCATGATTTGGACAAGAAAGACTATCCTTTCTGCTAAGCATCATTGCTAGGATGCCTATGCCTTTAAACTCTCAGAAGGAGAATCTGAGCTTCAGTGACTCTTTTGTAACTGGTGCTACCTACATCTCAAGTACGTGGATATTGTGTACTACAAGCAGTCCACCATCTATATCAAGCTGTAGGAGAACCACACCTCATAGAAGGCCCTTGATGATGAGTTATATATTGCTGACTGCTTATTTTGAGAGGAGGGCTGTTGATAAATTACTGTTCCCTGCTCTAGCAGTCTCAGTATGCAGTTGTGTGGAGGCCCCTTGCTGATAATCTCTACTTGGATAAGAAATCCACCCCTCGTCATCACCCTCCATGAAGCATTTGACAAATAACCTCAGTGTTTTCATTGTGATGGTCATTTTACTCATTGTTAGTGGTATTGCAGTCCTGGTGCTCACCATCATGAGGAAATTGGAGCTGTACAAGAAGGCAGGAATCAAGGAATGATGGAGTTGAATACATGTAGTCAAGCTTGAATGTATATAGTAGGGAAGGTATGCGGGTGGGCTCAGGGTCACTTCAGAGTAAAACCTGATTTTACTTGGCCCAAGGCAGGTGCTTCTTTCACCACCTTTGCAAACTTCTCCCCTCCTTCTCCCATCCTCCAGTTTAATACTTTCTGATGCCAGGGCTACCTGTCTTTCAGGTTTCGTGTCCCAACATGTCTTAAAGAACTCTCTGTAATTTTCTTTTGTCCTTCTGGACCAGGGACAGAAAATCTGACTCTGGAATTAAGGAAAGGCAGACAAAGAGGTCTCCATTGAATGATGTCTTTGCTTATCTGTAAAATAAAAGGTTAAAATGACATCCCACAATTGATTGTATTTTTATTCAATAACCATAGCTGTTGTTTTAGAGATTTAGTTGTGTCTCAAAATTCTTTTATTGTTTAGACTCCACAGCCACATCGTAAAATGACGTTTGGAACCAGTCCAGGATATTTCATAGTTTATTGCCATCTCACTGTCACTTAAAGCTTTAACTCTTAGGTTATTTGGATACAAGAATAAGAAAGCTCTAAGCATAAACCTTTCTCATGAGTTTTTGGTGTATAGCTATTTAATATTTGAATTATGAAGTTGTCTTCTATTTCCCAAAGATGTATTTAAATTTACTTCACAGCTGATTACTGACTCCAGTAGAACAGTGAGCAAGTGAAGAGAGAATTGTGTTTTTGCTATTTGTTGGGCAAAATGTTAAAGATATTTTTATGAGAAAGAATGTTAACATAGAAATTATTTGATAAATATCTGATCCTTCCATGGATTTGATTAATCCTTATTCTCGTTTTGACCTAATAGCGTGTATGAGTTAATGTAGGCTAATTCTTCTTTTTTTGTTTTTTAAGCACTTTAGTTCTGGTTTCCCCCATTTTCCTACAATGAAAAACAGTATACAGGATGTTTTAGGGAAAAAGATATAAACTGCTCATTTGAATCCATAGCTTCTTGAAAATTCTTAAATGATAGGTTAATATTAACTTAAAAGAAAATGAATTTTGTTTTCCCACATATTTAGAAAGTCCCTGAAATTAACCTTGTGGGTACTTTAACCTGTCTTGAACAATTCAAGCAACTGCATGTATTAGGGTAATACTACATGTTGTAAAGAAAACAGAAACAAAAACAGAAAACACACACACCTCAATGTATCAGTGGCTTACGATGATTGACATTAATTTCTCATTTATGTAACCATCCAATACTAGCATTAGTGGTAGATGTCATTTCTTCATATGATTCAACTCCTTCCTTTGTCTGACTCCTCTTCCACTTGGAGCCTCAATGGTGTTTGCATTGAGTTGGTGGAAGCAGCGAGAGAATGGAGGAGGAGTACGTCCTTCTTAGAGGCCTTGGCATGTTTGTAGTGCATTGACAAGAACTACCATATACTAAAGCTGAGCTGGATAAGGTAGTCCATGACTTGGTAGCTATTTCCCAGCTTTAGTGCATACTGTGGAAGAAAGGACACAAATTGAAACAATTGGCCATCTCTGTCACACTAAATTTGTTTTAGATGATTAGAGGGAAGGTGCAAAGTAAATATTTTGGTATTGCTGAATTGTTCCAAAACACCATAGATTATAAAAGCTGCTGATTATTGCTAGGATTAGAGCATTCACTGCCTACAGTTTACCTAGAACTAGAATCCTGAAGGAAGTTAGGAACTCTAGTTAGAAATTTTCTTAGCTTCTGTTCAATTACATCCAGAGGCATTTGCTGTTTTTCAGTTGTTTAGCTTTTAGTACTTAATGCTGTCAAGTTTATGGCTTTAAATTAACTTAGATGTTTTAGATGTTATTAATTCCCTTCGTGTTTTCCCTTAAATTATCCCCATGTATATCATATTGTATCATATTGTATACAGATAGTTTAGGGCAGATGAACTAAGTAAAGATAAAACTATTACTATGCTTGTGATTATGATACTCATATGTATATGTACATAAATAAAGGATTATATTTATGTGTGCATATAATGGGTTTTATTTCATTATGCCATTTTTAGGAAAAATGTTCCTATTTTTATCTATCTTATTGTTTATAAATATCCATTCTTCTAGTTTCATTTTAAAAGAGGGGGACCTAACTTATTTTATTGGTTCCTTCCAAAATATTATGTTCATATTATTAGCAGTTATTGAAACACAGAAAATGTCACATGAATAAAGATGTGGCAAATGTAAATGAGGTTTCTTAAGATTTCTTCCTTTGTCCAATTTAGTAAAGTTGGATTGAATATGCTTGTGTAGTTTCTCACTCCATATTCTTGATTTAATCATATCTAAAGCAGAAAACCCTTCAAAAAACAATTTGAGAGCCCTATAAAAGCTCATACAGAAGGAGCACACTGCTCTCTGCAGCTGAGAGACACATTTTGATGATGACCATTGGAAGCTGACACTGACATTTGGAGTACACCATTTTGAAATGCAACCTGGGAGCAAGAAGATGCTAGCCATGTGCCTTCCCAGCTAACAGAGGATTTCGGACACTGTCGGCCATCCTTTAGTGAAGCGTCTTGGAATCATGAGGAAGACCCAGTCCTAGACTGAATCTGACATTTCAGAAGGCACAGCACAATGAGAGAAGGAAGCCAGGTCCTTGATCCTGTGGCTTAATCAAACCAAGCCTGAAGGCTATGTTTCCTCTGGACTTCAAGAAAAGTCCATCAGTGAGGACTGCCTATTGTGCATCCCACAAAACCTGTTTTCAGTGTGGAGGAAGTTTCTAGTTTCATAATTATCATTGATTATGGATTCATGAATAGAAGTGGACATTTTGACTTCTGACTGGGATCATGGATTCCAAAAGGAATTTTTTGGAAAGTCTGGGTGGTCTTTCTTACTGTAACAATGCCAGAGGCCTTAATTGTTTTACCATATATTGCAAACTGGCAGTTTGTGGGCTGAATTCACTCTTTAAAAATTTTACTTAAATTTGCGCTTCTAAATTTTTGCTTCTTACCAGCACTGTGTTAAAAAAACAGGTTAAACCCATTCCTCAGGTTATCCTGTGTGTGCTGGTTTGAATCTGTTATGTACCCCGTAAAAGACCATGTTCTTTTAATCCAGTCTTGTGAGGGGCAGACCTATTGTGGGTGGGACCTTTTGATTAAATTATTGACTTGGAGATGTGACCCTGTCCATTCAAGGTGGGTCTTAATCCTTTATTGGAGTCCTTTAAGAGAGCTCACAGAGAGGGAGGGGGGGAGAGGGGGAGAGAAGGAGAGAGAGAGAGAGAGCTCGGAGAAGCTGAGAGATAGAAGCTAAGATACGTAATCCAGAGTCTGCCCCTGGGAGAAGCTAAGACAAGCCCAGAGACATTTTGGAAGAAAGCCGTGGAAACCAGAAGCTAACCCCTGGAGAGGCCCAGCAGTTCCTGCCATGTGCCTTTCCATGTGACAGAGGAACTCCAAATGCTGTCGGCCTTTCTCCTGAGAGGGTATAGTACTGTTGATGCCTTAATTACGACATTTTCATGGCCTTAGAAATGTAAATTTGTGAACTAATAAACCCCCATTGTAAAAGCCAATCCATTTCTCGTATATTGCATTTTGGCAGCTTTAGCAAACTGGAAAACTGCAACTCTGGGCAAGTTACTGTTGATTTCACATCTGCAAAATAGGGATGATGATGATAATATCTGTATCATAGGACCGTTAAGAGAGTTACATTAGAACAGTACATGTAAAGACTATGGAACATAGTGCTTGTGGTAGTTAGGGGAGTGATGGTGATGATGATGATGATGATGATGATGGTAGATCAACTAGAATAGCTGCTTCATTAACAGCTTCAGCTGATATCTATGGAATGATCCCAGCCACTCAGAGAGAGAGAAAAATGTTCGCCAATTAAATGATTGGATGTTTTATGACTGTTGTTTTCTGCTACATAGGAGGATATTTAAAAGACATTCCTACTGAATATTGTTGTGTGTTGAATGAAGACAGTAGTAAAATGAAAAAGAAATAAAGGGACATACTAACTTATTTTCCCCCATCCTTTTACGAAAAACTTCACAAATACAAAAAAAGCACAAAAAGAGTGGGTTGAACATTTGTATACCCTCAACCTAGAGTCATCCTTAGCATTATGCCATACTTATTTTATCTGTGTATGTATGTATGTGTATTTTTCTTTTATTTGATTCCATGATTGCATTTTCAGTAATAAACCCTTTCACCCTGTATTCTTTTGCATGCCTCTTTTAAGGAATAACATTTCCCTACAACACTGTTACAACCAGGGAAAAATAACCAGAATTCCATATTACTTATCCAATCATATGTAAATTTCCTCAATTGTCCCACGATCATATTCTGTAAGTTTCTTTAAGAAAGGGTCAATGAATGTTCACACATTGCAATGAATTTTTAATCTAGCAGAAGCCTGCCATCTATTTTTTTTAATTAGAGAAGTTGTGGGTTTACAAAACAATCATGCATAAAATACAGGATTCCCATATACGACCCTATTATTAACACCTTGCATTGGGGTGGAACATTTATTACAATTGATGATAGCACATTTTTATAATTGTACTTTACCATCTATTTTTAAATTGTGGTATAATTGATATAAGCTGCACACATTTAAAGTGCACAACTTTTTAAGTTCAGGCATTTATACACCCATGAAACTATCACCACAGTCAAGTTACAAAAACATACATTGCCGCCAAAGCTTTGTAATCCTTCCCTTTGGACCCCTTCCTATTTTGTCCCCCATGCCCAGGTAACCACTGATCTTTTTGTCACTCAAGTTTAGTTTGCATTTTCTAGAGTTTCATATAAATGGAATCATAAAGTCTGTACTATATGGTTTCTGATTTCTTTCCCTCAGCATAATTATTTTGTGTTTACTCCATGTTTTTGCACCTATCAATTATTTTTATTACCAAGTAGCATTCCGGTTGATGGATAGGTCACAGTGTATCTGTTAACCTGTTGATGAGCCTCTCAGTTGTTTCCCCTTTTTGGCTAATACAAATAAAGCTGCTATGAATATTTGTGTCCAAAAAAAATTTGATAGTTTTGTTTCCAAATGCAGAAGGAAATTGATTATATATTGTTTTAATTCGTTAATTTTTGCTAGGCCGTGGTCCCAAGAAGAATCTTCCAAAAGTGATTGAAGCCAGCCTCAATACCAGCCAGCTCAGAGTACTGGCAAGAGATTTAAATAATAGGATTTAGGACATTCTTAATAATTATAATTATTAATAGCACCCTATTTTACCTTGTAAAAGTGTCCTAATTTATAAGAAATTTAAAATGACAGCCCATGAATGGGAAAGGAAATGAAATCAAGATAAAGGGACAGGTTATAGGACTAAAGTTCTTGATTAGGCTTGAGAGGCATAGCGTGAATATCAGGAGTTATGTACTAAATGGATAGGGGTTTGAGATCATAACAGTTAATGTGGAAATTTATGATTTTGAAGATGGAGTAATTCCTAGATATCTAAGATGTGAAGGAGAGTTTGAAGGAAAAATATTTATTTTGTTCATCAACTGAAGTAAATTGTGGGTCTTAAGATATTTTATGTATCTTCAGTAAGGGTATTAAAATGCCCCAGGATAGTGGCTAAAATTAGGGTAGAAAGGAAAACTAAGGAGCAGGAAACAAAGCTTTAGTGACTAGGAGTGGAGGAGAGGGGTGACTCAAGAGGTTGATACATCACAAGAATGAGTAATGGCCGTAGGAAGATAAGCCACTTGGCAAGGGTCTTAAAAGCTGATCAGTTATGAATGTTCAAAGAAGTAGGATGACTTGTATATGACAATTAATAGATAGGAGACAGCAGTTATCATAAAAGAACTGTAAAGGAAGTAGTGTAGTGATCTGAGATCATGGGGAGAGCAGCCAGGTTTCAGAAAGAGCTAAGGAAGTAGAGGGATACTTTGTGAACTATTTAAATAGGTAAAGAAATTGTACAGTGAACTGTTACTTCTAGATATTTTCAGTGGAAGTTGTTGGGAAGAAAGATCAGTAGAAGAATGAAATAAGAGGAAAAAACCCAAGAGCTGTTACGATATTTTAGAGTACAAGAAAAAAAAAAAGGACAAATTTGCATTTAGGAATGGTTGTAAATGATAGAAATGACATTACGTCTTAAGAGATTTGTTATCCTTAAGATGCTGCCTTCAGGATTCAGAATAAAATTTAGCTTACAATTGTTTGGACGCTTAATGCATCTCCAGGTGTTTTTAAAGTTCTCATTGCTGCCTATTATTGATCTCCAGTGTTCTGTAGAAGGAAGAATTTTGGATAGAAATTTGTCATTATTTAGCTGTGATGGTCTAGGGTAAGTCACTAAACATCTTCCACCCTTAATTTCCTTACCAGTGATTGATATCCTGCCTATTATAATGGCTTCTTGTGAGAATCAAATGAGGTTGATTGAGGTTCTGATTCTGTAGATGCTATAATTTGTTTTGTAGATAGTTTATTGAATTTGAGAGATCATTATGTTACAGTTTAGGTTAAGACTGGGAAAAAAAGAAAACAAAAACTAAGGATTCCAGGTGGTCATATTTTGAGCAGGAAAGAACTTGCCAAATATATATAATACCGTTTACTCCCAATTAATCATATTCTTTATTAAATGTATTCGATTGTTTACCTAAGTTACTACTGTTGAGAATAAAATACTCAGGTTCTTCAAAATGATTGTTTTCGACTTTCTAACTGGTTTCTCTCCATGGCATTATCTCTTATAGGGGAATGGTGTAGCTATACATATTGGTTCAGAATGGTTCCACAAAGTTTTTGAAAATAGTAAATACAAAAGGAGAAAAATAAAGGCAGACTATAAGTATCTTTTCTTACCTTTTGTTTGTGACTTTTTAACTTTTTTTTCCAATTAAATTGTTGGCAAGCCTTTGTTCATCTCTCAAATTATTTTTTGAGAATTCCTTCTTCATGGAATATAAACATTTTGGAATCACTATATAATCCAAAGTCAGTCTGACATCATACCATTAGCAACTAGCAGAGGGCATTTTCTCTTCCTTTTTACATTATCAGCATGTGCTGATGCCTCTATGGGAACAGGTGGCTAAAGTAAATCATTATTTGAAAAACATCTGTTTAATATGAAGCAGCTGCCTCAGCTCACCTTAAAGTATGGTGTTTTCCAACCAAGTTTAATACATGAACTTTACTAACAAGTACTTATCTTAGGGTTTTTTCACTTCGTATGTCCTTAACCCCACCCTCACATCCCCCAAAATCAGGACTAAGTGTTTTTAACTCTCAGGAACTAAGGTAGCATTGTTTGTATCCCTTATATCACTTTCCACTGTAAAATGTATATAGTAAGCACTTAATAACTAGTTAACAAATTATTTCCTTTTGGAAGTATAACTTTTTAAAAAAAAATTTGCTTTTTTATTGTAACTCTTATATGCTCTTGTTGGAAATTTAGAAAATGTTTTTGAAAGAAAGAGAAAGGAAGCATCACCCATAATCATCATGTTTGACAATTTGGTATATTTCTGTCTGGTGTTTGTTCTTTGTTTATATTAAAGTAGTATCTGTTTATATGAGAGTGCTTTTATATCTGTACCTACAGGAACAACCTAGCACAGTCTCTAATTATAGGAGGTGCATAGTTGTCTAATAAGTCAGTGAATCTTCATTCTTTACAATTCTAATAATGTGAAAAGACTAAAAGAGAGAATGGCTGTAAATGATAATAGGGATCAAGAGTTTGTGGAATGCAGGATAAACAAAAGCAACCAAGTTCTTAGGAAAGTCTTCACTTTCCATGTATCTCCAAGGGCAGATAGGATATAAAACGATTTTATATCATTCTTGATTTTATATCCATATGTCTAAGAATGATTTTTTTTTCTTTGTTGGTGTTCTTTTTTTTTTTAATTCAATTTTATTGAGATATATTCAGATACCATGCAGTCATCCATGGTGTACAATCAACTGTTCACAGTACTATCATATAGTTGTGCACTCATTACCCCAATCTATTTTTGAACATTTCCTTACTTCAGAAAGACTAAAAATAACAAGTAAAAGTATAAAAGAACACCCAAATCATCCCCCTCATTCCCCCCCTATTTTTCATTTAGTTTTTGTCCCCATTTTTCTACTCATCTGTCCATACACTGGATAAAGGGAGTTCAATCCACAAGGTTTTCACAATCACACTGTCACCCCTTGTAAGCTACATTGTTATACAATCGTCTTCAAGAGTCAGGGCTACTGGGTTGGAGTTTGATAGTTTCGGGTATTTCTTTCTAGCTATTCCAATACATTAAAACCTAAAAAGGGGAGGGCAGCGAAGATGGTGATTTAGGAGACAGAGCTAAATTCTCCTCTATGAAAAACACTAGATAAAAGACAGAAAATGCTCCCAAATAGCAGTTCCAGGCTTTTACTGGCTGGACAAAGTCTGCTACATCCATAGTAACTGTGCACTTGGTGAAACTGAGAAACTGTGTTTGGAATTGAGTGATTGTTTGAGCTGCTGGGGAAACGGTGCTTGGCAGCCATGATTGGGAAAATCCTGGGGTCAGTGTTTAGAGGTGGGTTAGTTCAGAAACTCGGAAAGTGGCTGCAGATCCAGTAGCGAGAGCTGCACAGTCTAGCGCAATGGGTAGTGACTTCCATGTCCCGGGCACCCGCCTCATTATCTGGTGTGTGTAATAGCTTTTTGCACACCTGCAGCTAATTGTCCTGCAGCCAGGAATGGGACACTGCAGCAGGAGTAGGTCTGTTGGGATATGCCCCTTTACAGTGCTTTGGCTGTTGGGGATTCCGCTCGCCTATGATGTGCAATTTTCTGCCGTGGAGGCCCACGGAGTGCACAGCTGAGAGGCAGGGTCCCGCACGGAAGTGCAAAGAGCCCCACACCAATCCGAGGGACTTATGGGCTCTTAGCAAAGAGGGACTGTGGGGTAATCTGAGCTGAAGGGTTGGGCTTGTGCAACAACCCTAGGGTACTATAGTTGCTGCCCCAGGAACAGCTGGGAGTTCTGGGTTTTAAAGCCATCTTCCCTGCCTAACTGCACAGGGCACACACACACACCCTTGGAGCCGGTGGTCCCAACTGCACATGGAAAATAGGTGCACTGATTGGACCTCCACAAGGTTTGGACCCCCACTGGCAGCACAGATGAAGTTGGGGAGAATGGCTTGAGGGTAATAGGTGGCAGGGGGAGCCATTTGCTGGTAGGTCAGGGAAAGTGCACTCCACCAAGCTGTAGCTCTGTCAAATTATACATAATTGTTCCAGTAAGTCTGCATATCCTAAAAGAACATTATCAAGATAAGCAAATGCCAAGAGGCCAAAAACAACAGAAAATTTTAAAACATATGAAGAAGCCAGAAGATATGGATAACCCAAATGCCCAAATCAAAAAACCAGTGGAGTCACAGAACTTGGAGAAATTAAACAATAATCACAAACAATGAGATCATGGCTTAGGATACAAAGGACATGAAGAAGACCCTAGAAGAGCATAAGGAAGAATTTGCAAGAGTAAATAAAAAAATAGATGAGCTTATGGAAATAAAAGAAACTGTTGATCAGGTTAAAAAGATCCTTATACTTGTGCCTGAGTCTCCCCCAAGTACCTCTTTGCGCAGAAGTGGCCCTCTTTCTCTAGCTAAGCCAACTCGGCAGGTGAACTCACTGCTATCTCCACCCCCCACAGGACCTGACTCCCAGGGGTGTAAATCTCTCTGGCAAAGCAGGATATGACTCCCAGGGATGAATCTGGACGTGGCATCATAGGATTGAGAACATCATCTTGACCAAAAGGGGGATGTGAAATGAAATAAAGTTTCACTGACTGAGAGATTTCAGATGGAGTCAAGAGGTCACTCTGGTGGACATTCTTACATACTTTATAAATAACCCTTTTTAGGTTTTAATGTATTAGAACGCCTAGAAGGAAATAGCTGAAACTATCAAAATCCCACCCAGTGGCTTTGACTCTTCAAGATTATTGTATAACAGTGTAGCTTGTGAGGGGTGACAGTGTGATTGTGAAAATCTTGTGGATCACATTCCCTTTGTCCAGTGTATGGATGGATGAGTGGAAAAACGAGGACAAAAGCTAAATGGAAAATACAGTGGGGGGGGGGGCTGATTTCGGTGTTCTTTTTTACTTTTATTTTTTACTCTTATTCTTTCTGGTGTGAGGATAATGTTCAAAAATGAATTGGGGTGCTGAATGCACAACTGTATGACAGTATTATGAACAGTTGATTATACACCATGGGATTGTATGGTGTGTGAATATATCTCAGTAAAACCAAATTTAATTATTTAAAAAAAAAGTTATGATTTCAGAGAAATCCTGAAAGTTCCTTTCTGTTCAAACTTTCTTTTAAAAAATATACACAATGTAGTTATTTTTGGTTAGTTGGTTTTTCTTATTCCTTTGTTTTGGTTTTTGAAGTGTTGTGTTTTTATTGTTTGTTTTTTAATTTTTTGATAAAGTTAAAAAACAATGAATGAGTGTTAAAAAAAATGAATGAACAACAAGGGGGGGAGTAGGGAAATGGAATGCTTTGGATGTTCTTTTTTGTTTTAATTTTCATTTTATTTTTTGGAGTAATGAAAATGTTCAAAGATTGATTGTGGTGATGAATGCACAGCTATATGATGATGCTATGAAAAACTTATCATATAATTTGGAGGATTGTATGTTATGTGAATGTATCTCAATAAAATTACATTAAAAAAACAAGATCCTGATAATACATAGCAGCAGATTAGATGAACTGGAAGAACAAGTAAGCAAAATGGAAGGAAATGTTTTGGAGAGTGAAAGTACAAAAGAACAAATGGGGAAAAAAATCAGAAAATTTGAAATGGATCTCAGGGTATGAGGGACAACATGAAGTGCACAAATATAAGAATCATGGTCTAGGAAGAGTATTCAAAGACATTGTTGAGGGAAAACCTCCCAACCCTTCTGAACGACATAAATCTGCAAATCATAGACACCCAGTGAACTCCAAACAGAATAAATCCAAATAAACCCACTCCAAGATATATTCCGATCAGACTGTCAAATGCTGAAGAGAAGGAGCAAGTTCTGAAAGCAGCAAGAGAGAAGCAACTCACCACATACAAGGAAAGCAACATAAGACCAAGTAGTGACTACTCAGCGGCCACCATGGAGAAGAAAATGCAGTGGTATGACATATTTAAAGTACTAAAAGAGAAAAATTGCCAACCAAGAATTATTAATCCAGCAAAGCCCTCCTTCAAATTTGAGGGAGAGCTGAAAATCTCCACAGACAAACAAATGCTGGGAGAATTTGCTAACAAGGGACCTGTCCTATAGGAGATACTAAAGGGAGCCCTACTGGCAGAGAAAAAAAGAAAGGAGAGAGAGGTTTGGAGAACGGCTCAGAACTAAAGAGTTTTAGTAAGGGTATATAAAAGGAAATAAAGAGAGAGGGGGATCAATATATCTGACAAATAAACACCAAAGGATATGATGGCTGATTCAAGAAATGCCTTAAGAGTAATAACATGGAATGTGAATGGATTAAACTCCCCAATTAAAAGATATTGATTGGCAGAATGGATTAAAAAATATGAACCATCAATATGTTTCTTACAAGAGACTCATCTTAGACCCAGAGACACAAAGAAACTGTAAGTGAAAGGATGGAAAAAAATATTCCATGCAAGTTGCAGCCAAAAGAAAGCAGGACTAGCAATATTAATCTCACATAAAATAGACTTTAAATTCAAGGATGTTATGAGAGACGTCACTATATACTAATAAAAGGAACAATTCAACAAGAAGAAATTGGAATCATAAATGTCTACGCACCCAGCCAAGGTACACCGAAGTACATGAGACAAACGTTGACAAAACCAAGGGAAGAAATAGATGTTTCCAAAATAATTCTGGGAGAAGTCAATACATCACTCCCCTATAGACAGATCAACCAGCAGAGGACCAATAAGGAAATTGAAAACCTAAACAATGTGATAAATGAATTTGACTTAACAGACATATATAAAGCATTATATCCCACATCAGCGGGATACACACTGTTCTTTAGTGCTCACAGAAATTTCTCTAGAATAGATTATATGCTGGGCCATAAATCAAGCCTCAGTAAATTTAAAAAGATTGAGAAAAAAACAACCAACCTATAAAGGGTTATCTATGTAGTGCATAAGAATGCCCACAGAGTGACCTCTTGACTCCATTTGAAATCTCTCAGACACTCAAACTTTTATCTTGTTTTATTTCACATCCCCCTTTTTGTCAAGAAGATGTTCTCATTCCCACGATGCCAGGTCTAGATTCATCCCCAGGAGTCATGTCCTGCATTGCCAGGGCGTTTTACACCCTTGAGAGTCAGGTCCCACGTAGGAGGGAGGGCAGTGAGTTCACCTGCTGAGTTGGCATAGCTAGAGATAGAGGCCACATCTGAGAAACAAAGAGGTACTCAGGGAGAGCCTCTTAGGCACAATTATAAGTAGTTTTAGCCTCTCCTTTGCAGTAATGACCTTCATAAGGGCAAGCCACAAGATAGAGGGTTCACCATATGAAACCGTCAGTCTTCAGTGTTTGTGAGAACATCACCAACAATCCAGGTGAGGAAGCCCAACACTTCCACATCCGCCCCCCCCCCCTCCCACCGCCCCGGCTCCTCAGGGGGGCCCTGCATATATATTTTTATATTTTTATTCTCTGCCCAAGTTACTTTGGGATCTGCTGCTATTTCACATTAACCTGTACATACCTACCGGATCTCACTTCCTGTTCAAAGTTCCATGTAATTTTTGTGTTTGAACAAACTGACTGTACAAGTTAAATTGTTTAGAAAATATAGATCCTGCACCAAATAAACACCTCTTCCTTTGGTCTTACATGGAAGTTGAAGTTTTAAAACACAGTCAGTATCGTCCTTTACCCTTTGGCCTGATTTTCCCTGGTCCTAACCAGATCTCCTTCATTCATTTCTCTAACTGAAGTCTGGACTCTTTTTCAGCTCTTTAAACAGTTGCTGTATGTGCTAATACTGACATTCATATCTGCTGAGCTCTGGCTCTGAGTTTCAGGTATGACACAGATACCCAAAGTTCTAAAGACCAATCAGGTTATATACAAAGAGCTCAGCATCTCAGAATTTGGATACAGCCATTACAATTCAGGAATAGATGTGACTGCTGTAAGAGCTTACAGTCTAGGGACCATTACAATGAATGTTCCCCTGATAAGCTGTGCTCTAAGATTCAGTTCTGAGTTTACATATTGTAGTTAGTCCATATTGTTAAGGCTTTATAATGTGTTTGCTTTGTTTCTGGTGTACTTCAGTCAAAATGCTGTCTGTAGGATCCATTCACATCGTTGCGTGTCTCACAGCTTCACTCCCTCTCGGAGTTGCTCCATATTGGATTGTATGCATACGCACAGTTCACCATACTGTTCCTCGTTGATGTACCCTTAGTCCACCTCCTCCCATTGCAAATCATGAATACTGCCTCCATAAGCACCAGTGTGCAAGTGTCCATATCTCTGCTCTCAGATCTTCCAACTATATACCTTTTAATGAGGTTGCATGACCTTATGGCACCCGCATACTTAGCTTCCTGTGGAAGCACCACACTGTCCTCCATAAAGATACACCATTCTGCCTCCTCATCAACAGTAAATAGGTATAGCAAGGTCAAACAACAATACCAATACCAAGAGTCTCATATCCACCCCTTATATCCCCCTCTCTTTGGTATATTGCCTTTGTTACATTTAATGGAAGTATATTACAGTGTTACTGTTGGCTATAGATTCCAGTTTGCTTTGATTATATTTTTTCCCCAATAACGTCCTTTTTTCAGCACTCTGAATGGTTGACCTTCCTTTGTTCTCCCACATGTAAAAACATTTATGTGTTGTTATTCATTTATTCACAATCATTGACCAATTTTTGCTAAGTTACACAGTCCCATTCTTTATCATCTATGTATACCTCTGGTGTCATACATGCCCCCAGCCCACCTCTTTCAGCTTTACTCACAGACATCTTTGTTCAGTGTGCTTACAGTATTGTTCTCCAACCCACAGTATTATGCTATCTATTCCTGGATATATACAATCAATCCTGCTGACCATTCTGTAGTCCTTCAGCATGAAATGCGCGATCTCGACCCTCTTTCTGCCCCCTGGTAGCCTGTGTTGTCAGCTTTTAACTCTCAAAGTTTGCTCATTAATGTTATTTCTTATTAGTGAGACCATATAGTATTTGTCCTTTTGTTTCTGGCTAATTTCACTCAACATATTTCTGGCTAATTTCACTCAACATAGTATCCTCAAGGTTTATCCACATTATTCTATTTCCATGTCTTTGTTCTGCCTTATAGCTGGGTAATATTCCATCGTGTGTATATACCACAGTTTGTTTATCCACTCATCCAGTGATGGACATTTGGGCTGTTTCCATATCTTGGCAATCGAGAATAATGACGCAATAAACATCAGTTCCTTTGAGTTTATACCTAGTAATGGAATAGCTGGGTCATGCGGTAAATCTGTACTTAGGAACCGCTACACTGTCTTCCAGGGTGGTTGCACCATTCTGCATTCCCACAACAGTGAGTAAGTGTGCCTCTTTCTCCACATCCTCTCTAGCACTTGTAATTTTCTGTTTTTTGAATATTGGCCACTCTGGTAGACGAGAGGTGATATCTCATTGTGGTTTTGATTTGCATTTCCCTAAGTCAGTGAAGTTGAGCATTTTTTCATATGTTTTTGAGACATTTTATTGCCTCTTCAGAAAAGTGTCTGTCCATGTCTTTTGCCCATTTTTAAATTGGGTTGTTTGTGTTTCTGTTGTTGCATTGTAGGATCCCTTTATATATTTGGAATGTTAAACCCTTATCTAATGTGTGGTTTCCAAATATTGTCTCCCATTGCATAGACTGCCTTTTTACTTTTCTGACAAATCCTTTGGTGCACAAAAATGTTTAATTTTGAGGAGATCCCATTTGTCTATCTGTTCTTTGGTTGTTTGCGCTTTGGATATAAAGCCTAGGACACCACCTCCTATCATAAGATCTTTAAGATATTGCCCCACATTTTCTTCTCTGAGTCTTATGGTCTTAGTGCTAACGTTTAGGTCTTTGATCCATTTCGAGTTAATTTTTGTATAAGGTGTGCAATAGGAGTCTCCTTTCATTCTTTTTCAAAACGGATATCCAGTTCTCCAAACACCAGTTATTAAAGTGGCTGCTCTGTCCCAGTTGCTTTGGCTTCACTGCCATATCAAATATCGGTTGTCTGTAGATGCAAGGATCTATTTCTGAACTCTGAGTTCGATTCCATTGGTTGGTATATTTATCTTTATGCCAGTGCAATGCTCTTTGGTCCATTGTAGCTTTTTAATATGTTTCAAAATCAGATAGTGTGAGACCTCCCACTTCATTCCTCTTTCTCAAGATATTTTTGGCTATTTGGGGCACCTTGTCCTTCCAAATAAATTTGGTTATTCGTTTTTCTGTTCCTGCAGATTAAGTTGTTGGGATTTTAATTGGTATTGCATTGACTCTATGAATCAATTTAGATAGAAATTGAGCATACTATATTCTTCCATTTTTTTTAGGTCCTGTTCCATTTTTTTAGGTCCTGTTCGATTTCTTTTAGTAGTTTCTTGTAGTTTTCTTTGTATAGGTCTTCTGTGGCCTTGGTTAAGTTTTTTCCTAAATACTTGATTCTTTTGTTTGCTATTTTAACTGTAATTGTTTTCTTCATTTCCTCCTCTTGTTGCACATTACTTGTGTATAGGAACACTATAGATTTTTACATGTTGATCTTGTAGCCTGCCACTTGGCTATAGTCATTCATTAGTTGTAGTAACTTTGCTGTAGATTTTTCTGGATTTTCTGCATGCAGAATCATGTCATCTGCAAACAGTGAATGTTTTACTTCTCTCCGATTTGGATGCCTTTTATTTCTTTTTCTTGCCTAATTGCTCTAGTTATAACTTCCAGCGCAATGTTGAATAACAGTGGTGACAGTGGGCATCTCTTTTCTTGTTTCTGATCTTAGAAGGATCTTCAAGGGCTCTTAGAGGGCTCTTCCTGCCCGAGACCTCTTGACTCCAGACCTCAGTCGTCATGGCTCTGTCTTTGAAGAAATTTTTCCTTCAGTTTGTTCCTTCTGTGTCCAGTTCAGTCCAGACTGGCAGTGGATCCGTTTATACAGATATCGCAAAAATTCTGTAGGCTTGGCATGCAATTTACAGTGGTCAAAACTATCAGGCAACAGGACTTTCCACAAATCCTTTCTGAATAAATCCATCTCCAATCCTGGCTTGTACTGAAATTGCAGTTGGTTTCCATGTTTGGGTAAATCCTCACGTGGGTCTGTAGCCTCTGGGGTCATACTTTCTGGAAGCCCGGAATTTTACAAACTATCAGTTTCTGGTTTCTTAATACCCAAGAGCTTAGTTCTCAGCTTATTTCTTTCCTGTCGCATTTTACTGTAAGCTGCAAGGAGAAGCCAGGCTATATCCTTCACACATAGTCTGTAGATCTCCTCAGCTATGTATTCCAGCTTGTTGCTTTCAAATTCTGCCTTCCACCCAACACCAGGGCACAATTTTGCCAAATTCATTGCTACTTTAAAACAAGGGTCACCTTTTTTCCAGTTGGCCGTGACCCATTCATCATTTCTTTTTAAACCTTCATCAGAAGTATCTTTAGAATCCATATTTCTACCAGCCCTCTCTGCAAAGCAGTCTATGCCTTTTCTATCAAGCTCCTCACAATTCTTCCAGTCTTTCCCTTAGCCATTTAAAAAGACCTCCCAACATGTTTGGTATTTGCAAACTCAGGAGTACCCCACTTCTCTGCTACCAAAATGTGTTCTAGTTTGCCAATGATGCTGTTATGCAAAATACCAGAAATGGATTGGCTTTTATAAAGGGGGTTATTTGGTTACAAAATTACATTGTTAAGGCCATAAAGTGTCCAAGGTGTAAGGCATCAACAATAGAGTACCTTCACTGAAGGATGGCCATTGGCATCCGGAAAACCTGTTAGCTTGGAAGGCACGTGGCTAGTGTCTGCTTGCTCCCAGGTTGTGTTTCCAAAATGACGTTCTCCAAAATGTTGCTCTTGGGGCATTTTGTCCTCTCTTAGCAGCCGCTCCTCTTCAAAATGTTACTCTTAGTTGCTCTGAGGTCCCTTTGTTTGTAAGGTCTTTATATAGGACTTACCCTTCCTGAATGGGTAAGGTAACACCTCCATAGAAATTATCCAGTCAAAGTTGTCACCTCAGTTGATTGAGTCACATCTCCATGGAAACAATCAAAGGATTCCAACATAAAGAACAGTAATACGCCTGCCCCCTCAATATTGCATAAAAGAACATGGCTTTTTGGGGGACATAATACATCCAAACTGGCACAGGATCTGTTCTGTTTGGGATCCTGTGTACTTCTTGAATCTGTAATTTTCTGTCTTTCATAGGTGTTGCGACATTTTCAGTGAATATTTCTTCTATTTTTCTTTCTGCCCCTTTTCTCCTATCTTCTCCTGGGACACCCATAACACATATATTCATACTCTTCATGTTGTCACTCAACTCCCTAAGACCCTGCTTGTATTTTTCCATTCTTTTCACCCTGTGTTCTTTTGTGTGTATGAATTCAAATGTCTTGTCTTCTAGTTCACTGATCCTTTCTTCTGCCTGTATGCCTCCATTTTTTTTTTTAATCTCCTCCATTGTGCCCATGATTCCCATTAGTTCTGCCATTTGTCTTTTTTTTTCCCCTTAACGATGACATATATTTACACTGTGGATCTGGGATACACTTTTCACAGCAGGAGCAGGTCAACTCAGTCTTAATACCACCCCATCTAGAAACCTCTCAAATGTTTGAGCCAGCATTTCAGATAGGAGATGAGCTGGTTTTCAGTTGGAGTGTCTAAAATGAAGCCACCAAATGTCACTGTCCTTCTCCCCAGCTTTCCTTCACTGCTGGATACCATTCTGTGATTCCCAAAAGAGGCTGCTCTCTTTAGTTCTCCATGAGGCTCCCAGGGTGGTCCAGGCTCCAGGGAAGACTCATCAGCTTTGGGGTAGATAGGTCCTCCAACTCATAGCATCCATTCCCAGAGGAATTATGTGTGAGTTTTTCCTTTATGCCTTCCTTCTGGCTCCTCTTATGCTCAATAATCTGCTGGAGCTGGTGCCCAGCATATTCTGGCTTGGTAGTCAGTGGGCCAGCTGGCACGGCTACACCAAGAACATCTGACACCATGTAGGGGCACAGCCAACCCACCAGGGGAGTGCTTCCAGGGCTATAGTGGGTCTGCTTGTGGTAGAAGAGAAATCCGTCTACCTCAAAAGGGAAATCCATAGACAGCAGCTTATATGAACTCCCAGGGGTACATGGGAAATTCTTTAGTCTCACAGATTTAAAGGGATTGAGCTTGGTTTTCTCTCCCAGTCCTTCTTCTTCAGGTAACTTTGAATGTATCCAGTAGAATCGGAAATCAGGCTGGCCGTCATAAAAAGGATGGCCCCACCAGCACATCACATCCAGAACGTAGTAGGTCTGGTTCACCTCACTGTAAATGCAGTCCAGAACGGTGTAGGTTTTTGCCATGGCTGAGTTTCGCCTGTTGCTTCCTGGCAGAAGGGAAGAAAATCTCTTGACACAGGAACCACTCTTGGTGTAGGCAGTTGTAGAGCCTTCAGAGGCCATGATGATGGTTCTTTTTCCAGCGCGGCACACGAACATAATCCATTCCTGATCCAAATCTGAAGGGACATCAGTTAGCCACTCTGAAAGCATCAGTTGATTAGCATAGCATTTTGGTAACTTCTTGCCAGCATCAGTGTCCATTTCTTCATCATCTTTCTTATCTTCCTCACTCTCCGTCCCTGTCCAGTCATGTTCAGCCAGTCTTCTGGCACGGTTCACATAATCTAGCTGCTTGAATTTCTGCAATTCCAGTAACCGACAGCTCACTCTGCTCCAAGGAACTGTGCTTGGACTTGTACTGAGATGGGTGGGGATGTGGGGCTGCTGTGCTATTCAGATCTTGGGACACAGAAAAGCTACTAGCCAGGGCTTGACTCAGCTCTTCCATCTTCCCTAAATTACAGCTCGTCTCTTTGGGAGTTTCTCTTTCCTACTTGGATGTTGGCTTCTCCTGCCATTTGTCTTTTCAAGTTTACTAATTCCTCTTTATGGTCATCCAGTTTCTTCTTTATATCTTTCATCTGTCTCAGCTCCTGTATCTCATTTGAACTCTTTGTTCCTTTGGCTGGTCCATATTTTTGTGTTTCCTAGTATGGCTTGTTATCTCAAGCTGTCTAGGCATCTGATTTTCATGATTATTTTATTCTGGATCTCATTTTCACTCTTTTACGTAGGGTTTTCTTTTTGGTTGGCTTTGTTTCCTAACCTTTAGTTTTCAGTTCAAGTTAATTCTAGACCTCTGACTTAGGTTCTATTAGATTGATCAGAATTTTTTGCTTCTTGTTTTTCTGTTTGTAGCCTTTTTCGAGAGGGTCTCCTCAGATACACTCAAGTTTTCCCAGTCCAGGGAGGCCCAGGTCTCAGGACCAGAGACTAGAGTTTCCGTTAGAATGAGACCCTCCTGTGAGGCCTTTAGGCTCTGTGCTTTTCCTATCTTATCCAACAGGTGGTGCTTGCTGGCCCATAGCTCCCCCATCATTGTAAGGAGCTGTGTTGCCTTTAGTTTTCCCGCTGACCTTGCCCCTGTCAGGGACGTGACTGATTGAAGCTGGTTTCTGATTTCCAGCCCTTGGGGTCTGAGTTCTTTGAAGGAGGGCTGCCAATTGAGCTGGACTACGTATCCCTTGTCTTGGGGAAGTTAGGCCCTTTCGGAAATTATCTCCCCCACTAGGTTCATTGCTGTATCTGTCAGACCTATCTCAGCTCTCCTTTGCCTGGATCCAGAGGCCAGTTGTAAATGTCTGAGGCTTTGTGTAAAGAGAAATTTTGCTGTGATCTCAGCTCTTCACTCATTCCAGACTAGCATATGATGTGTGAATAGTCACTGAAGACCCTAAAAAAAACCCCGTTTCATACAGTTCGTCAGTAATTCAGTTGGTGTTCTTTAAATACACGACTTCTTTTGGTGATAACATATATAAGATAAATTTGCCATTTTAACCATTTTTAAATGTACAATTCAGTGGCATTAATTAGATTTACAATGTTTTGCTACTATTAACCGCTATCCAGTACCAAAGCTTTTTTCATCACCCAATACCTAAGTCTGTAGCCATTAAACAGTAACTCTCCCTTCCCCTTCTCTGTACCCTTACTAATCTATAATCTGTTTTTTGTTTCTTTATATTGACCTCTTCTAGATATTTCATAAAAGTGGAACAATACAATATTTGTCCGTTTGTTTTTTAGTTCACTTGTCATGTTTTCAAGTTTCATGTTATAGCATGTATCAGTACTTTGTACATTAAAAAAAATTTCTAGCTCCTTTTTTTCCTTTAACCTTTTTTTTAAATAATTTCAAGCTTATAAGACTTGCAAAAATAATACAGAACCCATGCAGAGATCTCCAATGTATGTCCCCCTCCATCTACTCATTTTAACATTTTGCCTCATTTGTTATATCATTCTATCTACCTACCTATTGATCAGTTCATCATCTATCTATCTGTTTTCTGAATTTGAGAATATGTTGTATGTATCACGCTTCTTGAACTAATAATACTTGCTAAGAACCAGGATATTCACTTATGTGCACCTTAAGTGCAGTTACCAATTTTAAGAAATTTAAAATTGATACAAAGCTCACAATCTACATTCACATTTTTTCTTATGTCCCAATAATGTCCTTTTGGGCATTTTCTTCTGTAATAAGATCTAGTCCAGGATTATGTACTCTGTTAGTTGTTACTGTCTCTTTAATCTCTCTTTAATTGTGGAAACATATATACAATAAGAAATTTCCCATTTCTACCATTCCCAAGCATACAGTTCAGTGGGTTTTATCACACTGACAATGTTGCGCTACTCTCACCATCATCCATTACCGGAACTTTCTCATTGCCCCAACAAAAAATTCTACACCCATTATGCATTCACTATGTGTTTTGTCTGCCCCTGCCCTTTCTGTCTATTTGAGTTTGTATTTTCTAGCTATTTCATATTAGTGGACTCATACCATATCTATTTACTTGTGTCTGACTTATTTCTCTCAACATGATGTCTTCAAGATTAATCCATGTAGTGGCATTCATCACTACTTCATTCCTTTTAATGACTGAATAATATTTTATTGTGTTTGTACCACATTTTTTTTAATCATTCATCTGTAATGGACACTTGGGTTGTTTACACCTTTTGACTATTGTAAATCATGCTGCTCTGAACATTGGTGTACAAATATTTGACTGAGTCCTTGCTTTCAGTTCCTTGGGGTATATACCTAGAAGTTGGATTGCTTGGTCATATGGTAATTCAGTGCTTACCTTTCTGAGGAACTGCCAAACTATTTTCCGCAGTACTGCACTATTTAACATTCCCACCAACAATAAAAGAGGGTTCCTATTTCTGCATCCTCACCAGAACTTAATTTACTTTTTTTTTTTTAATAGTCATTTTAGTGTTTATGAAGTGATATCTCATTATGGTTGTGATTTGCATTTCTTTACTGACTAATGATGTTGGACATCGTTTCATGTGCTTGTGGGCCACTTGTATACCTTCTTTGGGAAACTCTCAAATTCATTCAAGTGCTTTGTCTGTTTTTTATTGAGTTGTAAGAGTTCTTATGTTGTTGAGTAGTAAGAGTTCTTTATATATTCTGGATATTAAACCCTTACCAGATACATGATTTGCAATTATTTTCTCTGATTCTGTTGGTTGTCTCTTCCCTTTCTTGATAAAGTTCTTTGATGCATAAATGTTTTTGATTTTGTTGGTTTTATCTGTTTTGTTTTTTTTTTCCTTACATTGCTGATGTTTTGGTGTCATGTGAGAATTCATTGTCAAATAACAAGGTCATGAATTTTTACCCCCATGTTTTCTTCTTTGAATTTTATGGTTTTAGCTCTTATATATAGTTTGTTAATCTTTTTTTTTCCCCCTTTTTTTAATTGTGGAAAATAACACACATGTATAAAAGTGGTAGCTTTCAAAGTGTGATGTAACAAGGAGTTAGCAAATTTCAAAGAATGTTATGGGTTACAGTTCTACAGTTTTGGTTGTTTCCTTATTGTGAAAAATAACGTATATATAGAAAGGTGATAACTTTCAAAGTAAATTCAACAAGTAGCTATAGAGCAAATTTCAAGGAATGTTATGTGTTCCAGTTTCTCCATTTCAGTTCTTTCCTTCTAGCTGTTCTAATACCCTAGCAACCAAGAAAAAAGTTATAAAAAGATTCAGTATTTGTAATCCTTTGTTGAATTCTATCTTGTCTGTTGCTATCCTTTCCTCTAGTTTAATCACTTTCCTGATCTTCAGGGATGTCTAGGCAGTGAACACCCTAACTTTTTCATGTTGAAAAGTGGTGTTGACTTATGGGAAGGGGGGACACATCTAGTTAATGTTCTTGAAAAGGCTATTGCCGCTGGGTTGGGGGATTTAGCTAGCATAGGAACACTCTGGAAGATTTAAGTTTATGAAGAATACACTTCATGAGTGAAACTTCTATAGTGTCTCAGCTAGGGATCTGGGTATTCTTTAGGATTTGGGGGAGTAATGTTTATTTGGGCTTGTCATTCTTTGGCTCTTTGGCTTATCTAGCTGAAGCTTGCATAGGCGTATCCTCCAGGGCAGCTTTTCAACTATATTTGAATTCTCTTAGCCACAGAGGACTTATTTTGTTGCCTTTCTTTCCCCCTTTTGGCCAAAAAGGCAGTCTCAGCTCCTTGATGCTAGGGTCAGTCTCATTCTAGGGACTGTGTCCTGTGTTGCCAGGGAGACTAACTCACCTGTGAGTCCTGTCCCTTGTCAGGGGGAGGCTGATGAATTTATTTGCAGAGTTGGGCTTAGAGAAAGGCCACATCTGAGCAACAAAAGTTACTCTATGGAGGTGACTCCTAGGTATAATTATAGGTGGGCTTAGCCTACACTTTATATGCATAAGTTTCACAAGAGCAAGCCTCAGGATCAAGGGTTTGGCTTATTAAGTAGAGGGCTCCTAATTTCACATAGTATATGTCCTTCCCAAGATAAATAACCAATGTCTTACATTATCTTCAGTTAATTGTACAGTCATCACTCTCCATTTTAAAGAATTCTTATGACCTCAGAACACCCCAAAGCTTTTATCAGCCCTTAATTTTTTATCCCTAGTATTTGTGTGGTACCAGTAAGGTATTCCTGTTAATTGTAGTCACTGGTATGTAATAGGTAGTTTTTCCCATATACCACTGTGTTAACTGTTCCATTCTCATTCCTTAGAAGTAGATCATGCAAGCATTTATTTATATTTGTAGTGCTAACCTGAGGGATACATGCCTTTAAATAACCCCTTTCAATCATGTTTGCTTTCATTGCAGCTCTGATATTTATAGTCCAATTAAGGAACAATCATCACCCTTATCGATTCACCCTCATTAACATATCTGAACATACTATGTTATCATTTCTCCTTTATTGGCTTCTATCTCTTGGTCCCCAATATTCTACATTATAAGACAATGATTTTACATTTTTCAGTAGTGGTAACATATAATATCTTTCTTTTGGTGTCTCACTTATTTCACTCAGCATTATATCTTAAGCTTCATCCATGTTGCCTTATATTCTAGGACCTCGTTGTCTTTTACTGCTGCATAGTATTCAATCATATGTATATACCACATTTTGTTTATCCACTCTTCTGTTGAAAGACACTTCAATTGTTTCCATCTCTTGGCAGTTGTGAAGAATGCCACCATGAGCATTGATGTGCAACTATCTGTTCATGTCACTTCTGTCACATCTTCTCAGTGTGTACCGAGAAATGGCATTGCCAGATCATAGGGCAACTCGATATCTAGTTTTTTTAGGAATCACCAAACTGTCTTCCATAGCAGCTGTATGATTGATTATGCATTCCCACAAGCAATAAATAGAGTTCCAATTTCTCTATATCCTCTCCAGCATTTGTTGTTTCCTGTTTGTTTAATGGCAGCCATTTTTATTGGCATGAAATATCACATTGTGGTTTTGATTTCCGTTTCCCTGATAGCTAGTGAAGATGAGCGTCTTTAATGTGCTTTGTAGCCATTGTATTTCCTCTTTGGAAAAATCTTTTTTCATATTGTTTGCTCATTTTATAGTTAGGCTGTTTGTACTATTGTTGTTGAGTTGTAGGCTTTGTTTATATATGCTGGATATCAGTCTCTTTATCAGTATATGGTTTCCAAATACTTTCTCCCATTGAGTTGGCTGCCCTTTCATCTTTTTGACAAAGTCTTTTAAGGCACAGAAGCTTTTGATTTTGAGGAATTCCCATTTATCTATTTTTTCTTTTGTTGCTTGTGCTTTGTGTGTAATATCAAAGATGCTATCTCCTGCTACAAGTCTTGAAGATGTTTCCTTGTATTATCCTCTAGGTGTTTTATCATTCTGTCTTTTATATTGAGGTCTTTGATCCACTCTGTGTTAATTTTTGTATAGGGTGTGAGGTGAGTGTCCTCTTTCATTCTTTTGGTTATGGATATCCAGTTCTCCCAGCCCCATGTTTTGGAGAGACTGTTCTGTTCCAGTTCATTGGATTTGTGTGCCTGATCAAAAATCAGTTGACAGTAGATCTGGGTGTCTATTTCTGAACTCTTGATTCAATTCCATTGATCAATATGTCTTATACCATGTTGTTTTAACCATTATGGTTTTATACTATGCTTTAATGTCAGAATATATAAGTTCTCCCACTTTGTTCTTTTTTAGAATGTTTTTGGCAATTCGAGACTCCTTTCCCTTCCAAATAATTTTGATAACTAGCTTGTTCCAAGTCTACAAATAGGTTGCTAGAATTTTCATTGGAATTGTCTTGAATCTGTAAACCAGTTTGGGTAGAATTGACATCTTAACGATGTATACCCTTCCTATCACTGAACATGGAATATCTTTCCACCTAATTAGATACCCTTTGATTTCTTTTAGTAATGTTTTATAATTTTCTGTGTAGCAGTCTTTTACATCCTTGGTTAAGTTTATTTCTAGGTACTTGATTTTTTTAGTTGCTATATTGTGAATGGAACTTTTTTCACAGTTGCCTCTTCAGTTAGGTCGTTACTAGTGTATAGAACATTACTGACATAGATGTGCCTTAATTTTGTATACTGCCACTCTGTTTAATTTGTTTATTAGATCAGTTAGCTTTGTCATCAGTTTCTCAGGATTTTCCAAATGTAAGATCATATCATCTGCAAATAATGGCAGTTTTACTTCTTCCTTTCCAATGTGGATGTCTTTTATTTCTTTGTCTTGGCAAATTGTTCTCACTAGAACTTCTAGCACAGTGTTGAATAGTAGTGGTGACAACAAGCATCCTTGTCTCGTTCCTGATCTTAGGGAGAAGGCTTTCAGACTCTCACCATTGAGTTCTGTGCTGGCTGTTTATTTTTCATATATGCCCTTCATCATATAGAGGAAGTTTCCTTCAGTTCCTACATTTTGAAGTGTTTGTATCAAAAATGGATACTGACTATTGTCAAATGCTTGTGCAGCATCTGTCGAGATAATCATTTGATTTTTGCCTTGTGATTTGTTAATGTGTTTTATTACATTGATTTTCTAATGTTGAACCATACTTGCATGCTTGGAATGAACCCCAGTTGGTTGTGGTGTGTGATTCTTCTAATGTGCCTTTGGATTCGATTTACAATTATGTTGTTGAGAATTTTTGCATCTATATTCATTCATTAGGGAGATTGGCCTGTGTTTTACATTCTTGTACTATATCTCATTTTGATAGTAGAGTGATATTAGCTTCATAAAATGAATTAGGTAGTGTTCATTTCTCTTCAGTTTTTTGAAAGAGTTTGAGCAGGAAAGGTTTCGGTTCTTTTCGGAAAGTTTGGTAAAATTGCCTGTGAAGCCATCTGGCCCTGGGCTTTTATTTGCAGGTAAATGTTTGATAACTGATTGGATCTATTTGCTTGTGATTGTTTTGTTGAGGTCTTCTATTTATTCTCGGGTCAGTGTAGGTTGTTCATGTGGTTCCAAGAAATTGTCCATTTCCTCTGGGTTGTATAGTTCATTGGTGTACAGTTGTTCATAGTATCCTCTTCTGATTTTAAAAATTTCTTCTGGATCCATAGTAGTGACCCTGCTCTCATTTCTGGTTTTATTATTTAGGTCTTCTCTCTCTTTTTGTCTTTGTCAGTCTATCTAAGGGTCTGCCAATCTTGTTGATGTTTTTAAAGAACCAACTTTTGTTTTTATTTGTTCTCTATTTTTTTTTTTTTTTTTTTGTTCTCCAGCTCATTTATTTCTGCTTTAATCTTTATTTCTTTTCTTCTGCTTGCCTTAGGGGTAGTTTGCTGATCATTCTCTAGCCTCTTCAATTGTTCAGTTAGGTCTTTGGTTTTAGCTCTTCCTTGCTTTTTAATTTATGCATTTAGAGCTATAAATTTCCCTCTCAGCATCACCTTCCCTGCATCCCATAATTTTTGTTTTGATACATTGTGTTCTCATTTTCATTCGTCTCTAGATATGTATCTATTATCTTGCAATTTCTTCTTTGACCCAGTAGTTGTTTAGTAGTGTGGTGTTTAACCTTTCTATATTTGTGAAAGATCTGGTTCTTTGGTGGTTATTGATTTCTGGTTGCATTCCATTATGGTCAGTAAATATCCTTTGATAATTTCAATCTTTTTAAATTTATAAAGACTTGTTTTGTGCCCCAGCATGTGATTTATCTGGGAGAATGTTCCATTAGTGCTAGAGAAGAATGTATATCCTCACATTTTGGGATGTAATCATCTATATATGTCTGTTAAGTCTAATTCATTTATCACATTGTTTAGGTGCTCAGTTTCCTTATTAGTTCTCTGTCTAATTGTTCTATCTATAGAAGAGAGTGATGTATTGAAGTCTTCTGCTATTATTGTACACATGTCTATTCTTCCCTTCAGTTTAGCCAGTGTTTGTCTAATGTACTTGGGAGGTGTTTGATTAGGTGCGTAAAGATTTATGATTGTTATTTCTTCTTGGTGAATTTTCCTTTTTGTTAATATATAGTGTTCTCCTTTGTCTCTTATGACATCTTTGTGTTTAACATCTATTTTGTCTGAGATTTTGTATAGCTACTCCTGCTTTCTTTTGGTTGCAGCTTGCATGGAATATTTTTTTCGGTCCTTTCACTTTCAGTCTCTGTATTGCAGAGTCTAAGATGAGTATTGATGGGTCATACTTTATAATCCACTCTACCAATGTATATCTTTTAATCGGGGAGTTTAATTCACGTTCAGAGTTATTACTGTGAAGGCAGTTCCTGAACCAGCCATTTTATCCTTTGCTTTTTAATTGTCAGATCTATCGCCCCCCGCCCTCTTTTTCCCCTTTAAGTTACCCCTTCTGTTATTAAGCTATGTGCCCTTCTCCAGACCTCTCTCTCCTTTCTTTTTTTCTCATCCAGTAGAACTCTCTTTAGTATTTTTTGCAGGGCGTGTCTCTTGTTAACAAATTCTCTCAGCATTTGTTTTTCTTTGAAAATTTTAACCTCTCCCTCAATTTTGAAGGCGAGTTTTGCTAGATAATGAATTCTTGGCTGGCAGTTTTTCTCTTTTAGAATCTTAAATATGTCATACCTCTGCTTTCTTGCCTTATGGTTTCTCACATAAGATGGTGGCGGATTACGTCTCTCTTGCTGCTTTTAGGACTTTCTCCTTCCCTTCAGCAGTTGACAACCTGATTAATGTATGTCTCACTGTGGGTCTACTTTTAGTTCATTGAGCTTGTTTGATTTGCATATTTATGTGGTTTAAAAGGGTTGGGAAGTTTTCCCCAGCTATGTCCTCAAATACTCTTCTAGCCATTTCCTCTTCTCCTTCTGGGGCACCAAATATTTACCCACTTCATGTTGTCCTTCATTTCCCTGAGATCCATTTCAAGTGTTTTGATTTTTTTTCAACATTAGTTCTTTTGTGCATTTGCATTCAGTTTTTCTATCCTGTAATTCACTTAATTCTTTCTTCTGCCTCATTAAATCTGTTGTGTGTCTCTGGTATTTTTTAATTTGATCTACAGTACCCTTTATTTTCATTAGATCTGCTATTTTTTAGGTTTACTCTTTCAGATTCTTCTTTATGCTCTTCTAGTATCTTTTTGATGTCCTCTCTGTCTTTAGGCAACCCATTGAAGTTGTTTTGTATATTTGTATGTACTTCTTTGATTAATTGCTTCTGATTCTGTGTCTCCTCCAGCTGTATAATTTGGTCATTTGGTTTGTCCATATCTACTTGGGTCTTCATATGCTTTTGTAATTTTCTATTGGCTTCAGGGTATTTGCTTATCTTGATAAGGTTATTTTGAGATAGGGAGGATTATTTCCACATTTATATGTAATTTGGCAGAGGTACAGCTTGGTGGAGTGCACTGTCCCTGCTCTCCTAGAAGATGGTGCTCTTGGGCCACTTCTTACTCTGAAGGCAGCTTTCACCGAACTTCACCTATGCGCTGTGCGAGGTCCAAACCAGGGAGAAATCCAATCAGCGCACCAGGGCACAGTGAGTCTGATAATTCCTGGGCTTCCGAGTGGTCCACTCTTGAGCTGCCGGGCTGCACATCTCACCTTCTAGTTAATATGTGTCCTGGATCCTGTCCTCTGTGCGGTCGGGGTTACTGCTTCTAGGGGGAGTGGCGGCCGGTAGCCGAGCCCTCAGCTCTCGGGGCTGCTTAAAGGGTACCGGCGGCGGGGGCTCTTTCCCGGAGGCGAGGGCGAGGCGGAGGACGTGGCCAAGGTCCTCGGCGAGAGGCGTGCAAGGTATGGAGGGCGGCGATAAGGACAAAAACACTCTTCATCCAGTAGGAGTATGCGCCAAAGAGATTTATTCAGGGGTGATTACAGGTTATATAGGCTGGTAAGAGGGGCAGGGCTGGAAAGGAGGTGAAGTAGCCTAAAATGGCAATATTGAAGGGAGAGGGGCTAGGATTGGTTCTGAGAGGACGCAGGAGCCGTTGCAGCGGGTGGGGGTTGTTCTGGCCACGGTGCATGCGCGCTGGCGGTGGCAGGAGTGGCCTTGGCACAAGGGAGTATGTGGGTAAGATAAGGAAGTGGGGAAAGGGCAGTTGGGAGAAAGGCGGTTTCCTCCGGCAAGCCTCCCCTGCCAGTGGCATTTTGGGTGAGGAAAAGGGAGCTGCCTTGACCTCGCTCCTCAGGCTCGGGGGGGCTGCAGAGGGCACTCACGCCCGTACCTACTACCCTCCCCAGGGGGTGATATCAAGTCCCCTGGCCCAGGCCTGGTAAGTCGAGGTACAAGCTCAGCTACCCGCACTCTGCACTCCTGCAAGCCTCTGGGGTTGGGGAAAGGCTTCTAATGCTTCAGTGTAGTGCCCTTGCCTCTCCCTGCCCCTTGCCCATGCACACAGCAGGCTTCTGTGGAGGCATAGTAAATGCAGTCACTGCAAGTCTTCTGAATCCCGAGTACCCTCACAGAAGCTTCGTACCACTGAGCTATGAAGGTTTATCTCCCCAGCCAACTGCTGAAATGGGTTCACTGGTTGTGGAAAGCTGCTCCCTCCTGCACTTGGTGTCTGGCTGCAGCCACCAGTCCCTGGTGGCAGTCCCAGGCAAATAAAATTACCCCATCCTTTCAGGTGCAGTCTCTCCTTGTCTCTATCCAAGTCCCCACTATGCATTGTAGAGTTCCCTCCTGGAACTGCCTTTCTGGGCGCCCTTTGCGGCTTCTCTAGTCCCTTTCACCAAGGAAAAGTTTGCTCTCTCTCCTTTTCCACTGTCTTACTGGAACCACTATCTATTAATCAATTTTGAGTTAATTTTTGTAGATTGTGTAAGGTAGGAATCTAACTTCATTCTGTTGAATTTGAGTATCTAGCTGTCCCAGCACCATTTCTTGAACAGGCTATTCTTTCCCCATTGAATGGTCTTTGTACCCTTGTGGAAAATCAGTTGACTGTCAATGTGCACATTTATCTCTTAACTCTCAATTCTGTCTGTCTGTATGTCTCTCCTTATCCAGGACCACACTGTTGTGATTATTGTGGCTTTTTGTAGTAAGTTTTAAAATTAGAAAGTGTGTGTCCTCCAATTTTGTTCTTCTAGAATGTTTCAGTTCCATATTAATTTGAGAATCGGCTTTTCCATTGCTGCAAAAACGGCTGCTGGAATTTTACTAGGCATTGCATTGACATGTAAATTTCTTCTAGGACATCTTAACAATATCAGCTTTTCCGATTCCTGTACATAGAATGTCTTTCCATTTATTTAGGTCTTCTTCCTTTCTTTCTTAGTATTTTCAGTATACAGATCTTTTACTTCTTTGGTTATGTTTATTCCTAGATATTTTATTTTTGTTTATTGGAAATGGAATTGTTTTCTTGATTTATTTTTCATATTGTTCATTGCTGATGCATAGAAACACAGCTCATTTTTGCATGTTGGTTTTGTATCCTGCCGCTTTGTTGGTTTATTAGTTATAATAGCTTACTTGTTGATTCCATGAGATTTTCTATATATAGGAACATGTGATCTGCAAATACAGGTAGAAACACATTTTCTTAATCCATTCCTTTGGGTGTATACTCATTGTAAATGGGACATTTTGATGAGGCTATTTTTAGTTATGGTGTGCCATCTGAATCAGTATGGGTCTTAATCATACTACTGGAGACCTTATAGAGAAGGCCACAGAGAGAAAGCTGTGGGAAGTTGCCAGAAGCCAGATGTCAGTGCAACCTGGAGAAGAAAGAAGACATTGCTGTGTAAGAGAAAAGCCAGGACCCCCAAAGATTGCTGGGCAGCCGGAAGATGCCAGGCCTTGGAGAAAGTAAGCCCTCTGGCCTCTGCAACCCTTAGCCAATAAATTCCTTTTGTTAAGCCAACCATTTCTATGGTATTTGTTTTAGCTTCTAGGAAAACTAAAACTCTCCGAGATCCATTTGACTGCTGCACAGGACAAACTGGTTAGTTAAATGGAGATATAATATGTTTCATCACCACTCCTTCTTGCCAGTCTTTGCTTAATCTTTTTTTTTTTTTTTACTTTTTTTTTACTTTTTTATTTTTTCATTTTTATTGGGATTGTTCAGATACCATACAATTATCCAAAGATCCAAAGTGTACAATCACTTGGCCCTGGGTACCCTCATATAGCTGTGTATCCATCACCACACTTAATTTTTGTTCAATTTTTAGAAACTTTTCATTACTCCAGGCAAGAAATAAAGTGAAAGATGAAAAAAGAAAAAAAGAAAAGGAAACTCAAATCCTCCCCTATCCGTAACTAACCCCCCTCAATTGTTGACTCATAGTGTTGGTATAGTACATTTGTTACTGTTTATGAAAGAATGTTGAAATACTACTAACTGTAGTATACAGTTTGCAATAGGTATCTATTTCTTCCCCATATGCCCCTCTATTATTAACTTCTAATTGTATTGTCATACATTTGTTCTGGCTCACGGAAGCAATTTCTAGTATTTGTACAGTTGATCATGGACACTGCCCACCACAGGATTCAGTTTTATACATTCCCATCTTTTGATCTCCAACTTTCCTTCTGGTGACATATATGACTCTGAGCTTCCCCTTTCCACCACATTCACACACCATTTGGCACTGTTAGTTATTCTCACAACTTGCTACCGACACCTCTGTTCATTTCCAAACATTTAAGTTCATCCCAGTAGAACATTCTGCTCATACTAAGCAACCGCCCCCCATTCTTAAGCCTTATCCTATATCTTGGTACCTTATATTTCATGTCTATGAGTTTACATATTATAATTAGTTCCTATCAGTGAGACCCTGCAATAATTGTCCTTATGTGTCTGGCTTATTTCACTCAGTATATTGCCCTTGAGGTTTTGTCATCAACCCATTTTTTTTTTTTTTTAAGATGGTTTTGTTCACTCACCATACATTCCATCGTAAGTAAATAATCGATGGTTCTCTGTATGGTCATATATATATGTGTTCACCACCTTCACCACTATCTATATAAGGGCATCTACATTTCTTCAACAAGGCAGGAGACAGAGTCAAAGAAGGTAGAGAGGCAAAAGAAAGAGGAAAAAATAATGACAGCTAGGAAGCAGGAAAAGGAAAAATAACCTTAAATCAAAATAGTAAAGAATCAGACAACACCACCAATATCAAGTGTCTAACATGCCTCCCCTTTCCCCCCCTCTTATCTGCATTTACCTTGGCATATCACCTTTGTTACATTAAAGGAAGCATATGATTCTATCAGTTACAGTCTCTAGTTTATGTTGATTGCATCCCTCCCCCAATGTCTTCCCATTTTTAACACATTACAAGGTTGACATTTGCTTGTTCTCCCTCATAAAAGAACATATTTGTACATTTTATCACAATTGTTGAATACTCTGGATTTCACCAAGTTTCACAGTCCCAGTCTTTATCTTTCCTCCTTTTTTGTGGTGTCTCACATGCTCCCCACCTTCCTCTCTCAACTGTATTCATAGTTATCTTTGTTCAGTGTACTTACATTGTTGTTCTACTGTCGTCTCCCAAAATTGTGTTCCAAACCACGCACTCCTGTCTTCTATTACTCTGTAGTGCTCCCTTTAGTATTTCCTGTAGGGTGGGTGTGTTATTCACAAAGTCCCTCATTGTCAGAAAATATTTTGATCTCTCCCTCATATTTGAAGGACAGCTTTGCTGGATATAGGATTCTTGGTTGGTGGTTTTTCTCTTTCAGTATCTTAAATATATCACACCACTTCCTTCTTGCCCCATGGTTTCTGCTGAGATATCTGCACATGGTCTTATTAAGCTTCCTTTGTATGTAATGGATCGCTTTTCTCTTGCTGCTTTCAGGATTCTCTCTTTGTCTTTGACATTTGATAATCTGATTATTAAGTGTCTTGGCGTAGGCCTATTCATATCTCTTCTGTTTGGAGTACGCTGCGCTTCTTGGATCTGTAATTTTATGTCTTTTATAAGAGACAGGAAATTTTCATTATTTCCTCTATTATTGCTTTTGCCCCTTTTCCCTTCTCTTCTCCTTCTGGGACACCAATGATACATACATTATTGTACTTTGTTTCATCCTTAAGTTCCCAGAGACATTGCTCATATTTTTTCATTCTTTTCTCCATCTGCTCCTTTGCACATAGGCTTTCAGCTGTTTTGTTCTTCAGTTCCTGAGTGTTTTTTTCTGCCTCTTGAGATCTGCTGTTGTATGTTTCCTTTGTGTCTTTCATCTCTTGTGTTGTTCCTTTCATTTCCATAGATTCTGCTAGTTGTTTTTCTGAACTTCCAATTTCTGCCTTTTATATGCCCAGTGTTTTCTTTACAGTCTCTATCTCTTTTGCAATGTCTTCTCTAAACTTTTTGAATTGATTTAGCATTAGTTGTTTAAATTCCTGTATCTCAGTTGAAGTGTACGTTTGTTCCTTTGACTGGGCCATAACTTTGTTTTTCTTAGTGTAGGCTGTAATTTTCTGTTGTCTAGGCATGTTTTCCTTGGTTATCCAAATCAGGTTTTCCCAGACCAGAACAGGCTCAGGTCCAGATTTTATGCTGTGATCTTGGGCACTCCTCCCAATTCAGGTTGGTGTATGATGAGTGGATGGTCTTGTTTGTCCCCCCACAGTTATTCTGGATTATTTACAAGTTGTTTCTGTTTTTTTGTAGTTGTTCCAGGGGGACTATGTAGATACCACTCCTCTCTATGCTGCCATCTTGCCCAACCATTTCCTGTGGTCATTATTTTTTAAAGAGTAAGGCAAATGCATAATTTGACCTTAACCTTGTTCAAAGCCTTCAAGAAAAGTAATGCTTCTGAAACAACTGTTTTGGGTCCTCCATGCTAATTTCTGCCCCACTTAAACAGATATCTGTAAACACCTCCTGCCATCTAAGAAAGCATCATGCAGTGCAACACACACACAGGTGGACTGATTACCCATTCAAGTCTACTTTGTGTGATTAGATATTCCAAGTTGAGGTTGACTTTTTCCTTTTCCAGTCAATCTGATTGTCCCATTGAGAAAACTGAATATCCCTTCCTCTCTTCCATGTTCCTACCATGGAAAGATAATTTGATATGGGGCAATCATGTCATTCTTAACTCCTCTATACTTGTGTCCCCCTTCTTAGGTTTAGGACAAGAAATCTGGAACTTTGCTTATGATTCCTTTATTCAGGAAACAGTCAAAAGATCTGGGTTTGTGATCTCGGGCAAGTCACCTAACTTCTTTAAACTTCAGTTTAATCATCCATTAAGTTGTGCCCACCCAATGGGGTTCTAAAGATTCAGTAAAGCCATGACTAATGCAGTAAACTACATGACACATAGATTCTCAGTCAGTGCCGGTCAATTTTAGAGGACACTCAGGTAAGGGGGTTGATTCTTGTGGGATGGAAAGAGAAGATCAAAGAAAAGGTGCAAAGCAACATGTGACCCATGCGGCTGGAAAGCAAGTGTCTCAGTTTTCTGGGTCTTTTGTAACAAAGTACCACACACTAGGATGGCTGTATACCACAGAAATGTCTTCCTCATAGCTATATTTCTGGAGCTAGAAGTTCAAAACTGAGGTGTTGGCAGGGCTGGGCTCCCTCAGAAGTGTGTGGAAAAACTCTGTTCTGTGCCCCCTTCCTGGCATCTGGTGGAAACTTGCTAGTAATACATGGTGTTCTCTGCCTGAGTTGTCCCTGGTGTTCTCCCCTCTGTCTGTCTGGGTCCAAATTTCTTCATCTTACAAGGACACCAGTAATATTGGATTAAGGGCCCCCTACTCCAATATGACCCCATTTTATCTTGCCAGATTCCATCTGCAATGACCCTATTTCCAAATAGGGTCACAGCCCAAAGTACTAGGGTTAGGACTTCAATGTGTCTTTTTGGGGACACACTTCAATCCATGACAGGGAGGAAGGGGCAAAACTGTGAAAGGCCTCACATTGGGTAAGATTTTTCTGCATATTTTGAGCTTTGGTTGTTAAGGCAAGTCCACAGGAACCTGGTTATTTCTACACAGACAGTAGTAATCAAACCACAAGGAAGAAGATAGCCCTGCATTCTTTTTTTTTATGAGCTGACAGTTCTTCCAAGTTGTTCTTGGTTCTGCTCAACTCTCTGAAGAAGGATGGAGGATACCCTTCTAGGTGGGAGGCAATACTGTCAGTAGTAGCAATGCACTGTGGATGTCTGTTCAACTTGAAGGAAGAAATAATGCCTCTTCTATACAGAGTCTTCCAGGAAACTATGTTTTTGGGGACCCCAATGTGAGCGGCAAAGTTGGCACTGACATCCAAGACAAGTGCAGCTGGCTGGTGGTTCAGTGTCTACAATGGGTCTCTCCAGACAGCTCCAGATCACAGTGGGAATTACAAAACATTGTTCAGTTCAACTGAAGATTATGGAGGAGGGAGAAACTACAGAGGTTCCGGCTTCTGCTGCCACGCCGCCATCGTGCTGCCACGCCGCCATCTTGCTGCCACCTCTTTGCTTAATCTTTACAATTCCCTTAGGGATGCTATATTGCTTCTAGTTTATTTTCTTGGTAGGGAGATAAAGTTCCATTGACTAGCCTTTAGCCATTCCTGTCATAATGGTTCTTATTTTATGATCGGAGAGCCAATGTGGAGATTCTTGCAGCTGCCAACTGTGTCTATTCCAATATGTTCAGGACCTAGGGAAGTAACCACACGGTTGGTCTGTGTGGGCCATTTGGGCCTTCTGTCAATTGTACTTCAGTTACAACTCCTTCTGTCACTTGACCACCATAATATGCTAATTTATCTAGTAGAACACAGTGGAATTTTGAATCCCCAAGAGTTATTGTCAGTTCAGAGACAGCATCTGTTAATACATGGAAATTTTTAGTATTTCCTTTTCCACAATGTACAGTTCTCTGATTAATGGCTGCAAGATACTTTTGGGAAGACTTAGAGGAAAATTTATGATGTGTAATTGCAGCCGTGGTGTAGGGTCCTTCTTCAAGGGAGACGGCCTCCACTTCAATTAAGGGGCTTTGTGAACTGATCTCTTTCTGGAAACTTGAGTGAGAGGACGTGACTTTCCAATATGTTGATTTAAGTCAAGTTTTTGGCTACCAGACCTATAATTTTTTCTTTTATGTAGATATAGATCACCCAGTACTCTAATAGGTTGCCTACATTTTTTTTCCTTGGGACACTGTGATCAGTTAGTCATTGACAGAGATTTCTCTGGGCCATGGCATTCTGATAAGCCGCACTTCTCTGCTGCCCTTTATTGTTAAAGTGCCTTTCTTATCTTTGGTGGTTAAGTGTGGCTGCTTGGGCTACGTCACCTGGACTTCTCATCCTCTCCATTGAAACCTGGGAGCCCATCTCAATGGCCACATCTTGTGTAGTCATATTTATCTCACCAACCATAAGGATGTAGTTGCTCCCTTCACTAATGTAGTGTTCATTGTCTTCTGGGCCTTTTTGTGGAACATAGTTCAGAAGTGGGGTGTATGGAGGTCCCACTTGATAAATTTGATCAACATTCGTCTCTCCTTAACTCTTTTTATTCCTTCCTCCTTATCATTCCAGGAAAGCTCTGGCATCTCAACTGTTGGATCAACCTTTTCAGTAGATCAACCAGCTAAGCTGTTAGAACTGTTTGCAGCTGCATGAGCTAGTGTAGGAAATCCAGAATCTCAAATAAGTGAACTCATATCAATAAATTTGACCTGATACAGTGTGATATTCCACTAACGTTCATTAAACACCTTTAGAATCCACTCCTACAAATGTTCCTCAGGTTTCTGTAGTTATGTGAGCTAATTTCTCCTGGTTCGTATTGTGGGCCTTTCTCCTTGGAGCATGCCAAGAATTGAACTTAGTTATGGATATAGGGACAACAGGGGCTGACTGTGATGAGTTTTAAGGAAAATGAGCTCCCTTTTCAAGGCTTCTATGAGAAAGGCTAGGCTTCTCAGATACTGGAAGGCAAGCTACTTCCTTTGGTATTATAGGCTCAAATTACTTGGGGGATTCAAAATTGTTAGTTTCATCGGGGTCCAACCAGTTGTCTCCATTCCAGGTTCCAGGATTCCATTTTTTCCCAATCAGAGTCTTTGTTTCACATGAGATATTTGATGAGAGTCAATTGAACTTTTGTTGCAATTCAGCATCCCACACATTTTCTTTTTGAAATAATTTCAAAGTCCAGAACAGTTACAAGATTAGTACAAGCCACATACAGAGAACTCCAACATATCCACCACCTAGATACCTAGATCTACCAACTTTCAGTGTTTTGCCATTGTTACTGTCTCTTTAATTGCTCTCGGGTGCTCTCTTGCTCTCTAGCTCTCTTGCTCTCTTTTTTTTTTTTTTGTTTTTTTATTGAAATACATTCACACACCATACAATCATCCATGGTGTACAATCCACTGTCCACAATATGATAACATAGTTATGAGTTCATCACCACAATCTATCTCTGAACATTTTCCTTACATCAGAAAGAACCAGAACAACAATAAAAAATGAAAGTGAAAAAAGAACACCCAAATCATCCCCCCATCCCACCCCATTTGTCCTTTAGTTTTTTTTTTTTAATTTTTTATCTTCATTTTATTGAGATATATTCACATACCACGCAGTCATACAAAACAAATTGTACTTTTGATTGTTTACAGTACCATTACATAGTTGTACGTTCATCACCTAAATCAATCCCTGACACCTTCATTAGCACACACACAAAAATAACAAGAATAATAATTAGAGGGAAAAAGAGCAATTGAAGTAAAAAAGAACACTGGGTACCTTTGTCTGTTTGTTTCCTTCCCCTATTTTTCTACTCATCCATCCATAAACTAGACAAAGTGGAGTGTGGTCCTTATGGCTTTCCCAATCCCATTGTCACCCCTCATAAGCTACATTTTTATACAACTGTCTTCGAGATTCATGGGTTCTGGGTTGTAGTTTGATAGTTTCAGGTATCCACCACCAGCTACCCCAATTCTTTGGAACCTAAAAAGGGTTGTCTAAAGTGTGCGTAAGAGTGCCCACCAGAGTGACCTCTTGGCTCCTTTTGGAATCTCTCTGCCACTGAAGCTTATTTCATTTCCTTTCACATCCCCCTTTTGGTCAAGAAGCTGTTCTCCGTCCCACGATGCCGGGTCTGCATTCCTCCCTGGGAGTCATATTCCACGTTGCCAGGGAGATTCACTCCCCTGGGTGTCTGATCCCACGTAGTGGGGAGGGCAGTGATTTCACCTTTCAAGTTGGCTTAGCCAGAGAGACAGGGCCACATCTGAGCAACAAAGAGGCATTCGGGAGGAGGCTCTTAGGCACAACCATAGGGAGGCCTAGCCTCTCCTTTGCAGCAACCGTCTTCCCAAGGGTAAAACTTATGGTAGAGGGCTCAACCCATCAAACCACCAGTCCCCTGTGTCTGTGGTCATGTTAGCAACCATGGAGGTGGGGTAGGCGAATACCCCTGCATTCTCCACAGGCTCCTCAAGGGGGCACTACATCTTTTTTTTTTCCTTGTTCTTCTTTTTTTTTTTTTTTTTTTAACTTTCCCTTCTTTTTTAAATCAACTGTATGAAAAAAAAGTTAAAAAGAAAACAAACATACAATAAAAGAACATTTCAAAGACACCATAACAGGGGAGTAAGAAAAAGACAACTAACCTAAGATAACTGCTTAACTTCCAACATGTTCCTACTTTACCCCAAGAAAGTTACCTAATATAGCAACATTTCTGTGAACTTGCTCCTACTATATCCATCAGAAATTAACAGACCATAGTCATTCCTGGGCATCCCCAGAACGTTAAATAGCTTATCTGTTCTTCTTGGATTATTGTTCCCCCTTCCTTAATTGCTCTCTATTGCTAGTTCCCCTACATTCTACATTATAAACCATTTGTTTTACATTTTTCAAAGTTCACATTAGTGGTAGCATATAATATTTCTGTTTTTGTGTCTGGCTTATTTCGCTCAGCATTATGTCTTCAAGGTTCATCCATGTTGTCATATGTTTCACGAGATCGTTCCTTCTTACTGCCGTGTAGTATTCCATTGTGTGTATATACCACATTTTATTTATCCACTCATCTGTTGAAGGACATTTGGGTTGTTTCCATCTCTTGGCAATTGTGAATAATGCTGCTATGAACATTGGCGTGCAGATATCTGTTTGTGTCACTGCTTTCCGACCTTCCGGGTATATACCGAGAAGTGCAATCGCTGGATTGAATGGTAACTCTATATCTAGTTTTCTAAGGAACTGCCAGACTGACTTCCAGAGTGGCTGAACCATTATACAGTCCCACCAACAATGAATAAGAGTTCCAATTTCTCCGCATCCCCTCCAGCATTTGTAGTTTCCTGTTTGTTTAATGGCAGCCATTCTAACCGGTGTTAGATGGTATCTCATTGTGGTCTTAATTTGCATCTCTCTAATAGCTAGTGAAGCTGAACATTTTTTCATGTGTTTCTTGGCCATTTGTATTTCCTCTTCAGAGAACTGTCTTTTCATATCTTTTGCCCATTTTATAATTGGGCTGTCTGTACTATTGTCATTGAGTTGTAGGATTTCTTTATATATGCAAGATATCAGTCTTTTGTCAGATACATGGTTTCCAAAAATTTTTTCCCATTGAGTTGGCTGCCTCTTTACCTTTTTGAGAAATTCCTTTGAGGTGCAGAAACGTCTAAGCTTGAGGAGTTCCCATTTATCTATTTTATCTTTTCTTGCGTGTGCTTCGGGTGTAAAGTCTAGGAAGTGGCCGCGTAATACAAGGTCTTGAAGATGTTTTCCTACATTATCTTCTAGAAGTTTTATGGTACTTTCTTTTATATTGAGATCTTTGGTCCATTTTGAGTTAATTTTTGTGTAGGGTGTGAGGTAGGGGTCCTCTTTCATTCTTTTGGATATGGATATCCAACTCTCCCAGCCCCATTTGTTGAAAAGTCCATTATGACCCAGTTCAGTGACTTTGGGGGCCTTATCAAAGATCCGTCGGCCATAGATCTGAGGGTCTATCTCTGAATTCTCAATTTGATTCCATTGATCTATATGTCTATCTTTGTGCCAGTACCATGCTGTTTTGGCACCTGTGGCTTTATAATAAGCTTCAAAGTCAGGGAGTGTAAGTCACACTGGGTTGTCTGGGGCAGCTCTGGGCTATGGGGCTGGCGATGGGCAGGAGTGTTTCCTGTCCACCAGGATGATGGCTGTGAGCGGACACCCCCCTTTTCTTGGGAAGTTGTGGTGTTTAGTGAATTTTCTCAGCCACTGGATTATTGCCTTTTGTCTCAGAGCTCTCTTAGTTCTGCTCTTGACTGGACGTGCCCAAATTGCAATTCTTTGAAGCTTTCTGTATTGGGCTTCTTAGAGTAATTGTTTTAGAAAAAGAAAAAAGGATTAAAAAAAAAAAAGGGCCCTCCTCAGAGATCTAATGGGTTATTGAAATGCTAAGAGACAAAGTAACCAGGACCATTAAGGAAAGGTCCACAGGGCAGAGAGATCAGCTTTTCTTCGGGATTTGCATATGCGCCTCAGGGCCTGAGCTCTGCCCTTCCCCTTTCTATGTTCACCAGTACTCCAAAACTCCTCCGCTTTTATTTTGGAGTTTTTCGTGTTGTTTTTTTTTCTATGCCTGTCTCCTCTCTGCTGGGCTGGCTGCTCTCAGATTCTCTGGTGTCTGGTCTCAGTCTATCTGTGGTTGGAGTTTGGATCAGTAGAATGAGTTTCTGATAAGGGCTGCCACTGCAGTTCTCCCTTCTCCTTCCCGGAGCTGACAGCCCCTCCTCCCACGGGACTGAGCCTGGCAGGGAGGGGCACGGGTCCCCTGGCCGCAAAAACTTACAGATTTCGCTGATCTCAGCAGTTCCACTTTTTCATGAGTGTTGTATGAAGTATGCCCAAAGTCAGGTTGCTCTGTGGTGTCCAGTCCACGCAGTTCGTGGCTTTCTACCTACTTTCCTGGAGGAGTAACTAAAACATACAGCTCACCAGTCCGCCATCTTGCCCCGCCTCTCCTCTCGTTTTTTATAATTGTGGAAATACATACACAACATAAGCTATCCCATTTCCATCATTCCCAAGCATGCAATTCAGTGGAATTTATCACATTCACAGTGTTGTGCTACCCTTACCACATTCATTACCAGAACTTTCCCATCACCACAAACAGAAACCCTACACCCATTATGCTTTAACTCAGAATTACTCCCTACGCTACCCCCTGGGGAGTCTGTTCTCTGCCTCTATGAATTTTTATGTTCAAGCTATTTCATATAAATGCAGTCATTACATATCTATTCCTTTGTATTTGATTTATTTACTTAACCTTTGCTCAACTCATGGCTTCTGTGCCAGTTTGAACATATTGTGCCCCCCAAATGCCATTATCTTTGATGTAATCTTGTGTGGGCAGACGTTATCAGTGTTGATTAGATTGCAATTCTTTGAATATTTCTGTGGAGATGCTCCCCACCCAGCTGTGGGTGATGACTCTAATTGGATAATTTCCATGGAGTGTTGGCCCACCCATTGGGGTGGGCTTTGATCAGTGGAACCATATAAATGAGCTGACGGGCAGAGGGAACTCAGTGTAGCTGTGAGTGATGTTTTGAAAAGGAGCTACAGCCAAGAGGGACACTTTGAAGAAAGCACAGGAGCTGCAGATAAGACACATTTTGAAGATGGCCGTTGGAAGCAGACTCTTGCTCTGGAGAAGCTAAGAGAGGACAAATACCCCAAGTGCAACTAAGAGTGACGTTTTCGAGGAACTGTAGCCTAGAGAGGAATGTCCTGGGAGAAAGCCATTTTGAAACCAGAACTTTGGAGCAGACGCCAGCCACGTGCCTTCCCAGCTAACAGAGGTTTTCCGGACACCATTGGCCATCCTCCAGTGAAGGTACCCAATTACTGATGTGTTACCTTGGACTCTTTATGGCCTTAAGGCTGTAACTGTGTAACCAAATAAACCCCCTTTTATAAAAGCCAATCCATCTCTAGTGTTTTGCATTCCGGCAGCATTAGCAAACTAGAACAGCTTCTATTTCTGTTTTTTGTTTTCAGTTTGGGAATTGTTTTCTATTTGATCTCCAGGTTGGTAAATTAGTTCTCTATAGACATTCTTCTTTCATTCATGCAATGAATATTTAAATTTGAAAGTCTCTTTTTTTAACTTCCGTAATGTCCTTTCTGTGCTTTAAATTTCCCTCTGTTCCGTTTATACTGTATCTTCTTTTCTTTCTCATTCTTGCTGCTGGGTCCCTTAGATATTTTGCTTTGAGTTCTTAAGGCTTTTTTCACTATTAGTTGTCAAGTTGAATTATTAGGCTCTCTCCATTGGCACAAATTCTTGTGTAATGGGTATTGCCTTGGTTTCTATTCCTATGAATATTCATACACTAGCCCACTAAATGGCTGGTGTTTTTCCAGCCTCAGGAGTAGGAAGCCACTCAGCTTTTCCTTATGGTTCTTCTTGCAGTTCTTTTGGGCCCACAAATTTGCAGCAGACCCTCATAGGACCACACACCTAGGGGTTTCTAGTCTTCTTGAAGGAATACAGATTTCAGTTGTTTTTTTGTAGGCCTTTTTTTTGCCATTGTTCCCCATCTCATACTTGGCTCAGAAGAGAACTTAATTTTTTTCTGTTTTTCTACTCTAGAGACCCCTCCAGGGTCCATAGACTTGCTTGCAGCCTTCGGGCTTGGCTACCTTGCTTATCCTAGCTATTTCTTTGTCCTAAATGGTACTGTGATGGGGTTTGCATCAAAAGTGCATGTTCTGGCTGTCATTTTCAGATTGCTTCTGATAAAAGCTTCTGCAAGATATCACAAGTAAAGTATAAAGGCAAATTACAGACTGGAGGTAAATAGTATAAAAACTTGATATTAAGAAGAATGATATTTAAAATACTCCTTTTCTCTGCCATTTTATTTAGGTATTCTTAAGGCACTCATCTTAAACATGGTGAGATTATCTAGTTAACTCAAAAAATACACTTGTCAATAATGGTTTTATATTTCAAATGTAGAATAATGGAAAGCAAAGGAAAAACAAAGCTAAGATTATTATCAACTGAAAATATGAAATATGCTTGCCATGGGGTGTTATATTTCTTTTTCTGAAAAGCAGTATTGAAATGATATTGTGAACTATGATTCTATTCCTAATTAAGGTGAAATGGCCTATCACATGAAGGTTTTTACCATTTATGTAGGATTAAAAATGCATTTTTTTTGAGTTTAGGCAATAATATACTTATTTAAAAGGGCAGTGGTGATCACATTAGTCAGATAGTGGAGCTGGTTAATACATAAGTAGGAATGAAAGTAGTAGGGGTATGTCTATATGATCAATTGATTTGCCTCCACTAGTCCTTGAAGGGTTACATTAAAAAGATATAAATTCCAAGTGGGCCATCAACAGATGAATGGCTAAACAAAGTGTGGGGTATATATATATATGTATATATATATATATATATTGGAATATGTTTCAGCCATAAAAAGGAATGAAGTTCTGATACATACTACAATGCAGATGAACCGTGAAAACATGCGAAATGAAATCAGTCAGACGGAAAAAGACAAATATTATCTGATTCTTACATGAAGTATCTATAGTAAGCCAATTCATAAAAACAAAAAGTAGATTAGAGGTTACCAGGGACTCCAGGGAGGGAAGAATAGAGTTAATTGCTTAATGGGTACAGAGGTTGTTTGGCATGATGAAAGGTTTTGTAATGGATGATGGTGGTAGTAGCACAACATTGTAAATGTAATTGATGCCATTGAATTGTATACATAAAAATGGTTAAAATCACAAATTTTATGTTATGTATATAACCACAATAAAAGTTTGCTTTCTGTGTGTATATTGTTTTTATCTTTCTTCTTCTTTTTTTTTAAAGGTTTGGAGAGCTCTTAGAATCAAGAATGTTTTAACTTATACCTCAAGGTATAAGCCTGGTTTCATAGAGTAATAAAGACGACTATCTACTTATGTAGATAATGTGCATATACAGAAAACATGCATACACTAAACCCTATCTTGAGAAAATTATCTCAATATTGATTTGTTTTTTATATAGTATATCTCAATTTGGAAGAGGTAGGGCCTGTTATTCATTTAAGATTCCTAATTAGGGTTTTGAGTTTACAAAGTGGTGTGTTATCTTTGCCATCTCTTTATCTTTTTCTAAAGACCAAGCCCTTGCCTATGCCCTTGTCTGCTAACTAAGTACTATGAAATGGCCACCTAAAAGAAGTATATTTACCAAATAGAGTTTGAAGATTATGCACTCAATATAATACACAGATATCTATCTTGTATAGGATATTCAGTTTAGCTGCTAAGAAGCATAGAGACAGATTGGAAATTCTCAACAATTAACATTGACAGTTCTGGTCTGAATATTTGTATTTTCCGTTTAGTGGCCTTGACATTTTAAAACATGTTCTCTTTATTTTTTTCTTTCTCAATTTAAAAAAATATTATTGTCCAAGTGCCTGAAATTCCTTAAGGAGCAAAGTATTAATTTTCATACTCTATCCTCTAGTACATTATGATAAAATCATAGTTACAGCCGATGTCATGATTTTTGTCATTTTACTCTAATCTGTGATTCAGATGCTGCTTATTATGGCCTTGTCATTGCAGATCTGTGGCTAAGTTCTCAGAGATGTTCTTTCTGGCAGAGTCTTGGAATTAAACTGTTTTGGAAGGAACTAAAAGGCAATGCTCTATCAGTGTTACAGTTTGAATTTTTCTGTATCTTTTTCCGTGATACTATATATGTGTGTGTGTGTGTGTGTGTGTGTGTGTGTGAGAGAGAGAGAGAGAGAGAGAGAGAGAGAGAGAGAGAAATATCATTTATTTAAAACAAAGAATCATGTTATACAGTTTTCTCTTTGGCAGAGATGATTGGCCACCTACTGAAATTTTTTTTTCATTTTTCATAGTGGAGAATGTTCAAGGAGACTACCTACAAACAGAGACTCTATTTCTCCACTTTCCTTACATCCAGATGTGGCCAGGTGGCAAGTTCTTGGCAATGAGTTATTAGGGAAAGTGATGTGCAGCATTTCTAAGCCTGACATAAAAATCTCCCATGACATGGTTTGTATGCTTTTCCCTTCCATCAGCTGGATATTGATACCAAGGGTTACTTTGGAAGAAACTCATCTAGAATAGTGGAGACTCTGCCAGCTTACTCCCAGAGTGATTGTTTGGCTGTAATTTGTGATTCAGATTTTGTATAACTATGGTCTTCCCTTTGGGGGTCAGTGTACATGCAATCAGAAAAGTTCTTTTTTATAATCTTAGTATTACACTGTGTTACCTGTCCCTGTCACCAAATGAAGACAACCACATTTCTTCTTCTTTTTTTTTTTTTTTTTTAATTAAATTCAGTTTTATTGAAATACATTCACACACCATACAATCATCCATGGTATACAATCAACTGTCCACAGTATGATAACATAGTTATGTGTTCATCACCACAATCTATCTCTGAACATTTTCCTTACATCAGAAAGAACCAGAAAAAGAATAAAAAATAAAAGTGAAAAAAGAACACCCAAATCATCCCCCCCATCCCACCCCATTTGTCCTTTAGTTTTTATCCCCATTTTTCTACTCATCCATACACTAGATAAAGGGGGTGTGATCCACAAGGTCTTCACAATCACACTGTCACCCCTTGTAAACTATATTATTGTATAATTGTCTTCAGGAGTCCAGACTGCTGGGTTGGAGTTTGGTAGTTTCAGGTATTTACTTGTAGCTATTCCAATACATTAAAACCTAAGAGGTGTTATCTATATAGTGCATAAAAATGTCCACCAGAGTGACCTCTCGACTCCATTTGAAATCTCTCAGCCACTGAAACTATTTCGTCTCATTTTGCATCCCCCTTTTGGTCAAGAAGATACTCTCAGTCCCACGATGCTGGGTCCAGATTCATCCCCGGGAGTCACATTCTGCATTGCCAGGGAGATTTACACCCCTGGGAGTTGGGTCCCACGTAGAGGGGAGGGCAGCGAGTTCACCTGTCGAGGTGGCTCAGTTGGAGAGAGAGAGAGGGCCACATCTGAGCAACAAAGAGGTACTCAGGCGGAGACTCTTAGGTACAATTATATGCAAGTTTAGCCTCTCCTTTGCAGTAACGAGCTTCATAAGGGCATGTCCCATGATCGAGGGCTCATCACATCAAACTGCCAGTCCCAATGTTTGTGACAACATCAACACCAGTCCAGGTGAGAAAGTCCAACACTTCCACACCTTCCCTCAGATCCTCAGGGCTGGGGAGGGGGAGACTGTAAATATATTTTTTATTATCTGCCCAAATTACTCTGGGATGTATCACTATTTCACTCCAGCCTATACTAACCTACCATATCTCACTTCCTATTCAAAGTTCCATGCAATTGTGGTGTTTGAACAAACCAAGTGTAGAGTTGTACCGTTTAGAAAATTTAGATGTTGTACCAAATAGATCTCTCTTCTCCTTGGTCTCATATGGAAGTCGAAGTTTTAAAACACAGTCAGTTTCGACCTTTACCCTTTGGCCTGGCTTACCCTGCTCTTAACCAGACCTGCTTCATTCATATCACTAAATGAAGTCTGGGCTCTTTTTCAGCTTTTTTTTTTTTTTTTTTTTAACGGTGGCTGTATGCACTAATACTGATATTCATATCTGCTGAGCTTTAGCTCTGAAATTCAGGTGTCTCAGAGATACACATTGTTCCAGAGACCAATCAGGTTATACACTAAGGGATCAGCATCTCAGAGTTTAGAGACAGGCATTACAATTCAGGGATAGAGTTAACTGCTGTAAGAGCTTACAATCTGGGGACTATTACAATAATTATGTCCACATTAGGCTAAGTTCTGAGATTCAATTCTGAGTTTACACATTGTAGTTAGTCCATATTGGTGAGGCATTAAAGTGTTTGCCTTTATTTCTGGTGTACTTCACTCAAATACTGTGTACAGGATCCATTCACCTCGTTCTGTGTCTCACAGCTTCACTCCTTCTTGTAGTTGCTTAATGTTCCACTGTATCGTACACCACAGTGCACCATTCCATTCTTCAGTCCATGTACCCTTAGGTCATCTCCACCCTTTGCAAATCATGATTACTGCCTCCATGAACACCAGTTTGCAATGTCCATTCATGTCTCTGCTCGCAGATCTTCAAATGACATACTCCATAATGAGGTTGCAGGACCTTTTGGTCCCTACACTGACCTTCAGAACGGCTACACCATTCTACCTGCTCATCAGCAGTAGATAGGTACATCCCTCTCACCATGTTTTCTCCAACACTTTTACTCCTATATATATATTTTCCTACAATTTTATAGAGTTATATTCACATACCATACATTTATCCACAGCAACCCACATTTCTTGAGGGAAGCTTAAGTCATTGATTTAGATCTTTTTTTCTTAGAATTTATTTAAAGCTATAGATTTTCCTCTAAGCACTGCTTTAGCTGCCTTCAAATATTGGTATGTTTATATTTGTTACCATTCATTTCAAAATATTTTAAAATTTCTGGACATTGGGGTTATTTTAGATGTGTTTTTGTTACTGATTTCTAAATCCATATGGTCAGAGAATGTACCCTGTACTATTTTCTTTATGGTCTCCTTTGTTGAGTGTTCTGTGTGTACTTAAAAAGAATATGTATTCTGTAATTCTTGGTGTTATGCTTTATAAATGATTAGCTCACATTAGTAGTGGTATTTAAATCTTCTATATAATTATCTATGTTTTTTTGTTTCTTTGCTTATTATCAAGAGAGGTGTGTTAAAACTCTCAGCTGTGATTGTAAATTTGTATATTTCTCCTTTTAGTTCGGTCATTTTTTGCTTAATGTATTCTGAGACTTATTTGGTGTGTACAAATTTAGGATTGTTATATTTTCCCGATAAATTTATCCTGTCATTATTATAAAATATCTTTCTTTGCCTTTGGTAACACTCCTTATCGTGGTATCTACTTGTCTGCTAGGACTATAGTCTTAAAGCTTTCTTATGGTTAATATTTGCCTCTAATATAGTTTTTCATCCTTTTATTACCATCTGTGTGTGCTGTTGTATTTAAAGTATATCTTTTTTAAACATCATATGGTAGGTCTTTTTATCTAGCTTGATAGTCTGTCTTTTGAGAGGAGTGCTGCTTCATTTGCATGTAATCTAGTTGCTTATGTGGTTAGGTTTATGTCTGTTATCTTGGTATTTATTTTTCAGTTGTCCCAAGTATTCTTATTGCTTCTGTTTGCTTTTTAGTTAGACCCTTTTTGTATTGTTTTTAAATTTATTACTCTACATCAGGGGTCAGCAAACTTTTTCCATAAATATTTTAGGCTACAGCCTTTCTTTATCTTTCATGACATTGACATTTTTGAAAATAGAATTCTCCCTCTTTTAAAAGAGAACATTGCTCAGTTTGAGTTTGTTCCTCGTAACTAAATTAAGGTCATGCATTCTTGGCTGTAATGCTACACAGGTGATGTTTCCGTCATAGAATATCACATCTGGAAGCATACAGTGTCCTTCATCCACTCTTTGATGATGTTAATTTTGATACTTATTCAAAGAATGATCTGATTTCTCCACTGGATAATTGCTGCTTTCCCTCTTTTGCACTTTATGCGTAGTTAGTCTATGGGGAGATAATTTTAGACCATGCAAATATCGTACTCCTAAACAAAATTTCCTCCTAGATTTAGTATCCGTGGATGATTCTTGCCTGATGTGGTCTTTACTATGCTGGTTATGAAATACTCATTTTCCAGCTCTGTCCTTCCCTCCATGTTTTCCATTAAGAATTCAGCATTCTACTGTAAGTAAGAATTCTCCCTTCGCCCCCATACTAATTTATCCATTTATTATTGGTTTTTATTTCATGAATTTCCTTTTTTCTCACATTATTTATAATTTTTTGCATTTAATTATTTTGGTGCTCAGATTGTTCCAAATTTGGCTAGTGGGAGTATCTTCTTGTGTCCTGTGACTGTATTTATCATTGTTCTGAGCATTTCCTATATTTCTGGCATCTAGAGATACTCATTCCATCCTTCTCTTTTATGTGCCTTCCGCCAGCCCTGGAATCAGCTGTAACTCTGAGGAGCCCTTGTTCCTTTTTTGGGGGAATGGATTAGCGACCAAAAACTAGGTACTAGGTATGCTCATTACCAGTGTGTAGTTTTTGCTTATTGGCCCTTTCACCACAAGGAGCTAGAGAATATATGCTAGTATCTGTACATTTACATATGTACATTTACACCTACATTTGCATGTGAGCATACACACATGTGAACATATACCTACTGTTCTAGTTTGTTAATGCTGCTGGAATGCAAAACACAAGAAATGGATTGGCTCTTATAAAAGGGGGTTTATTTGGTTACACACTTATAGTCTTAAGGCCATGAAATGTCCAAGGTAATGCATCAACAATCAGGTACCTTCACTGGAGGATGGCCATTGGCATCCGGAAAACTTCTGTTAGCTGGGAAGGCATGCGGCTGGCGTTTGCTCCAGAGCTCTGGTTTCAAAATGGCTTTCTTCCAGGACGTTTCTCTCTAGGCTTCAGCTTCTCTCCAAAATGTCACTCTCAGTTGCTCTTGGAGCACTTGTCCTCTCTTAGCTTCTCTGGAGCAGAAGTCTGCTTTCAAAGGCCATCTCCAAAATGCCTCTGTAAACTGCAGTTCCTCTCTCAGCTTCTGTGCATTCTTCAAAGTGTCCCTCTTGGCTGTAGCAAAGCTTGCTCCTCTGTCTGAGCTTTTATAATGCTCCAGTGAACTAATCAAGGCCCACACTGAATGGGCGGGACACACCTCCATGGAAATTATCCGGTCAGAGTTATCACCCACAGTTGGATGGGGTGCATTTCCATGGAAACAACCTAATCCAAATGTTCCAACTTAATCCCCACTAATATGTCTGTCCCCACAAGATTGCATCAAAGAACATGGCTTTTTCTGGGGGACATAATATATACAAACCAGTACACCTACCTACATGCATGCATATATATTTCAGAAATAATTAATATTCCCTGACATCTTCAATTACAGTGCATACCCACAGGATACTTTTTTGCTTTTCCTATTCCCTTCTTACCCAGGAAGAACTCTGGCTCACAACACTAGGGAGATATTTATCATATACTCAGTCTTCTAATATAGCTAAAGTTATTTCAAAACTTCTTCACCTATAACGGTACAAACTCCAAACCTATTCTATAAGTTGTTCAGGATTTGCTCGTAATTCCCCCATCTCTGTCACCCCTAATTCTCCCAGGACTCAAAATACATAGTCAAGTACTGTGTTTATTAGTTACTTGGTTTAGTTCTTTTTTTTCCACACTTCAGTGATTCATTTGAAATATATTTGGGTTCATAAGTTTCTATTTGCTTTGAATTTTAATTTCACCTTTTCTTATTTTCTTCTGTTATTTAAATTGTGTTGTTTGACTATGTAGAACATGAGCATCCTTCTGTAAATGAAAACTTATCAAAACATTTACCCTAAAATTTACTCTTTTGGATGTTTTTCATTTCTTCCTATATATCTGTGCTTCCATTAGGGATTTCCTGTCAATATGAATTTCTTTAGTCAAAGTATCTTGGTGACACATTTGTCTAAAATTGTCCTTATTTTGCCTTTATATTTGAAGATTATTTTTGCTATATGATTTATCCTACTTTATCTTTGCTTTTCAGAAGTTTTGCTATGATGTACGTGTGTATGGTCTTCCTTTTATTTATTCTGTTTGGCATTTACTGAGCTTCCTTAGTATGTGAGTTAATATCCTTCATAAGTTTTTCAAAGTTGTTGATTAATATGTCTTCCAATAATCTTCTTCCTCATCCATTCTTGATATTTTCATATAGATCTTCTATACTCTGCTTTAAAAAAATTGTATTCTTTTTCTCTATCTCTGTTTAGGTAAATTGTATTAATCTGTTCTCAGGTTAATTGATCCCTTTATTTTGCTGCATTGATTCTGCTATTAAGCTTACACAAGTAATTTTTATTTTCGGATATTTTCAGTCAGGATGTCCTTTTAAATTTTTCTTTTCTTTTTTAATACAGTTTCATTGAGATATATTCAAATACCATACAATCCATCCAAAATATTTGGTCAGTGGCTCACAGTATCATTACTTAGTTGTGCATTCATCACCACAATCAATTTTAGAACATTTCCATTACTCCAAGAAGCAATAAGAAAAAGTAAAACAACCCATACCCTTTATCCCTCCCATTTTTTACTCCTAGGATTGGTGTGATACATTTGTTACTGTTGATGACAGAATATTAAAATATTACTGTTAATATTACTGTTAACCATAGTTTGCAATAGGTGCATGTATGTCACCAGAAGGAAAGTTGGAGGGTAAAACATAGGAGTGTATAACACAGTGAATCTTGTAGTGAACAACATCTGTGATTAACTGTGCAAATATAAAAAAAGTTCTTTCATGAACTGGAGCCAATATATGGCACTGTTGCAAGGAGTTAATAATAGAGCGGTATATGGGAAAAATGTACCTATTGCAAACTGTGGACTATAGTTAACAGTATTTTTTAAAGCTCTTTCATCAACAGTAACAAATTTATCACACCAATACTATGGGTCAATAATAGTGGGTGTTAAGGGATTTGGAAGGATTTGGGTTTTCTTTTTACTTTTATTTTTTTTCTGGAGTAATGAAAATGTTCTAAGTTGGATCATGGGACATATGCACAATTGTTTGATGATATGTGAGCAATTGATTTTATACTTGGATGGTTTCTATGGTATGTGAATATATCTCAATAAAATTATATTAAAAATTACTGTTAACTATAATCCATAGTTTGCAATAGGTGCATTTCCCCCTGTATAGTACTCTATTATTCACGCCTTGTAATAGTGCTGTACATATGTTCTAATTTATGAAAGAACTTTTTTTTGTACTGTTAATCACAGTCATTGTCCACCACAGGGTTCACTGTGTTACACAATCCCGTTTTACCCTCCAACTTTCCTTCTAGTGACATACATGACTCTAAACTTCATCTTTCAACCACAGTCACAAGCATATTTCAGTGCTGTTAATTACACTTACCATAATGTGCTACCATCATCTCTATCCATTTCCAAACATTTACATTCAACCTCGTTAAAAATTCTGCACATTTTAGTAGGTGTGAAATGATATCTCATTTTGGTTTTGATTTGCATTTCCCTAATAGCTCATGAAGATGAGCATCTTTTTATGTGCTTTTTTGCTGTTTGTATTTCCTCTTTGGAAAAATGTCTATTCATATCTTTTGCCCATATTTAATTTGTGTTGTTTTGTCTTTTTATTGTTGAGTTATAGGATTTCTATATATATTTTGGATATCAAACACTTATCACATGCATGGTTTCCAAATATTTTCTCCCATTGAGTAGGCTACCTTTTCACCCTTTTGACAAAGTGCTTTGAAACGCAGAAGTATTCAGTTTTGAGGAGGTCCCATTTATTTTTTTCTTTTGTTGCTTGTGCTTTGTGTGTAAGGTCTGAGAAACTACCACCTATCACTAAATCTTGAAGATGTTTTCCTACATATTTTTCTAGGAGTTTTATGGTACCATCTCGTCTCTTATATTTAGGTCTTTGATCCATTTTGAGTTGATTTTTGTATAAGGTGTGAGATGGGGTCCTCTTTCATTCTTTTGGGTATGGATATCCAGTTCTCCCAGTACCATTTATTGAAGCAACTGTTCTGTCCCAGTTGAGTGGACTTGGGAGCCTTGTCAAAAATCAGTTGACTGGTGGACTGAGGAGTGGGTATAAAGCAGAGACTCCCCCTGTCCTGCTCCTTCTCCTGGTCATTTCTTTCTGAAAGACTTTACTTTTGGCTGTGCTGGGGAGTCCACTTCATGGAGCTGGGTCACTGGCAGTGAGGAATCTCAGCCCAGACTCAGGGACTCAGCCGGAGGGACTGTAGGGGTGCATACTCTAGCAGCACCAAAACCTGCCTTTTCTGATACATGGTGACTCAGACCACCCAGGAAATGTCTCATGCTTCAGTTCCCTGGACCCTGATGCTATCTCCATAGTGAGTACACTCGCTTCAACACAATGGAATCCACTGGGTAGGCAACTATATCTGGGATATCTTGGATCCTTCCATAGAATACCACAGCCTGAATCTGTGCTTTTCTCAGTGAAGCCCATCAGAGGGGACTGAAGGTCCTCATGCAAACCCATGGGGATATGAACTTGACAATCAGGAGTTAGTGAATTTGAAAGATGTAGTTACGGGCTTTACCCAGGAAGAGTGGTCCCTGCTGGACCCATCCCAGAGAAAGCTGTTCAGAGATGTGATGTTGGTGAATATCAGTCATCTGGTCTCAGTGGGAAGTGGTCTAAGCTTTAAGAATTCATACGATTTGATTTGGTCAACAGAAATGTTTTGTAGTTTTCTGAATATAGGTCCTTTACCTTCTTGATTAAGTTTATTCCTAGATATTTGATTCTTTTAGTTGCTCTTGTAAATGGACTTTTTTTCTTTATTTTCTCCTTGGATACCTCATTAGTAGTGTATATAAACACCATTGATTTTTGCGTCTCTTGTATCCCACCACTTTGCTGAACTTGTTTATTAGCTCTATTAGCTTTGTCATTTTTTCGGGACTTTCTGAATATTTTCACATACTGCTTTCTCGGGAGAGTGCACTTAAAAAAAATCCACTTATTTGCTATTCTTGTTTTATTCTTATTTACTCTTCATTGTTTTCTGTATATTGAAATTTATATCTAGTAGATTTTCCTTTAGTCAGTAAACTTTAAATTTCCTATTATATGTTTCTGCTGTTGACAGAGTCTGTCAGACTTTTTGTTTTTAGGGTTTTTTGTTTGAGAAGTTTTATTTTGTCTTTGAAAGATATTTTTGCTGTTTAAAAAATTCTACATTGACAATTTTTTTTTTCCTTTCAGTACTCTGAATATGTCATTCCATTTTCCACTGGCTAACATTGTTTTTGACCAGAAGTATGCCTTCAGTCTTATCCTTTGCACCCCTGTGTGTACCCTCCAGGTGCTTTAAGACTTTTCTCTTTGTTAAAGAATTTGAGCAATTTGATTATGATGTGCCTTCGTTAGTTATCTTTGTTTTTATCCTACCACATCCAGGGCCATCTGTATTAGGACGGGCTGCATCATCCACCAACCTATGCCCAGACTTGGAAATTACTGTAACAGACGCCAATCTCTGCCATCCCAAGAAAGGGCTACCCCCATCCAGAGTTTGGTTCTTTATATTTCTTTGCTTCCACAGGTCTCTGAGATCTTTTAAAAGGCACACCTTTGTTTAATTCTGGATGAATAATCAGTTATATCAGAATCATTTATTAAATTCACCATCCTTTCCCTCTAAAACTGAAATGTCTCCATTGTCATAAATTAAGTTCTCTATATATCTGGATTTATTTCTGTACTCCCTGTATTCATGAGTCTTATTCAGAATGTTTTGGATTTTTCATATAGTGTTGGTGGGAGTATAAATTCATACTGTCACTTTGGAAATTAAAGAAAATGTTCATCACTGTTTTCAGAGTACCTTCACAGTGTTGGGCCTTGTATAGAAGCTGGGTATTGAGGGCCTTCATTTCCAGCTTTGTGCCACACTTTGTCACCTGGTTCATAAAGCATTTGTACTTGGACCCTGAGTCTCAACATCACTCTTGACCTACTCTGTCCACTCTAAGCCCTCATCACATCTCCAGCTCTGAGGGCCTCACACATTATTCAGCAGAGTTGAACCTTAATCATATACCATGCTGTTTCCCTTTATTCTTTTTTACCATCTCCTGTATCTTAATCTTCTATCTAATTTTCTGTTTACAAAACAAAACCTCCCAGGCACTAATGTCATGAGCCAGGGAAACAAAGTATTATGTACATCAGCATTTAGTGGAATGCCCTCTCTTTGACTTGGAAGAACAGAAAGCAGTTTCTCCTTAATGGAGAAGGTCGTTGAAGAAGGGACTATGCCCAATCAGAATGGGCTAAATTAATAGGCCTGACAGTACTTAGTATCGGAGAGGTTGTGGAGCACCTGCGGAAATCTCATACCTTGCTCGCAGAAGTACAATTTGTTACACCTGTTTTGGAAAATTGTTTGGCAGTGTCTACTACGCTTTACCTATTTGTATCCTGTTTCTTAATGAATCTGCTACTGTGTATATATACAACAGGAAAGAATATTTATGCAAAAGGTGTGTACAGTTACGTTCATAGCAATTTTGTTTTAGCTCTAATCTGGAAACAACATTCAAGTCCATGAATAGTAAAATGAGGAATAAATTGTGGTGTATTCATACAATGAAATACTACTCTCCAGTGCAAAAAAGGAACTGTTGATAAATGTAACAATGTGGATAAATCTCACTAATGCAGCTTTGAGTGAAAGAAATCAGCATAAAAGAACAGATTTTGATGCCATTTATATAAACTTCAAAAACATCAAACTAGTTTATGGTGGTAAGTATCAGAATGATAGTTCTTTCAGACTGGGAATGTATTAGGGAAACAATCAACAAGAGATAGATATTTAAATATGTAAATATTATGAGATTTATCATAGGAATTTGCTCATGCGACTGTGAGGATGGTGAGTCTGAATTCTGTAGGGCACGGTGCAGTCTGGGAACTCTGATTAAGGTTTTGATGAATTCGCCAGCAGAAGCTGGCTAGCTCTTCAAGTAGAGATAGAAATTCTTTCTGTCTGCTGAGTTCATCAATTCTCCCTTTAAGACATTCAACTGATTGGATGAGAATTCTCTCATCATTGAAGGCGGTATCTTTTGCTCATCAGCCATAGATGCAGTCAACTGACTAATGATTTAAATCCACAAAAATATCCTCACAGTAACAGTCAGGTGAAACAACTAGATCCATAACCTAGCCAAGGTGACACATGAACTTAATCATCATAGGTACTGGGAGGGAGAATGAGGGAGCCTGTTTCAAAACATGTTGGAAATGCTTTATGTCTTCATCTTGGTCGTGGTTACAGAGGTTTATATATTTGTAAAAATCTGTCAAGGTGTTGCAAACTTATGATTTGTGCAATTTGCTATATATAAATTATAACTCAATAGAGTTAAATTTTATTTCTAAAAATATCTTTAAAACTATTTTCATACATTTTCCCTCACAACCCCTCACCAAGAAAACTCCAAAGAATCCTGCCTATTGAAATGCTAATTGGAATCACTTTAAATTTGTGTAAGCTGTTGTTTTTTAAAATTTCTTTTATAAACTTATAAAGCTTTTATAAATTTTATAATTTTCATTATTAAAGTTTATACATTTTAAAAATTTAGGTATTTATAATTGTGAACCGGCTAGTCATCCATTTATGTTTCTTATTTGTCAATCATTTGAATCACTTTAGTAGAGACTCGGGTTTTCTCATCTGCGGGAAGAGAGTTGTCATTTCCTTACCAATATTTTACTTATTATTGCATTAACTAAAACCTTCAAAATTATAGAAATAATAATGTTTAGAGTGGCATCCTTGCCTTGGTTCTTGTTTTGTTGAAGTGTCTTAAGTATTTCAATAATAAATATATTATGTCTTTGTCTTTATCTTGCTTAAGTAGATTTTATCTAATCCTTATTTTCCTAGGAAATTTTAATAAGATTTGTTGCAGAATTTTATCACATACCTTTTTGGGTTCTAGTAATACAGTCATTTTATTTTTCTTCATTACTTTGTTGATGTATGGAATTATTTGCTTTCCTAATATGGAGTCATCCTTGTATTCCTGAATAAAATTGCATTTTGTTATATATTAATTATAGATTAGATTTTCTGACACTTTATTTAGAAAGTTTACATCTATGCATGTGTAAATGAAATTAGTTTTCTTTTGGATGTGTGTGTTATTTTCACAATATGGTTTGAACAGTAGTATCCTTAACTGCTTAATAATTATTGGACCTCTTGGAATCGGAATTGGTAAGGTCAGGGGTTTTTTTGTGCTTTAGTGTGAACAAGTCCTTGAGATGTAGTAACTTACATTTTATTGGCCCATTTAAAAGTGAGGGAATCTCAACTTTTATTTGGCTACAGAGAAATTATGTCAGGTAAGTAGGGTATTTTGTTCAGACAGACACATAAAAAAACAACAAAACTTTTCTGAAAATTTATTTGCAATAATATCACATTTTTTTTGAAGTTTTCATTTTTCTGTATTTTTTTCCCACAGTCCGTGGTAGATGACTGGATTGAATCATATAAACAAGACAGAGACATCGCACTTCTGGATTTAATCAACTTTTTTATCCAGTGTTCAGGATGTCGAGGTACAGAATGTTGGAATAAATGACATACAATGAACCTGTCAGTCCAGCAGTGTGATTCCTACTTCACCTGCCATTTGTTATATAATTCATCCTAGAATTGCTAATCTTTTTCTAATAAAGGAAATTATTGTTGTTTAAGGGTAGTCCATTTTTGTTCTGGTTCAGTTTCAGTTTTAAAATAACACCCTTCTGTGTTTTTGAAATTTTTAATGAAATCTGAATTTCATCTCAATGAATTTATGAATTGATTTGGGAGATGATAAACTTTTATGGCTAATGTTACTCAAATTTTTTGTACATATGCTTGGTACATCAGGAACTGTTTGTTGCTGATATTCATTATTTTGTATCCTTTCCACTATTTTTGTTCTCATTTTATCAATGAAGTACTTAGGTAATATGAGTATCAGAATCAGTTATCTTAATGACTTCTTCGCATGTGCTAAGCACTGAGCTATGTTTTTTACATACATTAACCCATTTAATCATTATTAACAGTCTTATTAGGCAGATATGATCTTTATTCTGTAAATCAGAAACTGAACAAAGGACTTAGGTAAGTTTACCAGGTGTCCTGCAATTAGCAAGTGGCAAACTCAGGATTTGGAGTCATATTTGTCTCAGTCTGAGTGATTGTGTAAATGTGGGTAGGTTTTAAGAAAATACGTCTTGCAGAAAGCTTGGTTGAGGTTGAGATTGGAAGAGTGAGTAAAAAGACGGTGAAGGGGATGAGAAAGCAAATTGTAACAAATTGTGTAAAAAGTCCTGAAGGCAAGAAAGCATGGCACATTCTAGTACATGAAGAGAGTTGTGGCTGAATCCTAGAACATGGACATTGGTGAGCAGTGGCAAGAGATTAGGCTATTTGAAGGTATACATATTTATGAATTTTACAGCTTAAAATACACAAGGCAAACACTGAGGTATGTGCTTTAAATATGTTATCTAATCTTTTAACAGTTTTATTGGATTGGATTTTATCTTAGAAAACAATGGTAGTCTTCAAAGCTTTTCCTTTGTTGAATAGGTAAACTCATTCCCATGGTTGACAAAAATAAAAAACTTTAAGGTTGTGAAACAAAAATCTCTTATCTCTCTTGTCTTCCATCCAACCATCTCCACTCAGTCAGTTGCTCTTGTTTGTCATCACCCACTCTCCCTCCCTCCCTTCTTTCTTCATTCCTTCCTTTCATTTCTATATTCATAAATATGAATATATACTCTTTCCTCCTCCATACCCTTTATATAGTAGATACTGGTTTGTAGAGAAATTTCTCTCTCTCTCTTTTGTAAACAACATCATAGTACTTGTGTGCATTTATATTCGTTTTATTTAGCCAGTATTGTACTAATGGACCTTGGGTTATTTGCAGTCTTTTGCTTTTACAAAGAATACTGTAATGAGTAATTTTGTGTATACTTTATTTGCTCTGTGTTCAAGAATGTCTTTGGGTAAATGTGTTTGTAATTATATTACATATTGCCAAAATTGCTTTCTAAAGGAGTTGTGCTCCTTTGGACTATGTGAGTAAAATAGGAAAATGTCTGTTTCTTCTCAGCCTTTTCACCAAAGTGCTCTATCAAATTTTTGGATTAGTCTTATTAGTGAGTTATAAATGATGTGTATCAATGTGATTTTAATTGGGATTTCTTTTATGAATGAGGCTTGAGAGACATTTCTATTTCTTGTATGAATTTTCGGTTCATAATCTTCGCTCATTTTTCTTATGATTGTCTTCATAGTCCTTGAAAAGACATTTGAAAAAATTGATTGAGAAACATTTTAATAAGGGACATAGATGCATATTTCCTAATATGGTTAACAAAAAAAGAGAACATTTCTTTCAGATTAATGGAAATAATAAAACTCTAGAAATAGACATGTGAAAGTTTAGTAAATCAATCTTAAAACATATGAAAATATGTTCCTCTTTATGTATGGCAAGAAGAGAATTACAAATTAAACCTTCACTGAGATGCCGTTTTTTTCACCTATCAGATTGGCAAAATTTTAAAATTTTAACATCACTTAGACTGTGAGAAAACAGGCAATTACGTTGTTTGACACTTACTTGAATATACTTTTTGAGTAGCCTTGATTTTTGAAACTATGTTAATGTTTCTCACCTACTCAAAAAAAAAAAGAAAAGAAAATCAACAGAAAATGAGGGAAAATCCTAAAATTGAATATATCTGGAAGAAATGATCCATAGCATGACACAGTATGTAAATTGGTAGAACTCTAATGGAAGAGGATTTGGCAGTATCCTTCAAAACTACATGTATGTTTATCTTTTGATCCAGCCATCCTGCTTTTGGAATTTTTGCCCTGAAGGTAACCTCCAGCACTATGAAAATAAATGCCCAGAGTTATTTATTGCAACATGATTTGCAATTCCAAATATTGGAAACAACCTGAATGTTTGTATATAGGACAGTGATTGAATAAACTGTGGTAGAGCCACATAGTGAAGTTTTGTGGCACTGTGTAAAAGAATCTATGTAGAATGAACTGGAGCAGGATGATTTCCCAGATGCATTTTTAAGGACAAAATGCAAAGCACAAAAGAGTGTCCGTGGTATGCACATTTTGTTGTAAGAAAGAAGGGGAAATAATAGAACATACACGTGTGCTGGTTTGGATGTATTATGTTCCCCAAAATGCCATGTTCTTTAATGAAGTCTTATGGGGGCAGGCTGTATTAGTGTTGATTAGGCTGGAACTTTTTCATTGTTTCCATGGAGATGTGACTCAGTCAGCCATGGACAAGATCTTTGATTGGATAATTTCCATGGAGGCGTTACCCCACCCATTCAGGGTGGGTCTTAATTAAATCACTGGAGCCATATAAAAGAGCTCACAAACAGAAGGAATTAGTGCTGCAGCTGAGAGACACATTTTGCAGACGGCCATTGAAAGCTGACGCTTACATTTTGGAGAATGCCCTTTTGAAACACAACCTGGGAACCAGCAGATGCCAGCCACGTGCTTCCCAGCTAGCAGAGGTTTTCTGGATCCAATGGCCCTTCTCCAGTGAAGGTACCCTATTATTAATGCCTTACCTTGGATACTTCATGGCCTTAAGACTGTAACTTTGTAACCAAATAAACCCCCTTTATAAAAGCCAATCCATTTCTGGTATTTTGCATAACGGCAGCATTGGCAAACAGGAACCACATTTATCTGTTCATTTGACCAAAAAGAAACACAGGACGGATAAACCAGAGAATAATGAGATTGGTTACCTATAGGGTATTTGTGAGAATGGAATGAGATGTTTAGAGGAAATTGGGATGGGAGAGATGACACTTACTTGAATATACTTTTTGAGTAGCCTTGACTTTTGAAACTATGTTAATGTTTCTCATCTCAAAAAAAGAAAAGAAAATTAACAAAAATTGAGGGAAAATCCTAAAATTGAATATATCCAGAACAAGTGATCCATATTATGACATAGTATAAATAACATAACCACACTGAAGTGTATGAAAAGTACTTACCAAAGTAACCTGAACTCAGTGTTTGGCCTGTAAGACTAGTGGGGGATTTTTTGATATAGAACATAATACTTACGTAGTCTCAAAATGTCTGCCCACAAATATTTGTTAATTACAGTGGGTATAAAACCACCTTTTCAGTATAGAAATTTGATTGGCAACACCTTAACCAAGTGATTGAAATATACACTGCCATTTATGGAAGTAAATGTCAACATATGCTTCCTGATATGCACTTAGAAGAACTCAGCATCTCTTAGTGTTTTGCCAAAAGTTCATAGCCTGAATCTACTCGTAAGGAAACATTAGACAACCTCATATTGAGGTGTATTCTTAAAATAATTAGCCTGTACCCCTAAAAAATGTCAGTGCTATAAAATACAAAGAAATGATTCAGAAACTGTTCCAGATTAAAAGAGACTAAAGCAACATGACAGCTGAATGCTGTGTATGATCTTAAGATTTTCTTTTACTATAAAGCTGTTATTGGGACAGATGCTGAAATCTGAATCAAGCCTGTTGATTAGATCATATATAATGTATCAGTGTTAATTTCATGATTTTGATAGTTGTACTGTTATTGTGTAAGAGATTTTTTTTTGTTGAGATAAGTACACACTGAAGTATTTAAGCATAAAGGGACGTATCTGCAGTTTGCTCTTAAATGGTTCAGGAAAAAAAGTTGTGGAGAGAGAGAATAATAAAACAAATGTAAGACAATTAGAAATTGTTTATGCTTTTCTTACTGCTTTTCTGTAAGCAAAAAAATTATGTCAAAATGAAAATGGAAAAAAAAAAATGTCTTTTAAACCCCAATGCCGGCATCATCCTTAAGGGAAACCAGAAGAATCATTCTCATTACAAACAAGACAAGGATTCCCATTCTCACAACTATTATTTCACATTATATTAGAGATAGATACAAGCCAACACACTGAGACAATAAAAAGAAACCAGAAGTATAATCACTTTTTTAAAGTGATTTTGAATATTTGGAAAAGCCAAGAAAATTAATTTGCAAAATTAATATAAACAATAGGTCGTTCTGAATTAACATAGAGAAGTTAACATCTTTGTTATATATGAGAACAGCCAGGTGGAAGATACAGTATAGTGAAATAAAAGAACCCTCTTTTTTTAAGTCAAAAATGGGGAAAATTAATTTGGATCTTTACCTGTGATAGTGCCTACCAGGATAAATTCCTAAATGTCTCAAGAGTATAAATGCTAAAATAATAGTGATCGGCACCCAAAACAATGAAAAAAAAATAAAAGCTCTAGAAGGAAATATGGAAGAATTCCTTTATAATCTTGGAGTGGGGCAGAACTTTTTATTAACTCTGACCCAAAATGTATATATTTTAAAAGAAAAGATTGATAACTTTAACTACATTAAAAACGAAACCAAATACCTTTCACTTGGAGGACACATTATAGGGAAAGTCAAAGGACAAATGGGGAAAGTTTTGTTATTACAAAGCCCAACCTTTCTATTACATATTGATACCAGTTTTGCATTTTATAAGGACTCCTTGTGTTGCAAATTAATTTCCAAAATCCAGATTTATATTCTTTTGTATCAGATAATTTTCCCCTAAAGCTACATAGGAATCGAGGACAAAAGGTAGTTAAAAAGATTGGCATCCAAGAGGTAAAGGACAATACTGACTGCGTTTTAAAACTTCAAATTCCTTGTGAGACTAAGGGAAGAGATGTTTAGTTGGTGCAAGATCTCTATTTCCTAAACAATTTAACTTGCACAGTTCGTTCAAATACCATAATTACGTGAAACTTTTAGTGGGAAGTGAGACCTGGTAGGTTTGCATAGGTTAGTGTGAAGTAGCGACACATCCCAAAGTAATTTGGTCAGAGAATAAAAATATATATGCAGGGCCTCCCTGAGGAGTTGGGGGAAAACGCAGGGGTGTTGGACTTCCTCATCTGGATTGTTGCTGATGTTCTCACAAACACTGAGGACTGGCAGTTTGATGTGCCGAGCCGTCTATCACGGGACTTACCCTTATGAAGCTTGTTGCTGCAAAGGAGAGGCTAAATCTGCTTATAATTGTGCCTAGGAGTCTCCCCCTGAGTACCTCTTTGTTGCTCAGATGTGGCCTTTTCTCTCTAGCTAAGCCAGCTTGGTAGGTGGACTCGCTGCCCTCTCCCCTGCATGGGGTCTGGCTCCCAAGGGTGTAAATCTCCCTGGCAATGTGGGATATGGCTCCCAGGGATGAATCTGGACCCAGCATCGTGGGACTAAGAACATCTTGACCAAAAGGGGGATGTGAAATGAAACGAAATAAAGTTTCAGTGGCTGAGAGATTCTGGAGTCGGGAGGTCACTCTGGTGGGCATTATCATCACTGTATGGATTTTAGGTTTTAATGCATTAGAATGGCTAGGAGTGGATACCTGGGACTGTCAAGCTGCAGTGCAGTCGCCTTGACTCTTGGGGATGATTGTACAGCAGTGTGGCTTGCAGGAGGTGACAGTGTGATTGTAGAAGGCTTGTGGATCATAGTCCCTTTGTCCAGTGTATGGATGGATGAGTGGAGGGATGGGGACAAAAAACTGAGTGAGAGGTGGGGTGGGGGCTGGGGGTGTTTGGGGTGTTCTTCTGTACTTTTGGTTTTTATTCTTCTTTTCGCTTTTCCTGGTAGAAGGAAAATGTTTGGAAGGTGGATTGAGGTGATGAATGCACAACTGTGTGGTGGTGCTGTGAACAGTTGATGGTGCACTTTGGATGGTTGTATGGTGTGTAAATATATCGCAGTATAATTGAATTAAAAAAAAAAGTTTGGCATCGAGTGGGAAGAGAGCCAGGGAAGGGTGGAAAACATCACAAACCTTTTTTTCCTTAGTTCTTGGCTAGAAGAGACACCCCCACCAATGATATGACAAGTTGGAACATTTTTCTTGAGTAAATAATCTGGGCAGCCCCTCCCTCCTCAATGGGCTCCAGTAACACTGTTTTCTCCCATTGGCCCTTCAAGCCCCAGTGAGTTGTAAGAGTTTCCTATTTTAATTAAGATCTTAAGGTGCTTCGTATCCTGAATTGTTTCCTAAACTCAACCCACACATCTGTAGTCTCTTCATAAAAGTTTCTTCATTTGAACCATCTGGTGTGAATTCTGTTTACTGTTGAGACCCTCAGTCAGGATAGATGACTAACTCACTGCGTAATAATAAGGTATGTATCAGTGATGTAGGAAAGATGTCAAAGGAAAAGTTGTTTTAAATACTGTTGACTTAGAGTTGCATTCTAAAACTTTTTAACTTCATAAGTGTTTAAAAGAATAAATTCTGAGGGAGCTAAGAAGACAAAACATGTTGCGGTAATATACAAGACAAAATAATCCATGTATTCAAAGTGTTATCATTGTTAAATATATAATTTTTGTACAGGCCTATATATTTTGGTTAAACCAATATATATAGGGGGCACTTTTGAATAGTTTTCATTGACAGTGCATTTGTTTTTAATGTAGATTGTGCTTATCAACTGAGAAGCTATAGTAAGAAATAACCTCTTTTCATATTTGGTTATAATAAGTAATGTCTCTATTTTGCAGTGTTTGTGCCTAAGGGCTTTCTAGGAGGGCATGTGTTCTGTTCTGCTAATGGTATCATTAAGCAAAATACCAGAAATGGATTGGCTTTCATAAAGGGGGTTTATTTGGTTACAAAGTTACAGTCTTAAGTCCTTAAAGTGTCCAAGGTAAGGGAGTACTTTCACTGAAGGATGGCCAATGGCGTCTGGAATACAGCTGTTAGCTGTGAAGGCACGTGTCTGGCATCTGCTCCAGAGTTCTGGTTTCAAAATGGCTTTCTCCCAGGACGTTCCTCTCTTGGCTGCAGCTCCTCAAAAATGTCACTCTTAGTTGTTCTTTGGGCATTTTTCCTCTCTTAGCTTCTCCAGAGCAGAAGTTTGCTTTCAAAAGTCATCTCCAAAATGTCTCTGTAGGCTGCAGCTCCTCTCTCAGCTCCTGTGCATGCTGAAATGTGTCCCTCTTGGCTGTAGCAAGCTCCTTCCTTCTTGTCTGAGCTTATATTGTGTTCTAGTAAACTAATCAAGGCCCATGCTGAATGGGCGGGGCCACACCTCCATGGAAATTATCCAATCAGAGTTATCACCTGCAGTTGAGTGGATTGCAACTCCATGGAAACACTCAATCAAAGAATTACAATCTAATCAACACTAATAGGTCTGCCCACACAAGATTGCATCAAAGGTAATGGTGTTTTGGGGGACATAATACGTTCAAACTGGCACAGCAGGATTAACAGAAAATAAACCTCACCCAGGAGTGTTCAAGCCAAAGCCCATCCCTGTTCATGGGCTCATTAATGTCTCAGTAATTTTTTATGATGCCTCTAGGCCAAGAAACATCTAACAATTCCATTATGAAGTAGTTAGGTCCAAACAATGTATTTATGTCCTAACAACTTAGTAGCTGTTTGAAAATTACATATGTAAAAACTAAAAAAATAATAAAATTTTTGTTCCACTCTTAAATAACCACAGTTACTTATAATAGATGTATGCACCTGTTGGGCACTATACAACTTACCAAATTATGGAATTACCCTTAGTTTTCCATCAGTATTTGGAAAAACTAAGTTTCTCAGAGATAAGGACATCATCAAAAGGAGTATATTTCGATCTAATGTTGAAACTATGAATTACCTCCCTAGTTCATATGGTGCCAAACAAATATCAAAAATTGCTGTTTCTGTTTGAAAATTTAAGGTATTGCACAGTGCTCATATCAGTTCGCTTCATTGCCCCAGGTCATTTCAGTACACAGTTTGGGCATGAAGGCCTTAACCAATGCTGACTGAGAATTAGTGTGTAAATACCCTAATTCCTTTGCTCTTCAGGTAGAAAAACTTTGAAGTGCATGCGTGCTCTGCTCTGACTCCCAGAGTTTTCATGTACCCATAGTAGTAATTGGCTAGATCATTCTATTGTTTTCCTTTCTTCCCTTATCTCACATCCCTACTCCATTACTAGTATTTTCTGGTATCTCCTCTTAAATAAATTACTCGCACTGATATTCTTGTTTTAGTGACTATTTCTGGAGGATAGAAACAAACAGGTGTCTGTCACAGTAAGGGTTATTACATATTCATCAGTATAATCTTTTGAAATTTATTTTTATGGAGTTTGAGCTTTATTCTAAGAAAGATGTTACAGAACAAACTTCAAGAATTGGAACTGACCAAAACTTGAGTCCACTTTATTTTGAAATAATCTCAAACTCACAGGACGCTTGTAAAAATAATACAAACCACACAGAGAATTCCAGCATACCCCAGTGCCCCCCAGATACCCAGATCTACCAATTTTAACAGTTTGCCACCTTTGCTGTATCTGTCTGCCTGCCTACCTACCTACCTACCTTCTGAACATTTGAGAGCAGATTTAATACATCATACTCCTTGAACACATTTTCTATAAAGAAGGATGTTCACTTAGGTAATCACCTTAAGTGCACTTATCAAATTCAAGAAATTTAACATTCATATAAAGCTTATATTGTAATTTCATTTTTTTCTTTAATCCCAGGAATGTCCCTCTGAGCCTTTTGTCCTTCATTCTTAGATCCCATTTAGTATCATGTATTGCCTTTAATGGTCATTATCTCTATAGTTTCTTTTTCTTTTTCTTTTTTTTGTTTTTTATAACAGGTATATAACACAAATCTTCTCATCCCAACCCCTCCCAAGCATACCATTCAGTGGGATTGATCACATTCACAATGTTGTAGTACCCTCACAACCATCTAGGACTACAACTTTCCCTTAACCCCAAACAGTAACCTACACTCATTTTGCATTAACTCTCTGCTGGCCCTGCCCTTCACCCCTGGTAACCTGTACTCTGTGTCCCTATGAGTTTGCATATTCTCTGATATTTTCTTTATGGTTATCATAGGGTTAATATGTAACATCCTAAATCTATAGCAATCTCATTTGCATTGGTGCCAACTTAACTTCAATAGCATACATAAATATGTTATTGTTCCCCTCCATCCTTCCCACTTTTATGTAGTTTTTGTCACATATTACATATTTGTACATTATGATTCCAAAACCATTGATTTATCGTAACATTTTTTGTCATTTTTTATTGTGGAATATAATATATATACTTAGAAGTGATAACTTTCCAAGTGCAATTTACCAAGAAGTTAGAGAGCAAATTTCAAAGAATATTATAGGTTGCAGTTCCACAGTTTTAGTTATTTCCTTATTATGAAATGTAACATATATACAAAAAGGTAATATCTTTCAAAGTGTATCATAACATTTTATGCCTTTGCTTTTTAGATACTATAGGAATTAAAAAGTGGTGTTACAAAGTAAAAAAAAGCAATAATAATGGTATTTATATTTACCCATGTCATTATCTTTACAAGAGATCTTTGTTTCTTCATGTGGCTTCAGTCATTTGTCTGGCGTCGTTTCCTTGCAACCTGTAGAACTCCTTTTAATATCTATTATTTGGCTGGCTTCATGACAAATTCCCTCAGCTTTTGTTTATCTGAAAATATCTTAATCTCTCCCTCATTTTTGAATGACAGTTTTGCCAGATATTGAATTCTTGGTTGGCAATTTTTTGCTCTCAGCAACTTCCCTCTGCCTTCTTGCTTCCTCATTTCCTGATGAGAAATTGATACTTAATCTTTTTGAGACATTCTTGTATGTGACATGTTGCTTCCCTTTTGCAGCTTTTAGAATTCTCTGTCTCAACAATTTGATTATAACATGGCATGACATGGGTCTATTTAGGTTTATCCTGTTTGGAGTTCATTGAGCATCTTGGGTGTATATTTTCATATCTTGTTAAATTTGGCAAGTTTTCAGTTATTATTCCTTTGAATAGTCTCTGACTCGATTTCTATTTTTTTCTCCTTCTGGGATTCCTGTAATGTGTCTGTTGGTACGCTTGATTATGTCCCACAGGTTCCTCAGGCACCGTTCACTCTTCTTTGTTTTTTCCTTTTTTTACTTCTCAGACTGGATGGATTCAATTATCTTATCTTCAGGTTCGCTGATTCTTTATACTGCCAGCTGCAGTCTACAGTCTGCTATCGAATACCCCCTATGGAATTTTTAATATCTATTACTGAGGTCTTTGGTTCTGTTTGGTTCCTTTTGCTGATTTCCATCTCTGTACTGATATTGACTCTGTGTTCATCTTTCATATCCTGAAATGAATTTGTTCATATTTTCCTTTAGCTCTTTGATCATATTTAGAACCGTTTACAAAAAAAAAAACAAACAAACAAAAAAAACTTTGTCTGGACTATCCCAGGTCTGATCCTCCTCACTAATGGTTTCTAATTCTTTAATTTTCTCTACTGCCAGGGCCATCACTTCCTATTTCTTTGTATGTTTTGTAATCTTTTGTTGAAACCTGGACATTGTGTTTTTGTTGGAATTTAAACTCTGAGGCATCTCTTCCTTAAGCTTGAATCTAGCTAGCGGTATGACAGGACTTTACTTGAATGCTAAGAACTAGCAACAACAAAAAGGAAGCGCAAAAAGAAAATACCTTTCCCAGTCTGCAGATTGACCCATGCAAGTGCTCTTCTTCATAGCTTATACAGTGAGTTTACAGAATAGCTCCAGGCCAAAGCATAGGACCTTCCTTATCCTTTCTGTCCCTGTATCTTATCTTGGGCATGCATGTTTGGCCCTCAGAATTTCCCCATTTATGCAGATATGGTTGTTCCCTCTTTCCTAGGAAACAGATTCCTCAAGGTACTGGACACTGCACTCTGTGTCCTCAGCCAGCAGTATCTTGCTCCAGGGAACCACTTGACTGCTCTCCCTCAGCATTCTTTGGAAAAGGCCTGTGAACTACCTTCTACATGCAGAGCAAATTCTGGGACAGCAAGTCCCTCAGGTCAACATCAGAGAGATTGCGCCATAACCCTATGCTCCCAATACGTGCATGATGGTTTCTGTGCTTTCTCTGGTACAGGGGTGCGCACTGGGAGCACCAGCTGGCTCAGTGCTGAGTCGTTGAGGGTTGGTGATGGGTCAACCAGGCACCAGGAGATCCTACTGTTTTTAAGTGGCCTTTTTCTTGATTCCATGCTCTCCCTGTTACTGGAGTGCTTTAGCTGTTTTCTGGAGCTTTGAGAAAGATGTTTCTGCCAGGTCTTGCTGGTTGTTCAAAGCTTCCATGTGCGAACAGAGCCCTGAAGCATCTCAGTCTGTCATCTTGACCAGGGTGAGGCTAGAAATTTATTTTAATTAATTCTTATCTCCTTACATGAACAATGAATGTGGATAGTTGAAATTACTTTTCTTAAATCCTTTTTAATTATGGCATCTCTTAGATAAGATTGCATAAAATACACGTTTTATACAGGCTCAACAATATTTATATTGTAAACTCCAATGTTATCAGTACCCAAGTTAAGGAAAAGAATATTACCTAGACTTCAGAAGTCCCCTACCCCTAAATCTTGAGTGCTCTTCTGCATCACAACCACCTTCATCCCCCACAGAGATATGTCTTAAATCGCTTCCTATTCACTCTGTCGTTGAGGTCTGAATTCCCACCCTAGAGTTGGGTGGATGGCTGAACAAACTATATCTGACACTGGACAGATGAGATTGGCAGTTTGTAAGTTACATATACTCACAGTCCTGAGGAGAGGATAACCATGTGCCATGCAAGGCATTACACTAGGGAACCGAGTGGCCAACCATTAACTATGGGAGGCAAGCTTTGTAGTATCAAGAGTTTGAAGTGCCCTCTGTTCCCTTATAAGGATGTGATTACCTTGTTTAAACAATTCCACAGGCTGCCCAGAACTGGAACCCACTACTCTGTGATAAGCAGGCACTGTGCCTGTTCCATTGATAGGGAAGGTTTGTTGGCTAAGGGACCTTATCTTTTAAAGCAGAGTTGGGAATGGAACTTGTAGCTAGGTCATTCTAGGCTCTCCCAATTTTACTAGATGTCAAGGCAGTACATAATATTGAGCCTTAATTTTAGGGTTTTCACTTCAATAAGCACTGCTGTGATTTTGTGGTAATTATTTCCCTGCTTTTCTTTACAGTTTTACCGTCAGTGCATCTACCCTTTAACCAAATATTTTTGCCTGTTTTTGTTGTTTAGGTAATGAACTTTATATACTCATTTGTAGATAATAAACTGTACCTACTTCTTGTTTTACTTCTTTTGTTCAAGCCTGTCTGTGAGTTCATTCATGTTTCATGTACCACAACTCGTTCATTTGTATTGATATAAAGCAAGGTTTCTTAACCATAGCACTATTCACATTTTGGCCTAACAATTTGGCTTTCCTGTACACTGTAGAAAGTTTAGCAGAATATTTGACCTCTGCCCACTATATGCCATAGCAAACACCTCCCTCCCTCAGGGGTGACAACCAAAAATGTCTGCACACATTGCCGAATATACAGTAGTTGAGAACTAATGTGTGAATGTCAAGTGTCCTATTATATGAATATATCAGTTTATTTATATGACCTGCCCTTGAAGGAAATTCGGTTATTTCCAGCTTTTGGTCAATATGAACAATGCTACTATAAACTGTCTTCTATGAGTTAATCTGATGTTCATGTACAGAACATGCTATAGTATTGTACCAAGAAGTGAAATTGCAAAATTATAACGTAAATATCTTCAGCTTCTCTTGATAATGTCTAAGTATTTTCTGAAGTGGTTACAACTTTTTACTTTCTAATTAACTGATGTTGCAGAATTCTCATGGTTTCCACGTGTTCGATCATACATAGCATTGTTGATTTTTTTAGTTTTTATTGTTTTATTATTAGAGAAGTTGTGGGTTTACTGAATAGTCATGTATAAAATGCAGGATGCCCATATACTGCCCTATTATTTATACCTTGCATTGGTGTGGTACATTTGTTACAACTGATGAACACACATTTTTATAAGTGTACTATTAACTATAGTCGATGTTTTAACTTAGGATTCACTGTTTGTGTAGGGCAGTTCCGTGAATTTTTTTAAAAATTTTTATTCTGTTATGTGTATATATGACCTAACATTTCCCCCTTTTAACCACATTCATATATATATTTCATTGCTGTTAATTATGTCATTTTTAATGTTATCTGATATGATAGGGTTACAGATATCACAGTGCAGTTTAATTTTTATTTAAAAATTGAACTTGGATTTTCACTTGTGTGCAATGTTAAGAACTTCTATTAAATAATCCATTTGAATGTCTGTCTTTGGAGGAATTTTTTTAAAAATTTAAGAAATGTTATAAATATGTGTTCCCACCTTGTGTCTGTTTTTTTCCCCTTTTCATTAGTTACTTTTTGGTAAACTTTCCCATATTTGCACTTATTTTTGTCTTTGTGTTTTTCTCCTGTATCCCCAGCACCTATAAATATATGTTGAATGAGTAAATGAAAAGTTCTTAATTTAAATGTAGTCGAATTTGTTAGTCTTTTGCTTTATGAACTTTTCACATCTTGTTTATGAAATTCTTCTTTATTCCATGGTCGAGAAGTACTCACTTATGCTTTCTTACACAAGTTTTATACTTTAGCCATTCACGTTAGGTGTTTACTTCACCTGGAATTGGACTTTTTAATAATTGTGATGGTAGAGATCAGTTTTATTTTATTGTTTTTACATATTTGCCAATTTGTCCCAGCACTTTTATTGAAACATCCTTTATTTCTTCATTGTTATACAATCATATCACTGATATATATTAAGCATCCCTATATGAGAGGGTCATTTTCCTAGCTTACTATTCCCATTTATAGTCTCTTGATTTTTAGTTTCTTGGCTAGAAATTTCTAGTCCTTTTTAATTTTCATATGTATTTTAGAAATAGTTTTATCAAGTTTCTCATAAAAACTTATTGGAATTTTGAATGGAATTATATTGAATTTGTTGGGTTTCTCAACCTCAACACTCTGACACTCCGAATTATAATTTTTCTTGTGAGGAGCTTTCCTGCATTGTAGGAGATTTGCTAGCATGACTGGCCCCAACTCACAGAATGTTTGTAGCCTTTCTCCCACCCTCCACCTTCATTGTTCATGACTGAGGGAAGCAGAGAGGGTGCAAAGGTTGAGCACTACTGTTATACAATGTTGGTGGGTGAATTTACATTTTTATAAAATCTGGTTTTTCAGTTCGTGATCATTGTATATATTTTTTTCAGTTATTTAGGTCTTTATTTTCTTTTAGTGTTTAAGGTGTGTATGTGGGAATGACAGAGAGATAAAGATAGACAAAAGGTCATATATATCTATTATTTAGGTCTTTATTTTCTTTTAGTGTTTAAGGTGTGTGTGTGTGGGAGTGACAGATAAAGATAGACAAGAGGTCATATATATCTATTAAGTATTTGTGAACTTGTAGAATAATTTTTTTAGAAAAATTGTAGGTTCACAGAAAAATCATGTAAAAAATACAGCGTTTCCCATTGGGTATCTGTGTGACACCTGAAACTCAGAGCTAGAGCTCAGCAGATATGAGTGTCAGTATTACCTTATACAGCAACTGTTAAAAAAAAAAAAGCTGAAACAGAGCCCAGACTTCAATTAGAGATATGAATGACGCAGATCTGGTTAAGACTAAGGCAAATTGGGCCAAAGGGTAAAGGTTGAAACTGACTGTGTTAAAACTTCAACTTCCATGTGAGACCAAGGGAAGAGATGTTTATTTGGTGTAGGATCTATATTTTCTGAACAGTATAACTTCTACAGTCAGTTTGTTCAAACACCAAAATCACATGGAACTTTGAATAGGAACTGAGATATGGTAGGTCTGTATAGGTTAGAGTGAAATAGCAACACATCCCAAAGTAATTTGGATGGAGAATAAAAATATATATTCGGGGCCCCCCTGAGGAGCTGGGGGAGGATGTAGAGGTGTTGGACTTCCTCACCTAGATTGTTGCTGATGTTCTCACAAACACTGGGGACTGACGGCTTGATAGGCTGAGCCCTCTGTCTTACGACTTGCCCCTCTGAAGCTTGTTACTTCAAAGGAGAGGGTAAACCTGCTTATAATTGTGCCTGAGAGTCTCCTGCTGAGCGCCTCTTTGTTGCTCAGATGTGGCCCTCTATCTCTAACTAAGTCACCTACCTTGGCAGGTGATCTCACTGCCCTCTCCCCCATGTGGGACCTGACTCCCAGGGGTGTAAATCTCCCTGGCAACGCAGGATATGCCTCACGGGGATGAGTCTGGAACTGGCATTGGGGGATTGAGAACATCTTCTTGACCAAAAGGGGGAATAAGAAATAAAGCTTCAGTGGCTGAGAGATTTCAAATGGAGTCAAGAGGTCACTCTGCTGTACATTCTTATGCACTATATAGATAACAGTTTTTAGGTTTTAATGTATTGGAATAGCTAGAAGTAAATACCTGAAACTTCCAGTCTCCAACCCAGTAGCCTTGACTCTTGAAGAAGATTGTATAACAGTGTAGATTACAAGGGGTGACAGTGTGATTGTGAAAACCTTGTGGATAATACTCCCTTTATCTGGTGTATGGATGGATGAGTAGAAAAATGGGGGCAAAAACTAAATGAAAAATAGGGTGTGTTTGGGGGGTGATTTGGGTGTTCTTGTTTACTTTTATTTTTTATTCTTTTTGTGATTCTTTCTGGTGTAAGGAAAATGTTCAAAAATAGATTGGGGTGATGAATGCACAACTGTATGATGGTACTGTGAACAGTTGATTGTACACCATGGATGACTGTATGGTATGTGAATATATCTCAGTAAAACTGAATTAAAAACAAAACAAAAAAACAAACAAAAAAATACAGCGTTCCCATAAACCCCCCCCTCCCACATTATTAGTACTCTACATTAGTGTGGCACCTTTGTTAAAATTGATGAAAGATTATTATAATTGTACTATTAACTACTCTGTGGTTTACTTCAGGGTGTATTTTTCCCCAAATACCACTGTATTATTAGCACCCTGCATTAGTGTGGTACATTTGTTACAATTCACAAATGAACATTTTTATAATTGTACTATTAATTATAGTCCGTTGTTATAATAGGGTTCACTGGGTTGTACACCTCCTATGTTTTATCTTTTAATTTTTATTCTGGTAACATAAATATGGCCTATTAAAAGGGGAAATTTTAGGCCGTATATATGTTACTAGATACAATATATGTATATATTTCATTGATGTCAGTTAGATTCACAATGTTATGCTCCCATCTCCACCATCCATTATCAAAATTTTACAATAAACCTAAATAGAAATTCTGTACAAATTAAACATTAGCTCTCCATTCCCTATCCCCATCCCAGTCTCTAATAATGTGTATTCTAAATTCTAACTCTATGAGTTTGCTTATTCTAACTGTTTTCCTATCAGTGAGCTTGTATAATACTTGTCCTTTTGTGTCTGGCTTATTTCACTCAAAAGAATGTCTTCAAAGTTCATTCATGTTGTCACATGAACCACAGCTTCTTTCCTTTGTAATACTGAGTAAATATTCCATTGTGTGTGTGTGTGTGTGTGTGTGTGTGTGTGTGTGTATAGCACATTTTTTAATCCATTCTTTGGTTGATGGACACTTGGGTTGCTTCCATCATTTGACAATTGTGAATAATGCTGCTGTGAACATCGGTGTGCAAATATCTGTTTGAGTCCCTGCTTTCAGTTCTTTTGGGTGGATACCTAGTATAGGAACTGCCAGGTCATATGGTAATTCTACACTTACCTTTCTGAAGAACTGCCAAACCATCTTCCGTGGTGACCATACCATTTTACATTGCCACCAGCAATAAATGAATGTTCCTCTTTTTCCCCATCTTCTCCAACACTTGGAAATTTGTGTTTTTTTTGTTTTTTGTTTTTTTATATTTACCATTCTAGTTGGTGTGAAGTGGCATCATTGTGGTTTTGATTTGCATTTCCCTAATAGCTAACGATGTTGAGCATCTTTTCTTGTGCTTTTTAGACATTTGTATATCATTTTTAGAGAAATGTCTATTCAAGTCTTTTCCCTATTTTTTAATTGGGTCCCGTGTGTTTTTTTTGTTGTTGTTGAGTGTAGGATTTTTGAAATATATTCTTGATATTAAACCCTTATTGGTTATGTAGTTTCCAAATATTTTCTTCCATTAAGTAGGTTGTCTTTTCTCTTATGATAAATCCTTTGTTGCACAAGTTTTTAATTTTGATGAGTTCCCATTTATCTATTTTTGTTGTTGTTGCTTTCACTTTGGTTGTCAAGTCAAAGAAACCATTGCCTAACAGATCCTGAAGATACTCCCCTACATTTTCTTCCAATAGTTTTATAGTCCTGGTTCTTGTATTTTCGTCTTTGATCCATTTTGAGTTAATTTTTGTATATGGATTAAGACAGGGGTCCTCCTTCATTGATTTTGTCTATGGATATCAAGTTCTTGCAACATCATTTGTTGAAGAGACTGTTCTTACCCAATTCGGTGGACTTGGGAGCCTTGTCAAAAATCAGTTGACCATAGATGTGAGAGTCTGTTTCTGAACTCTCAGTTCAATTCCATTGATTATCTATCCTTGTGCCAGTCCACTGTAGCTTTGTCATAATCTTTAAAGTCAGGAAGTATGACTCCTCCAACTTTGTTCTTTTTTAAGATGACTTTACTATGCTCATAAAATTAATTATGATGAAATATCTTCTTTTTTCTGTTTTCTGAATATGTGTATGAAAGGTTGGTAATATTTCTTCTCTGAGTGTTTGATAGAATTCATTCACAATTGAAGGCATTTATTTGTACCTGAAGTTTTTTTTTTGGGGGGGGAGGAGATTTTAAGCACCTGATTCAATTCTTTAACTCATTTAGTGCCATTGTGTTTTCTATTATTTTGTCAAACCATAATTTTCTAGGAAATTGTGTATTTCATCTAAATTTTTAAATTTATTTCATAAAATTATTCATGATATTCACTTACATTTTTAATGTGTATGGCATCTTTTGATGTCCCTTTTCATTAGTTTAATTCAAAATGTTTTCTAATTTCTAACTTTTTTCTTCTGACTCATGGAGTATTTAGAAGCAGATTCCTTAATTTCCAAACGAGAGATTTTCTTATTAGTTTTTGATATTGATTTCTTCTTAGCCTAATTGAATTTGAGGCCAGGGAAAATGATCTGAATGTTTTCAATTCTTTATAATGTCTGTAGACTTGCTTTAAAGCTATATCATTTGTTTTTGCAAATGTTTCATTCATGCTTGAAACCCATGTGTATTGTGTATTTTTTGGGTACACTATATATTTCCATTAGATTCAGGTTGTTCAGTAATTCTGTTCAAGTATTTTATATGCTTATAACTTATTGTCTCTTTGTTCTGGCAGTTACTGAGGTTGGTTTATAACTCCATCATTAATGTAGATTTATTTGTATTTCCTTGAAGGCCTGACCCCCTCCCTCCCTGCTTCCTTTCCCTCCACCCCCTTTATCTTTTGTTACATTATTTGCATATACAATGATTAAAACATTTATTATAACCAAAACAAATATTTTATATTTCATTGCTTTCTTTATCTCTTGGAATGTTTAAGTTTATTTTAATCAAATATTAATATGAGTACACCAGCTTTCTTTAGTTAGTAATTCATGACCTAACTTTTTCTATTCTTTTCCTTTCATTGTTCCTGTAACTGTACCTCTTAAATGCCTCTTATAAACAACATATAGTTGCATTGTATTTTTTTACCCCTCTTAAAATTGTCTTTTAAGTTAAGTGTACCACTTAGTCCTTTTACTTTTAATGAAATCACTGGATATTTGGGTTTATATTTAACTGATACTTGTTCATTGCCTTGCCCATTTTATGTTTTCTTCTTTCTTGTCTTTGGATTCTTTTAACTCAAAAAGAATTCCTTTTTTCCCCTGTCCTTCATTGGGCAATTTTGTAGTCTTTCCATTCATTTAGTGATTACCCTGGGAATTATAAAAATCTTATTTAACTCAACAAAATCTAAAGATAATTGCCACTTTTACCCTTTTCCGAGACAGTTCAAGAACATGGAGCGCTGTAAGTTTATTTATTTCTTCCCTGTTATGTAATTTATGCCCGTTTCATTTTCTCATCTGTCGTCATTATTATTACCTTTAAAAAATAATAATATTCACTTAATTCTACCCACAAGTATGCTACTTTGTTTGTTCTTCCTTCTTCATTTCAAATCTACCTGGGATCACTTTCAGAAGGCAGCATGTAGAATTTCCTTTCAGGTTCTTTTAGATTTTGTTTAAAAATTTCTTTTATTTTGTCTTTACTCCTTAGGTTAAAATATATTTTGATGGGTCTATAATTTAATATTGCAGTTACTTTCTTTGAGCACATTGAAAACATTTTGTTGTCTTCTGGCATATATTGTTTTTGAGAACTTGGAGTCATTTTTCACTCTTTGGGGTCTTATTTATCTCAAACTTTAATACTTTCTATTTGTTTTGGGTATTCTGTATTTTATCATGTCATGTTCTAACTATAGAACATATTTCTTTAGAATGGTGTCTTTCAACAGTTCAAAATTTCTTAACTAAAATCTCTTTAAATATTGCTTTTTCCCATTTGCTTTCTCCCTCATGAACATTGTTTAAACTTCACATACCATATTCCATGTACCTTTCTGTATTTTTGAATTTCTATACTGCTTTCTCAAATTTTGTCCCCCTCTCTTTCAGTTCATTTACTCTCTTTTCATCTGTGTTAATCTCTTAAATCTTACTTCAGTTACTAAATTGTCCAGTTCTAGAAATTATAGCTACTTGGTTCTTTTTCAAAGAAAAAGAATACCATGGAATTATTCCCTGCAGACATTCAGATTTTTATTATTATTTTTTTAAACATGGTATTTTTCTTTTTCTATATATAACTGATAATTCTAATATTCCAAAATTTTAAATCTGTTTCCTTGGTCTTGTTTTTGCTTTTTCTTTGGCATGTTGCCTTTCTTATTGTTGTGTTTATTTTTCCTAAGCTCCTTATTTTCTCTTCAATTGATTTGAAGTGTAGAGTAAAGGGACATTCCTCTAGAGAAGATTTAGCATTTGTTTGACAGATCTTCGGGGGTACTACCAGAATATACCATTTACAACTAAATGTAGATTTCGAGTTTTTCTTCATCAGGTTATGTGAATTTAGATTGTTTATTTGCATCAGTTTCTATTACAACCTGGTCTCAGCTATATTCTCTCCTACGCAGAACCAAGGAAAATTTCTTTGTAGCTTCCAGGGTGTGAGATGTTAGAGTACATTTACCAATGGTTTAGCCTTAACCTGGATGTACTCCTTTGAGGCTCCACCTTTATGAGAGAGAGTTTCTCTTAGACCCTGCACCTCAGAATTTCAATTCTAGTGTGCAGGGTCAATAAGTGTCAGAGAAAAAGTGATTTCAGTGTTCCTTCTATATTTTGGGTTTCATCTACTTAGCTTTTCTCCTAGTATTTTTTTACTATCTTAAAAGGTTTCAGATGCTTTTCAAAATATTTCTATATTTTATGAAGCATTTGAGGAAGGGAATTTGTTTGAATAATATAGTCTGTAGTATTATCATAATCAAAACTTGTCTTTATCTATTTAAAGTGATTTCTTCCCTTCGATAATGATTAATGAATGTGTGTGTGTGTAAATAACTCATAACAATGAAATTTCTCAAGTTTTAATTTTTATGGAAATGGAATAATTTGGCAACTTCCATATTTTTGGCATAATTTGCATATTTATCTTTTAAATTGATATAATTTTTACTTTCATAGACTTGAAAGTTGTAGGAAAATTGTTTATTCTCGTGTTTTTGAAAGAATGTTCAAATGTATACTTTACAGGTACTGTTTTAGGTACAGTACAAGTAAAAACACAGATAATCTTGGTGGGTTTATAGTTTAGGAAATATGTTGAAAATGCAGAGAACAGAATAAAACTTATAATATGTAGAGAATGTATCATGAAATATCTGGGCATATTTCACATTACCTTTTCCAGTAAATTCCTGAAGAGTTGTATAAATATCACATTTTTGCGACCTAAATCATTCTTTAAAAATACTGTTGGACCCAAGCAAAAATAGTAAACTGATTTTTGTAAAGGTTCAAAGGCAATTCAGTGGAGAAGTGATAATCTTTAAAAACTATGGTGTTGTGACAATTGGACATCCATATGCAAAAAGTGAACCTAGATAAAGATCTTACATCTTACACAAAAATTAACTCGCTACTTCAGATGGTATGTGAATATATCTCAATAAAACTGCATGAAAAAAATTTAACTCAAAATTCATCATAGATCTAAATATAAAATGTAAGACTATAAAACTTATGGATGGAAGCATATTAGAAAATCCACATAACCTTGTGTCTATTGTTCGGTTCTTAGATGTAACAACAAAAGCATAATCTATGAAAGAAAAAAATGGTAAGTTGGACTTTATTAAAATTAAAAACTTAATGCTATGTGAAAGACACTGTTAAAAGGATAAAAAGACACCTCACAGACTGGAAAAAAATATTTGCAAAACATATATCTGATAAACAACTTGTACCCCAGTATACAAAGAACTCTTAAAAACTCAACAATAAGAAAATAAATAATTTTTTAAAATGGGCAAAAGATGTGGATATCTCACCGAAGAAGATGTACAGGCATCAAATAAGTCTATGAAAAGATGCTCAACATCATTTGTCATTAGGGAATTGTAAATTAAAACAATAATGAAATGTCATTGCACAGCTATAGGAATAGCTAAAATCTACAAAACTGAAAATACCAATACCTGGTGAAGAATCAAAGCAACAGGAATTAATTGCTGGGGAAAAGGCAAAATAGCCACTTTGGAACAGACAGTTTGCCAGTTTCTTATAAAGCTAAACATAGTCTTACAATATCATCCAGCAACTGTGTTCCTAGGTATTTATTTACCTAACTGATTTGAAAACTTATGTCCACACAAAAACCTCCATGTGAATATTTATAACAGTTTTATTCATGAATGCTAAAAACTGGAAGCAACCAAGATGTCCTTAAGTACATGAATGTATACATTATGGTACCACCATACAATGGAATACTATTCAGTGATAAAAAGCAATGAGCTGTCAACCATAGATGAATCTAAAATGGATATTGCTGAGTTCAAGTAGCCAGTCCAAAAAGGCTACATATTTTATGATTACAGTTTGTGTGACATTCTGGAAAAGGCAAAATTGTGATGGTTAGCAGATCAGTATTTGCCAAGGGTTTGTGGTTGAGGGAGGGTTGAATTGTATAACACAGGGTTTTTAAGGGTGGTGAAACTATTTTGTGTGGTATTGTAATGGTCAAAACTCACAGAACTTTTATAGCAGGAAGAGTGAACCTTGATGTATGCAAATTTTAAAAAATAAGTCACTAGGTTAGAGGATCCTGGGATATACTACGGACTTTTTCAAATGTATGTAACTGTATTAAAAAATATATGAAATAACCTCACTAAAGGGACTAACTACTGTTATTGTTACTAAAGTGACAGTAGAAATGAGTAGACCAAGACTAAAGGCAAAAGGTACACAAGCACTATGCCCTAATTGATTGTTCCCCATGGGGGTGTTTAACAATTTTGAAATCACTGTACATGTGTACTGGAATTGAACAATTAAGTAAATGAATGACAGTTGCTGGGAGCCAAGCTTCTTGTTGTTGGAATGTGAGTTTATAGATAAGCAAATGGAGGAGGCTAGAATAATCCATGTGGTAATAGAGTGGAAGACATTAGCATATAACATTTAGCTTAATATAGGTATAGATGGTTACATATAGAAATATATAGAGATATGTGTATATACACACATTAGTATAGTATACACACCCACATATTCCCTTGTTTTTTCAGCTTAGAGAGCCTAAAAGAAATGACATTTCAATAGCAACAAGCACACCTAGTGCCCAACTCTTGGTTTTTAATACCATTCTCCAATAAAAGCAACAACTGTGATGGGATATCCCAAAGAGGGATAAGAGTCAACTGAAACAGCTTCCAATGACCAAAGCCAGAACAGTTTGAACAGCAGAATAATGTAGAATTAAATTATAACCCCAAGTGTAAAATAAAAATCCATGAGTCCATGCTTATACAGATAAATAATTGCACAAATAATTAAAAAAAGAAAGGGGTGAGATTAGACAAATATCCTGTGCAGAAGGAGGAGAAGCATAATCTCCCACTACTTAAGAGTGGCTGCAGATAGTGACTTCCTTCCAAAGAGTATAGTATAAGAGGGGGAAAATAAGTAACTTTACGGACAAATGACTAAGGTTAACATCAGTAGTGATTAGCATGTTGATAGTATGTATCCTTAATATGAGATGATGAAAATGGCAGTTTACCAGTATCTGTCAAAAGTGTCAAGATATCACAAACCAGGGAAGTTTGAGACAATGCCACTGCCAAGAGGATCCTAGAGAGACATGACAAGCAGTGCAGTACAGTATCCTGGGACAGGGTCTTGGTACAGAAAAAAATCACCAGGCAGAAACTAAGGAAATCTGAATGAAGTGTGAACTTTAGTTAATGTATCAATATTTTAACAAACATATCATACTAATGTAAGATGTTAATAATAACAGAAGAATTTAACGTTTTCTTCTCTCCAGCCCGAAACCCAGGGTCTTTGATCAGTATTAGCACTGAAAATGAGGTTATTTTAATAGTTGTTGAAGATTTGGTAAAAATATTTTGGCAGTTCCTGGAAAGGTTATAGCTCTAGGACATTACTTGCCTTTGGACCCTTGGTTGTACTAGCATAACTCAACTAAGTTCCAAAATTTGAAATCCTAATACTTAGGATTTCAGTATTTGTCTGTTTTTGATGTAGATGGATTACACCATATGCAGTCAGGAATGATGATAATTGGTACTCAGATATCATGTGCCAATATATAATTTATTTTTTTTTAGCATTTAGTTTGGTGTTTCATTTGTCTTTTCAATTTACAGAGGAAGAAGTAAAGGAGTGTTATAAAGTGCAGGCTGCCATCTAGAGACAAACTCATCAGTAGATAAGATGTAATAAAAATTTCTATTTTTAAGGCAGTGTAAGCAATTTAGAAGCTTTTGGAAATGTGTCTTTATATTAACTTGTGAGGTAAATTTTTTGCCAATTTTTGCATGTTCTACCTATACAGATCACATACATCCCAAGCTATCTATAATACATCTGGAAATGCCTGTTGAAATTTATTCATTCATTATTTGAGTCATATATTCATATTGTTGAAATTTCAAAAAATACAAAGGTATGTAATGTAATCTTCTTTAGATACACATAAAGCTCAACCACACATTTCTCTTTACCACAGGCAACCGATTTTACTAGATATTTGCATATATTTCCAGAAATACTAAATGCATGTACTCATATGTATTTACCTTTCTTTTTTCATGTTCACATATATCCTACAGATCTTTCCATATCAGTCATGGACAGCTTTATTGTGTTTTGTTTTGTCGACAACTCCATAGATTCCATTGTATAGAGACATTCTTTGAGAGTCAGTAAAGAGTAGTGGTTAAACATGGACCCTGTGTCCAGACTACTTGCATAATAAATCCTAGCTCTCCCACTGGGAAACCATCCTTTTTATTCTTAGCAAGTCGTGAAACCTCTAGGTGCCTCAGTTTTTTTTCATCTGTAAAATGGGAGAGATAATAGTGCATTTTTCATACGGTTTTTGTCAAGATTAAATGTATTCATCAATGTCAAATGCTTATTATTAGCACAGTGCCTGGTAGATAATAAGCATCCAAATGTTACCTGCCCCCACCATCATCATTATCATAATTACTTTCATTTATTTGATCAGATCCCTATTGGTGGGCATATGGATTTTCTTAACTTTTTGCAAACAGTGCTTCAGGGAATAACTTTGTACATTCAATATTTTGCTCATGTGCGAGTTTATAGGTACTTTCCTACAAGTACAGTATCAAGGTCAAAGAGTATGTAAATTTGCAATTTTGATTAACATTTACCAAATTGCCCACCATAGAAGTTGTGTACTAAGTTACAGAGCCACCAGCAATAACATAATTTAAGTTATCAAGAACTTGATGGGGAGGAGGGGCAAGATGGCGGCATAGAGAAGAGTAGAAGCTAAGTAGTCCCCCTGGAACAACTACAATAAACCAGAAACAACTAGTAAGTAATCCAGAATAACTGCAGGGGGACAAAAGAGACCACCCACTCATCATACACCAACCTGAATTGGGAGGAATGCCCAAGAACACAGCATAAAATCTGTAAGTAAAACCTGCGGAACCAAGTCATGGGACCCCCTCCCCCATAGCCCGAGCTGCAAAACCTTGTGGTGCCAGAGAGAAGCTCTCTCCCAGCAAGCGAATACAGCTCAGCTGAGCTCCAGCTGGGGTTTTAAGTAGCGAGTGTGAACTGCTCACTACAGGTACGCATCCCCAAAAAACAGACAGAGGCTTTGGGTGACGACTGACCTGGGAGAGCCGGAGGGTCGCCTTGGACTGGGTCTGAAGGGGACTATCTGTTTCTTTTTCGGCTCAGTGGAGAAAGCCCCAGTCATTTTCAGTTTCCAGGGCTGTGAAGTGGAGAAGGGTAGAGACAGCACAAGCAGAGAGAGAGACCATGGAAATGCTAATGACCTCCACCTGGGAGCTCTGTCTTCTCTAGGAGGAAAGGGGTGGGGCCCTTTCCATTCAGAACCAGACCCCAGAGCCTGGGGGAACACGGCCATACCTCCTCACACCAGTCAAGAATTATAGGCTAACAGGCGTCACCTGCTGGGCAGAAAAGCACAGTGACCCGAGGCATCAAAGGGTGGAGCAATTTTCTAAGACACACCCACAGGGAAACCAGATACTGAATATTTCTTCCTTCTGGGACCTGAGCCTGTTCTGGTCTGGGAAAACCTGATTTGGATAACCAAGGAAACCATGCCTAGACAACAGAAAATTACAACCTACACTAAGAAAAACAAAGTTATGCCCCAGTCAGAGGAACAAACGTACACTTCAACTGAGATACAGGAATTTAAACAACTAATGCTAAATCAATTCAAAAAGTTTAGAGAAGATATTGCAAAAGAGATAGAGGCTGTACAGGAAGTACTGGACATGTATACGGCAGAAATCAAAAGTTCAAGAAAACAACTAGTAGAATCTATGGAAATGAAAGGCACAACACAAGAGATGAAAGACACAATGGAAACATACAACAGCAGATCTCAAGAGGCAGAAGAAAACACTCAGGAACTGGAGAACAAAACACCTGAAAGCCTACATGCAAAGGAGCAGATGGAGAAAAGAATGAAAAAATATGAGCAACGTCTCCGGAAACTCAAGGATGAAACAAAGTACAATAATGTACGTATCATTGGTGTCCCAGAAGAAGAAGAGAAGGGAAAGGGGGCAGAAGCAATAATAGAGGAAATAATTAATGAAAATTTCCCATATCTTATGAAAGACATAAAATTACAGATCCAAGAAGCGCAGCGTACTCCAAACAGAAGAGATATGAATAGACCTACGCCAAGACACTTAATAATCAGATTATCAAATGTCAAAGACAAAGAGAGAATCCTGAAAGCAGCAAGAGAAAAGCGATCCATTACATACAAAGGAATCTTAATAAGACTATGTGCGGATCTCTCAGCAGAAACCATGGAGGCAAGAAGGAAGTGGTGTGATATATTTAAGATACTGAAAGAAAAAAACCGCCAACCAAGAATCCTGTATCCAGCAAAGCTGTCCTTCAAATATGAAGGAGAGCTCAAAATATTTTCTGACAAACAGACAATGAGAGACTTTGTGAACAAGACACCTGTCCTACAGGAAATACTAAAGGGAGCACTACACGGTGATAGAAGACAGGAGTGCGTGGTTTGGAACACAATTTGGGGAGATGGTAGCACAACAATGTAAGTACACTGTACAAAGGTAACTATGAATACGGTTGAGAGAGAAAAGTGGGGAGCATGTGAGACACCACAAGAAAGAGGAAAGATAAAGACTGGGACTATGTAACTTGGTGAAATGTAGAGTATTCAACAATTGTGATAAAATGTACAAATATGTTCTTTTATGAGGGAGAACAAGCAAATGTCAACCTTGCAAGGTGTTAAAAATGGGGAGGCATTGGGGGAGGGATGCAATCAGCGTAAACTAGAGACTGTAACTAATAGACTCATTGTATTATGCTTCCTTTAATGTAACAAAGGTGATATACCAAGGTGAATGCAGATAAGAGGGGGGGATAGGGGAGGCATGTTAGGCACTTGACATTGGTGGTATTGTCTGATTCTTTATTCTACTTTGATTTAAGGTTATTTTTCCTTTTGCTGCTTCCTAGCTGTCTTTTTTTTCCCTCTTTCTTTTGCCTCTCTACCTTCTTTGACTCTCCCTCCTGCCTTGTGGAAGAAATGTAGATGCTCTTATATAGATGGTAGTGAAGTTGGTGAACACATAAATGTATGACCATGCAGAAAACCATCGATTATTTACTTGGGATGGAATGTATGGTGAGTGAACAAAACCATATTTAAAAAAAATGGGTTGATGACAAAACCTTGAGGGCAATATACTGAGTGAAATAAGCCAGACACATTAGGACAATTATTGCAGGGTCTCACTTATAGGAACTAATTATAATATGTAAACTCATAGACGTGAAATATAAGGTACCAAGATATAGGACGAGGCTTAAGAATGGGGAGTGGTTGCTTAGTATGAGCAGAATGTTCAATTAGGATGAACTTAAATGTTTGGAAATGAACAGGGGTGTTGGTAGCAAGATGTGAGAATAACTAACAGCGCCGAATGGTGTGTGAATGAGGTGGAAAGGGGAAGCTCAGAGTCATATATGTTACCAGAAGGAAAGTTGGAGGTCAAAAGATGGGAATGTATAAAACGGAATCCTATGGTGTGCAATGTCCATGATCAACTGTACAAATACTACAAATCACTTCCATGAACCAGAACAAATGTATGACAATACAATTAGAAGTTAGTAATAGAGGGGCATATAGGGAAGAACTGTATACCTATTACAAACTATATACTACAGTTAGTAGTATTTCAACATTTTTTCATAAACAGTAACAAATGTACTATATCAATACTAGGAGTCAACAATTGAGGGGGGTTGGTTAGGGATAGGGGAGGATTAGAGTTTCCTTTCCTTTTTTTTTTTTTTTTTTTTCATCTTTCACTTTATTTCTTGTCTGGAGTAATGAAAAGTTTCTAAAAATTGAACAAAAATTAAGTGTGATGGATGCACAGCTGTATGAGGGTACCCAGGGGCAAGTGATTGTACACTTTGGATCTTTGGATAATTGTATGGTATCTGAACAATCTCAATAAAAATGAAAAAAAAAAAAAAAAGAACTTGATAGTAGCTTTTTGCTGTTACATCTGTTTCTGCAATTACGTGTAGTTAAAAATGAGTTTCAAAAATTCTTGCTTTATCTACATTAGAAGTACTATCCCATCAGAAGGGCCTGCTCCAAACAACCTTTTTTTTTTTTTTAAGTATAAAATATGCATGTGGGTAGGTTATTCCTTCTGGATTCTCAAAGATAAGGTAGTGTTTAAAAAGGTGGAAAATGGTCTCGTTTTTCCATTCTTTTCAAATATTTATATTTCTGTGAATCTGAATTATTTCAGAGCTTTAACTTACCTGTATTATCCATAATTTTAGAATAATCTTCTATTATAAATATGAGTCTGTAGGAATCAAGAATGCAAAGATAAACTGAGATTAGATCTTTAATTTATTTTAGGTACTAGTCTTGGTAGAAGGGAAGTTTTTTCCCTTCTGATTTTTGTCTTTTCTCAAGGAAAGCTTAATAGTAATAGGAAGAAAAAAGAGCTTCAGAGATCAGGCATTTTTCAAGGGCCTGGGAGAATGCAAAGATTAGTGACTAGTGGTCTCTACCAGTCTTTTCTCTAGTGAATGTGTTAGTTGGGGACAATAAGATAATATATCCAGGTTAAAGAATGTAAAAAGGGACAAAGAAAAACTTGTTGGACAGTACTTTGGAAATTACCTGTAACTACTCAAAAATAAATAAAAATAAGTGAGAGATCAAAATAACTGATCAGAGAATACTGTGCAAAGAATATGGTTTTATAAAAACCAGTATAATGAGAAAATGCTTTAAATAGAATAGATAGGGTAATACTAAGGAAAGGCTGTTTGCTGCATTTAGGAGGTAATTTGTCTGAGGAAACAATTTCAGTAGTTATGGGACCCAACTGGAGAAGAATGAATAGTTGGAAAATAAAAAAGCACACCTTTGGAATAGTAATTGTGATGGCAGAAGAATTTTTCCCTGTTTTTGTCTTTAAACTGCAGTATCAAGCTCCTGTTGATTTTCAAATTTATGGCTTTACATATCTGATTTTATTTAATAGTGATTATCTGTGTGCATGATTGTCACCTTTAGAGATGATGAGCATGGGGTTGTGTTTTCATATTGCTTTAATACTAGTTGCTGTTTTGTTGCTGCTCATTTTTGACACTAAATTCAAGTGGAGATAATAGTCCTCACTTATGAACATTTCTAGTCCATTGAAAATATAGTTAAATCTCCACTATATATGAAATGGAAGTAGAGTTAAGCATTATTTACACTGAAAGTATCTTTACAATGACATGTAAATTATTACTGGAATGTTAGGATTAGCATTGTCCTTTTTCTTGAGTTTTTAAAGTCACCTTTACTAGGTGATATAATTTACATCCATTAAAATTCAAATATTTTAAATATAGATTGATGACTTTTCTAAGGTAACAACTCTCTAATGAGAATATAAAATATTTCCATCTCCCCAGAAAGTTCCATCACTTTGTAAATAATCTCTACTCCCTCACCCCACCTACTCATACTCGCAGCTGACCTCCACATCCCAGGCAACCAATGATCTGTTTTTCATCACTGTAGATTAGTTTTTCTTGTTCTAGAATTTCATGTAAATGCAGTCATACAATATGGTCTCCTTTTGGTACAACTTTTTTCACTTATCATAATGTCTAGAGGAATCATCCATGTTGTTGCATATATCAATAGTTTGTTTCATTTTACTGCTGAATAGTCCACAATTTATTACATCTGTTGTATTTCCCTGTGTCCATGGTTATTATACACACATACATATACATATATAGTATACATATCTGCTATTATGAATAAATGTGCTAGAATATTCTTGTACAAATATTTCTTTTTACGGACATGTTTGTATTTCTCTTGAGTAACCTAAGAATGGAATTTCCAGATCATTTGTATTAATTATTTCTGAAATTGTGGTGTTGCCATTGTCCTTTTCCTTTAAATTGTTAAAAAGATATTTAAAATCCTCTTAAAATACAGCAGTTTCCTGGAAATTGTTCATGGAAATCTCTAAGAAATCTGTATTACTGATTTATTGCTATGTAACACATTAACCTCAGAACTTCGTGGCTTAAAGTGGCATTAACCATTTATTATCTCTCACAGTTTGTGGGTGAGGCATTTGGTAGGGGCTTAGGTGGGTTCTTGCATAAGGTCAAACTGCCTTCCAGGTCTACAGTCATCTAAAGCTTGTTTAGGAGAGAATTCTCTGCCAAGAAGGCTTACAGGGCTTTCAGATGATGTCCTTATTTCCTTATCACCTGGACCTTTCCTATAGACTGAGTATTTTTGTGACATGACAACTTGCTTCCTCCAGTGTTAGTGATCCAGTAGAGAGTAATGCCACACTGCCTTTATGACCTTGTCTCTGAGTCACAAACGGTCATTGTCTCTTTATTGAATTTGTTAGACCAGAGTCTTAAGTTCAGCCCTAACTCAATGGAGGAGATTACATAAGGTCTTAAATACCTTATATATTTAAGATTACTGGGAAGAAGAGCATGTTGGTGGCTGGTTACCCAAGACTGATCGTAAGAATGGTCAGTCTTGACTTCGAAATGATACATATTTATGTGTATTTATCTGACTTCTGAAAAGTGAAACCTTGAGAGTAAATGCTGTAGTATCATAGGCAGTTTGTTGAACTTTGGAGCAGATTAATAATCCTTATTTTTCCAAAATCCACAGAGAAATGAGCAGAAAAACAAAATATTCAATCTATTAATAAAAATTTACAGTACACTTTATAAGCAGTGATTTATTCAATTCTAGGGTTATTATACTATAAGCCATGTGCTTCTTGAATTATAGTCAGTCTCTTAGCATAGCAGTCTTTTGATATTGTTACGTGTATATTTAGATTCATGAAATAGTATATTGCTTTTTATATTGAGTGATAGAATTCCATTTGATTGTCCCATTGAGACTCTGCTTATAGTACAAAACCCTTACCTACTTGAAAATGAATTTTGAAAACTTTTTGCCCTACTGTGAAAAGCAGCCATGGAAAGATAGATTCTAAAATAATTGAAAAGGAGTTGATTATTTTGCTGCTGCTTTTGTATCATTTCCCAAATAGCACAAACATTTCATTACTGTATTTAAAAGAGTAGCGTTTCATAAAAGAAATCTCTTTAAAATACACATTTACTTTTGAATGGGATGTTTCCATTTACATAACTATAAAGTGGCATCTCACTAGTTTGAGTTCAGGATCCTTCATTTTGATTTCCACATGATACAAGAATTGTCTTAGCTATTATTTTGGCTGAATCGCTTAGGTCTGAGAATTTTTGTAAGAGATACTGATGATGCCTTATGTATCCTTGTGTCACTAGATTCTAACACTGTGGTTAATAATAGACCTTTAACAAAATTATAAAGGAGAGAACATAAAGTCTGATGCAACCTGTCACTGGTTAGCTATCTAGATAGTGTTTTAATTTAGAAACAAGTTAATTCATTAAAAATTAGTCTCTCCACCCCCAGAGAACCTCTTTTGTTGCTCAGACGTGGTCTCTTTCTCTCAGCCAACTCTGCAGATAAACTCACTACTCCCTTGTGGGTCACACTCCCTTTATCCTTTTATCCAGTGTATAGATTGATGAGTAGAAAAATGGGGACAAAAACTAAATGAAAAATAGGGTGGGATGGGGGGGAAGATTTGGGTGTTCTTTTTTACTGTAATTTTTTTTTATTTTTCTCTTTCTGGTGTAAGGAAAATGTTCAAAAATAGATTGGGGTGATGAATGCATGACTATATGGTGGTGCTGTGAATAATTGATTGTACACCATGGATGACTGTATGGTATGTGAATATATCTCAATAAAACTGAATTTAAAAAAAAAAACTCACTACCCTACCCTCAGGGGTGTAAGTCTCCCTGGCAACAAAGGCAGGACTCCTGGAGATGAGCCTGGCCCTGGCATCAAGAGAGTGAAAATGCTGTCTTGACCTAAAGAGGGAAAAGAAATGAAACAAAGTTTCAATGACTGAGAGATCTCAAAGTTGAGAGGTCAATCTGGAGGCTGTTCTTACGCATTATGTAGATATTCCTTTTTAGTTCCTAGTGTATTTGAATAGCTTGAAGGAAATAACTGAATCTGTTGAACAATAATCCAGTAGACTTGATTCTTGGTAATTGTATAACTATATAGCTTTTATCGTGTGACTGCGTGATAGTGAAAACATGGTGACTGACACTCCCTTTACCCAGTGTATGGGCAGATGAGTAATAAAATAATGACAAAATATATAAATAATAGGGGGGATAAAGGGTGTGGGGTGTTTTGCATGGTTTTTTTTTTTTTACTTTCATCTTTATTTTGGAGTAATGACAATGTTCTAAAATTGATTGTGGCCGTGAATGCACAACTATATGATGATACTGTGAGACATTGATTGTATACTTTGGATGGATTATGTGGTGTGTGAGTATATCTCAGTAAACCTGCATAAAATATTAGTCTTTTATTGGTAATCTCATGGAAAATCTATATTACATAGTCCCTTGACTCTGGAGTAAAAGACCTGAGATCAGTTAATTTTCTCGTCACATCCATCTAGTATCTTCTATACAGTGTGGATATCTTATTGTGAACTATAGATATTTAATAATACATGTTCCAGTTTGTTAATGCTGCTCTTTTGCAAAACACCAGAAATGGATTGGCTTTTATAAAGGGGGGTTATTTGGTTACAGAGTTACAGTCTTAAGGCCATAAAGTGTCCAAGGTAAGGCATCAGCAAAGGGTACCTTCACAGAAGGATGGCCGATGGCATTTGTAAACCTGTGTTAGCTTGGAAGGCACAGGGCTAGTGTCTGCTTGCCCCCAGGTTGTGTTTCAAAATGGCATTCTCCAAAGTGTTGCTCTTAGGGCGTTTTGTCCTCTCTTAGCTGCAGCTCCTCTCCAAAATGTCACTTTTAGCTACTCTGAGGTCCTTGTCTCTGAAGTCCTCTGTCTATGGACTCCTTTATACTACTCCCGTGATCCAATTAACACCCACCCTAAATGGTCAGGGTAACACCTCCATGGAAATTATCCAGTCCAATATCTCACTCACAGTTGATTGAGTCACATCTCCATGGAAACTTTCAAAGAATTCCAATCTAATCAGCACTAATAAGTCTGCCCCCAAACATTGCATCAAAGAACATGGAGTTTTGGGGGGCATAATACATGCAGACTGGCACACTACCCCAGTACCTTCCTCACATTCGGTGGTAAAGATGCCTTCAAACTTCGAAAAACTTTCTCCCTCTCTCTCCACTATTCCCTCCCTCCGTCCCTCCCTACCTGTTTTACTTCCCCTTTTTCTTCCTTTCTTCCTTCTACCCATCCTTTAATATATATGTATTTATATATTTAAATCTAAGTAGACTTGTGGAAATTTAGGATTGTATTGAGTGTCTTTATCCTTTAATGCTTGTTTGATTCAGAGTTCTTATTGGGGCATTTGGACACTCCAAACTTTGTACTATGTGGAGTTACTATAGTTGTGCCTGAGCATAATAAATATTGAGATAAAGTACATATTTATTATAAATAATTTTTCTCATACTTGTTTATAAAATAGTGAATTACATATATGTTTATATTTGTTATGTTTTCTTTAGATTCTGTTTCAGTATGGTTAAAGAACATGTTAGAGCTGATTGGTTTGAGAACGACTGGTTTCACTTAATGTCAGTATTTCTACATACGGACTAGTTTCTTTAACTTGTATCTCAAGTCAAAAAAAAATTGAATTAAGTAAGAAACAAGGTGACCTGGAGTTATATTGAGCATAGGCTTTGTTGTTATTGTGTTTTGATAGGAATTTACTTACAGAAGTACAAATTTTAGTTTATATCAAACTCCAAAAGATCTTCTGCATCTCTGACACTTTGATGTATAATTGCAGCAGGAAGCCCTAAAGAAGGGCTTATTTTTAATCTTATCAGCTTTTGCGGTTTTAAAGTCATTAGAATTTGTGTGTGAACAAATTCTTCATGTTTAATAATTTAAAAATCTAATTTTACTTCTGCTTCCTTTGGAACTTATTAAGGAGTTTTACTTATTAAGGGTGCCATGAAATCATATGCTTTTTATCTGTGGGGATCTATTTGAGATTCCTAAAATGGTTCACAGCCCAAACAAGTTTAAATACTATTTTGTTTGTTTGTTTGTTTTTTGTGGGTGATTTTAGGAATGTCTGGTAGAAATTTACTTTTACTTGAGATGCAAAATGTATGATAAGCAATTAACACAGGTTTCCTGTTTATTTAATTTTTTAAAATCCTTGTAAAAATTACAGTTATATTTTAGGGTGCAAACAACCTGTCTTCAATATTGTTTCTGGCATTAAAATGATACAGTCACAATATAAAGTTTCTCTATTACAGGAGAGTGCATGTTTAGGAGGAAATCTTTGAAAATATTTTTCCTTCCCCCCTCTGCTCCCCAACCTGTATATTCTCATCTCTTCAGTTGGGTATAGGGAATACCTGTTGGTGGTACTTAATGAATTAAGAGTTCTAAAAATAGAGGGAGCTAGGCACCAAGTAAAGAAAACATACTTGAGACTGATTCTGGTTAAAAGATAGAGCAGATTATCATTTCTCTCATTTAATAGATGAGTAATATATATGTCATTAAGTTTAATATGCCAAATGTGCCAGTATTATTTTTATGTAGACTCTGAATTAAAACTACACTTTCTTGACTTTCAGTGGTTGTTTTAGTACTCCATGCTCTTTCCTATAAGTGTATAGTATAGCTGAAAGACTCTTTCCTTCTTAAATCTGATTTTAATTGGTGCCTGTCAGATGCTTTAAATTAAGTTTTTTTCTTACTGATTCATGAGTTGTACTCTTGTGCTTTTTTAACTTAATATTTTACACTTACACATTTAATAACTTTTCTCTATAAGCATTCTTTAGTGTAAGAATGATAATTTTTAGCTATCCATGTTTGAAATAAAAATGAAGTAGCTAAAATGGTATGAAAGAATGAGATAAGAAATAATTAACTTTTTCTTTAACAACTAGAAGTTACAGAGCCACTTTTCATGTTCAAAGAAAAGAGATTTAACTTAAATGGGATATTGTATCAAAGACATTGTTTTAGTTTATAGGAAAAGATTCTGATGATGAAGACCATCAATAAGAGCCATGAAAGGAGATGTATTCTGTATTTGAAGGTTTTTAAGAAGAAGGAAGCCAGTTATATGTCTGAATAGCACTGATACATATTTAAGTCAATCTTCAGGATCCTTACTATAATGTAAATTCATTGTATTATTCTTTTTCCCTTCTCCAGCCCTCCTCTCAGTATTTTTCCTCATACTTACCAATTTCACAGGATATTCAGTTCTTTTAATATCTTCCAAAAGAAGAGGTTCCTTTAGAATAAATGGTATGGGACTTTGAGAAGGAAAGAGAAATCTACTGTTTTAGTAATTTGTGTAACTTTTCAAACAATGGCTTGATTAAATTTCATGTTTGATGTGGGATAGAATAAAGATTAATTGTAACATCTGTTGTTCCACAGGTACTGTGAGAATAGAGATGTTTCGAAATATGCAGAATGCAGAAATCATCAGAAAAATGACTGAAGAATTTGATGAGGTATAGCATTCCAATATTGGTACAAATTGCCTATTTATATTTTTAAATTGTGAATCTGTTGATTATTTCCAGTTGGTTTTGATTTGGAGTTTAGCATAAGGGAACATATACTGTTTTCTTGTTTGTAGGATAATTCATGCTACTAAATTCAAATTTAATGATCTTTGAGGTTTTGATTACATTGCATGGAGGCTGCATTGAATATGACTGATAAGGATAAGAGAATTAGTGGTCTGCAGTAGAAGTTGATTCTTAATATTCATTCTTGAAGACCTTCTCAAATCCCCAGATTTATAAATACATCTCTTTAAGTTTCATGTTCTATGGAATGCTAGTCACACTGAATGCTTTAAAGAAGAAAGAATTTGGAAGTTAAAGAAGTCTGAATAGGGCTTCATATTATACCTCATAGAGATTGTCAAAATACATTATATTTAAAGCTCTGAGAAATCCTAGTGGAGAAAAACTTCTTTAACTTTATTTAACCCAAAATTTCCCAAAATTGTTTTACATGCATCCTTCCCTGCCTCCTTTTTTTTTTTTTTTCATTGCTTGTCTTCATGAAGTAGTCACCTTTTCTATTTTCCCTGAAATATTCTCTTCAGCAGTTTTACACTGATTGTAATTGCTGAAACACAATTTTATTTCAGTATTGTATTTATGATGAATTCATTCTTGTCATGTTTTAGGCCACCATCAATTTTAACATTCTGCCTTTCTCATTTAAATAAAATTTCTGTTATCTAGTAGATGTTGCTCTTTCTCGACTTTCAACATTAACAATAAAGATTGGTTTCTTCTGGTTCCATTCTTCCAGGGGTGGGGGACTCAGGTTTTTTATTACTTTTAATTGAAAAAATTAACACAAACAGTAAAAACTGTGTGAAAGTGAATACAAACTGAGAAATGTAAAGGAAATGCTAACGATATATTAGAAGAAAGATCAAATTATGAAAGGGAAAAAACCACCTGATTATATGAATTGATGTAGAAAAGGCATTTGACAAAACTCAGCACCCTTTATTGATAAAAACACTTAGAAAACTAGGAATAGAACAAAACGTCCTCCACATGATAAAGGGCATCTATGAAAAACCCACAGGTAACATCATACTCAGTGATGAAAGACTGAAAGCTTTCCCCCTAAAATCAGGAACAAGACAAGGATGCCCATTGTTACCACTACTGTTCGACATTATATTGGAAGTTCTGGTTAGAGCATTTATACAAGAGAAAGATATAAAAAGCATCCAAATTGGAAAGGAAAATGTAAAATTTTCCCTATTTACAGATGACATGATCCTATATGCAGAAAATCTTGAAAATCCCACAGCAAAGCTTACTGGAATTAATAAATTAAGAATAGTGGCAGGGTATAAGATTAACATCAAAAATCAGTTGTGCTTCTGTGTACTAGGAATGAACAATCTGACGAAGAAATCAAGATTAAAAATGCATTTACAATAACAACTAAAAGAATGAAATATTTAGGAATAAATTTAAGGAAGGATGCAAAGGACTTGTACACAGAAAACTATGAGACTGCTAAAAGAAATTAAAGAAAATATAAATAATTTGTAAGTCAATCCATTATCATGGGTTGAAAGACTAAATATTTTTAGTATGTCAATTCTACCCAACGATTTTACAGAATCAACACAATCTCAATCAAAATTCCAGCAGCCTACTTTGCATAAATGGAAAAGCTAATCATCAGATTTATTTGGAAGAATAAGGAGCCTCAAATAGCCAAAAACATCTTGAAAAAGAATGAAGTAGGAGGACTCAAGCTTCCTAACTTTAACACATATAAAGTTACCATAGTCAAAACAGCATGGTACTGGCATAAAGATAGATATACTGATACATGGAATCAAATTGAAAGTTCAGGAATCAACCTTCACTTGTATGGTCAACTGATTTTTGAAAAGAAGGCAAGGAAAACTCAATTGGGAAAAAATAGTTTCTTCAACAAATGATGCTGTGAAAACTGAATATCCACATATGTGCAAAAGAATGAATATGGACCCCTACCTCACACCAGATTGAAAAATCAACTTAAAATGGACTTAGACCTAAATATAAGTGCCAGAACTATAAAACTGCTAGAAGAACATGTAGGGAAACAGCTTCAGGATTTCATGTTAGACAGTGGTTTTTTATGCTTATACCCAAAGCACAAACAACAAAAGAAATAGTAGATAAATGGTTTCTCATTAAAATTAAAAACTTTTGTGCTTCAAAGTACTTTTAACATGAAAGTAAAACTACAGCCTACACAATGGGAGAAAATATTTCTAAATCACATATCCAGTAAGAGTTTATTATTCTGAATATGTAAAGAATAAAAAGACAACCCAATTTAAAACTGGACAAAATATGAACAGATATTTCTTCATAGAAGATATACAAATAACCAAAGAGCACATGAAAAGGTGCTCAATGTCTCTAGCTATTAGGTAAATGCAAATGAAAACCACAATAAGATACCATTTCACATATATATGAGAATGGCTACTATTAAAAACAGAAAATAGTAAGTGTGGAGAAATAGGAATACTCATTCATTGTTGGTGGGAGTGTAAAATGGTGCAGCTACTATAGATTAGATTTTGGTGAGTCTTTAGAAAGTGAAGAATAGATTTTCCATATGACTTGGCATTCCTACTTCCAGGTATATATCTGAAGATGTATTAACCCAAGTATCCATCAACTGATTAATGGATAAATAAAATGTGATATATATATCACCAGTGGAATATTATTTCAGCCCCAAAAGGGCTGAAGTTCTGATACATGTGATTATATGGATGAACCTGGAAGAAAGCATGCTTAGTGAAATAAGCTGGACACAAAAGGACATATATTGTATGACCTCACTGATAAGAAATAATTAGAATGAGCAAACTCATAGAGGTAGAATCTAGAATATCGGTTATGAGAACATGGGGTAGGGATAGGAAATGAGTCATTGCTAAAATTGTACAGAGTTTCTGTTTGGGTTGATTGTATAAAGCAAAGCCGTCTTAAAAGAAAGGGGTTGATGAAGAAACCTTGAGGGCACTACTATATCGAGTGAATTAAGACAGACACATAAAGGCAAATATTGCAGGATCTTACTGATATGAACTAATTATAATATGTAAACTCAGACATGGATCTCACTGATATGAACTAATTATAATATATGAACTCAGACATGAAATATAAGTTACCAGGATATAGAATGAAGCTAAAGAAGGGGGAGTGTTTGCTTATGATGAGCAGAATGTTCAACTAGGGTGAACTTAAACATTTGGAAATGGACAGGGGTGATGGTAGCATGTTGTGAGAATAATTAACAGTGCTCAAAGGTGTGTAAAGGTGGTAGGAAGGATAAACTCAGAATCAGGCATGTCACTAGAAGGAAAGTTGGAGGTTAAAAGATGGAAATGTATAAAACAGTGAATCTTGAGGTGGACACTGTCTGTTATTAACTGTACAGATATTAGAAATCTCTCTCACGAACTAGAACAAATGTATGACAGTATAACTAGAAGTTAATAATAGAGAGGCATATAGGAAAAAATGTATACCTATTGCAAAGTGTTCTTAGTATTATTTTAACATTCTTTCATCAACAGTAACAAATGTACTATACCAAAACTGTGAATCAATAACGGAAGGGGTCAGTGGTTAGGGGTATGGGAGGATTTGAGTTTCCTTGTTTTTTGTCTTTATTTCTTTTCTGGAGTAAGGAAAATGTTCTAAAAATTGAAAAGAAAATTAATTGTGATGGGTGCCTATGGTATCATGGGCAATTGATTGTACACTTTGGATCTTTGGATAGTTGTATGGTATGTGAACAATCTCAATAAAAATATATATATATATATAAAAGACAGGACTGTACAATACAACAATGGACCCTTTTAATGATTGACTATAGTTCAGAGTATAATTATAAAAATGTTCTTTCATAAATTGTAACAAATGTACCACAGTAATGCAATGTGTTAATAATAGGGTGGTACATGGGAACTTTGTATGTTATGCATGGTTTTTCTAAAGATCTACAACTTAAAAAAAAACGAGGGCATGGTTAAGACATCCCTAGATGAAAAATAGCTGAGCGGAGTTCATTACCACTAGCCTGGCCCAAAATAAGATGATAAAGGGGTTCTGCAGGTTCTTGATAGGAAAGGACAATAGACAATAGATTGAAGCAGCATGAAGAAATAAAAAACTTCATGCCGGTGTTATTGTAATTTTGGTTTATATCTCCACTTTTTACTTCCTGCTGGGTCTAAAAAGCAAATGCATAAAATGTAATGGTACATTGGTGGTTTTGGACTCAATGTATAAAAATGTATTTTATGACAAGAAGTACAGCATGATAGGAATATGGAGTGGTATAGGAATGTAGTTTTGTATACTCTTGAGATTATGTTGTTATCAAAGCACAAGAGATAGTTTTAGCTTTAGGATGTTATATTTAAGCCTCATGGTGTCTACAAAGTCAATATTGGAGAATAGGCAGGCTCATAGAGATAGAAATGATAGTATAGGTTTCCAGTGACATGAGGGTCAGGAGACATAGGGAGTTTATGCAAAATGGGTGTAGGGTATCTGTTTAGGTTTAGTGGTAGAGGGTAGTGAGGGTACTGGAGTATGATGATTGTGATTAATCCCACTGAATGGTATGATTGTGAGTGGTTGAGATGGGAAAGCTTATATGTTGTATATAAGTACCCACAATTAGAAACAACAAAAAAGAAAGAGCAACTAAAGAGACAATGCCAATTAAAGCAATACTTGATCATGGATGGGATCTAACAAGGGAGGAGAGCGGGTTAAAAAGGGCATTATTGAAACATGATAAAATGAAATATAGACTGTCAGCTTTATATCAGCATAAAATTTCTTGTACTTGATAACTGTACCTAAGTTGATATATAAGTGAATATCCGTGGTCTTAGGAAATGTACCTGGCAGTGTTATGTGTTCAGGGAGCATGGTGTACATAACCTACACTGAAGTGTTAACAAAATGGATTGATAAATAGATGGATGGATAGATAGCTATATGGGTTGATGGACTGATGAACAGATTGAATAATAAGGCAAACATGACAAAATGTTAAAATTGATAGATCTGGGTATTTAGAGGGATTGGGTTATGTTGGAGTTCTCTGTATGAAGTTAACTGTCCTATAATTTGGAAAGTATTTCAAAATAAAAAGTTAAAAAAAAGTGGCCAAGGATTTTGATCTAGATTAAATGTTTTTAGGTTGTTTTAAATCTTTCCATTATATCCTCTGAAGACAAACACTCTCATTTTGAAAGATGCTTAAATCATGTAGTCATGAAGCCACAGTGTGACTCAGCAATGGCATTTGTATCAATGAGTGCTAGATTAAGTCCCCATCTGTATTATTAAGGATTGACTATGTATTAAGATTATTATTACACCTATGGTAATTTCAAAATTTTTATCCTTCAGTTTTGTAACATATCTGCAAAACGTGATTTTACAACAGAGTACATGGATCACATTTATATTTGTTAATAATTATTAAGACCTAGTAAATGATTAACTAAAGCCAGCTATAAAAAATTCTGTATCTTTTCCCTTTTTTCCACTGTATTGTGTAGTCCTATGTTTCATCTTGTAATTTTTATTCTAGTAACATACGTATGACCCAAAGTTTCCCCCTTCAACTACATTCACATATACAATGCAGTGCCCATAACCACACTCAACAATGTTGTGCCACCAACATCACCATCTACCTCCATAAACGTTACAATCAACCCAAACAGAAATTCTGCACAAATGAAGCACCAACTCACCATTCCCTACCCCGAACCCAATCCCTAGCAACCTATACTCTTTGTTTACAAGGGATAAATTTATTTTCGTGCTCAAGAAACATATTTTGAACACTTAATATAGGCCTTAACTTTTAGTTGGGAACTGTATTTAGAGAGATCAACAAGGTAACAGCTCTGGCAGTGATGAGCTTATGTTCTAAATGGGGAGAGAGCGGTGTAAGATAATAGCATTAATATCATGACAAGTTTAATAGTTGAGGAATATACAAGACTCAGTGAGAGCACAAAGGAGTGAATTGATTATCTGAGGTTTGAGGGCTTCACAAAACATTTAGCCCTAGAACTAGGTTTTTAAAAATGAATACAAGTTCATCAGAAAAAAACAGGAAGGAGATACTGGGCATATGGAGTTTAGGATGTAGAGAAGGAAACTGGGATATGAAGCTGGAGGGAGTGAATCTGAGGCCAGGTTATTGTGAGCCTTGTAAACCAGACTGAGATTTTTATTTTAATGCTAATAAGTAAGCCTTCTCCAAAACATTGTTGTGCTCCTCAGTATACTAATTATGCTATGGGAATCCTCTCTGCTCTACAGTCTTACCTGTCTCCCTCTCCAGTGTCCCAGTCTCAAGAGTTGGGAGGATTCAACCCAGCCCTTTCAGTTCCTCCTTGGTCTTTTGAGGGCTCAGTGATACTAGCAATAGTAGATACTGTCTGGGATAAATTCTGGAGATAGAAAAATGAGTAAGATATGAGCTTTGAAAATTATAATAAATTTCTTATGGCATTGCCTCGTAGAATTTCTTTTTCCAAATATATTTTTGCGTCGTTTCTTAGTTGGTATTTCTATGACTCTCTTGGCCAAATAAGTTCTGTTAAAAATTTTGAGACTTTTAATTTCTTGATGTTTTAGAAAGATGAGGCTTTGCATAACTGGAAGAACTAGCTTAGATTTAATTAGAAGCGGTCTTAATGTAAAGAGTAATTTCACTTTAATTGCATTATGGCAGTCAGCCAAAATAATCTACCGAAATAGTTGTTCTTTGTGGTTATTCTTTGATGTTAAATGCATGACAGAACTTTGAAAGATTATTTTTATATAGTTGAACTAATTGGTCTTTTATGACTTCTGGCCTTTGTATCATATTTAGAAAAAAAAATCTTTCTCCCATGTTGTCATCTGTTACTTTTATGGTTTAATTTTTTAAGTGTTTTGATTCATTAGGGGAATATATTTTGGTGTAAGTCACAATATATATCTTTATTTTTTCTAATGGACAGCCAGGTCACCCAAAATTATTTACTACACAACTCATCTACCCCACTGGTTTGTAATTCTCCTTTCTCCTCTAACAGTGGGAATGCATTTCTCTGTTAGAAACAGAAAACCTTACTAAAATGGCTTAAATTCACAGAAGGTTTTTTGTTTGTTTCATACATAATAAATATGTGAGTGGACAGTACATGACTTGTACTGAAGCTCAACAGGGCAATTCCAGATCTAGAACTTCTCTGCCCTTCTCCTCTACCATTCTTCCTCCTCGTATTTGTCCTGTCATGGTTATAAGGTGGCTGCTGAATATCCAGCACATTTGAGTTCTAGAGCAATGAAAGGGGGAAGGTACAAAAGGCTGAAGAGATCGTTGTAGTCTAGTCTGTCCCTTTAAAAAGGCTTTTTTAGAAACACCAATAGCAAATTACATGTTTTTCCTCATATATTTCCTGCATGTTATTTTCTAGGCTATTAATATATCCTGTCATTGATTGTTCTTTCCTTCAGTTCATCAACTGAATTGTTTAATTAGGAAATCAAGTATTTTGAGTTCCCAGGGTCTTTTGTTTTTGTTATTGTTTTGGTGCTGCCTTTGAATCTTCTGAAATATACTTATTTTTAAAATGGTTTTTTTAATTAGAGAATTTGTAAGTTTATAGAAAAATCATACAGAAAATACGGCGTTCCTTTACCTACTCCCCCTTCCCCCAGCAGTTTTCCCTGTATTAGCACTTTGCGTTAGTGTGGTACTTTCGTTACATTAAATAGAAGAATATTATTATAATTGTTTTATTAACTACAGTTCATAGTTTACATTAGAGCTCACTGTGTACACTTATTTTTTTTATTCAAGCTTTCCTGCATGCTTATTGTTCTGCCTGTCCTTCTCCCTTGCTTTTGGGTCTCTCTAATTGGATTGTTTTCTTTGTAGCTTCTTTGGGGTCCAGGTCTTGTTTTTTTGGAGCACAGAATGGCTGAATCTCTCAGTTGGTATAAAGTAAGAGGAGCTTTATCCTAGTGGGCTTTTGTGATGTAGATGCAGCGGGGAGGCTGCTAAGATAACTTTAGGAAGCCCTGCTGCTCTACTCTCCTTTTTATCTACTTTCCCCATTCTACCCCCACACTCTAGTCTCAAGAACTGGCAAGATTTAGCCAGCCCCTTCAGTTCCTCCTTGATCTTTTGAGGGCCAGTGAGTCCCACAACACTTATGTAGTACCGACGCTGACTTTCTCATGGGCCTGTGAATGCCAAGTTCTTCCTAATCTCTGCTTTCTGCTCCTTGCTTTTATCATGTCCTACTTATCACATTTGCTGTCTTTCCTGGGACACCAGCAGAACTCAAGGCCTAACTTACCACCCAATTTTCCCAACAGTAGTTTGTCCTAGAAAAGGCAAAAAGCCACAAATTAAGAATATTCAGATAACTATATTCATAGTATTCTCTCTGCCTTGTGAATTTCCATTTCTCTACCAAAATGCTTAGGCTATAGTTGGTGGGAAACCTTTAAAATTTTGAGTTGAGTTCAAATGTTATTTTTGTGTTTTAAACAAGATGACATATTCTGGTGATACCAAGAACCAATATTAGAATTTCTCCAATAAGTTAGTTTTTGAAAAGTTAATAAATCCTTTCAGTAAAAATGAATTAAAAGACAGTTCTTAGTAAAATTGGAAGAAAATGTGGTTGGAGTTTTAGAAGTAGTTTTTCAGGCTGCTCTGACAAATATTACACAATGAGTTGGCTTTAAACAATGGGAATTTATTGACTCAGGGTTTTGAGGTTAGGAGAAGTCCAAAATTGAGTTGTCAGCAAGTCGATACTTTCTCCCCCAAACCTGTAACTCTCTGGTGCTTGCTGCCTGCGATCCTTAGGATTCCTTGGCTTGTATCCCTTCCTCATGTCTCTCTGTGATTTCTTCTTCCTTCTCTTTTGGTTTCCAATGACTTCCGGCTCCTCCCTGCAGCTTTCTGTGATTCTGCTGCCAGTTCCGTTCTCTTTTTAGGGCCTTCACTAATGAGGATTAAGACCGACTTCATTCACTTGAGCCATACCTCAATTTAAAATAACATCTTCAAGAGATCCTGTTTACAGTGGGTTCACACCCACAGGAATGTAGATTAAGATAAAGAACTTGTCTGAATTGGGGTGCATAATTCAATCTAACTCAGATGTGAAAGGTTACTTTTGGACTTCTCAGTGAAGTGCTTATACTTTTTCAATTCTTAAAAATTCAACTTAAAGAAGTTGAAAGATGCTCTGAGACTGGTGTCAAATTTAATGTGATGTGAATTCAGTGACAAATATCTTTTCTAGTCTTAAATTCATTAATTTTTCAAAATATTTGTACTGCAAAGTATCTCAACTAGAACAAGAACATAACAAGCCTGAAAGTTTTGTTTTGAATGAGTGTCTAAGAACAACAAAGTAAATACTGGTACTAAATAATTTTGAGCATTTTAAGAATTAAGTAGTTATGATAGATGAAATCAACAAAAAAAATGATAAAGAAATTAGTACAGCTGTGAAAGTTACCTTCTGGCTTTATCCGCATCTACTTGGAGAAAAAGGATACCTATATAGGTAGGAAGGAAAAAAAAACTTTGATTAAACTGGTACATATGTCATACTTAATTTGTTCTTTATCTCCTTTTTAGGACAGTGGTGATTATCCTCTTACCATGCCTGGACCTCAGTGGAAAAAATTTCGTTCAAATTTTTGTGAATTTATTGGAGTCTTGATTCGACAGTGTCAGTATAGCATAATTTATGATGAGTATATGATGGACACAGTAATCTCCCTTTTGACTGGTTTGTCAGACTCCCAGGTCAGAGCTTTTAGGCATACAAGTACCCTTGCTGGTAAGTAACCAACAATTTATTTCCTTTTTATTTAGCTTTGTGAAATATGCTTTATTCTAATTAAAGTTTCCTTAAATTGACAAATAATTTAAACTAATCACTGTGCTCCTGAAAAATAGCATTTTTCCTCAAATTAATCTGAATGGTTTGTGCTATCTCTAGGTAAAATGTATTCCTGCTTTGATAACTGGCATTTGACAATCTTGAAAATGAAAACTGAAACCTACTGGCCAGTATGAACAAACCTTTCTGAAGGTTTAGTTATTTTCCTATATCCAAAGAAATTTTAGGAGGCCACCAGACCATATTCTTTAGTAAGCCCAAATAATAGTTGAGATTCCAAATTTACAATGTTGTATCTCTACTTAATTACATTGCTTTATTGCTTATTGTTATTTTATATATATATGTGTAAATATTTATTTGTTTATGTATTTGAAAGAAATAATTCCAGCAAACTAATAAGGTGGTAAATCTTTCATTCCTAGTCCTCTAATAACTTAAAATTATGTCTAAACATAATGTTTCTAAAATCAGTTCATTCAAGTAATCAGTAGATAACTGAAGAACTCACAGACTGCAGTTTTCACTTCTGTTTTCATTACTTTAGAATTATCCTGATAACTTCTCAGTCAAGTATATTCATTTTTTCCCTTGTTTTTTTATTGCAAGGTAATTTCATTAATTTAGCAATTGCCCAGTTTTCCCACCATTGCTTTTCTGTGCTTACTTGAAATGACTGTTCTTTTTCATTCATGATACAGAGCGTGTATTTTGTATGTATATATATATGCATACACATATATCTAAATGCTCCCAAATTAGATCCTTTGTAGTATCGGTAAATTTTGTCTATATTCTCTTACTCGTTACCCTGCCAACAAAACAGACTCAGTGTCATTAAATTTCTCATTTATCTAATTTACTTTGAAGCTTTAGTTCCCAAACCTTAGCATGCATCAGAGTCAGAGTCATCTACAGGATTCATTTAAACAGATTGCTGGACCCCACACCCAGAGTTTAGCAAGTGTCTAGGTAATGCTAGTGCTACTGGTTTGGGGACTATACATTGCAAACCTCTGATTTAAAGTCTGTCATTTTCTGGCTTAGAGCTGTTGCTTAAGCCAATATGATAATATTATTTGGAGTTACTCATATTTTCCACTTTTATTTTTCATTCCTTTTTTTAAAAAAATTCAAAATAGTTAATCTGTATTAGTGTATATTACTCTCACTGTATTTCCATATAAAACATGCATGAAATTCATTTTAGTTTGAGAGTGCTTTTTTTCTCATTTTTAGGAAGAGAGAAGATCTTTTATATAATTTTATCTTTTAACAATAGTAAAGTAAAACCATTTATTAGTGAAAAAATTTCTGTACAGAACAAACATCAACACAATGTTGATGAGAGTAACCTCTTCCTCATTATTAGAAAAGGAAGATGTTGTAGCCTGTTGTGCCCTTTTAAAAAGGTACTGTAAAAATACTATTTATTATTCAAAAAATTTAGTCTTTTCTTAATTTCATCTCTTTTAATAACCTTTTGCATTTGGTATTTGTTCTTTTTTCTATTTCCTTTTCATCTTACTTTTTTTTTTTGTACAGTAATGCCCATTTAACTGGTTGTCGGATGGTAAATTCAATGGTTTAAAATAAACAAACAACTTAAACATAAAATAGATATGACTTCTGAATAGCCAAGATTGCTGTCATTAAAGTTAATGAACTTGCCTTAAAACAGAAAGTTATCTTGTTCCCAAGTCTGACAGAGAAGGAGAAGGAGCAAATAATGAAGAGTCAACTTTAAGATCCTATCCTGCTGATGGTATTATGAAATGACAACTCATAACAAAAGAAGAAGACAAAAAAAGTTGTTTATAAATCTCATGATAGAAATCTGGGTCTTCTCTGTGGGGGCAAGGCACCTTTTTTTAATCCAGAAACCTGTGTGAATATCTGCCACATACTGTAAGAACACAAGAGTAGGAGTAATATAGTATGGAAATATATCAGAATATTTCGCCTCTTAAAACAATGTTCCAATTTTCTGAAAAATGCACTTGGATGCATTTATATTTGTCTTTCACTGCCATGTAAATGAAGCATTGCTATATTTTACTGACTTAGTAATGTAATGATCCTTTTCACCTCTCCTTTCTGCTGGCCCATTTTCAGTAAGCTTTATTATTGTTTTGTTTTATCTAACTCTGTATTTATCCCTTTGGTTATCAATATGAGTTAAATTTGCATATGCTTGAATATATTTTCCTTAAGGTCTTTCTCCTATTCATTTTGAGTTGAGTGGTTGGTTCCCCTTTACTTCCTTTTTGTCTCTCTTTCTTCCTACAATTTACCTGTTTGTGACAGCTTTTAAAATTGCTTGGTAAAAGCCATTTTGTTTTTACCTAAGCTCTTTATATGTCATCATCTAACCTATTTTAATTTGAAAGAAGTTTTCAGAATCAAATATCAAGAAAAACAGAAGGTGATATTTCAAAGGATAAAACCTGTTTTTTAGTGTAAATTTATTTCCAGAAATTACTTTAATTCCCATGTGTCTACATTAATGGTTGTATCTCCTAAGGCTTAGTTTCATAAAATGTGAGACATATCAGTCACCTACCTTTCAACAAAGGACATGGGGCTTGCTGAGAACTTAATTTCAGGCTGGACAGTAATTATCCATCTTTTCAGGGTGTTTCTTTTTCTTTTTCTTTTTTTTTCCTTTTTTTTTTTTTTGTTTTTTTTTTTTTGTTTTTTTTTTTTGTTCTCATCTGTGCCTCTTCTTTGTTATTTTATAGTATGTGTGCCAGGGGTAGATTAAAAGATAATCATTTTTATTCACTTTGCAGGACGAGTCTTGGGGACTAGATAAAATGGGCAGGAACATTTAATCCTCTGCTTCAAAGACTATGTGCATGGACAGTTACAAGGCAGTTATGGCCAGATATGATTATCGGCTTTGGAATAAAATGCTCCTTGACATTGCTTATATCTTAGCTGAGAAGAGAGACAATCAGGTTAGTTATTTCGTAGGGTACAGATGTGATGAGCTGCAGAGCTTCATAAGTCATCAGAGTGGTCTTATCAATAGTACTTTTAATATGTTTTCCAAATGCCCACTTTCTTGTTATGAATTAATGTCTCCCTATCTCCCTGTTGTTGGTGTTTGTGCATTGCATTTAATTGTATACTTTTACCACATTTTTATTAAAAGTTTTTGTTACTCTGAAGTTCTTCAGGTCTGTTTATTGCATAATTTTGAGAATAATTACTCTCATTTTTTCATTGGAGGTAAACGGTGCTTTCCTCCCTTTTTTTTTTCAAATGCTTTTATCATTATATTATGTTTTATGCTATACTCTTGTTATTTTTCTCTTAATTGGAACCTTAAAACATATGATCATATTTATTTGACCCATTTTAATAAAGAAGCTTCACCTTGATAGTTTTCATTAACTATTAACCTTCAGAATTAAGTGCCTTTTCTTATTTCTGTTCTAAATACCTATCTTGGTTGACATATTAGAACATAGTTTATGGACTTAATTTATAAAGAAGTACTTTTACATAATTTCTTTTGCTGCTTCTGGTAGATTTAAATTCTGAAGTTGGGCACCTTTTTTTTTCCAATTTGATGAAATTTTCCTATTTTATGAGAAAATGGTTTATTTCAAAATTGAAACTAGGTACTAGTACCTTTGTTTTACCACTTTGTGGTTTCACATTATGAAGACTATTTTATTCTTGAGGAATCTATTTTTGAGAATTATAGTTATCTTTCATATTTGTAGACATTTGCTTTTAAATGCATTCCATTACTTTACAAATTGTTAACTTCAGGTTTTTATTAGATGGCAATTTACAGAATGAGTAATGTTGGTTTAACTTTATTTTTTGATATTTTCTTACCATCATAATTTTCTAAGATGTTACAAAGAGTTATACTGGCTACCTCTCGTTTTTAAGGTGAAGATGCTAATTTTTAAAAGGGGGGAGGGGGTTGGAATACAAAATTTGTATTAATAATGGCATGGTGATTGATTCTATTCTACTTTTTTCTAAAATGATTTTTGGTAAAATTTTGAAATGTGGTTAAGAGCATCATATGACAGTCCAGTGGCTTCATAAGACTGGAAGCCAGTCTTCATCAGAAGTATTTTAACAGTAGGTCACTCTCAGCCTCTTGAAGAAGTAGACATTTCTTTTTACCTTTTCATTTGAAAGTTTTTATGTTGACATATGTTTGATTTTATGTTAATATATGGTTCATTGTTGATTTATATTTCTTACCAGGTCAGCACTTCTGGACTTTTCCTTTGAGGAAAGATATGTCATGTGAAATTGCTTTTTTGTTTTATCATATGATGCTAACAATCATTTTGCTTCAGAAAATTGACATCTGTTTTCTTTAGTTTTCATTTGCCAAAATCATAAATATAGTGGTTGATAGAATGGGTTCTGGAGCCAGACTGTCTGAGTTCAGATTCCCCTCTGCCTTTTACTAGCTGGGTAACCTTGGGTAAGTCTTCAACTTACTGGTGAAAATTTCTTCCTGTGCAACATGTGACAGGTAATGGCAGCTACCTGATATTAAAACAGATCAGAAGTCTTTGGAACAGTGCCTGGCCTTTAGTATCTTGCTGCTGTTGTACTGTAAAGATAAGAAGAGCTTATGGTGTTTCACAATATTTTCCTTCATTCATATTTTTACTCAATTTGTTGAGCACATACTCTATTTTAGGTAATGATAGACATGGTAAGTGGGAAATCAGAAATAAGCAAGTAAATAAACGAACTAGATCTTTTGAAAACTGTTATTGAGGAAACTAATCGCATGCATTTTCCTTTTACTGGTCTTTAGTTCTCAGTACCCAAGTTCTAATTGTAATTCAATAAGTAATTTATAGCTCTTATTTGGGCAGATTATTATAGCTTCTAAGGTTAGGATCTGAACTTTAGGTCAATTTGGCTTCATCAAAAAACAGGCCATAGGGTATAAATAATCTGTCTTCCTTCTTTATATTTTTCTTTTCTTATTTATTTTTTCTTTATTCATCTAGAGTTTTGCCTCATCCTTGCTTTGTAATTTTACCATTGTGTGTTTTACTTTATCACCTTTGTCTTTCTTAACCCTCCTCTAAATGTAACTCAGTTTTCTAGGGTTTGAATAGTAGCTTTTAGTGTTCTTGTGGGATTAATGCTCAATTTAGGACAAATCTGCAAATACCACTGTATCTTAAAATTGTACCTGTAATGTACAGTGAAGTATTAACTTTAACAATATAATTACCCTTTTTGAATCTGTGAATACAGGTCTAGAGTAATTTTTAAAGCTTTCTAACTAAGAACTATCATTTCCTTGGATTTATTTCTTTCTCTCCTCAGGTCTGAAAATCAGCTTTCTTTTGGGAACCATGATTTGTTAAATCACTTTATAAACATTACCCATCTCCTGTTTATTAACTTGGTGATCTTGGACAAGTCACTTACTTCTGTTCCTAACTTTTCTCATCAGGACAATGTTGATATTAATAGTTCTATCTTACAGGAGTGTTGTGAAATTTAAATGAAATAATTCATGTTAAATGTTTAACATGTACAAGTCACTCAGTGATCGTCTGATTTAGAAACAATACAGAGAATGACAAAGCTTATTTGGCTTAGTTCTATAGAGGGCAGAGAACTTGAGAAAATTCTTCATGGATTAATTTTGTTTTTCATTAACATTTTTCTATAGTTTTGTACCCATAAAATTGCATGTAGTACTTACAGGGAAGTTGGAAAATAAAAAAATACAAAAATTAAAATTAGCCATAATCATGACAATGCTGTAACAAGTTGGTGTTTCCATTAAGTCTCTTTTGTCATATGCATATTTGTGAGAATTTTTTTTAAACAGTATAATGTTATAAACAATTTTGTGGCAAACACTTTTCTGTGCTTTAAATTTTTTATAACTGTATTTTAAATGGCAGCCTTATTTTCAATTATTTAGATGTCTGTCCATGTCTGTCCTTTAATTTATTTAAGTTTCCTGCCATTGTTTGGTTCCTTTGTCTTACATTGCATCCTCTGTCATGTCTCTCACTCTTGCTCTCTCTTCTAATTAACTGTCTCCTTTTGGTGCAGCATATTTTCCAGTAGTTTCCTGAGAAAAAAAGGTATTGGGAAAGAATATATTTGAGACTTTGCATGCCTGAAAAATGTATTGCATCCTCATATTTAATAGTCTTACCTAAAATAGAATTCATCATTGAAAATAACTTTCTTTAGAGTTTGTCCTCTAACTTTTCAGTGTTTGCTGCTGAAAAGTCCAGTACCATTTTGGCTTCTGATTCAGATCCTGTTTCTTATCTTGAAAAAGCTTTTAGACTTTTCTCTTTATTCCTGATATTCTGCAGTTTCATGTTAATATACCCTAGTTTCGGTGTGGTTTTTCCCATTCTTTATACCTGTGTACCCTTTCTTGAATACCTATTGACTGAATGTTACTCTCTTGACCTCAATCTTGAGTTTCAAAAAAAAAAAAACAAATCCAGAGTTTCTTATTTCTCTTCTATTTTCCATTTTTTTTTAGCCATTTTGTTTACTTTCCTTCTGTATCTTCAACTTTACTGAATCTGATTTTGACTATCATTTTAAATTTCTTAGAGTTCTTTCTCATTCTCCAGGTCTTTTGTATAGCATTCTATGTTTCGTGAATGCAATGTCTTTCTTATTTCTTTGATAATGTTAACTATTCCTTTGAACTTTTCTTCTGCTCCCTGCTCTAATCTCTTTTCTTGTGATTCTCTGCTTTCTTTCTCTTTCATGTTGGAAGCTTCCTCAAATATTTCTTTGTGGGCTCTCTATTAATAGAGAGTGAGACACTAAAAAAAACAAAAAGCTGATTTCCTCAAGCGTGTGCATGCACGTGTGTGTGTGTTGTGGTTGACAGGGTGAGAGTTGTCTTTGGCTTCTAGATTGGTGCACTTTACTGTAGGGTAGTCTGATGGTGAGCTAGCATTTCATTGTAGACTCTCAGATGTTAGTATCAATATTTTCCCTGGGAAAGTTCAGCTTCTATGCAGAAGGATCTTCCAATTAATGTTGGGCACTGGTTGACATTTGGGAATTGGGCAGAGTGATGGAAAACTCAGGAAACTTTGCACTTCACACACATGTCCCTCCTCTATGTCTGTTGACTTCAAATTTCTGGTTTTTCTCCAGGGAATAAAGTTCTGGACATCCAGGATGTTTGTGTGGTGGAGAAACTGCCTAACTGCATAGGTTAGAGTGGAGATTTGGGGGATTTAATTGCTTTTTGTACAGACTTTGAAATAGTACTCATATTCAGACCTTTACCCCATCTTCTGTGGAACCTCATGATTCTAATTCCTGAGTCCTTCTTTTTCTTTATAGGTATAGTTGTCATGCTTTCTCCACTCTTTGGTTTGGTTGTTACAATCTCTGCTCACCCATTTGGTTTCCCTATTCATATTTTGTGGTTTGGGGTTACAAGTATTTTCTCTCTTCGTGGAAGATGAAAATTCTTTTTCCTTGTTATTTTGGTTGGGTTTTTTGAGAGAAAAAGGAATTGTTTAACTCTTTATTGTTTGGAAACTGTAGCCTTGTTTAAATAAACTTTTTAAAACTGAACAAATTTACAAAATAAAATAAAATATAAATAAAATTATAATATAAAATAATATAAAATAAAAAAAATCTAATTTGTTCTGTTATCAGAAATACTTCTAGGGTGTATAGTAATAGTTGGTTTTCAAAAGTATTGTAGATCTCACTAAACAGAAATAAAATTTTTCAGTGTTCACACTTAAGTGCAAATTACTGGATGTTGATTTAAACATTTGTGTCTACAATCTTAATTTCAAGCATCCCATTTTCTACTGACCATCTCCTTTTGTTCCATTGTTTTTCCTCAGTGTCCCCAACTCCAGTAATGTTTTTCTTCTCCTGGGACTTCAAATCCTGTGACACTGTTCTGTTTTGCTGTTCTTCATACCTTTTATGTTCTCAGTACCTTTACTTTTCCAGCTTAGATTCCATCATCCTTTATAATTAACATGTCCTTCATATCCTCACCTTCCTTGCCTCACTTTCTCTCCATCATACTATCTAGGAAAACCCGAAATCTCCACCTGCTCCTTGCCTGCACCAGAGTAGCTGAAAGTGTTTGGAGAAAAACACTTAACCAGAATGTCTGGGCTTTACATTTTTTCTCCACTGAAACTTTTCTAGCAATACTATTACAGTATCCATGCCATGAATGCTTCCGCTTTCTTAGAATATTATTTCATATCTTCACTCCTCTTCTTTACACTCAGCTGATTATCTTGCTTCCTTAATAAAGGCAGCAAGAAGAGAATCTTTTGAGAATTAAACCTACATTTAACTGTAGACCTTTTCATTACAGTGCTCCCTATCTAAAATCCTTACCCTTGTACAGTGGATTCCATCAGTAGTCACCTACTCAAGAACTTTGCTCCTCATGTTTGTTCTCACTCTCTTCTGACTTCAAACACTCCTCCCTTTTTGAATGGTAATTCTTATATACTGATATGCTATAAAAGCTCCTGCCTTTTAGAAACTCTTTGTCGTTCCCTCATACCCCTCCAGCAACAATCTCATTTCTCTCCTTTTTATTAAAACTTCTCAAGGAATTGTTTATATTCATGGTCATCACTCACTCTGCTTTTATTTTCCTTGAACCTACTGGAGTCATGTTTCTTTCTCTGCCACTTCACTGTCTCTGCTGTTATCGAAGACAACAGTTACATTCTTATTGGCCTAATCATTGGACAGCTCTAGGTCTTTTATCTTCCTCTCTCTTTAAACACACAGCTACTACTTTCTTCTTGAAATACTCTCTTCATTTGTTTTCTTAGAAAGTTAAGTGGAAATACTGGTTATCCTGGGACTCAATCTTCAGACTTTTTTTTTTTTTTTCCTCAGTGAATAAAGTGAAAACCAGTTCCATGCTTTTATTATTTTTATTTAAAATATTGATGGTGGGAGAGAGAATACAGTCACATGATTTAAAATTTAAAGTGATAAAAGTTGTGTGGCTCTCAGACCAAATTTTCTTCCCTGAGCCAACCAAAGTTTCCAGTTTCATATATATCTTTCCAGAGGTGTACTATGCATATATTAGCAAATACTGAATATGGTGTAGTGGTTAGGAGCTTGAACTATGGAGTATGACTGTAGTCAAATTCTATCACTTAGATACTAGCTGTGTAACCGTGGGTTAAGTCTCTTAGTTCATCTGTACCTTAGTTTTTTCTTATGTAAAAAGAGAATAAGAATACAGAACATCATAGGTTTGTGAGGTATAAATGTATAAGTAATTGGCACATAAAAATAATTAACATTACTTCTTTTTGTGCAAATGATACATGCACAGTGTCGAATATCTTGGTGAACTTTCTGTACACAAAATCATGCCTAATTTTTGTCTGATGATTGAATAATTATCCACTGAAGGCTGTATCATCCAGTTTTATGGTTTTTAGTACCAAATCTCTTTGATGATGGCTTCCACATGTATATCTACTAGGCATCTCCAATCATCTCTGACCATCCTTGCCTTTTGTAGTCTATAAAATCTTTCTGACTCTACCTCTAGTATATACTTCACATCTAATCATTTCTCTCTATCTTTTGCTAACATCTTAAAACCAAGCCAGCATCGCTTTACTTCTCAAGGCCAAAAACTTGAGAATCATCATTCCAAACTTTTTATAAAATATTTTCAGCTCTACTTCAGTGTTATCATAAATGGTCTCCCTTCTTCCATTTTTATCTTCTGTACTTTGTTCACACAGGAGTTTAAAACATAGATCAGATTCTTACCTATGTAAAAACCTCCAGTGGACTCCTGAAGACAATTATATAATAATGTAGATTACAAGAGGTGACAGTGTGATTGTGAAGACCTTGTGGATCACACCCCCTTTATCTAGTGTATGGATGAGTAGAAAAATGGGGATAAAAACTAAAGGACAAATGGGGTGGGGTGGGATGGGGGGATGATTTGGGTGTTCTTTTTTCACTTTTATTTTTTATTCTTGTTCTGGTTCTTTCTGATGTAAGGAAAATGTTCAGAGATAGATTGTGGTGATGAACACATAACTATCTTATCATACTGTGGACAGTGGATTGTATACCATGGATGATTGTATGGTGTGTGAATGTATTTCAATAAAACTGAATTTAATAAAAAAAATAATAATAACATCAACAACAAAAAAACCTCCAGTGGTCTTTCCCCACTTAGGTTTAATTACTGAGTTATAACCAGATACTAGTATAGGACCCTTGTAATCTAGCCTGTGGTTTTCTCCCTCAACCTCATCATCTATCTCTGCTTACTCTGTGCTTCAGCCACACTAAATACCTTGGTCTTTTATAAGTGCCCATCTCATAACCATTGCTTTTGTTATTCCCTCTCCCTGGAACACTATTTATTATCTGTTTTTTGATTGTCTTATCCTCCTCACTAGAATGTAAAAATCATGAGAGCAGATATTTTGCCTTCTGCAATTTTGCATCCCTTGTACCTAGAACAGTGCTCAGTATATGGTGGATTGATAGGTGAATAGGGGGGAGCACTAAAACAGTGCTTCTCAAACTATCTGTGTTGAAAGACCAGTTTTTAAATTACCAATCTGCCGCAGTAGGATACTTTGGTAAAATGCACTAAAATGAATTTCAATAAAAATTAAATTTATTTTTCTTATTATTAGATACAGTAATCATAAAATTACTCTGTCAGATTCTTCTAATACTTCTAAACAGTTGCTATCAATTTGTAACTATCTCTTCATGAACTGATAAGTTATTTGTGGTCAGCACCTATTTGCAGACCACCCTCTTGAGTTGCACTACACTAGAATACATTTATCATTCTATAACCAGCAGTTAAAATGTGAAAGCTAAATTTAGCATTCTTCTTGTTAGATGAGAAGATCCTTAAAAGCCCATGTCACATTAAGACCGAATTCTTGTAGGAATAAAAGCATGTTACTTTTTAGAATGGTTCTGTTAGTAATGCCAGTAAAATTTAATAAGTACTTACTCTATGCTGGAGTCAGTCGTTTTCAGTGGACTCAATAAGGTATCAAAATATTGAATCTATGTTATTAAGTTAGAAGTCTCCTTTCAGTTACTGTTTGTTTATATGTTGGTCAGTGAGTTGAACATTTCAATGAACTCTAAATTTTAGAGATTTGAAAATAATTTATCTAAGAAAATAAATACTGTTATATGCAATACTTTTCTGGAAATGTGATTGTTTTGCATTTTTTTTGTTTTATTATGTTTATTATTTTGTTGTTTATATTTCTGGGATAGGAGGAGGGTTAATACATAATGGCAGTCGGAGTTTGGGATCTGGGTTCACAAGGAGATATATAGCTAAAAGCAAAAGCTATTAAATTCAAGAAAAGATATGCCTTAACATCCACTGATGAATTTCAGCCAGTCATGGTTTTCATTCTAATGGTTTCCAACTTATTTATCTCTAAGTCATTTTTCTTTAGACATCTAAAACTATATATTGAATTAAGCTCCATTGGGTATTAGTTTGTATACTAGCTCTTATAAACTGGTATTTTCCCTGACTTGGACAGTTTGCATGCTCCAGATCTCTTTTTCTTTGAGCTATGTTACTTTCTTATACAGAATAATTTTTAAAAGTATTTTTCTACTAATAGTATATAAAACTGTGAAATCACTAGCTGGTATTTTGAAACGCAAGAGCAAAATTACAGTAAATTTACTGTAATCAGGCACTGTAGCTCAGGAAAAAGAGAAGGATTTTTATTAAATGCAGTTTTTTTTAAATTAAATTCAGTTTTATTGAAATACATTCACACACCATATAATCATCCATGGTATACAATCCACTGTCCACAGTATGATAACATAGTTATGGGTTCATCACCACAATCTATCTCTGAACATTTTCCTTACATCAGAAAGAACCAGAACAAGAATAAAAAATAAAAGTGAAAAAAGAACACCCAAATCATCCCCCCCACCCCACCCCATTTGTCCTTTAGTTTTTATCCCCATTTTTCTACTCATCCATACACTAGATAAAGGGGGTGTGATCCACAAGGTCTTCACAATCACACTGTCACCCCTTGTAATCTACATTATTATATAATTGTCTTCAGGAGTCCAGACTGCTGGGTTGGAGTTTGGTAGTTTCAGGTATTTACTTGTAGCTATTCCAATACATTAAAACCTAAGAGGTGTTATTTATATAGTGCATAAGAATGTCCACCAGAGTGACCTCTCGACTCCATTTGAAATCTCTCAGCCACTGAAACTATTTCGTCTCATTTTGCATCCCCCTTTTGGTCAAGAAGATACTCTGAGTCCCATGATGCCGGTTCCACATTCATCCCCGGGAGTCATATTCTGCATTGCCAGGGAGATTTACAACCCTGGGAGTCGGGTCCCACGTAGGGGGTGGGCAGCGAGTTCACCTATCGAGATGGCTCAGTTAGAGAGAGAGAGGGCCACATCTGAGCAACAAAGAGGTACTCAGGCGGAGACTCTTAGGCACAATTACATGCAAGTTTAGACTCTCCTTTGCTGTTAAATGCAGTTTTAAGTGGTCAATAACTTAAATACATTTGTTTTCATGATTTTTCAAATATTTTAGTCTAAGGGCAGCAGCAGTCACTACTAACATGTTGGCCAAAGTATAGACACAGTCTGAGAATAAGAATGTATGTGTGTGTGTGGTATGTAAATATATAGATAGAGCATGTATGTGTATATGGATAGTATATATGCAATTACAGTGAAACTGGATAATTTTAAAAGAAATACATGCTCAACGTGAGTTATATGGAAGTGTTTGCAGATAAGGGTATCAGTTTTTCCAAACCACTGAGCAACTTCATCTTCCATAATTGGATATTCATATTTGAAATGAATAATCTAAAATTATAAAAACGAAATTATATATTATTAGTGCAAACTCTTATTCCTTTACCAATATTTTCTACATTCTCACTGTCTCAGTAATGAACAAATAGAAGTTGGGCAGCTTTGCCATTCCTGTTTCTAAGAGGATTTGAAAACAGAAGTTTGAAAGTATTTAACAGGACTTACAAACACAACACCTAAAAATGCTTAATACTTTTGATGAATATAGTTAATTGGAAGTTCACAGGTTACATTTTTAATGAATTTAATGAGTTTGGTAGAATTAATCTTTTTTTTTTTTTTAATGGGTAAAGGCTGTGCTGTTCACTGAGGTGAGGAACACAGGGAGAGGATCTTCTTTGAGGGTAAACATCATTAATTGATTGTAAACACATATGAGGAAAGGTATTGAGTAAGCAGTTGTATTTAGAGGTCTGTTGGTAAGAGGAGAGATCTAAGCTTGATGAATACGCCCTCACTATAGTGTGTATGTTTGGAGGTGGGAGAAGGGTTGTTGAAAATGCTCCTTAAATTCTTCTTGCTGTTAGTTAGGGTGAGGCTATTTTTAAGTAAGGAATGTCAGATGGCCAAGCTATTAGGATTACTGATGCAGAGAAGATTATGTTGCAGTCTGACAGGATATGTATGTTTTTATAAATTTGTTTGTCTTTTTAAAAAATAATTCAATTATGCTTGGATTCTAAAACTTGGAAAGAACTAGTCTACTTCCTTCATCCATTTGCTCTGTAAGTTTGTAAACTTATGAGTGAAGGTCTGATTCATAGAGGAATATTATAATTTTTCTTTTATTTCATAGCCATGAAGCTCATGACTGCTCTGGTGAATGTTGCCTTAAACCTCAGTATTCATCAGGATAATACACAGAGACAGTATGAAGCTGAGAGAAATAAAATGATTGGGAAGAGAGCCAATGAAAGGTTGGAGCTACTACTTCAGAAGCGCAAAGAGGTAGGTAACTTGCATGGTAGCTGAGATTCTTATGTTCTGTAAATGTGTAGTAAATATATCATTAGTTTTGTATTTGCTGTAGAAAAGTTTGTGTTCATATTTAAAATTATTATTTTTAAGTTAGATTATTTGATCTCCAAAGTTTTCTGTTAAACTGAAAAGTTCCAGTGATTGTCTGAGGCTGTTGATGGCAGAAAGAAATCAAAGAACAATCCTAATTTTGAAAGAAAGTGATCTGTCAGTTAGGTAATTTCAAAAGATTGTCAAGCCGTGGCCTCAGAAAATAGGATACATGCTAATTTAGAACTGGGGCCAGCAGCACTGCATATCTAAGAGAATGCTAAAGACTGCGTATAGCTTACGTATGAGGCATTACTGTGAATAAGATTGATCCCAGTTTTACGATGAAATTTTCATAGATGTGTTGAAAATGATTTTACAGTAGTGGGAAACATTTTTATTCATCCATTAGGAAATTAAATTTTAGATTTGCAGTATTAGTCAATCTTTTAACCCCCCAAATTAAAAAGCAATAATATCACATTGCTGCAAAAAATTATGGTCAATGAAAAACAGGTTTCTAATAGGCAACAAAATACAGCAGACTTGATGATTAAACTATTATCCATAACATAGATGAAATATTGTGGAAGTAACTAATGCATGTTTACTGTGCTTCATTGAGTACTGCTAACCAAAATGTATACCTCTATTTTAAACTAATTAATTCTTTATATAGTAAATATAATAAAAGTTACTTTTAAAACCTGCAGTAAGTTGCAGTGATTTGAATGATTTACTATAAAAGTTTTCCCAAACTTATTTCAGGAAAACCTGAAACAAGAAATGCAGTTAAAAAAAAAAAAATAGTCTGAAGGAATTTGTTGTTGTATTCATTCTTCATAGCAAAAGCAAATATTTCACTGAATATTACTACACAGCAAATTATAGACAGATTAGAATTATAAAAATCACTTTAAATGTAATTGTATGTCAGTGCTTTTGTTGTTTTTGAGCCATGAATAAACTCAAACTTTAACTCTGATCAGCACTGTTGCTTGAAATTTATATTTTTCTTGTGTTGTTGTTGCTGCTTTTCACTATTGGTAGCTAAGACCGCTGCCTTTTATTATGCCGGCTATCTTGGGAACTTGGCCTACTCAGTAACCTGGCTTAATCAGATACAGAGTAGTATTTGCATACTTCAGACTGAGTGAAAAGTTTCTTATACAAATGCCAAATACGATACTAAAGTATGATCCATTACCAAGGAAGGCAGATCCAAGCTGGGTTCCCAGTTTGGGGAAAGTAGGCACAGAATAGGAGCCTTTCCCCGAAGCAGATGGTATTTGGGATATAAGAGTCTGGCCACACTTAGCCATACCACTCTTCCTTGTTAATAGTGTGTGGTATGTGGGGATGACGGAGGAGGGGAAGACTGCAAAGCCAGTGTAGTAAGGCTGTAGAAATAATGCAGTATACTGAAGAATTTCAGACATCTGTTGCACAATAAGTGAGAAAAGGGATTGATAGCTAATGAAAATTTAAAAAAAATAAACGGGAACTGTTCATTCCAAACAAAATGGTCAATATTTTAATCTACACTTTTTTCTTTTTTCTTTCTTTCTTTGTTTCTTTTTTCATTTTCATTTTTTTTCATTTCAGCTACAAGAAAATCAGGATGAAATTGAAAATATGATGAACTCAATTTTTAAGGGTATATTTGTTCATAGATACCGGTAAGGGATTTATTTTTAAAATCATTTAGAAGGCTTTTAATTTAAATAATTTTTGCTTGTTTTCAGTTCTAGCTATTTTAAAGCTATAAAAATCTTACTAATTATTTTTGTTTTGTTTTGTTTTGTAAACAACTTTGGCTAGAAAAGCTAAGCAAATGTCACAATATGTCAATGAAGGAAACTGTACCACCACCACCACTACTACTGCCATACACTTCCAAATTCAGAACATATGCTATTAGAAGTAGCCTTTGTACTTGCGTTTGCATTGATGAAATAATAATTGATAAGATATAATTAACTTAATGTGGCCTTAATAAGATATTATCTCCATGTTTGGAAAAATTAACCTAATTTCTGTCCTGTAGTGGGTCATCTCTTTACATAGTCAAATTTACCAACAATGTTTTTAAATATCTCTATGAAGGTGGAAGAAAAGAGGACAGAAAGGGGCAGCTCTGCAGATAATGCCACAGTTCTACATCTTCACTCTTACTTACTTTAAACTGTACACGTGAAAGTAAAAGCTTTCATACATTTACTTATTGATCAACGTTTCAATTGTTTCTAGTTTTCATTATTACAAATAATAGTGCCATGAATGTTTGTGTACAAGTTTTTGCGTGACATATACTTTTGTTTCTCTTGGAGAAATACCTCAGAATATAATAGCAAGTTTATGTGTTTGGAATCTGTTGAACTTTTATTAAAGAAATTATAGAATTGTTTTCTTGTTTGTACAGTTTTACATTTCTGTCATCGGTGTATGAGTGTTACAGTTGCTCCACTGTCTTAATATTGTCAGCACTTTAATTTTAGCTGTTCTAGTAGATATGTAGTAATAGCTCATAATGGTTTTACTTTGACTTTCTTATTGTATAATTGAGCGTATATGTGTGGACGTAAAGATTCTGTATTTCATTCAAATAATCTATTTGTCTAACCATAGGCCAATACCATACACTCTTGAATATTGTAGCTTTATAGTAGTAGTATAAGTCCTTAGCTTTGTTTTTCATTTTTCAAGTTGTCATGTCTCTGACTGCTTTTGTTACAAGAGTAATGTTGGCATTGTAGAATGAGTTTCAGTCTTCTCTCTTTTTTAAATTTCCTGGAAGAGTTTGGTAGGATTGATACTATTTCTTCTTCAGATAAGCATTCTGTCAGGGTGAAAAATTTTTGTTGTGGGAATGTTTTTTAATTACAAACTAAATTTCTTTAATTGGAGCTATGGCTTTCCAGGTTATCTGTTTTTCTTAAGTGACCTTTGCTAGTTTATATATTAGAAGGTATTGTCATGTTCATCCAAGTTGTTGAATTTACCAGCATAAAAGTTGTTCGTAATATGCTTTTGGTAATTTCATCTCACTTATTCCCAATATTGGTAATTTGTATCCATTCTCATTCTCTACCCATCTACCCTCACCCTGCATCTTTGCCCAAATCCGTTAGAGGAATTACTAAACATGGGAGCTATAGCCTTTGAAATGTATTTCTTAAATAACAAGACTTGAAAGTTAAAATGACTCTTTGATCCATGGGATGCAGAATAGATGTTGTGTTAGCTGACACGAAAACAACATTCATCTCGTACATCTCTATCAGAGCTCTTGGGACCAGGTTGATTGTCAATGAGCAGTAGTATTTTGAAAGGAGTCTCTTTTTTTTCGAGCAGTAGGTCTCAAAAGTGGGCTTAAAATATTCAGTAAACCATGTTCTAAAGAGATGTGCTGTCATCCAAGTGTTGTTGTTCCACTGATAGAGCACAGGCAGAGTAGATTTAGCATCATTCTTAAGGGCCCTAGGATTTTTGGAATGGTAAATGAGCATTGGCTTCCACTTAATGTCACCGGCTGCATTTGCCCATAAAAAGTCAGCCTATCCTTTGAAACTTTGAAGCTAGGTATTGACTTCTCTCTAGGAATGAAAGTCTGAGATGGCATCTTCTTCCATTAGACGCCTGTTTGGTCTGTACTGAAAATTCGTTTTTTATTGCAGCCACTTTTCATCAATGATCTTAGCCAGATCTTCTGGATAACTTGCTGCAGCCTCTATATCAGCTCTTGGTGCTTTACCTTGCACTTTTATGTTATATAGATAGTTTCTTTCCTTAAACTTCATGAACCAACTTCTGCTGGCTTCAGACTTTTCTTCTGCAGCTTCCATACTTCTCTCAACCTTCACAGAATTGAAGAAAATTAGGGCATTGCCCCAGATTAGGCTTTGGCTAAAGAGAATGTTGTGACTAGTTTGATCTTCTATCCAGCCCACTTAAACTTTCTTCACATCAGCAATAAGGCTGTTTCACTTTGCTGTCATTCATGCACACACTGGCATAGCAGTTTTAATTTTTCTCAAGAACGTTTCCTTTGCATTCACAACTTGACTAACTTTTTGGTGCAAGAGGCCCAGGTTTCAGCCTGTCTCAGTTTTCAACATACCTTCCTCGCTAGGCTTAATCATTTCTAGCTTTTGGTTTAAAGTGAGAGATGTGCTTTCACTTAAACATTTGGGCCATTGTACAGTTATTAGTTGGCCTAATTTTAAGTTTGTTGTGTCTCAGGGAATAGGGAAGCCTGAGGATAGGGAGAGAGACAGGGCAACAGTCTGTCAGTGGAGCAGTCAGAGCACATACGTTTATGTTTGCTGTCTTACATGGGCGTGGTTTGTTTTGCTGCAAAACAATTAAAATAGTAACATCAGAGATCGCAGATCACCATAACAGAAATTAGAAAAATGAAAAAGTTTGAAATATTGCAAGAATTACCAAAATATGACAGAGGGACACAAAGTAAGCACATGTGGTTGGGAAAATGGCGCCAACAGACTTGTTCAATGCAGGGTTGCCACAAACCTTAAATTTGTAAAAAAGTGCAGTATCTGCTGAGCTCAGTAAAACAAGTTATGCCTGTACTTTACATTGGAAGTGGATCCTCTTGGGATCCACCATCACCACTCTCTAGTACAGAAACTTTTTAATCACCCCAAACAGAAGTCATCTGATCCTGGAGTTTTCTTTGTTGGGGAATTTTCCATTACTCATTCAGTGTCTTGTTATTTTACTGTTGAGATTTCTATTTCTTCTTGAGTCAGTTTAGGTAAAATGTGTGTTTCTGGGAAATTGTCGTTTTCCTTTAGATTATCTGATTTGTTGGTGTACTGTTGTATGTACATAATATTCTGTTATAATATTTTTTAGTTTTCAAGATCAGTAGTAATATCTCCAATTTAATTTGTGATTTTAGTTATTTGTGTCTTTTTTTATTTTCAGTCTAGCTAAAGCTTTTTCAATTTTTAATAATTGCAAAGAACCAGTTTTAATTTCACTGATTCTGTTGTTTACTATTCTGTTTCATTTATCTGAGCTCTAATCTTTATACTTTCTTTCATTTACTAACTTTAGGTTTCCTTTGCTCTTCTTTTCCAGTTTCTCAAGAGGTAAAATAGAATGAAATTTGATTAATGATATAATACAGATGAATTTTGAAAACATTATGATGAATGAGATATGCCAGACACAAAGGGATGGATTTGTGTGATTCCATGTATATGAAATACCTAGAAAAAACAAATTCATACAGACAGAAAGTAAATTAAAGGTTACTAAGGTCTGAGGGGAGGGGAGATAAGGAGTTATTGTTTCATGGTGCAGAGCTTCTGTTTGGGGTGATGAAAAAGTTTTGGTAATGGTCAGTGGTGTTGGTAGCACAACATTATGGATGCATGTAATACTATTAGATTGTACATTTCAAAATGGTTAAAATGTGTTTTATGTGTTAGCATAAGAAAAATTAAGAAAAATGATCACCATACAATGGGCATTGAAAAATATCACAATCTATATTATTGTTTAAGTTGAAATGTTATGGCATGTCCATAATGGAAATAGAAGGTTCTGCGTCGAAAGGGCTTTTTTTATTTTATTTTTTTTTATTTTTATTAAAGAAGTTGTGTGTTTACAGAACAATCATGCATAAAATACAGGATTCCCATGTACCACTCCACCATCACACTTGCACCAACACCACCATACTTGGTGTGGAAAATTTGTTACAATTGATGATAGCACTTTTTTGTAATTCTACTATTTTTTAAACAACAGTTGCGTTTGTTACAGTTGATGAAAGATTATTAAAGTAGTACGATTAATTATCGTCCATAGTTTACATACTTTTTTGCCATGCATGACTTTATTTTATTACTCATCTACCCATACATTGGATAAAGGGGGTGTCAGTCCCAAGGTTTTTACAATCACATGGTCACAAGATTATATAGTTATACAAGCATCAAAGATCAAGGCCACTGGACTGCAGTTCAACATTATTAGGTATTTCCTTCTAGCTACTCTAATACACCAAAAACTAAAAAGAAATGTATATAATCAGTCAGTAGTCATAAACATTTGTTAAATTCTAACTTCTCTGTTACACTTCCTCCCTCTCATTTGATCATTCTCTCAGTCTTCAGGGATATCTGGGCAATGACCATTCTAATTTCTTCGTGCTGAAAAGGGGTGTCATCATTATGGGGTAGAGGAGTGAAACTAGTTTATGTTCTTGGAGAGACTGGTACGTCTGAGTTTCAGGGCTTATCTGGCATAGTCACAATCTGGAGGCTTTAATTTTCTGAAAAAAAAAAAATAAACTTAATAAGTTAAAGTTTTATAGCATCTTAGAGCCCTGGGTTTTCTTTAGGGTTTTCAGGAATACTGTTGGTTGTGGCTTGGAATACTGTGGCAAATTGCAGTATCTGGCTTGAAGCTTGCACAAGAGTAACTTGCAGAATCATCTCTCAACTCTATTTGAAATCTCTTAGCCCCTGAAACTTTATTTTGTTTCATTTCTTTTCCCCCTTTTGGTCAAGAAGGCATTGTCAATCCCACGATGCTAGGGCCAGGCTCATCCCTGGGAGTCATGTCCCATATTGCCAGGGAGACTTACACTCTTTCCCATGAAGGGCAGTGGGGGTGGTGAGTTGTGAGTTTATTTGCAGAGTTTGGCTTAGAGAGAGAGGCCACATCTGAGCAAGAAAAGAGGTTCTCTGGGGGTGACTCTTGGGCATAATTATAAATAAGCTTAGCTTCACTGTTATAGAAATAAAACTCGTAAGGGTAAGCCTCAAGATCAGGGGCTTGACTTATTAAATTGGGAGTCCCTAATGCTTGAGAGAATATAGAGGTGGCCTTTTAAGTTGACACATTGAATCTCACCTCCCACCTCCACTTCAAACAAAAATTGACTCTTAAAATACACAATCATAGTTTTGACTGCTAGTTTACAGGAAATTTAAGAGAGAACATACTGTCTGACTATAATCCTCATATTATTTAAATACAGAATGTAGGAAGTTCTGTAGTCCAAATAACTCAGTTTCCTCTACAAATAAATGGCAATCATAAGAATAAGTAGATGTAAAAACACTGTTTAAAATATTGGAAATGAAAAATATATTCAAGGAAATATTTTTGGTCAACAGGATATACCATAGACTGTTGAAGAGACAATGAATTAGAATATAATACTGAGGAATTTACTCAAAATACAGTTTAAAGGGATAGAAAATATGGAAGGACATTCATGATACCTGGGAACAGTTTGTTTCAGAGGCTTCTTCAATCCTTTAAATAGGAATTTCAAAAGAAGAGCAAAGTAGTGGAGCAAACTAGCATTAGAGAACTGAAAATTTTACCAATTGATTTTTTTAAAAAAGTAGAATCTTCAGATTGAAAATACTTCAGTGTTGGGTTGATTAAGAAAAATATCTAGGCCATAACCTAGTGAAAGAGTAAAACATCAAATATCAAGATAAAGTCTTAAAAGCAACCAGAGAGGAAAGATCATAACTATTATTTCAGTAATAGTTAAAGAGTAAAAAAGTTATTAGGCCATAAGAATAAAATTAATGGAAGAACAGACAACAACTTAAGAGATTTCAACCATTTTGAGGTGAAATGTGGATATCTTTTATTTTTCAATTGAATCTTTCATCTTTTTATACTGTAATGAAACATTTAAGAATTATATTTTCAGAGCTATCTTTATGAAGGTATTATTTTGAGAAAACCGTCATTCTATTTTTTTAATCTTATTTTTAACATTTCTACTTTGAACTTGGACAAGTTGATAGTCAGAATGTGGATATTCATTTTAAAATATATTTCTTTGACTTTTAATGTATTCTTGATATTCAATATTTAATGCTTTTCTTGCCCACAGATTAGTGGTAAAATATTAAGGAGTAATGCTGGGTAGCAGGTGGTCATGTAACTTGCTTTCTACGAGACTGTTAGGGATACAATTTCATTCTCTTTATTTTTTCACTATTTTCTGTAATGAATTTGGGACAAAAATGAGATGAAAAATATTTCCAATTTTATAAACTTAATTAAATTTCTAATGTGTTTAAAATAACTGGTCATCCTGAAATAAGTAAATGAAAGATTTATGTTTTATTAGCAGGATAGTTTCAGCTCTTCAGGTGTGCACTTAAACTTTACTACCTCTTGGAAGCCTTCCTTGATGTCCCTCTCCTTCCTTTAGATTATATGCTTTGTGTCCTTGTAATGCCCTGATGAACATTTAGCTCTAAGATATTTACTTTTATTATTCATCTTGCAGTAAGTTATGGTCTCTTTTCTCAAGTTATTGCTCATATTCTATTGAAAGATACATTGTGACTTTTCTGTAACTCCTTAATCTATTTCCTATTAAAAAAAATTCTCTATAGTTGGTCTGTTTTATAAAAAAATTTTTTTTCAGCCAAATCTTAGTGATAGAAATGGTTGGGACATGAATTCATTGTGTGCTGCAGTTTAGAGAGTAGACCTGTTCTGGCATGTGTAATTATTTCTCACTCTTGAGCTTTCGTGAGATTCTTTGTGCATGAAGAATAATTGTGAATGTCAAAACATCTGTATTAACCTAGAGTTGTTCTCCAAAATATGTGTTGCAATCATTTTAATTTAGTCTACATTTTTACTGGAAAAGCATGTGTAAGGGTAGTAAACAAAACATTTAATTAAAATTCACTAGAGTTAAATTTCATTTTGTTGTAAGTAGAAAATAATTAAAATTCTGTCTGCCGCTAAAGAAATCCAAAGAGAAAACTTAAACTCAGATATTAAATTAAAGGATCATGTTCCCCCAAAAGACATACTAACTGTAAAGATTTATATATTAGGTAAGTTTTTCATAGAAACAAACATAATCATTTGTTTATACTGTTATTAATATGCACCAGAATTTTTCTTTCTTAGTTGTTTTTCTTTCGAGTTTCCAAGTAAAGGGTATCCTCACTTCCCTTTTAGTTGTTCATTTCAAGGCCTAAATACCAGAAAGCTATGAAAATTGGTTCATCTTATCTTTGTATCTTTCATTTTGTCTTATTTACTAACATTCCTATCCCCCTACTTTAATCTTTGCCATGGGATTCCCCCAAACACCTGAAGCTAGAATTCCTTTCAAAATGGGTTGAGGTCATTGCAAATAAAGTTAAAAGAATTTAATATGGAAACCAAGAATTGGAGTATTCTTATGTACGAGAAAAATATTTGCGTATCAAAAGATATATTGTGATCAAATCAGGGATTATTTAGAAACAATCTGTGTTTTTATTTTGTGCCCTATCTACTTAAAAAGGTTGTTAGTTCCTAGAGGGCAAGAAGGATATTTCCAGTAATAGGAGGATGTAACAGGAATCATGGAAGAGCTGAGACTTCACAGGAACTTGAAAGAATAATCAGTGCAGGTAATCAGCGTAGAAGGAGGGCATTGTAGGCCAGGGGATGATCACAGACATGTAGACACTGATTCCCTTGAGCTAGTTTGGACTAAAGAACCCATTCATGAACCAAATTAGAAGATGGGTTATGGCTAGATTGGTAAGGGTTTTAAATACTGGACAAAGGATGTAATAGCTATCTTTAGTCATTTAACAAACTACCCCAATACTTGGCAGTATAAAACAACAAACATTTATCATCTCGTAATTTCTGTGGGTTAGGAATTTGGGAGCAGTTTAGCTGGGTGGTTCTGGTTCAGGATCTAATAAGATTTACTATTAGGACATTAGTTGGGGCTGCATTCATTTGCAAGCTTGACTGGTGTTGGAGGATCTGCTTCCAAGGCGGCTTTTTACATGGCTGGTGACAGAAGGCCTCAGATACTCACCATGAGAAGCTCTCCATTGGGCAACTTTAATGTCCTCTAGACATGACAGCTGACTTCCCCAAATAGAGTGATTTAAGAGAAATAATAAAACATATCACAATATATTTTATCATGTAGCCTAAGGAATAGCAATTCATCATTTCCACCACATTATATGCATTAGAAGCAAGTTACTAAGTGTACCAATACTCCAGAGAAGGAAAATTAGTCTCCACCAAAAGGAAAAAAATTTGTGGACATATTTTAAAACGACCATGAGGTGTTTTATTTTTACTGTCTAGTTTTTGATTATGCAACATAATCACATGTAAGTAATGTTTAATCTTACAGTTCGGATCAACAGGCAAAGCAGATTGGAGCTCCAGAACCCAGATAAGAGACTTGCTCTAGGAACATTTTATAGCATCAGAATAGCCTATTTGGCCATAAACGGTCAGGTTGTAAACTGAGAAAAGGATATTTAAGTTTTTTAACTTCAGGTGGGAAGGAGCAGACTGGCATCCAAAGTAGACAGACTGGGATTCCAAGAAGGCAGACTGTATCAAGATAGTGACAGTGCTTACAGAGAAGAGCTGTCTTCCAAAACTAAAATCCTGAGATTTGGGTGTTTTGTGTTGTTTTTGTTGTTTGTTTTGGTTTGATTTTGGTGGGTGTAGGTGTTGTGTTTTGCTTTTGCTGTTATTCTTTTTTATTTGGACAGCCTAGTAGAAAATGGGCATAATATATGAACCTGCAATTCAAAGTGATAGAAATTTCTGTTAAAGAGTAAGACAATACCAAGTTTCAGGCAAGGGTGTAAAGCACTGATCTAGAGAGAAGTTTGTCAGTATCTAGTAAAGTAGAAGCTCTGCATTCCCTTTCACCCAGTAATTTCACTCCTAGGTATAAAAACACAATGTCTTACAAACCGTTGTTGACCTCAAGCCCCCTATATCAGTACCCAAGACGTTGCAAGAAAAGATGCTCGTTTACTACTTGTAAAGCAGATTGATATTTTCTAGCATGTACATCTTTTAAAATATTTTTTGCCACTTGCTAAATTGATTTCATAACACACTAAAAGGTAGTGATGCCCTGTTTGAAAAACGCTGCCCTAGAGAAACTTATGTATGTGCCGAGGAGACATACAAGAATGTTCAAGGCATCATTGATAATAAAAGCAAAAACCTGGAAACAATCTAAATGACTCAATGAGGGAAGGTAGGACTAATTTGTAATATAGTCATAGAACGGAACACTAAGCAACAGTTAAAATTAATGTATTGAAGCTACATGAATCATATCGTTATACATAAATTAGGAAACTTGGTTTGTAAAAAAAATCAAGTTGGAGGATACAAACAGGATAATATTTATGTAAAGTTAAAATATGTTAAACAGTACATATGTAGTAAAATCATGAAGATATGGACAGGAATGATATTCACTGAATCAAGGATAATCATTTAATCTTGGGGAGGGAACTGTATCACTAGGAGTTATATAGGAAGTTTTAACTGTGATATTTTATTTCTTAACAATGGATACACAATATTCATTGTATGGTTTTCTATACCTTTTATATGTCTTAAATTTTTCATGTTAAGAAAAAAAGTAATGTCCTCAAGCCATTCGTTCATTATTATAAAGGTTTAGGAACATGCTTTCGTGGTTGTAGTGAAGCTACTTTTTATATTGTATTCTCTGTAAATATCTAGATTGATGAAACATATTTTAAAGATTATAATAGGCAACTTTTATCGAAGGTTTCCTGCAAGCCAGGCACAATTCTAAGTATCTTGCATTAAGTGGTTTAAATCTTATGGTAGCTTTGTGAGGTTTTCATTGTTATTTTCCCTGTTTTACAAATAAGAAACCTAAGAAAGAGGTACTAACTTGCCCAAGATTACACAACTACTATGTAGAAGAGCCAGAATTTGAATTCAGGATGTCTTGCTCCAGAGCCTGTAATATTAGCCACTATGATAGGATATGAAAAAAAGCACTAACAAAAAAAATGTAAGAAAACTAAAGATTTTATGGTTGGTGATATGTATGGCTTTGGAAAAGAAAGTTTCCTCTATTTTAATTTTTAGATAAAGGCAAGGGCTTAGAAGGAACTGTGATCTATCAGAGCTAGGAAAAAAAAAATATTAGAATGCCAATACCAATTTTGTCACAAGAGAGAAACTGAGAATAGTGCCTTAATTATCATTAAAATCCAGTTAAAATGACAGGTTATTGCTTTGTGTAAATGGGAGAATTATTTTTAACTTACTCATGTATGGTAAATCAGAAACCTTGAAGATCTACGAAAGAAAATTAGGATTCACCTTATCTTAATTTGTGTTTTTTTTCAAGTGAGTGCTAATAATCTGGGGAAAGATAAGGTGAAAGTATTACCATTGTATTTTTTCATGATTCAGAGATTTTAGAGTAGGAAAATTATCACAGGAATTAGCTTATAGTGAGGTGAAAAGCCATCTGTGCTCAACCAGAAACCTGACTTCTGGGGTTGGTTCTGCCACAACTTCACAATGTAGTCACCAAAATTGTCCCCTTTTTGAACAAAGGTGAATTATTATTCTTACCTATGCCTCAACCTAAAAATAAATTAGAAAGACCCATGACTTGAATGAAATGATAAAAGTCTCTTTTTAAAGTCAAGGATATATTTGTCATTAAATTGCTTCAAAGTTTTTAATTTTATAAACTATTGCACATTTTCAAATGATAATAGGCTTCCACATGATTTTGTCTCATAGATATACAACAAATTGTTGTCTTGGTCATAAGAATTATTTTCTTTTAATTCATTAGATGTGTGCTAGCTTAAAAATTCACAGTTCCTCAGAGAAACATGTACATTATTCTACACTTGAATGTTGATACCCTGGTTTTCTTCTCAGAAGATTTGGTATGTTTATTTTTTCCGTAATAGTTTGGGGCTCTCAGAAAGCTCTAAATGTAGTTTCCTAGCCCAATAAAAATAGAGCAGATAGGCCAAAATAAGGTAATTTCTGGAAGCATTATTTTCAGTTAGGTGTTGATAGTTTATGTCTGCAGAAGCTGTATAAAAAAACAGAAGATATGCAAGTTGGAGGCCCTTGAGAGTGCAGTATTAGAAATAATTCTAATATATGTTGCCTGTCGAAAGTGAGTATGAAGTACATTCCAGCTTTGGATATTAATCAGAGTTGTATCTTTTTTTTTTTCCTCCTCTAGTGATGCTATTGCTGAGATTAGAGCTATTTGTATTGAAGAAATTGGTGTCTGGATGAAAATGTATAGTGATGCCTTTCTAAATGACAGTTACTTAAAGTACGTTGGCTGGACTCTTCATGACAGGGTAAGTTACTCTGTGCCAGGCTTTCATGGAAGTGTGCTTGTCTCAGTACTGAAATGCTAGGAGTCAAGATGGCAGTAGTTGATTTTTCAAGTTTTATTAACATGAAATTTTAAGAAGATACAACTGAATAACTCTTCATTTGATAGCCATGATAAAACTTGAGACATTGGCCCATGTGTGAAGACCCTATTACTTAGCTATAGTGCTGTCTTGAACCAATATTGACAACCTGGTACCTCTAGAGTTTTTAGAGAATATAGTAGCCCAAGAAGTTAATCACAGTCTGTTTTTAGTTTGGAAGCAAAAGAGATTCATTGTTTCTCTTAATATATAAAATTTAAAGAAGCTTTCTTGTTTTGAACGCTCTAGATTCTTATCACACAAGAGTGTTTTGTTACAGTTGGATCAATTTGTTGGACTCTAGTATGTTTGATCTAAAAATCTGTTTCTATCTCTACTCCCTAAAAAACGCTCTGTCTTTAAAAGAAATCTGGTGTTATTTAGTCCTGAATAAGTAATCCTCAAAATAACCAATGGTAGGAGTGATTAATTTTGGAGTTTTTAAACTGAATGACCTGACATTGAATAACTTTAACTACCAGATGTTCATAAATATAGAAATCTTACCATTTTTTTTAAATTGTTATATTTCATCATATAAATTACTAAAAGTAGCCTAGCTATTAGAAGACTTTTTTTTTAATGTAATTATATTCCTAGACTTTAAGGCAAATTTAGTAGTAATCTAAGACTTATTTTCTGTATCTTCTCACTATTAGCCTTTAGACCATTTACTTTTTTAAAACATTTTTATTGTGAAATATAACATATATACAGAAAAGCGATAAATTTCACAGTACAGTTTAACAGGTTGTTAGAGAGCAAATTTCAAAGTATAATATAGGTTACAGTTTCGCAATTTCAGGTATTTTGTTCTGGCTGTTCTAATACACTAGAAATTAAAAAGAAATATCTATATAATGATTTAATAGTCATAATCATTTGTTAAATCCTAACTTTTCTGTTACAACTCCTCCCTCTCATTTGATCATTTTCTCAGTCTTCAGGGATGTTTGGACAATGACCATTCTAACTTCTTCATGTTGGAAAGGGGTGTCAACATTACGGGGTAGGGGAATGCCAATTCCGAGAGACACTATATGCTATTTACTTTTGAGACAGGATTATGCTAAATATTATCAAAATTATTTTGAAAACCACAAAATTACATATACTGCAATGAAAGGTTCCAAGGCAATTTTACAGGCTTTTTGTGCTCAGAGCATCGGAAGTTCAGAGCATAGAGAGATCATCACAGGTTGGTTGCTGATCTCCGTGGTTATCAGTTTTAAATTAATAACAGGTCCCACCACCCACAGCTCATTTGAAGGAAGATCTACTTAGTGAATAGTGATTTTTTTTCTGAATATTTGTCTTCCCTAACAATTCAAATCCTTCCCTCTATAGTGATAAATCCTAAGCTAGATTCTGTGTTTTCTTTGTCTAATCCTCATGTGGAATTGGGACCTTTGCATCTAAGCCTCATCTCAGGTTTATTCACTTAATTTTTACTGCATTGTGAGAGAATGTAGAGTTTATGCCCTCATGCATGTGAACACACACCCCTAAATCCAACAAAGTAAACTTTTTTGTAGTAATGATTTTAAAGTACATTTTTATTTCCCATAAGTATTCCGGTTTTTTCTCCCATCCCTCTAATAAAGTGTTCTACTGAATTTGAGTAAGTTACCAGTTTTAATAGAATTTCACCTGTGACCACAAGTTCTGGGGAAAACACCAATCTGATGTGGCTTACCAAAAAGAAATAACCATCGATTTTAAAAAAATCACTCATCTTTGTAAGTAGAAATCTTCTGTCCAGATAAAGGAATACTTTGTTTTTTATTAAATCATATGTAGAGTACTGTGATCAGAGAGATAATTTTATAAACTTCTCCAGTCTTCCTTTGCTTTATTATTTATCACTTTTAAACTTTTTTTTTTTTTGTCATTCCCACTCTAATCTCCTTGCACCTGTTCTCCCCTGAAGATTACAGTCATTTGCTATTTCCTCCTCTCAGTCGTCTGATAAAACTGCTCTCTTTATAGGTTATAGCTTCTATCCTCAGACTCATCCTGTGCCTCTCACAAATGAGCTTGTAAAACTTCAGATTTCTAGGTTAAAATTCAAAGTTTTAACCCAGTCTTATCTTCTTAAATAAGATATAAACTTTTTAGAAATACTGTCAATTTGTGTAAGCTTTATAGCATAAATGTTCGACAATAGAAAGACAAGCTGAATCTAATAAACAGTTTGTCTTTCAATTGACCAAAACTTACTTCTAAATTCTCTGCCTGCTGGTTTTAGTTCTGTCCTTGAGAATAGGTCTAAATTTAATCCAGTAATAATAGTCTCCTTGTTCTGGGCTAAATAGCTTAACTCTCTTTTTTGGATTTACCATCATGACACCCGATTGCCTTTCTTTTGCATTATTGTTTGTTAGTGCTGTACCATACTGTTTTTGCTCTTAGCTTGAGTGCACAATTATTCTTCCACTTTCTTGCATATGATATCATAATCTCCTTAGTGCTTGAGTAGGAACTATTTGCAATTAGTCCACCCCAATCCATCTTATTTGTGTTGACTCATCCCATATTCTATTTCTAAGTTCACCAAAAACCTTTTCAGCTCTGTATATAACTCTTTTTCTCTCAAGACTCCATCCACATGCAAACACATCCACTCCATGACAGTGCACCTGGATTTAGTTCATTTTAGTTCTTTGACAATATTCCTCTGTAAATATTAATAGTACACACATGCATTTTAAGAACAGTCAGCATTTTCTCCTGGAAGCATGCATTGTTGTCCCTTAAAAGTATAGCTCATTAGGAAATCATACTTACCATTATGCTACATAATACTTTTTATAAAGTAATAAAGTGCTCTTGTACAACTGTTGATAGTCTCTAATAAATATGCACAGCCCGATTCCTCCAACAGTTCAGGCTGTTTGATCTTTTACGTTTCTTTTCTGTTTTTTCTATTTTAATATGTGTAGTATTTATCAAAAAAATATTTTTTGAACACTTACTCTGCACTAGGCACTGTGTTAAATAGCATATCAATTTGAATAAGTTCATGTGTATTTGGGAAACAATAAAGCATTTAAGTACTATAATAGAAATAGCCTCAGAGAATCGTAGAGCCCTAAGGAGGCAACTGGAGTTACCATCTCACTGTAAGTTCTTTTACAGTTTTCTAAAGTACTTCCATGTGTACTACCTTATTTAATTGTTAGAAAGGTCCTGTAATGTAGGAAGGGCACTTCATTGGTAAAGAAGCAAGTCTTGGGTAGAAGCACTGCACTCTTAACTGGAGAATTGCTCTTGGAAGACAGAAGCTACCTGGTGCAGAAATGCTTCAGCGATCATGACTCTTCAGAGGTTAGGTGAAGATAAAACTTGATTAATGTCCTGAGTCTAGTAACAATTTGCTGTGCAAACTTGGATGAAGTAACTTCATCTCTCTTACCTTTAGTTTCAATCTATAGTTGGAGAGAAATAAGGGAACTACTTACCTGCTATCTTAGATCTCATTCCTTAGAAACAGAACTTAAGACAGGGATTCTTTTGCAAGTGATTTATTGAGAAAGTATTCTCAGGAGAAACTTGTAATGAGAGAAGCAGGATATGGCAAGGAAAGAAGAAAGGCAAAAATGTGTCTTCAGGAGAGGTTTAGCCTCAGCCTCTCATGGAAGCTCTGGAAATTGGTTTGCAGTATAGAAATTGTCCAGCCAAAGGCAAGTTGGTTTGGGCATTGGTACTCTTGCAACACTCAGTCATTGACTACAGGACACTGCTGTGTGAGGAGGGGCATGATCTCTGAACCATTTCTGCACCAGGTGGCTTCTGTCTTCCAATAGCAATTCTCCAGTTAAGAGGTGCAGTGTCCCATAATGGGATTCTGGATTGGGCACCAATTGCATCAACTATATTCCACCCCTTACTTGACTCAGATATACTTGCTTCTTATGTTAAATTCATGCCATTAGATTACAGCGTCTCCAGAATTCTGATTGGTTATAAATTCTGGTGAATCTTATAACAGCATAGCCAATGACATGAACTACATCTTCTGCTGGTACAGGTTGTCTTTCAAAGTTTAACTGATACTCATCATCTCCTTCCTCTCACCCATTGTAAACCCTCCTCCCACTTAACTAGCATTTCTGCTGTTCTTAGGTGGCTTGCTGTGGGATAAGACATACCTTCATCCCTGAGGGTTCTATATTTGTGATTACCATGCATTCTACCTATTAGAGATGCAGCACATATCATATCATGGCCATTGATTTAGGATATATACAGTATGCTGAGGGACAGTCCCTCATCTTTCAAGTTGTCATGCTAAGCTGGCATCTTCAACAGGTCATTCCAGCACTCACTCAAACCAGCAATTTCTGGATGCTGCATATGAGGTAGGACTGATGGATCCTATAGTCATGTGCCTCAGTGCCCCACTGTCTTTGTTATAAAGTGGCTGAGTCTCTTGTTTTGATGTGATGTTATGGAATCCCATGTTGGTAGATCACTCACTCTGTGAACCTTCAAATGGTGGCATTGACTGAGACATTTTGGACAGAGAAGGCAAACACTCACCCAAAATACATATCTGTCCTACATAGGACAAATTGTTGCCCTTTCCAGGGTGGATGTGGTCCATTGCACTTGATTTGCCTCAATGGGCTCCTTAAAGATTGGAACCATAGTGAGGATCATTGTTCTTTGTTACTGGCAAGTTGTACATTTAACAGCAGCAGTGCTTATGTCAGCAAGCAATCAACGTAGGCATAAGCTCGGGTAACCTTTTGTTCCACACAAAGTGGATGACCAAGTGTATTGCCTGAAGCTCTGCTGTCTGGAAAGATTTCCCCTCACTACTGGCTTTCACAGCCACCCCAGAGTAAGGCTGTAATGCACCATTAGTCTCATTTTTCCCCTGTACCAATATGCTAAACCAACTCATCTTTGAAAAGATGTTTTTTTCACTTCCTCCATTTATTTGTGTAGCTTACTTATGCCACAGGAACCTGCTTGGGCTGTTCTAGAATGTACCACTTCCATTTACAATGGATTGCTATTGGGTTCACCCAACCTTATGATTGATGGTCTTACAGTACCTCACTTGTGAAGGTTATCTCTGATAGCATTATCACTTGATTTCTGTGGTTAGATGCTCTGTGTCCAGGAGAGCCCAGTAGCAGTCCATCAGTGCTTTTTGATTGGTGTATAGTTTTCTTCTGCAAATTACATTGCCATCTTCAAAAATCTAGAGGTATAAATTGTAAATCTTTAGTTAAGGCTTACCACAGACTCCACCCTCCATCTTTATCAACCACAGACATCATGGGACAAATATCCAGCAGGTGCTTGCACTGCTGCTTGCACTACATCCTGAATCTGCTGCAGCACTCATTCTTGCTCAGGACCCCACTCAAAGCTTCCAGAATGTATCACTTGATAATTGGGTCAGAGGAGTATTCTTAAGTTCTGTATGTGCTGTCTCCAAAACCCAAAGAGGCCTACCAAACATTGTTCTTAGTATAGCAACTTCAACGGTCCTACCAAGCATTGTTCTTAGTATAGCAACTTTCAGTGTTCAGATTATTATTCCTTGTTTTGGAGATGGTGTCCTGGAATGCTCCAGAACATTATACCCCTAAAACCTTCAGTAAATGGTCCCTAAAACTCTGTAGGATTTCCTCTGGAACATATGTGCTTTTTACCAGGGCTCTCAGATTACTTGATACTTCCTATTCATCAGATCTGATTTTGTCAACTTAGTTGACCAGTGTAATGTTCTTTGGAATGTCCAGATGATCCACCCTCAGTGGTGGTTTTGAAATACATCCACAGATTCTTTGATAATACTCCATTCGAGAGTTGGAACTTAATTCCCCTCCCCTTAAATGTAGCTGGACTTATCGACTTGCTTTTAAGGAATAGGATAATGCAAAAGTGGCAGCATGTGATTGATTTCAGAGAGTAAGTCTAAAAAGGTATTATGACTTCCTCATTGCCCTTTTGGTTTGCTAGATGCTATGTTGTGGGGACACTCAAGCAATCCTAGGGAGAAGTCCTTGTGACAAAGAATTAAGGTTGCCTGCCAGTAGTCACGTGAATGTATCATTGTTATGTCATCTTGGAATCTTGGAAGTGGATCATCTAGCATCAAACTTTCAGATGACTGTAGCCCTAGCTGACATGTTGAAGGTACATTTATTAGAGCCGCAAGCCAGAATGACCCAGCTGTGAATTAATGTTTATTATTTTAAACTGCTAAGTTTGGGGGTAATTTGTTGTGCAGCAATGGATAACTAATGCAAATTTTCTTTAGACTGTATTGTGACAGAAAATAGGAGATTAGGCACAGTTCTGGGTCAAAACTATGAATACATACTTTCATCCATCTGGATGTGAATGAAAACTGTTTTTGATCCCTCTTTGTGATGGAAGGTATTGACCAGACCCAAAGCCATGTTGTACATACCGCAGGCAGTGTTAATCTCTTCTAGTAAAGAAACCACATTTGATTGCAATTGGTGCTACTGTCTGGTTAGGTTTGCTCTAGTCTGTTGTCTTCTCCCATTATCCAGTTTTTGCAGAGGTCAGATAAGGAATTAAATGGCAAAATGATGCCCTATATCCTCTAAGTCTTTAAGGGCGGCACTAATTGTTGTCATCCACCCTGAATGTGAAATTTTTGAATAACTTTTAATTTTAGATTTAATTTACAGAGAAGTTGCAAGATAGTAGAGTTCTGAAATGTTACACAGCTTTCCCTAATGTTAACATATTACATTACCATATACACTTGTTAAAACTAAGAAGCCAGTATTATTATGTTACCGTTAACTGAACTATTAGCTTTTTTTGGATTTCACTAGTTTTTCCACTTAATGTGGAAAAACATTAAGGCCTATGATCTATTTTGTGTTAATTTTTGTGTAATGTGTGAGGTATGTGTAGACGTTCAGTTTTTCCAACACCATTTGTTGAAAAGACTCTCCTTTCACCATTGAATTGACTTTGTGCCTTTGTCAAAATTCAGTTGACTGTATTTCTGTAAATCTGTTTCTGGGCTCCCTGTTACGTTCCATTAATCTATATGTCTTATCTTTTTGCCAGTACCACACTGTCTTTATTATTGTAGCTTTGTAGTTTCAGGTAATGACTTATTTCTTTTTTTTAAGAATTTTTTGACTTCCTAGTGCCTTTGTTTTTCTATATAAATTTCAGAATCATCTTGATATCCACAAAAAAAAAAAAGCTTGCTAGAATTTTTATTGGAATAGCATTGTGTCTTTAGATTAAATTGAATAGGACTGGTACCTTAACAATATTGTCACATCTTTCCAGGATATGCAATTGGTTTTGATTCATTACCTTGACTACAGACAGAGAAGGTAGTGGTTTTAGGGGCTTTCATTTGCCTTTCCTGCTATGATAGCTTTTACTCCACAGGCCAAGGAACCATTATGCAGGTCTGCCAATCACCATCTATGCCCATTCCAGTTATACATTTGGGGATGCATACATGACCAGTAGGTGGGTTGCTGGACCCATAGTAAGATAGACATTGTTCAGAATTCTAAAAGAAAAGTCATGATATACCTTGTATCATTGAATATTAGTTTAAATTCTGTGCCCAACAACCCTTCAAAGATCTATTTCTTACTCCAACATATAATTATCTATGTAGATGGCTATAGATCCTCTTGCGGAAGGTTTGCTAATGTATTGCAAGGTCCTTCCTCAAAAGAACTTGTCTTTTTTAATTTTCGGGACATGGGTTTGAGAACTAGGTTGGGTTTGGTAATCAGACAAGGAGTTGTGACTTTACGTTGGGATTGCTCCCCTCATCCCTTTGCTCATCCATTCTTGATTTTTTTTCATTACATATATATTATGCAAAATTTTTGTTGGCTTCCCATTACCTTGCTTCCAGGAAGACCATGTGTCCCCATGGGCTGCCCATCCATCCTTGCTACCTGTTACAGTTATTATATCACCCTTGTCTCTAATGGTTAGGTGATGCCACCTTGTCTCTCTTAGTCCAAGATCTTATCCTCTCCATTGCTACTGGGAGCCAAATTCTGTTAGAGCCTCTTCTAGTGTCAGCCCCAGCCTATGGTACATAGTCACTATAGAGTATCTCAGCAGTGCCTGTGTATTTCTTATCACCAGTGTAGTCCTTATTGCCTTGGTACAAAGAGAGGACTCTCCTGAGGAGCATAGATAGCTGGTGGGGTCTTCTGAACTTATGCAATAGATCCTTTCTAGAATGCTCAATTTCCTGTCTTTAAATTTCTTCCTTCACCATCTCCCACAACAATTCTGGCATCTGTATTTCATTTAGTATGGGCCATTGCCTTTTCCAAGAACCATCCAGCAATGTATTAGAACACCTCCAAGAGGCCCTTAACATGGCTTTAAATCCTCAGTCCAGGGAGAGTGCCATATATTAAAAAAAAACTCTCCTTTATCCAGTTTTATGTTTCTAATCGTCAGTCCAGTACTGTTAGCAACCACTAATATCCTCGCATATTCTCTTTGTTCTTGCTGGCTTATATTAGCCTGTTCCTGTAGCACTTTGGGCATATAATTGGTCTCCTCCCTTATCAGGGCCATGCTGAAATTTGGTCTTAGACTTGTGACCAAGAGGGGAGGTAGCTACAGATCTTGAAAAGGGCTACTGTCATTGTCCTTAAGGCACTTCCCTCATTTGAGGCTTCTTTGTAGATTTCCAGCGAACGGGTGAGGGAAAAAGGGAGTATGTTGTTTTTTAACAAGGGGCACGAGCCATATTTGTAAGCCCAGAAGTTCAGAAGAAACTAGTTCAAGGTTTTCAGCTGCATCCATCCAGATATCTTTATCCTAAGGCTTAGAGTTGCCCTTCTTTCCTATCAAGGACCTGATTTTGGCATAGACTTTCCTAAAGTACAGATTATCTGAAATTCTGTCACTCTTACAATTGAGTCTTGGGCCTGGCCTTCAATATGACCAACTTTCTATCAGCAGGAGATAAGGGTCTTTTTAAATATTGCCAAAGAGGTACTCTGCATCTTATACTTTGCTTTAAACTGGAAATTCATTAGCCTGAGCCAGCGTTTTCTCTTCAGCATCTCAGTGGCACTTAGCAAAAGCCACCCAGTTTCATGTTCCTTATAGTTACTATGAACCCTGCTCTCTTGAATGCCAGGAACATCCTACCAGATAGTGCATCTCATTTCACCCTATAGGTGAAAATCCTAGCAAATGCACTGATATCCTATGCCAGGTGCTATCAATACTTCACCTACCACCAGTGATTGGGTCCTTCCTTAAAGCAGTCCCTCCTGCAAGTGATCTTAGCTCCAGAATCCCATCTTTGAAGCCTGCTTCCTGAGGTCATTCTTGGTACCACTGACATAGGTCACATTCTCTATAAGCCAAGCTTGAGCCAGAGGTTTTTCTTGGCTAGTAACTTATTAAGGTTGAACTCCCAGGAGAAGCCTGTTAAAAAAAAAGGTGAGAAAAATCAGATTAAGCAAGGAAGATGCTAAACAAAAATGTAGCTTCAGGAGAAGTCTAGACTCTGCTTAATCCCGCAAGGAACTTTGGATCATGAATTGCACCTCAAGGGTTGTTCTGCTGAGAGGCAAGGAGGTTGGATTGTTTTACCTTTGTAACATTCCTGGTTGGTTATGGACCTCAGCCTGAGGGGAGAAGGGGCAGGGGGAGGGGGCTAGGCAAAATGGAGCAGAATCCCTAGGGATCTCTTCCTAGATGGCTCTTGTCAACCGAGGTCAATTCTCCTGAGAATGGTACAGATGTGAGCTGTTAGCAGCCAACTCTGGCAGAGGCTGGCGGATTAGCCCGGTGAAGTGGATCTTGCTGGGGCATCAGCAGGCTCTGCTACAGGTACTTGCTATGTACAAACAAACATCATATCTAGTGGTATGCTAGAGCAAGCTAGAATCAGCTTTCAAGAGAACTTGTATGCATATCTTTTCATAAATCTGAGTTCAGTGACATCTCATTGGTAGCTTGAAATTGGAGGGTATATTTATGCCACAGAATTCTACAAATGCAACAGTTTATGGCCCCACTCTCCGAGAGCTGGTTGTTAAAACATTTACCAGCATCCCCTTCCAGTTAGTCCTTACAACCTTAGGAAGTTAATGTCATTTCAGAAATGAAAAAACTGAGTTTCAGAGTGATTGATCTACTTACCATCTCTTGTGTAACTAATGAGCTATTGAAGTGAAAGCGAAATCTAGTTTTGTCTGTCTTCAGAACTTGGACATCTATTATTATAGTGCATTGCTTCTTTTTGAGCATAGAAACTTCAGTCTTCTTTGAATCCTTTGAGAGAGTTGGGTGGATTTCTAGGTGATCCTGAATGCTCTTTGATCACTAACATCCTCTACTCCAAGTTAATAACTTATTAAAGATACTCCACTAGTTAAGTAGGAACTCCAGGATTCTTTTCGCTTTCTTGTCCTGCCTCTCTTTTAAACATTCGCCATTTCTCTGTTTTCTAATCTACTTTCTGGAATATAAAAGGTATTCAATAAACTTTTGTTGAATGAATAAATGATGACCCTTTAATGTGAAAGTTGTTTTTTCCACAGGATTTTTCAGCCCTTGTATAAAGCACAAATGCTCATACCCTTCTCTAATTAAAATCATAGTTCTAAAATTCTCTCTACCTGCCATAGGATAGGATGGGAAATACTCCATGTTGTATCAGCTGTTAGTTATCACATGGTTGAAAAAATTATAGCTGTCAAGTAATGAAGTTTTCAGGACATTTTTAAATAAATAAAAGCTCAACACATACTGTACAATTGTTCAGTCCCATCCTGTGTTTAATTACAGTATGACATTAAGTCATATAGTTACATTGAAAATTATTTTAGTCTTTATAGATTTGAAAATATTTTCAACCTTTGTGTCACGGAATTGACTGTTTCTGCTGTATTTTTATTTGTGTTTCTGAAGCAAGGGGAAGTCAGGCTGAAGTGTTTGAAAGCTCTACAGAGTTTGTATACTAATAGAGAATTATTCCCCAAATTGGAGCTATTCACTAACCGATTCAAGGTAAGCATCAAGAATGCTGAGCTTATTTTGTTTTTCACTTCGAAATGCTGCCATTTCTCTGTTTTCTGATCTACTTTCTGGAATATAAAAGGTATTCAATAAAAACATTTGTTGAATGAATAAATGATGACCCTTTAATGTGAAAGTTGTTTTTTCACAACTTTCTAGTTGTAGCTAGTTTTGCAAATGATTTTACTATAACAAGTATTTAGTTCAAAGTCTTACCATTCTTTAAGTAAACCTATATAAAATAGCTGAATAAATCTATGCCTTAAAAGGTATTACCAGCATGAGTTTTTATTTATTGCCTTTAAGAGCAGACCCTCCTGCTTAAAATCAGATTTTCTTCATATATAACTTTTCATAAATTCATTAATTTTGCAAGTAAAGATCCCATGTTAGGGAATCCTAGTTGATGAGAAAGATTTTATATTATGAGTGTTTATACTAACCGGGGATGAGTAATACTATAATATGGTTTCAAGAGTAAGGATTTACCTTTAATCTTTTGTTAGTCTTGCATACAGTCCCTAAGCACATTACCTTAGGTCTGCCCAGACTTTATTTTCTGCTCATAACTGGCTGGTTTATAACTTTTTTTTAGGATCGTATTGTGTCAATGACACTTGATAAGGAATATGATGTTGCTGTGGAAGCTATTCGATTGGTTACTCTGATACTTCAGTAAGTATAGTATTTGTTAATGTTTTAGTTTAATCTGTTAATATTTTAATGCCTTTTGTCCAGCATTTTTGATATATATTTTTTTAAACGCTTTAGGTTCTGTAGTAGTTCTATTTCTTCATTTTAAAGTGAAATTTGAAATAAACGGTTTTCTCTTCTCTTACTATTTTGACTACTGTTTATCTCTTCCATATAAAAGTTATTTTATGTAGTCTAGAGGAAATATCAGTAAAGTAATATACCTTTCTATAAAAAAAAAAACCAAACTTAGAAAGATGGCTTCAAAAGAAAGTTTGGCTTCTTTGGGATACTGTAGAAGTTGGAGAAAGGAAATAAAGCATTTAAATTATGTTATTAGTATGGTGGGAAATTTAAAAATAGTAATGTTAAAAGATCTATAGGGCTTTGACAAAAAATTAGGAAGAATGAGTCTTCCTCTCCCTACTACATAGTGCCGATTCTATCTTGAATCAAGTATGTAATAAGAAAGGCTGCTTTTTACTTTTCTACTGTTGTAATGATCTTTTTATCTATTTGTGCTCTCACACCATATCTTTATTGTAATAGCTTTATAATACATAATATATGTTATATGTTATAATACGGCTTCCTCTCTTATTGAGTGATTTTCTCCTCTTTGCCCTTTTTCTTTTTTAAATCCACTTAGCTATTTGTGGATTTTTTCTTCCATATGAATTTTTTAATATAGACTTGTCAAGCTCCTAAACCTTCAGAATTTTACATATTAGAACTGTGCTGAATTTTATGATAAATGTAAGAGAGACTAAGTTCTTTACAGTGTTATATAATATATGCATGAAAATGGTGGGGGTTTTATTCATATCTTTAGGTCTTTATAAAGGTTTAGATTTTCTTTATAAAAGTCTTGTGCATAATTTATCAGAGTAATTCTTAAATGCTTAATTGTTTTGTTGTTATATGATTACTATTTAGTGTTACATTTTGTGTTTGGTTATTGCTGAGGCAGAAAAACATTTAATTGTTATGTTGGTCTTGAATATATTCTGCAGACTTTACAGATCTCTTAATCATTTGGATGGTTTGTTAATTCTAATAGGTTTATTGCATAGATTATTTTATCATCCGCAAACACTTTCAGCTTTGTCTCTTTCTTCCCTAACCTTAAAACATTTGTCTCATTCTCTTGTGTAATTGCATTACCCAGAACCTTCACACTATAACAGTATCAGTGATAGCAAATATCTTTTTTCTTTTTCCAGGAAGGCATCTAAAGTTCTTTGTGTGATTTTTGTGTGTGTATTGTAGGTTTTTGATATATGATAAAAATTCCTTTGTGTTCTGAGTTTTCTTGGATTTTTTTTGGGTCATAATTGAAAAGATTTTTTTTTCTTTTATCCATTGATTGAATCCAAATTAAATTGATATATTTTTCTAATGGTAAATCATGTTTGCATTTCTAGAATAAATACTATTTGATCATGTTATATTTTATTTTGTTTTGTTTAAATAAAATGTATTTGATATTTTATTTAGGATTTTCACATCTATGTTCATGAGAAAGTTTGACATAATGTTTTTTCTTGTCCTAATCCAGCTTTGTAATCAAGGTTATGTTCTCTTTGTAAAATACCTTTGATAGTTTATGACCCTTTTTGTGTTCTAAAACAGTCTGTGAAAGGGTTTAATTCTTCCTTGAGACTTTGAAAGAATTCTCTTTTTAAAGCTGTGTCAGTTTCAAGTTTCATTTGTGGGACAGATCTTTGATTACCATTGCTATTTCCTTAATGGTTAGCTATCTGAATTAAGTTTTTCTCTTCTTCTGCCACTTTTGGCTGTTTATAAACTTATTAAAAGCTTGTCGATTTCATCTCAATTTTGAAATAATTATTTTGTAGTTCATGATAAAATAATCATATTGTAATCATATTCTATCATATAATTTTATCATCTAAAACTCTGCTATGTCTTTTGTTAATTCCTCTTTTTTTATTATCTATTTTATTTCTGTTCTTTTTTTCTTGATCAGCTAGATGTTTGTCCATCTTACTACTCTTTTCAAAGAACCAGCTTCTCATGTCAAACACTTGTCTCATTTGTTTCTTCTTTTCTGATAATTGTATTTAAAGTAATAAATAGACTTCTAGGTACTGCTTTACCTGTGTCCTAGAAATTTAGATATGTATTTTCGTATACATTCAATTACAAATATGTTGTGGTTACTTTTATGGTTTCTAGTTTAACTTTGGCTTGTTCACTCGTGCATTTTTGTTCTCCTCAGATATAACAAAAATTTTTAATCTGTCCTTTATATTGTATAATCTGAGAGCATATTGTAAGTGGTTTGGTAAATTATTGGAAGTTTCTAAAATATGTTTAAAAACATGCATCTCTTATCTGTACATTTACATATTTATATTCATGACTTTGTATTTATTTGCTGTCATTTTAGTGATCTGTGCCTTTGCTTAAGTTTTGTCTATTTGATCACTTACAAGAGGATGTATTAAAGTTTCCAACTACTATTAATGGCTTATCTTTACTCATAGGTACATCAGTTTTTGCTTTATTTCAGAGTATAGATAGGTACCTATGTATTCATCATTTTTACACCTGCTTTACATTAGTGTCCTTTTTATCCTTGTATAGCACTCTTCCTTATCATTTATGAAGATTTTTTCTCTTTAAATTTATTTTAAAATATTATGATCCCTGAGTTGTCTTATATTTTTCCTTGTAAACTTCACAGACATATCAGTATCCTTCAGTTGAACAAAAAAATACCTTAACAGTCCACCCACCAATGCATTTTGTTAGTATTGTCCAGAATTTGAGCTCTGTTTTGTTAAGGATAATTTTTTTTTCTTGTTTATAGTTTCAGTATGTGCTCATTTAGACAGTAGTAAGCCTTCTTTAGATATTTACTCTTCCCTTAGGTCCAGGGAACAGTAATTATCTCATAGACTCTTCCAGGATTATCTTTCCCTGCTGAAACATTTCTTAAAGAGTATTTTCAATCTTTCTGAGATCTATTTTGGCTAAAAAGTTTACTTTCACCATGACTTTAGAAGATAATTTGCCTGCTTTCAATAATCCATGCTTAGAGTTCTTTTCTGCATTTATGTTGGGGTAAAAAACGGACAGAACATATCTTATTTAAAAGATGCAATTGTGTCCCACTAGATATATCAGGTATCCTAATACATGGAGTACGTTGGTCCTTTTGTGGACGCCTCAGATCTTTCTCCCATCTAGGGGTTTATGACTACAGTTCTCTAGAATGGAGAGTGAGTCTATAGTATTTGCTTTGTGACTCAACCCCTGGTTTTCAGGTTTTCTCTGTTGGAGTCACTTGCCCTATAGGTAGTCCTGGTGGGCATAGTCTTTTTTGTTTTATTTTGTTTATTAACTATTTTTTTTAAGCACTTTCAAGCTTACTGACTCATTACAAAAAATAATACAGACCCCATAGAGAGAGAGAACTCTAACTTATCTCTATCTCCTAGATTCCCAGATCTACCAATTAGCATTTTGCACATTTGCTGTGTCATCCTAACTAGCTAGCTATCTATCCATCTATTAATCACTCCATTTTATGATCAGTTGAGTATAGGTTGTATACAACATGCTTCTTGAACACATAGCACTGCCATGTACATTTCTTAAGAACAAGGATATTTACGTATATAATCACCTGAAGTGCATTTCTCAAGTTCAAGAAATTTAACAGTGATATAAAGCTTAAAATTTATATGCCATTTTTTTAAGAGAATTTGTAGGTTGACAGAACAATCTTGCAGAAAATGTTTGTGTTGTCCAGTCCTATGTTTTGATTTTTTAAATTTTTTTCTAGTAACATGTATATAACCTAAAATGTTACTTTTTAACCACATTCAAATATATAATTTGATTGCTGTTTATTACATTCACAATGTTGTTGTTACTGTCAGAAAACATGGTCCTCAATAGTTAGGCCTGTCTGATCCTGCATCTAACAGAGAAACAAGTCTGTTTTAGAAGAACTGGAGGAAAATCTTTCCAAGACCAGTTTGAAGTAAGAAAGGTGCTTTGGCTTTTACAGCCCAAACAGATGAAGGAATGGCAGAGATCCAGAGGAAAGCAGAAAAAGAAAAAAAGGAAAAACTGAATAAAAGTCACAGGATTCATTAAAATTGAGTAATGGTTGCCTGCTTTATTCTTGTTTGGTCAGCATATTTTGTTATCTTATAGGCCTCCTCTTTTTCTTTCGCTGACCATTCATGTTCTGTTCTTGTTCTTCAAAGAGATGAAGGTGCTGTTTTAAGTAATTCATATGATTTATCTGGCTTTGTCCTATCTGCTTTGGACTGCAGTCTTATCTCTGCAGGCAAAGCTGGGGAACTCCCATTATTAACATAATTAGGAACAGAGAGTAAACTTTTGTGATTAGGCCACAGAAAGTCATGCTACCAAAGGCTTTTAGGCTTAAAATGAATCAAAAGTGCTTGAATGAAATGTTAAACATTTTCTAATTACCAAAGACTATACTAAGCATTTTCCCAATTATTTAACTATCATTGTGCTAACCAGCACCATTATGCATTGCAAAAACATTTGGTAAAGTTTCCTTCTTTTGGCAATTGTTGAATTAATGCCACTATGAAATCATTGTGAAAATATCTGTTCTTGTCCATGCTGTCACTTCTTTTGGGTATATATATACTTAGTAGTTATATTGCCAGGTCATGTGATACTTCTATACTGAACTTTCTGAGTAACCGCTAAAATGTCTTCCACAGCGGATTTTACATTCCCGCCAACACTGAATGAGTGTTCCTATTTCTCCACATCCTCTCCAACATTTGTTATTTTCCATTTTAAAAAAATATATATAGTAGCCATTCTAGTGAGTGGGATATAGTATCTCATCATGGTTTTGATTTGCATTTTCCTAATCGCTAATGATGTTAAACATCTTTTCAGGTGCCATTTATATATCTTCTTTGGAGAAATGTCTATTCATATCTTTTACCCATGTTTGTCTTCTTGTTTTTGAGTTAAAGCATTTCTTTATATATTCTGGATAGTAAATCTTTATGGGATATATAGCTTCCAAATATTTTCTTCCATTCTGTAGTTTGTCTTTTTACTTTCATGATAAAGTCCTATGATGCACAAAAGTTTTTAATTTTGATGAGGTCCCATTTATCTATTTTTTCTTTTGTTACTCATGCTTTGGTGTAAAGTCTAAGAAACCATTGCGCAATACAAGAGCCTGAAGATGCTTCCCTATGTTTTCTTCTGGGTTAGATTTATTCCTAGGTGTTTGATTCTTTTAGTTGTTATTGGAAATGGAATTTTTTCTTGATTTTCTCTTCAGATTGTTCAATTCTAGTGTATAGAAACTACTAATTTTTTCATTAGTGCTAGTAAGCTTTGTTGTATGTTTTTCAGGATTTTCTGCATTACAAGATCATGCCATCTGTAAATAGGGTAAATTTTATTTCTTTTTTCCAATTTGGATGCTGTTTATTTCTTTTCCTTACCAAATTGCTCTGACTAGAATTTCCAGTACAATGTTGAATAACAGTGTTGACATCCCTAATCTTAGGGAAAAAACCATCCATCTTTCACCGTGACTATGAAGTTAGCTGAGGATTTTTCATATTTGTCCTTTATCATGTTGAGAAAATTTCTTTCTATTCCTAGTTTTCTGAGTATTTTTATTTAGCACTTGGCCAGATATAGAATTCTCAATTGGCAGTTTTTTGCTTTTAGCACTTTAAATATGTCATTCCGCTGCCTTCTTTCCCCCATAGTTTCTGATGAGAAATAGGCAGTTAATCTTACTGAGTCTCCCTTATACATGACACTTTGCTTCTCTTAAAGCTTTCGGAATTCTCTCTTCATCTTTGGCATTTGATAGTTTGATTGTAATAGGCCACCAAGCATCTCCAGGTGTGAAGTCTAGGGAATGAGCCAGTAGCTCCTATAACTTTTCATGAACCCATGCAGCCCCAACTTTTTATATCTAGTTGCTGTTAATCTGAAATCATATCAAACCAGTTTAAACATGTAAATGGTCAGGAAATAGATGTGCCCTTTTTTGGGGGAAAAAAAAATAAGGTGCATTCTGGCTAAATAAGAAATGGCTCAAACTTTTAACAATACCTGTGTAGAAGGGTATATTGGTACAGAAATGGCTGTGATTGCTGCATCCATTTTATATAGGAGGAAGACTAAATAGTATTATAAATATGCTGGTAAAGTATTTAAAAGATACCATTCTGGAGTGAAGTGTTAAATAGCATTTTAATAATGATTTAACTCTTTCAGACAGATGCAAGTATTTCTCAGAACATACCAACAAAACCCCTCCTATGCACATTCAAAGGACTTGCGCTAATTTGGGCTTTTATATATCCCAGGGTATTTAAAAGTCATCATCTATGGGTGTATGCAGGAAGAATTGTAGACATTTTATTTTCTTGTTTGATCTGTATTTTCTGAATTCTATGTAATGATCAAGTATCTTTTATATTTAAAGGGAATTACTACTTTCAATTTAAGATAAAAAGGATGAAAATAAAATCAACATGCCTTTTTTGGGAGTTTGTAACTTCACAAAACTTAAATGAAAATGGAACTGAAAGTAAACACTTGTTTTGGTTCAGATGTTACTTTCTGAATTTTTCAGTGGAAGTGAAGAAGCCCTGTCAAATGAAGACTGTGAAAATGTTTACCACTTGGTGTACTCAGCACATCGCCCTGTTGCTGTGGCAGCTGGCGAGTTCCTTCACAAAAAGTGAGTTGGTTATCTTTGAAACTGGGTTAGCTCCATGTTTGTTTTTGTTCTGTTGTGGTTTTTTTTTTCTTGGTTTTTTTTTTTTTTTTTTTTTTTTTTGGATTAGTAGAAGAAAGTAATAGTGACTGAATATAGAGCCAGAAGTAGCCATTTCAAACTCTGGGGGGCTGTAATATCCTCACAGCCCATGTGCAGTGCACATCATGAATCACGTTCCTGAGAATGGTGTACCCTGTGACACATTCCTTTTTCCTGAAGTCTGAAAGGATGGTTCTCAGCTAGTGGTGTAAGTGGAGGTTAGAGAAGGGCATAATGTTTGTAAAATTATCCAGGTAATTGGTGCTTCATTCCATCAGTTTGGGTCTTTTATTTTCCCCTTTTAAAATTCTGAGTTCTTAGCTTACCGTCTTAACATCCGAAATTTAAATGTAAAGCAGAATCACCTTAAAAATGCTTCTCAGTTTTTCATTTTTCCCCATTATCTCCATTAGGATTTGGGAAATTATTTATTTAAATCAGTAATCCATGTTGATTCTGAAAATCTTATATACAGTTGCAGTTTAATTTTAAGCACTCATTTATTTTTTGGGAAAACATAGAGCCACTGAGAGTTTATGAATATTATTAAACATTCTTATGAAGTACGTTTTTGGTCATTGTCTTAGGTATGTGTTCCGTAATTTATTAAAAGATTAATTCATTTTTTTTAAAATTTTATTTTGAAATAAATTCAAACTTACAGGAACAGTTGCAAAAACAATACAGAACCCATACACAGAACTCCAGCATACCTTGACCCGGCTCCCCGATCCACCAACTTTAACATCCTGTCACACCATCATTTCTTTCTTTCTTTCCCTCCCTCCCTATCACCCATCATCTATTGCTCTATCTTCTGAACATGTGAGAGCAAGCTGCACACATCCTTGAACAAACAATATAATTCACATATACAATTCCCATGAACAAGAACATTCTTTTATGCAATTGCATTAAGCGCAGCTAAGAAGTTCCAGAAATTCAACATTGATACAAAGCTTATATTCTATATTTCCTTTTTTTTTTTTTCTTATGTCCCAACCATGTCCCTTTGAGTCTCCTCTCTCCATCCAGGATCATCCTTGGCATTTAATTGTCATTATCTATTTAGACTGTTTTTTTCTCTTTTCTTTTTTCTTTTTTTTTTTCATTTGTGGAAACATATATGCAGCCTAAATCTTCCCATTCGAACCCCTCCCTAGCATTCCATTAGTGGTATTAATCACATTTAGAATGTTGCAATGCTATCACCTTCCCACCATCCATTACTAGAAATTTCCCTTCACCCCAAACAGAAACCCTACACTCATTTCTTAACTCTCCATTGCCCCTTCCCCCACTTCTTGTAACCCATACTCTACTTTTCATCTCTATGGTCATATTCTCTAATACTTTCTTTGTGTTTACTGTGGGGCTTAAATTTAACCTCTTAAATCTATAACAATCTTGTTTTTCTTTGATACCTACTTAACTTCAATAGGACACATAAACCATGTTCTTATACTCCTCCATTCCCCCACCTTTATGTAGTTCTTGTCAAAAATTACATATTTTACATTGAGTCCAAAACCACTGATTTATCATTACAGTTTATGTATTTTAGATTCTGTAGGAAGTAAATAGTGGGGTTATAAATAAAAAATACAGTAGTATTGGTATTTATATTTACCATGTGACCTTTACTGGAAATCTTTATTTCTTCATGTGGTTTCAGTCAATTGTTTAGTGTCCCTTCCTTTCAGCCTGCTCAATTCCCTTTAGACTTTCTCATAGGACTGATCTACTGGGGATGAAGTCCCTCAGCTTTTGATTATCTGGGAATGTTTTCATCTCCCCCTCATTTTTACCCTCCAATTGTTTGTGAATTTTCTAAGTCTCTAAAAGTTATTGACTTCTATTTGTATTCCACTGTGGTCAGAGAATGTGCTTTGAATAACTTCAATTTTTTTTTTTTTTTTTTTTTTTAATTTATTGAGGCTTGTTTTATATCCCAGCCTATGGTCTATTCTGGAGAAAAATCCGTGATCACTAGAGAAGAATGTGTGTCCTGGTGATTTGGGATGTAACGTTCTATACATGTCTGTTAAATTTCTCTATATCTCTCTCTCCTTTCTTTGTTTCTCTGTCGGTAGGGCTCCCTTTAGTATCTGAAGTAGGGCAGGTCTTTTATTAGCAAAATCTCTCAGCATTTGTTTGTCTGTGAAAAATTTAAGCTCTCCCTCAAATCTGAAGGAGAGTTTTGCTGGATAAAGTATTCTTGGTTGGAAATTTTTCTCAGAATTTTAAATATGTCATGCCACCGCCTTCTCGCCTCCATGGTGGCCGCTGAGTAGTCACTACTTAGTCGTAAGTTGTTTCCTTTGTATGTGGTGAATTGCTTTTCTCTTGCTGCTTTCAGAACTTGCTCCTTCTCTTCAGTATTTGAGAGTCTGATCAGAATATGTCTCGGAGTGGGTTTATTTGGATTTATTCTATTTGGAGTTCACTGGGCATTTATGCTTTGTGTATTTATATTGTGTAGAAGGTTTGGGAAGTTTTCCCCAACAGTTTCTTTGAATACTCTTTCTAGATCTTTACCTTTCTCTTCCCCTTCTGGGACACCAATGAAACTTAAATTTGGACGTTTTATTTTATCTATCGTATCCCTGAGATCCGTTTCAATTTTTTCAATTTTTTCCTCATTCTTTCTTTTATTCTTTCATTTTCCATTCTGTGGTCTTCGAGGACACTGAGTCTTTGTTCAGCTTCCTCTAATCTTGTATTATGAATGTCCAGAGTCTTTTTAATTTGGCCTATAGTTTCTCAAATTTCCATAAGATCTTCTATTTTTTTTATTTACTCTTGCAATTTCTTCTTTATGCTCTTCTAGGGTCTTCTTTATGTCTTTTATATCCTGTGCCATGCTCTTCTTCATGTCCGTTATGTCCTGTGCCATGCTCTGGTTGTTTGTCTGTAGTTCTTTGATTAATTGTGCCAAGTACTGTGTGTCTTCTGATCTTTTGATTTGGGGGTTTGGGTTTGGGTTCTCCATATCGTCTGGTTTTATCATATGCTCTAAGATTTTCTGTTGTTTTTGGCCTCTTGGCATTTGCTTTACTTATAGGGTTCTTTCAGGATATAAAGAATACCAATCTCTAATTTGTCAGATCTACAGCTTGGTGGCATACACTTTCTCTAACTAACCAGCAGATGGTGTCGTGAGTCACCTATTCCCCTCAAGTCAGTTCTCCCCCACTTTGTGGTGTGTGGGGGTCTGATTCTTGTGGGGTTCAATTGGTGCACTAAGTTTGGGTGTGTTGTTGGTGCTGTCCACCCTGAATGTGGGGCGTGTGTCTGGGTGGTTAGGAAGGCAGGGCAGCTTTAATAGTCAAACCACCCAGGTGTTCCCAGAGAGTTAAGGCTGTTGCAAGAGTCTAAGCTTTCATTTCAGTCTTGCCATAGATTGTCTCTGCCGCTGACCCACAAGTCCTTGTTTTTGGTGTAGGGTCCCTGGGCTTTCTGAGCAGACCCCCCTTCTTAGCTGTGCTCTTCCAGGACCTCTGCTGAGGGAATGTTGTGCCACGTCACAAGTGTGCGCCAGCCTCCAGGGAAGCCGTGGGCTGCCGGGCCGTGCAGGGGCATTCCCAGCTTGCTTTAAAGATGGTTGAATGGGGCGTGTTAATTTCCCCCTTTTCGCACAGCTCCGTCTTCCCAGCTCCAGGACAATTAGCTGTGGGTGTACTAAAGACCACTGTCCACGGCCGATATTGTGGCGTGTGCGCAGTGCTTCAGGAATCACTCCCTGTCACACTGGGACCCTTGGCCCAGCTCTGGGCTATAGCTCCGGCCCGGGCAGGAGCGTCTCCAGCCTGCCAGGGAGATGGCTGCAAGGGGCATGGTTTCTTTCTTTTTGGCTCCCCCCTGCCCCCCTGGCCCAGGGTCAATCAGCAACAGGCTATTTTCCACGCCAGACATCGAGACTTGGCCCAGCCTGCTCCTGCCATGCTTCACTGCGCTGTTCTCACTGTCGTAACCACAGCTGCTCCTGGGTTTTTTGGTGTTTTTTTTTTAAAAAAAGAACTAGTCCATCTCCAAACACCAACCCATGGTTTCCCCACTCCGCAGCGCGGCTGCGGGACTTTCAGCCGGCTCACTAACTCGTTTCAGTATGCAGACTCCCAGTTTCACCAAATGCACGGTTCCTGTTGATTTAGCAGACGTTGTCCGGTTGGTGCGTAGCTAGAACTGGTGTTCTGGGTCACTTTCTGGGTTTTGTCTAGTATTTTTCATGGAGGTGTTTTTTTGCCCTGTCTCACCTAGCCGCCATCTTAGGTTCTCCTAATTCATTCTTAATATATAAACACATTCTTGGGATTTTTGTTTGTTTTTTGTTCATGGATTTGATTTTGTGGTATTGACTAGTGGCCAGTGAACCCAAAGGTCCATTACATACAGTAATTTGTGATTATGTTGAAGCACAAATATAACTTGTGTACTGGGCAATTGATGTGCATAGAAGATTAACTTTGCTAATGAGCAGGCCTGGCCCTCCTCCATCCAGCATCTGTATCTTAGTGCTGCAATAACAAATTATTGTCTACTCAGTCATACCTGCTAAGAGGAAAAAGTTTGTTTTTTTGTGAAAAATCTTTCATGCTAGGGCGTGGTGATGAAAGTGAAGGGAAGAAAGTCATGGTTTTTAGGCATGACTTTCAAAATAATATATTGAATTTGCCAGTGGCTCTAACATCTATGGCTAGTAGAATAGTGATATTTACATATTTATCTTGAGATAATGTCTGTCAGAAATATCAACAGTATGTACTGTGATTTTAACTTACCTTCCTTTTCCAGGGCTGTTATGCTCCAGTTATTCTCTCTTCTCTATTCAGGTTTTCAAAACTTTTTGCCTTTAGAGAGAATTTCTTGGTCCTGTAGTTTCAAAGAGAAAATAAACTAAAAAGGTTGATTGTCTAAAGAACAGAGGCCATAAACTGGGAACATTTGAGCCAAAACTTACCCTTAGATATATTTTATTTTTATAAGTTTGAAATCTTGTTAAAATTTTTAAAATTAGAATATTTTATGTAAAAACCGAGAAGATTATGCCTCCATTATTTGTTATTTCTTTGTGAAAATGAAGTCAATCCCTATGCAAATGAAAGATGTACTCCTTAAACTTCTTTAGGCCCCTACAGAAATTCATAATTTGAGAACTTGTGATTTTAATGATCTCTTTTAGTATTCTCCCACCATTCAATATAGTAATCTTTTACATTCTTAATAATTGAACTGTAGCATTCTCCTAGGAATTCCATGATTAAGTTTTATAAGTTTTAAAATAAGCACACAACACATCTGCCTGTTTTGTAAACTTACCATCTCAACAAACATCCCCAAAATAATGTCACACCTGAAATATTTTATTCTGTCACCTGTGAAGATAAAGAACACCCAAATGAGAACAAGCAAAGGCTATTTATTCCAAGCTTACTATATAGCAAGGGAGCCAGTCATCATCATTTGCATTTGGCAAAGACTCAAAGACAGGCCGTGAAATGGGAAAGGGGTAAGACTTCAGGTATGCCCTGTCTGAATCCTATTTTATTTTTGTTCTAAAGCCCTTTCAAAATGTTTTGTCAGGTTTTATAGTTCATATAAAAGGGCTATTTCACATTGTGATTTCTCTTTTCTAATTAGATCTCCATTTTCAGGTTTTTAACTCCACTGATAAATGAGACAAAGGGCTGGTATTACATTGGCACCTTCTTTAACTCACATAAGTTGTTAGAAGGTATTTTCTTGTCTGTTTCCAAAATCTATAGTTTCATCTTTTCTCTGTTTCCATTACTGAGTTATGGTCCATTCAGTTTTTATTGAAAATCTCTCAGGTATGGCTTAGGAGACTTTGCCCTACTTTTTAGGCCTCTTTTTGACCCTTGGGTTCATTGGGTCCCTCTCCGGGTCAGTCCTATCTGCCTTTTCCATCCAAGATTTGACTTCTGCGGTTCTGACTAATAAGTGTAAAAGTTCATGTAGGTCAGGCAAGCAAGAGTCAGATACTCCCAAAATAATTGTTAGTTCTTCTATGAGTATTTGTTGGTCTTATTTGGGTTTAGGGAAAAGTTTAATTATAGCTCTTAATTCAGCTCTGATCCAAGTTTTTAATTCTACAGCTTCTTGTATACCTGCTCATTGGAGACACGGATCTTTAGATGCAACTGGCATTTGGGGGTTTTAGAAGAGTTGGTGTGAAAAGGTAGCAGCTGTGGACAAGGGGCAAAGGAGAAGAATCAGCTTAGATGCAGAAGGAGAGACCGCAAAACAATAAGAGGGAAGAGGGATGGATGGATACAGGGAGGCAACTAAAGGACAAAGTTGGAGAATTTACTAGGGGAATGAGTCTAGTTTGTTGTTGCTTAAGTTTTTCTCGTTGCTCATTAGTGCTTTCCAAAGAATCTTTCAGTAAAGAAGTTTTTTACTCAAAATTTTGTTTCAGGTCCTCTGCATATTAATTAAAAACTGCTGCCCATTGGGCCTAAGATTTCTATTCCCTCTCTTTTCAAACTTACCTCCCAAATGAATAATTTTCTTCAAGTCACATGTTCCCCAGAGTGGCAACTGAAGGACCAACTTATTGTTTGTGAACTTTTGCCATTTAGAAAGATAGTCTTAAGAATTAGGATCATACTGAAAGTATATATAAGAATGAATGAGGAGAGAATTTAGACTTAGATGATCCTATGAGAGCTTTCATCGGTCAGACAAAATGTAATGCATTTGTACCTCATGTCTTCAAGTCCCCAGCCTGATGGTTGGCCACTTCTGTACCAGACCTGGGAGTCATGAGCAGGCAGAAAACCAGAGAGAACAGTCCCTCTGGATCAAGCCAAGCTCTCAGGAGAGAAAATCAAGGTGGAGGGAGAATCTCAGCCACTTTTATTGATGACCCAGAGCAGAGTTTCTCCAAGTGGACACCTATTTGATGAGAACTGCAAACTCATTGGCCTGTGAGGTCAGCTCTAACAACAGGTTTATCAGCCTGTGCCTTTATTGTACCCTATGATTCTCCTTATTATAAGAAACACTTTTAGACAGCACAAAAGAAAACAGTAACACAGAAGACAGCAAAAAATATTGAAAAGGCATGGCCCAATTCCACCAAGAATGCCAAACAAATGGGAACTAATGATAAAATCCGGGTACCAAACTTAGAGGAACTCATCACAAAGAAAACAGTTTAGATCCAGTGATGACTTACCACACTGGTATGGACTCACCAAGCTGTGAACAGCAAGACACAAGGAACCTCTGTGGGTACTGCACCTGGTCAAAGGCTGGGGTCTATGGTGACAGGCAGTGCAGACTGGATCTCCGTGGGACCTCCACTTAACTTTGAAAATAAATAAATGACACCCAAATGAGAACAACATTCTGAGCATGCTATAGCTAGGGAGTCGGCCACCATTTGGAGAAACTCGCAGGCTGGCAAGGAATATGAAAGCTTTACATTGGACAAAAGGAGGACTTCAGGTATGCCCTGATTGAAAGCTGGCATAGGGAGCCTGAAGCAGGCTAGCTTGAAGTGAAGTATCCTGTGTGATTGGTTAGGGTAGCATATTTGGCTTTCTCCATTTGGTCTGAGGTTGGAAGTAGGGGCAGAAAATTAGGGAAGTTGTCAGTTATTGATCAAGTCCTTGATATTTTGGGCCAAATGTTACAGGGATTGTAGTTTAGCTTTTTGGACCATTTGCTATAGATTATGGTTAGCTTCTTGGATGGCTTGCTGCAGATAGCGGGTCAGAGTTTCCTGGTCTGGTTGCTGCAGCCAGTGGATCAAAGTTCTATTTTCATATATGTTTTGGCCATTGTCCATTTGCATATTCATTGTCTCTCATCTAAAACTCTGCATTTTAATGTTCAAAATTTAAGCTAATTCCTAAGTACCATATATTTGTGTATAGTGAATGGGATTATCCAAATCACTACATTTTAGGTAAGTATCCCTATATTTTCCACCCACCCCCTCTTCCCCACCAAAACCACTCAAATAAACAAAACCTTCTCTTTAACCAATGTGTTAACTATGTAAACTTCTCCCTTGCCTCCTCAAAAGTTCACCTTCTCTTTAATCATTTTCTACTTGGATTGGTTCTTTTTTTTTTTTTTTTTTTTTTTTTGTAAACAGCTTTATTGAGGTATACTATACATATCATAGCATTCACCCATTTTAAGTGTAGTATTTTATGATATTTAGGATATTTATAGAGTTGTACAACCATCATCACAACTCAGTTTTAGAACAGTGCTGTCATGGCAAAAAGATCTTCATGCCCAATTACAGTCAGTGCCTCCTGGATTGGTTCATTTTTATCACATGAAATTATTAGTTTTTATTCAGTGATTTAGCCTATCATTTGAGTGGCCTACTCTGACTTCCGTATCTAAACTAGAAGACTCTGTAGTTCTATCCCTACTTTCTTATATATATATATATATTTTAACATGTGAGATAGTATATCTTCTATTTCTTTCTGTCCCCTATTGTGAAAGCTCTGTGAAAACAAGGATTTTTTCTTTGTTCACTGCTATAGCTCTTTTTACCTAAAGCAGTGCCTATATATAACATATTCTCAATAAAAACTTTTGAATTAAGGATAGCTCGGAAGTGGTACAATAATGGGTATCTTTTTCACAGTTGATTTCCTAGCACCTATCCTGGATTAAAAACATAAGTATATATTTACCTATATATATTTATATTAATCTTAAAAAAACAGATTCCTAAAGATTTTTTTGGGATTAGATCTACTTAGCATATTAAAAATTTAGGGCCATTTCTTTACCATACTTAGGAATTTAGTCACTAGATGCTGTTCTTATAAATGTAATGTTAAATTTCATTTTAGTGAATACATTTAGGTTAAGACTCTTTCTAGGTATTAGGCTATAGCAGAAAACAATGTAAGGGGTAATTGTGATTAAAAGTGAATTTTTATTGACAACATTTTATTAAATTAAAATTACTTGACTGTGAAATCAGTATTTAAGAAAATAGAACTAGCAGCATGAATATTTGTCAAATATTTGAACGTTAATTAATATCTGTAAAACTGTTTCCTTTTCATTTTATGTGAGGCTGAAGTATATGAAATTGATGATACCCAATCATTTTTTTGATCTACAGAAACATCAGTTTCATACGATTGTGTTGAAACAGATCAGTAACCTAATCTCTGATACTGTTTCTTTTCTTCTTTTCAAACATTGAAATAATTTGCATAGTGAAAGAAAAGACTGAAATTCATATACAAGTAGATTTGTAATGCCCTTGTTTTGTTATTAATTTTCAGGCTGTTTAGCAGACATGATCCACAAGCAGAAGAAGCATTAGCAAAAAGAAGAGGAAGGAACAGTCCAAATGGGAACCTCATTAGGATGCTGGTTCTTTTCTTTCTTGAAAGTGAGGTAAGAATATTTAGCATATATTCCTCTTTTTTTTGTATTATATTATATAAATCAGGTTGTCATTTAATTCATTGTAATTAGTTAATAATTTTCAATCAAATGAAAATGAGACTCTTAGAAAATTGCCTCCATGAAATGGCTGGCAATGGAATCAGTTCCTTTTCTCTGAATGTGTATGTGGGTATAGTTCAGCACTGAAGTTAGTTTAGCAATTGTTCAAATTTTACAGTATCACGATATTGCATACTTTTTAAAATTGTTGCTTTTTGTTTTACTTGAATTTGTGTCTGTAGCTTTTTTGTTGTTTAATTCAGTATAATTGATTACTTTTTTATATATTGTGGTAACATATATACAACATTAAATTCCCATTTTTACCACTTTGAATATACAATTCAGTATGCCTTCACAGTGTTGTGCTTCCATCACCACCATCTATTACCAGAACTCTTCCATCACCCAGAAACTCTGCACCCCATTAAGCATTAATTCCCCATTTCCGCTCTCCTCCACTTGTGTCTGTAGCTTTTATTGTATTATTTAACTAATTTGTTAAAAGTTTTCAAGCTGTTAAAAACCGTTACTTCTAACTTGTTTGAAAACTGTATTAAAAAAGAGAAAAAAACATAAATGTTTTCATTGTAGTTGTACAACCGTCATAGCAGCATTCCCATGTGCCACAGTCAGTTATCACTTAAACAGTTTTGCAGCTAACATTTATACTATATTAGCTATCAGAATCTTTTTTCGCAGGTAAACTTTGGTTTGCCCACTAAAATGCTCTTTGATACCAGAACTGTATTACCTACTACTGGCATAGCATTGGGATAATTAACTAAACCCAAAGAGCTATTTGGCTTAGAAATGAGTGGGAACAGAGTTACAAAAGAAGTGAAGAAAATCTAGACATGTAGGACTCTCAATTTGATTTCAGAACAGTGATTTTGATTGTGTTGGAATGTCAGGGAAGAAGAGAAACTTGAAAAGGTGCTGTGAAGATTCCAGTTTGAGAGTGCTGGAAGAACTTTGAAGGATGAGGAAGAGAGAGACCAATAGGCAGCCTGTATGAAAATTACAATCAGAGAGAACTGAGCCAGTGGAATGAGCGAGGGTAGGGAAAAGCAGAGCAAAAAAGTAGAGAAGGATTTGCTGCTATTATTTTATGAATAGGAAAAGAATAAAGTCAGACAGAAAACCATTTGGAGAGTTGCATTTGAGTTAAAAGTGTGTATAGGAGTACTATGTTAAATGCTCATACAGATCACCTGGGGCTCTTGCTAAAATGCCAGTTCTGATTTAATAGCTCTGGGATGGGGCCTGAGGTTTCCCAGTTCTAAGAACTCCCAGGTGTTGCTTATGCTTTTGGTCTAAGGATCACCCTTTGAGTAGTAACGATTTAAAGGACTATTTTCTTATCAAAGGTAGTGTGGATGTCTTATAGAGTAAAATGCAAAATGCTTGTGAATTTCTAAGATAAAACATTAAATACCCAGTAAATATCACATTTGCAAAAGAGCATGTTGAATTAGCTCCCTTAAGTTCTAGAGGAAAGGGATAAAATACTGTTTACTGAAAAGTTTAGGGAACATAATGATTTAGGCTAATTGAATTAATTGAAAAAATGTTTTGGATCTCTGAAAGCGCAGAGATTTTTCTTTGTTGTTGCTAATATTGGTGAATTCAACATGCTTATCTCAAAAAATGGGTTAACATATTATGCCCTTGTATATACAGTGGGTTTGAAACAACTTCTTGTTGGGATTAACAGAATGCTTTCAGTGGAGCTACTACCGTATAGACAAAAAGATGAAGAAATTGTCAAAGAAGTCTACGCTCGGAAAATTGGCTTCCACTCCAAATATTGCTGGCAGAAACACCGACAACATGCCAGAGTTAAATTTCAATATGCTTGGTTTTAGTTATGGAAACGCTATCCATAAGAATGTCAATGCTAATGTAATTACTTAAAGCCTTGAATTGTGTCAGTTCATCCAAATGAAAACCTAAAAAGTCAAGATGAAAGAGGTATTACCAATCCAATGAAACAGTGAGGAATTTCTGGAAGCTATAAAGTAAATGGGAAATGACTTAAGAATTCCATTAGAGCCCCTTGAGGAAAAAAACAGATCTCTTTTTTTTTTTTTTTTTTATGAGACCTTCTGGTAGAATACTAAAATAAATCAAAGTTCAGAGCAGCAGTGAAGGAGTACACTATAGGTACTAAGTGGCCACCCTTTAGCTGAACCTGTTCCTCATTTTAGAGCTGCTGGTCCAGACATTTGGGATGTGGACAGTGTATCCAAGAAGCAAGATAGTGAATGCACCCGGACAATTTATGGCCAGCAGGAGGTTCAGGAAATGTCTTCACTCAAAAGACATATTATATATACCATTGCGTTAGAAGAAAAAGTCTAATTATAGGTCCTGTCTTGCCACTTCCTTGCACAAAGGGGAATTGTGAACAGAATCAAGGAAGGAATTGTAACTACCCATATTCTTCAGTCTAGACTCATTAACAGATACAAACTAGCAGCCAAGGATCACTAATACTTGAAAAAATTGAATACCAAGAAAAAGAAGCAGACAACCCAACATATTAATGAAAAATGTAATGAATGCTCCCATATCTAAGACAAGGCTGATCATGAAAGAGGAAGAGAGTTAAAAGTATGAGAAATTAAGGTAGAGGGAGAACAGATTCAGAAAAGCTAAGGCTATATAATATGGTTGTGAAGCTTAAGGCAAATATTTTAAAAGTATTCTTAAAATGTAGGAGTATAATTTCCAGTTAAATGGAAAGAAGTAAATAAATGTGTTAAGTAAAATTTTGAAGGAAGGACAGACAAAATAATCAAGAAAGTGTCCCAAATAGAGCACAGAAAATAAGAGACCAGGATTAAGTCCAGACATTAGTAATCTAAGTAAGCGTAAATGGATTAAAATGCCTTACCAAAAGACAGATTCTCATTTGAGGTTAAAATAAAGAAATGAAAAATAGCTATATACTGTTTACAAGCACCTTAATCAAAATCATGCAGGATGTTTACAAATAAAGGGCTAGATAAAGTTATAACTGACAAATGCTTATAAAAAGATAGGGGCCATATCATAGAAGATAAATCAGAATTTGAGACCAGAAACTGTAATGGGTTAGAGGGGGTTGTAGAATATATGTCTTAACAAGTATGTGGGAAGGGGGTGGTGGGGTAGAAGATACAATTCTCCAAACATATATCATACTTGTGAACCTTTCTGTATTTGTTCTACAGATATACTTACACATATACACAAAGTCAGGCATAAAACCATGTTCAGTCAGCATAGGTTTTAATAGCAACAATTTGCAAATTTTTTTTTTCCTTTTTCTGATGTTATTTTCCATCTTTGACACCAAGTATTGCTGTTCAGTACCATTTGTGCCTTTCACTGTTGGAATGATGTTACTGGTGGTCTAGGAATAATTTCTCAGGATATATGAATATGGAAAATTTAAAGATCTCTTGCCGCAAACCTTTGCTCATGTTCTTTCCAAACACTGATATTAATTGGTAGTATCGACTTTGAGTTTGGCATAATTCGTTGAGTGCTGTGTGCAGTGTGTTTGTGAATGTGATTTCCCTGGGGCATTTCAGGGGCTAAGGTGTGAGATTTGAAATTCAGTGGAAATGAAGTGTAGAAATTAAGATCAAATGAGGTACAGTGTGCAGTTATGAAACTGCACACTGAAGTTAGTAATAATGATAGAATTAGGAGTAGGGAGGAAAACCAACACAAGAGCCAAGTGTGCCAGAATATCAGGGGCTAACCAGTGGATCTAGGAAAGTGACTTTTATACTCTCTGGGCCATGGCTCATATTGAGAAAAACATCTCAATAAGTACACACACATGTGACTGGGGTAAGAGTTAAACAATGCACAAATGAGTTGCAATCTGTAGTTAGAAAAACACTAATTTAGTGGGTGGTTTAGGTGGATGTCCTGAGCCTCAAAGGAGGAAGCACTTTCATATTAGGGTAGAGACGGTTAGTTAGAAGCAACTTAGGAATTAGAACAATGCCAGCACCTTATCCACTTGCTTTCCCTAAAGAGCTTCATGAAGTAGAATTCCTTCAGTGTTTAATGACTGGTAGGTGGCACAGAGTATTATGTGAAGTGTTTGATAAGGAGCTTGAGAGTGTTTGTTTTCTGTGGGAACTTGGATTACAAAGAAAAGAATAATGAACAACAAAAAGGATGATGGCAGCAGTAAGTACATTGAATGAAATGGAAATGAGTAGAAAATAGGAGAGATGGAGGAATTTAAAGTTTAGACCTTGACCAAGATGACAAAGTTGTGAAGCAAGGATAGATTGACCTGGTACTAATGTTTCAAATGCAATTCTGGGAGAGAGTCATTAATTCCCTTAAAACAGCAACAAGCAATCACTGTTTGAAAGAGACAAACGGGAGTAGTGAGAAGTGACTTGGATACAGCTTCTGATTTCAGGAATTCTGCTATCTTGACTCAGTTTTCTCATCTGTAAATGATCTGGTTGAACTAGGAGATCCTTAGCCTCACTACTCTAAATGTTTAAAAAAATCACTAATTCTAAATGTTGCATCTATGTTATTGACAGTAGAATACTATACACACACACATTCTCTGAATGGCTCTTGAAACAATTAAATGAAGCCAGCTTTAATTATAAAGAAAACAGTTTTTTAACTCAAAATATTAATAGTTTCTTCATTAAATGTTCTTTATTCACATTTGACTCGTTATTTTTAGTTACACGAACATGCAGCCTACTTGGTGGACAGTTTGTGGGAGAGCTCTCAAGAACTGTTGAAAGACTGGGAATGTATGACAGAGTTGCTGTTAGAAGAACCTGTTCAAGGAGAGGAAGGTACAGTATTTTGACAAATTGATTTACATATTATTTTGGGTTTCCATTAATAATTATGCCATCCTGTATAGATCACTTCTTAATAATGAATATGTGCAAACATGCTATGTATTTTTGTGCAAACAGAATAATTTGTTTCCTGTAACAAGTCAGGGTATCTTACAGTTTATAACAACTTTCAAGATTGCTGCTATCATGCCACATAAGTTTTTTAAATCCATATAAATTCTGTGTAATGTTTTTAGAAGTTTTATGTTAATTTGAGGTACACAATAATAATGTATTTAATGTAAAAACTTATTTTTGCTGTATTTGTGTATGAACTTGGAAAAGCGTTTGCCACATAAGAATTTAATTAGATCCCAACTGTCCCCTCTTGTTATATTTTCTTAAAACCTAAAATCAGAAAATCAGTATAAACAAGATCACTTGACTAGCTTTTTAAGAAGTAGGGAGAGATAATAGCCATATGATAATTTCTGAAGTATACATGTTATTACACTTTGCATAATAACATGCACGGCAAAATGAATATGTATACTTATCTAAAAGCTTATATATTTATGTATATATATAATATATATAGTAGCTCCTTAGAATTAGTAATGCTTCTTCCTGTATATGACTAGGTTTTCAAACTAGCCTAAACAATGCTTTAAGAAGTGTATCATTTCATCCAAAGAACAGGCCTGGAACATGGGTGATAGCCTTGATGTAAGCCAGTCTCATTGTGGACTGCACATGGACTTCAGAATCAGAAGAAATAGAGTTTCAGATTTTTAACTCTTTCCCTTGTGACTAATATCAGTTTTCCTGATCCTAGTTCTCTTTTCTTTACAGCATAGGGATTATTTTCCTTGCATACCTTATATTATTGTGAGGATTAAGTGAGATAGTATACTGTTAATTCCGTATTTTGCTTTCTGTACCCTCGTATGTGGTTAAACTCTCTGGGATATAATAAGAACAGGAAGACCCATCCCTTGCAGTAGACCACCTAAATTGTTCTCATCCTAAGCCAGCGTACACAGGAGAGTGAGTATTCCCCAGTGTTCTTTCCAAGCTGTGATTCTCATTGATTATCTACTCTAACTTGGACAAAGTTCAATGTGAGAAACAAGAGGTATGCATCATACTCAGGTGGATTCTAGTAAACTGGCTCAAAATAACTTCTTTTAAACTTAAGTCAAATTATTTGTCCCATGACTTCATTCTTTATCTGTGATACAAGTCCTTCCCAACTTTTCCCAGACTTTCTTTCAAGGTAAAGCTTGTTATATTTGGCTCTATCTCTAATTATTATTTTATTTGCATTTTTTTCTCTATAATATCCTTAGCAAAGAGGGTGGCCCTGTTATTAAGTTGACAGGACCCTCTGCGTATTAGGTCAAACTCCAACTGTATTCTGAGTTCCTCTCACTTGCCTATCACCCCAGGCTTTGTAAGGCAATTTCCAAGGAGAAGGGAGGCAGGGGATGTAAATTTAAGGGAAGAAGGCCTAAGTTGGTATGCTTTGATATTGTTAACATTTTATTCTCATTTGAATAAGTTGGGTAAGTCAATAAATAGTAATTAACTTACTGCCAGTCTTCAAGGTATTCTAGACAGATTTATCTTGTTAAAACAACTGCGTACTATTAGACGTTTCATTGTGATTCAAATTTAGTTTATGTTCGATTTTTTCAGCTTCTAGTCCAGAGATTGGTTTGGCTTGGCTTGGCTTGGCTTGGGTTTATTTGGTTTGTTTGTTTGAGCTAGGAAAGTGAGTTGTAAGATGGGAAAATTTTTGAAAATGTATCACATTTCATGGATATCAAATCTGAGTAAACAAGGTAGGAGAAATTAGGCATGACAAGTGCAAAACCATGTCTTATGTGCATCATGATTCAACTTTTTTCATACATCTGTCTATATGCATGCTTTGGCACACATCAGCTTTCTTATGGAATGGCTTCCAAATCAATTTTCTATGCTGTTGTTTTAGGATAACAAAACACCACCAGTAACATATTTATAAAGACTAATTAGAAATTAAGTTATATTTTAAGTGGGTGGGATGTGACAGATATTCCAGTGGAAAAAATTCTAGTTTGCATTTGGAAATTAGGACTAGAATTTGGGAAAACGGACACAAAATCAAAGATGACCAATAGCAGTGTTTTTAAGGAGCTATTTTTTAATATTCTAGAATGAAGCCAAATTGCTGTATAAAACAAATTTGTAGTAAAATGTGAGGGTTTGGGTCCTTGTTACAGCTCTGCCAATAGGAAACATTAACTTCTCTGAATCTTAGCTTTGTCATCTATAAAATAAGAACATTTGACTAGATAATGTTCTGTGATCATTTCTAATGCTAAAATTCTGTGATCTAGTTGATGGGTGAAGGAAATATGGATAAATGAAATTCTTTAAAGGAGAGAATCATTAATTCATTTATAATTTTAAAAATATGCTATATTCTAATTATTATGCTAAGTGCTGAGTGTGCAGTATTTAAAAAGGTCATCTCACTGCCCATGAGGAGCTTACACTCTGGTGGGGGAGGCAAACAAAAACCAAGTAAACAGTCAGAATAATTTTAAGGGTTAATAAGTGTCTGTGATGGATAATAGTGGGAAGCAGTTCATCTTTAGATTGAATCCTTGGGGAGGGCCTCTCTGAAGAGGACACCTGTGAGTTAAGGAACTAAAAGATGAGGGCTAGCCATGGAAAGTGGCAAAAAGAGCTATCTAGCTAGATAAAATGGCAATTGCAGTGTCTAAAGCAGGAATATTATGTTACAGAAGCTGCAATAGCTAGAGCATAGTGAGACAATGACAAGAAATGAGATTGGAGAGATAGAGGCAGAGTCAGATCATGTAGAGCATTTTAGTTGGTAAGTGAATTTATTTAATTCATTCTAAATATAACAGTGAACCATTGAAGGATTTCAGACAGGAGAACACTGTGATCCAATTCATATTCTGAGAAAATGCCTTTTGTAAACATGGTTTGGAATGGTCAAAAGACCAGAAAGACCAGTTAAGTTACTGTTGCAATGGTTTCTATGGGAAATGATAGTGAAAATATGGAAGAGGGAAATGATTATAAAGAAGGAACAGACCATGACTGAGTTTTAAAGATTGTGTATAGGGAACAAAAGCATGAACAAGGGTGGGGTGGTAGTGAGAGAGTAGAAAATGTGTGAGAGTGAACTAGCTATAAAACAGTTGATGAGATAATGATGCCCCAGTGATGCCCAGTAAAAAGGATGTTCAAGAGAGATATGGTTAATAATGTCATGTACTGTAGAGGAGAAAAAGGGGTACACTAAGACAATGGTTTATGTCATTAGTTACTTGAAAGCCTTTATTCTCAGTTGTAAAGAAGGAGGCCAGAGTTCAAGGTGATAAGAATAAAATTTCCTCAGCAGTGAGGAAATGGAGATGATGTGTGAAGAGGGTTCCTAAGAGCTAGAAAATTGTGTAGTTTTCTGATAATTCATAGTGTCAGCAGCTACCCATTTGTTTCATTCACTGTGGCTATTTGGTTCTTGTCTGTGGCTTAAGGCTTGCTTTGCTTTCAAATTTATTATTTGAGGGTTTTTTTGCTGTCATATGCAAAAAGGGATTACAACTAAATTTCGACTGCTTTTAAGTCTACCTAGCATCTACCCATTCAGGGAAAGTCTCTAAATGATTGGTTTTAATTATAAAGTAAACAAAATTCATGATATTAGATGCTGCATAAGGTTGGGTTATAATTCAATACTAATATGGATTTTAGTGTATATAAGGAATACTTCCATTCCTCATGATCGTTGTTCTCACCTGCTCACTTTCCATGAGATTAGATTTTCTTCATAAATAAAAGGATTTGCATTAAGATCTCAAAAATGAAGAGATAAATAATGTTCCTGGTTGGAAAGATTATAAAAATGTCAGTTCTTCCCAATGTAATACATAATTTTCTTACCAGTCAGAATTCCAGTGGGGTTTATGAGCACTCTGAGAGGTGAGGTGGAAGAACAAATTAAGCAAAATAATTTTTGACGTTCATGTAGAATGCCAAGTTTATGCAAAAAGGCAGTATAGCATGGTACTTAAGAGCACAAACTCTGGAATCAGGCCACTTAGGTTCCTATCTTGGCTCTACTACTAACTGAGTGCGTTGAAAGTTTATTGAACCCCTCTGTGGCTCAGTTTCCCCATCTGTAAAGAATATTAGTTCCTACCTCTTGGGATTGTTTTAAGAATAAAACTAACATGTATAAACCATTAACAACAGTTAATAGAAAATACTTAATAAGTTGTTTGTTCTTACCATTATAGATATACATGGAAATTACCCAAAAAATTTAGAAAAAAGACTAGATGAGGGAAACTTGTTCAATTAAATATTTGTATTAGTTGAGTTAAATTCACTATTTATATTATAATACTAAATTATTTTATAAAGTTACTGTAATCAGAACAGTGCAGCACTGTCATGGAAATAGACAAATAGATTAATGAAACTAAATAAAGGGTCCAGAAATAGATCCAAGGATATATTAGAGTTTTAAACATACTAAAAAGTGACATTTAAATTCACAGGGGATAGCTGGTTTATATAACACTTGGGGGGGCATAATTGTTCATCTGGTGGGAATAAACAGGGCCGTGTTTTATGCTATCAGCAGAAATAAGTTCCAGACAGGTTAAAAATATAAAAGCTTAAAACAGTAAAAATATTTTTTTAAACTAAGAAAAATTTATTTCTGTAATCTCCAGGACAGGGAGATCTTTGAAAGCAAAACAGAAAACCCTAAAGTCATGAAGCGGAAGGGGACAGAAGGTGCTTTGTAAAAATGAACAATTTCTGTCTGGCAAAATACACCATTGAGTCTCATGACAAAGGACAAACTGGGAGAAAACATGTGTCATTAAAAAGACGAAGGTTACTACCCCTAATATACAAGAGCTCTCTCATGGATGGATAATACAGTAGAAAAATAGGCAAAGAATAGACATAGAAAAATCTTAGAAAAAGAATGCTAAGCAAATGAACATGAAAATATACTTCACTTGACAAGTTAGTAGATAGGAAGCAGCAAAAAACACTGAAATACCATTATTCAACCATTGGTTTGGCAAAAAAATGAAGGGCTTTATAACATTCAGGGCTAGCAGGGTTATGAGGAACTGAACATTCTCATTATTGTGATTGGAGGTGTGAATTGTGATAAATAACCCTTGTGACTTGTCAGTATCAAGATTTTACCCTTTCACCCATTACTCTCTCTCTTGAGAATTTATTCTATAGGAATAAAAATATCAAAAATCTGAAAACAATTTGAATAAGCATTAGTAGGAAGAGGTTGACTAAATGATGCTACATAAATTATGTAATATTTTGTAATTATTTTAGATAATTATTCATGTCTATGTATTGACTTGAAAGAGTTTTAAAATCTGTATACTAAAAAACATGTATAGCATGACCTTGTTTTCATTAAAGAAAAGAAGAAAAATTCCTATTATATGAGCTGTAAATGATATAGAAGGAAATACAGCAACAATTTGGCATTAACTAACTCAGAAGTATGGTATTAGAAGAGACCAAAGTTTATCCTCTTTTTCTTTGCTAATCTTGGATACCGCTTTCTTATTTGACTTATGACAAAGAGCATGTATTATACCTTTAAAAAAGAAAAAGAAGAATGCAAAGTACAGAGCTTAACTTCAGTCTTTAAGATAACCACTGAGAAAATATGGTTGCAATTTTATATAATTGTGTTCATTTTTAGTACATGGTTATTGCAAAACTCTCTATTCATATTGATGTGTTTTGTTTCGCCTTAGCAATGTCTGACCGTCAAGAGAGTGCCCTTATAGAGCTGATGGTTTGTACAATTCGTCAAGCTGCCGAGGCACATCCTCCAGTGGGAAGGGGTACTGGCAAGAGAGTAAGTTATATTAGTGAGAAATCTACAAGAATTTTTTAATGTGTTTAACTGTCTTACATATTTGAAAATTTTATTGATATTTGTATTCCTGTAAACATGGTATTCTTTTTTTTAATGCTATGGCACTTCATCTTTATATCTTGTCTACTATCCTCAAGTTCCAAAACTACTCTTTTCTTAGTACTCCCATAGCATCTGTACCTGCTTTATTTTAGAACTTATATAATATTTGAAGTATTTTCATATTCATGTCTGCTGAAAGTTCAGACAAACTGTGGAGGCACACTCTGCTATTTAGCAGCTGTGTGGTTGTCAGCTAGCTGCTTATTTTCTTTGTATCTTAATTTCCTTATCTGTTAAATGGGGCTAATAATATGGTTGTTATTAATATTAAAGATGAGTTAGTTGCAATAATCCCAGATGGAGGGACTACTGGTTTGGGTGGTGTGGAGGTCAGCAAATCCTCTCTCTAGGAAAACAAGTGTAAAGCTGACAGAATTTGTCAAAAAGAACCGTATCAGGGCTCTGGTAATTCACCAAAGGTAAACAAAATATTGAGACGTGTTTATGCTTTAAAAACTGCTAGAACTTTGGGTAAGCACAGCAGGAGTCTGCGCCATTCTTGCCTGGGATTACAACATACACACACCCTGCAAGTTTGGTCAGTGAGAAGTATAGTTTTACAGGGTGGCACTGGCTGCAAAAACGAGGGGCTTTGCTGTCAGAGGGGGTGGCAGTATAGGTGGCCAAAACCCACAGCTTTATTAACTAGAAGAGGCAAACTTGGATAGAAACAAACAAGAAAAAAACCACAGTGTTGCTATTCTGAGGTTGTAGTCCCAATTGGTGAGAGCGGTAGACCAGCCAGAAATTTAACTGGGAAATCCTGGAAGTGGAAAACCATAAAAGGGTTAAATGAGCTCTCCATACAACCCCAGATGAGTGGGAAAATATGTCAATGTGTAGGGAAGATCTGAAAAAAAGCTACAGAAAATAAAAGGCAAACTGGGTGAACTTTGAGTGTGTCCTCTAATACAGATAAGTCAGCAGAGGGGAGAAATTTAACAGGTTTGAGGTGTTTGAGCAGAACCTCTGCCCAAATTATTGGCTAACCCCTGTTCTGTTCAAACTCAGAGGCAAGCCCTAGGAAGAGAGGTTAAAAAATAAATGAATGAAAAGGAATGAATGAATGAATAAATAAATAAATAAATAAATAAATTTAAAAATCAGGGAAGAGACAGCAGGATCATAAATCATGGAGATGACAGATTATACAGTTTAAGTTTTAAATTACTTTTTAAAAAATGAAACTTAGAAAAATAAGTCAATCTATAGTTAATGCAGTATATTATCCATAGTCCAACTTGTGAGTCAACCAGATGTTGGATCTAGTGGACAAAGTCTTTAAAGCACTTTTTATAAATATGTTCAAAGCATTCCAGGAAAATATAAGGAATAGGAATCTCAGTAAAGAAAAACCATACAGAAAATCTGGAGTTGAAAAGTACAGTAATGGATATTTGAAATTCATTAAAGGCACTTAATAGCAGATTTGTAATAGCAGAAGAAAGAAAAAGTGAACTTGAAGATAGATGAATAGAAATTACCCATCTGAAGAACAGAGAGGAAAAAAGATTAAAGAAAAATGAACAGAGCCCTAGAAATGTGAGACATCATCAAGTATACCAAAATAGTCCTAGAAAAAGAGGAGGAAGAAATAGGAACAGGAAAAATATTTGAAGGAATAATGGCCAGAAAGTTTCCAAATTTTATGGAAAACATTAATTCAAAGATACAAGAAGTTTAGCAAAACCCAAATAGGGTAAACACAAAACGGTCCATTTGTAGACTAGTAGTCAAACTGTTGAAAGCCAAAGACAGAAACTTTTGAAAGCAGCTCATCATGTGGAGGGTGATGACAATAAGAACAGCTGTTGAGCCCTTATCAGAAACAGTGGAGACAGCAAGGCAGTGGAATGACATATTCAGAGTGCCAAAAGAACAAAATTGCCAACCCAACCAGGAATTCTGTATCTAGAATTCTGTTATCTATGATTGTAATATTTAAAATTCTGTATCTGCTATCTTTCAAAAATTAAGGTGAAATAGAAACATTACCAGATGAACAAAGATTGGGAGGGTGCATACTCATAGATCTGCCTTACAAGAAATACTCAAAAGAAGTCCTTTAAGCTGTAAAGAATAATACCAGATAGTAACTCTAATTCACAGGAAGAAATGACGAGCACCCGAAATGGTAAATATGTGGATGGATATAAAATATTTTGTTTCTTCTCTTAATCCCTTTAGAAAGACATGAGATATTTAAAGCAATAATTATACCCCTGTAGTGTTTAGATTATAACATATGTTGATGTAATATGTGCAAGTAGTAGCACAAGGAAGGGAAGAGGAAATGGAACTGTATTGGAGCAGAATTGCTATATTTTGCTCTAATTAATTCAATTTTAACTTGAAGTAGATTCTGATAAATTAAAGACATATTTTGTAATCCCTAGAGTAACCACTCATACCTAAAAGAAAAATCAACAGGAATTGAAAAGGAACACTAAAAAAAAATTAGCACGAAAGTAAGTAGTAAAAGAAACAGGAACTCAAAGGGCAGGGGACATACATATAACAAATAGCAAAATGTCCGATGTAAATTGATATCAAAAATTATATTAAAGATATGAATATAGGCAAGACTCCATAACAGGTAGAGATTGTCAGATTAGATAAAAAAGCACATTCAACTATATGCTATAAGAAACACACACCTCATATTTGAAGACATAAATATGTTGAAAGTAAAAGGATGGTTGGTTACTCTTTAGCAAATTTCCTTGTTTTTGCTTTCCCACCTGAGGTATTATGAGGTAAATTTGAGTTCATGTATGAAGAATGCCTGACTAATGATCATTTAATCAAAGATAGCTGTTTCCTTTAAATATCCTTAGACCTTTCACTGATTGTCAAATGAATTTCAAAACTTCTTAATATCTGTAGGAATTACAGATACATTCCACAAATAGTCCGTTTAGTAGCATTGTCCAGAACCAAGCACAGTACCTTACTTAGATCACTCCAAAGTGATTTTTTTTGGTATGCTTAAGAAGTTGAATAACAATAAAGCCCTTGGAAGAAGAATCAGGTAGAAAGTCCTACTACTACTTCTTTCATTATTCTCTCAAATATATTGATGTTCACATTTATAAAGTGGCAATTTGTATTGGACTGTTTCTGTTATGTAAAACCATTTAACATTGCGATGTCAAATCCCTTCAAGATAATAAAATGCAGAGTACTTTAGGGAAGTAATTATCTTAACTTAGGTTTTATTTTAATTTTTTATTTTTTGGAATCACTTATGTTGAACCAGTTGGATACAGGCTAGGGTAGTGTGCATTATCAGCTTGAATTTGTTCCATGACCACAGGTTATACCCCCCGTCATGATTGTTTCCTAGCAGATTTATGATCTTAGTTAAAAGGAGAATCAAATCTGTCTAGAGATATCTTTTGTATATGCTTTAAAACTAATTGAAAATATGTTAGCTGCTAATAGAATTAAAAATGGATTGCTTTTTAAAGTGCATGTTTTTAACATAGGGAGATCAGTGACAACTTACTGAGATTAAAATTCTAGAAAAATTATTTCTTCTTTGGTTCTGATATTTTTGTATTCATAATTTTTTTATAGAAGCTTTGTTTTTATTTATTCTTTTTTAACAATATATTTTATTTGACCAAATATATTTTTATTTCAACATACATTCAATATTCTAAAATTATTGATCCATTTTATTCTTTTTTCTTCACACTAAGTCTTCAAAATCTGGTACATTTTTAAACTTCCAGCACATCTCAGTTAGGGCTAGCTGCATTTCAAATGCTCAGTAGTCACATGTAGCTAGTGATACCATATCAGACAGCATAGCTATAGACAGAAATAAACCAGGCTTTTTATTGAATATACTGGTATCTCGCATATACTTTTTTCATAAATTAAGTTACTTATGAATTGTATTTCAAGAATTTAAAGCGTTAAATGTGCGTACTGTCCTCAGACAGTTTCCATACTAGGTTAGCATTTTGGCTCCTGCCACTTAATATTGAATTTTTTTAAAAAGCCTTTCAAGAGAATCGCATTGTAAACAGGCAAGCAACTGTCCCTGCTATTTTACCTGGAGTCCCAAAGCCAGGCAGTATCTTCTCCCCCTTCTCTAGCCCAAGGGAGATCTAGCTGCTTCCCCTGGGGACCCCCACTAGTCCTCAGGCTAAGGAATTCTCATCTCCTGGGCTCTTGAACAGGGAACTAAATCATAACTACAAACCTAAATCCCAAGCTGAAACATCTGGTCCTTTGACAGAGAAAAGTGATGTAACATGATCATTTTACACCATTTAACAGCAGTACAGTTAACCCACTTAAATAATGTGGCTGGTAGAATTATACTAAACAAAACTATCAGTCTTTATTTTAATTTTGAATTAAAAGTAGAAAGGACAAATTAGTTTGAGTTACTATCTTTAGTTCTTCATGATTTGTAGGATGAGACCAGACAGATAACTTGTATACAAAATTAAAAATTTAAGTAGACTACAAAAGTTATTTTTAGCAGGAAGCCAAAGTACAACATTTATTGCCTTTAATTAGTACAACTGATTATCAAAACAAGTCCAAGAATGCAGTATATAACAAGTCACTAAGTACAGACACAGATTATTAATCATAAACATGGTGCTTTATGAAATTCCCTAAACTGTCCATAATGTTTGAAATCCAGTGTGTGATCCAGTGTGTTTACTCTAGAATAGAGTGATGCCTGAGTTTAAATTTTTTTTAATTCGTTTTATTGAGATATATTCACATACCATGCAGTCATACAAAACAAATCGTACATTCGATTGTTCACAGTACCATTACATAGTTGTGCATTCATCACCAAAATCAATCCCTGACACCTTCATTACCACACACACAAAAATAACAAGAAGAATAATTAAAGTGAAAAAGAACAATTAAAGTAAAAAAGAACACTGGGTGCCTTTGTTTGTTTGTTTTTTTCCTTTCCCCATTTTTCTACTCATCCATCCATAAACTAGACAAAGGGAAGTGTGGCCCATATGGCTTTCCCAATCACATTGTCACCCCTCATAAGCTACATTTTTATATAATCGTCTTCAAGATTTCATGGGTTCTGGGTTGTAGTTTGATAGTTTCAGGTATCTACCACCAACTACCCCAATTCATTAGAATGTAAAAAGGGTTTAAGAGTGACCTCTCGGCTCCTTTTGGAATCTCTCTGCCACTGAAGCTTATTTCATTTCCTTTCACTTCCCTTGTTTGGTCAAGAAGATGTTCTCCATCCCACGATGAGGGGTCTGCATTCCTCCCCGGGAGTCACATTCCACGTTGCCAGAGAGATTCACTCCCCTGGGTGTCTGATCCCACATAGGGGGGAGGGTTATTTATTCTTAATCTAAGGAAGTAGTAATTTGCCTACAATTCAGTGATTCTTAAATAAGTAGCTATTTAATAAAATTAATAGTGCATGTTAAATAGAAATTTACATAAAATCCAATGTATTTACCTTAGTAATTAATTTTTTAAGCTCCTCTTAGAAATTCTCAATTAGGCATTATCTGCCAGTGCTTCATCATTTTATGTAACATTTTAGATTTACAAATTAGCACATGACATTCTTACTTTTTGCTCATTTTAATTTATCTTCTAGGTGCTAACTGCCAAAGAAAGGAAAACTCAAATTGATGATAGAAACAAATTGACTGAGCATTTTATTATCACACTTCCTATGTTGCTATCAAAGGTAGTTTCATTTACATTTCTGTGATAGTATGCCACTGAATTTGCTTACAATGCACTGTTAAAGTAATTAATTCTTTTTCTTTGTTTCTCTTCCTTCTAGTATTCTGCAGATGCAGAGAAGGTAGCAAACTTGCTACAGATCCCACAGTATTTTGATTTAGAAATCTATAGCACAGGGAGAATGGAAAAGGTAAGCCTAAGAAATTGAAACTCGGGTATTACAGTCAGTATTATTAACTGAATTGTTTTATTTTTATGTAATAATATAGCCTTACTTGTTATTTCACAGGTACTAATCTTAAATTTTCCATTATTAATTTAAATATCACACTTTTTCTCTTTTTCCTCCTTAGCATCTGGATGCTCTGTTAAAGCAGATTAAGTTTGTTGTGGAGAAACATGTAGAATCAGATGTTCTAGAAGCCTGCAGTAAAACCTATAGCATCTTATGCAGTGAAGAGTATACTATCCAGAACAGAGTTGACATAGCTCGAAGCCAGCTGATTGATGAGTTTGTAGACCGATTCAGTCATTCTGTGGAAGATCTATTGCAAGAGGTATAGTTTAAAGTTGATGTATATATAAAATAATTTGAGCTAATAATTATTCAAGGTAGCTGAGTGTGTAAATTGTTTTCTTTAAAAAAAAAAGTACAATTATTCTCTATCCCTTTTAAAACTTAATAGCATTGTTGCAGTTGTACATCCTGTAAAGATCAATCTTTGTCATACTTCACTTTCATTTAAAAAAAAATCTATTTCATAAAAGCTAGATTTTTTTCCCATTTGAAAAAAAAAAAAGATCTGGCTTTTCTTAACTTATTTTTCTGTTTTCCTATTCATGGAACATCATTCACATTTTAATATTACTGAATTATTGTGATATGCTAATGAATAGAACATACAGATTTAAGTATGCTCACCAGGGGTATGCCCAAGATAGTAAGCAAGCATCTCCAACTAGTTGTTTTTCTAATTGTTTCTGGGCTCTCTGCTTCTGTCCCCTCTCCTCTCAATTTATATGACAATCTAGAGCCCCAATATCTCTCTCTGCTCTCATGGCCAGGCTGATAGGATTTTCTTTTTAATCCAGATAACCAATTTTTAAAAGACATTGACCATACTATTGGAACTTTTAATTTTTATCAACCATTATTTATGATTTTGCATTGTGATTTTGAAGCTACAAAAATAACTGCCTATTGGTAAAATCTTTCAAATAATCATTGAAATCCTTAAAATACATACCCTTCCTTCCAACAATTTTAATTTTAAGAAATTTATCCTATGCTATGCGAAGTCATGTTTATTAGAGCATTGTTTTTAATAGCCAAAATTGGATATCTCTAGGTGTTGGGATTGTGGGTTTTTTTTTTTCTTTTTATTTGTATTTTCTTGTTTACCTACAGTGAGTACATACTATTTATATAATAGAAAAGAATTTTTCTTTGGACAGTATATATTCATTTTCATGCGAATTTGAGGATGAGTCAAATTATGGTAATGAGGTGATGTTTACTTTTTTATAGGGAGAAGAAGCTGATGATGATGATATTTACAATGTTCTTTCTACATTAAAGAGGTTAACTTCTTTTCACAAGTATGTAGTTTTATTTAAAGTAGATTTAGTAAATAGCATATACTAGCAAACATAAAATAGACTGCCTTTTTATGTTTAACATTCACATAACAATGGAAAATTTTGGAGAAATAGAGAAGTATTGTAATGTTTTTCTTGATTTTTTTCTAGTATTCTCCAAATGAATTATGTTTTGTTATTATAGTTTGACCACCTAAGGGATAAAATTTATCATTCATTGTACGGTAAAAGTTTGGTTGTCAGTATTAATTCACAACTTACATGTTATTTGTTCTATAAGCTAGAGTTTTATACAAATAATTTTCAACTGATAGATTTTAGAAAGCTTGCTAAATAAGAAATAAGATTTGGGGGAAAGCTATAAAAGTTTCTCCTATAAGTTTTTTCCATTAATTGTTCTTTTATTTTTATTTTGTTTTTTTTATCGTTGTATTCTTTGTAGGCAGAACACTGAATTTGAGTGAGGAAAAATGGCTCAAATCAATATGTGTCATTTTCATACTGTAACTTGAATGTCCCTTGTGAAAAAGTAGACTTAATCTTCTCCACAAAGAACAGAGAACTTTGTTTTCAAAAGAATCTTTGGTTGTGTCCCTTACATTAATGCATAATGTATTTTTAAATATGCTTGTAAGAAAAGTTACCCATATATAGAACATAAGTTTACGTTGACTATATAGTGGTAACCCTAAATTAAATGTATGAAGTTTTATTGTTGTTGATGTATTTTAATGAACCCCTAACACCAGCCTCTTACTAGCTTGCTCTCTTGCTTGCTTTTCTTTCTTGCTTTCTTTTTAAGTTTGAGCACTTGAACATTTCTTTTTGAATCTTTTTTCAGTTTTAAATGAAGTATTTTATTCTTTTACCCACTAATCCTGAGTGGAATTTTTCATCTTCTTCCACTCAAGAATAAAGTTAATGCATTTTTGTTTATTTTAGTGCTCATGATCTCACAAAATGGGATCTGTTTGGTAACTGCTACAGATTATTGAAGACTGGAATTGAGCATGGAGCTATGCCAGAACAGGTAGGAGTTTACTGATATTCCTTCTTTGTCATTTTAGAAAGCTAAGTTCCTGAGATCACATATGATTATCAAGGGCCTATGATAGAAAGTGTTAATAATTCTTTAATGTAGCCATTTCCTTTGAGAATTATTGCCATAGTGATCTAATGTTACTGATAGGTATATCATATCTTCAGGTATACTGAAATGGGAGAAAAAACTAGAGAACCGTTGCTCTAGTGTATCTTGAAAATTTAATATTAAAATAAAACAACAAATTTTGAATAGGAAATATACCATTAATAACTATACGTACAATTCAAAACTTGATTAATTGAATATAATAATTTTTTTTCAAGGCATACTGTTCTATATATGATTATATTAAGTTTTAGTTGTGGTGTAGTTTTATGTAGCAAAACCATAGTTAAGTAAGCTTAGGGGCCTTTAGTAGATTTAGAACTTTCTACATTCATGTACAAGTTGGAGTGGAAAGGGCGGGAATTCAATGTAGTTTTCCTAGTCTGAAAGAAACCGAATAATTAGCCAACTTAATCTATGTGAGAAAGGAAACAATTGCTTTCGTACACTGAAAACATTCGTACAAAGCAAAATGCCAACCCTACAGTTAGATGCAGGTGGCATTTAGGGGTGATCTCGTTTATTCCCATTTGGTAATATGGAAATCTTAGATGACACTTTATTACGTGCCACCTACCTCATCATCGTTTTCTAAAATATATTTGAGTACTGTGTCCTGGAGATATAATGGTTGGTGTACTAAAAGCAGGTCTTAATTGCAAGAGGCTTTTGATCTTTTTTATAAATTTTACCTCCTGAATATCTCTTTTCTTCACTCTTCCATCCCCACTACCATTTCCTTAGTTTAACCCTTCACATTTTCTCTGTGGATCAAGCAGTAGCCACCTGTTTTGTCTTAGCCTCCTTAGTTTCTCCTCCCTCTCCCATCTAATCTCTGTTCCGTTAACTCTCAGCTGTATGTGTACATTGAAAAAACCCTTTTGGAACTTTCTTAAAAACATTTGGCATACATTAAAATACTGTTGTAAGAATAAATTGGGAGAGGCGGGGCAAGATGGCAGACTGGTGAGCTGTAAGTTTTAGTTACTCCTCCAGGAAAGTAGGTAAAAAGCCAGGAACTGCGTGGACTGGACACCACAGAGCAATCTGTCTTTGGGCATACTTCATACAACACTCATGAAAACGTGGAACTGCTGAGATCAGCGAAATCTGTAAGTTTTTGCGGCCAGGGGACCCGCGCCCCTCCCTGCCAGGCTCAGTCCCGGGGGAGGAGGGGCTGTCAGCTCCGGGAAGGAGAAGGGAGAATTGCAGTGGCTGCTCTTATCGGAAACTCATTCTACTGATTCAAACTCCAACCATAGATAGACTGAGACCAGACACCAGAGACTCTGAGAGCAGCCAGCCCAGCAGAGAGGAGACAGGCATAGAAAAAAAACAACACGAAAAACTCCAAAATAAAAGCGGAGGATTTTTGGAGTTCTGGTGAACGCAGAGGGGGGAAGGGCGGAGCTCAGGCCTTGAGGCGCATATGCAAATCCCGAAGCAAAGCTGATCTCTCTGCCCTGTGCACCTTTCCTTAATGGCCCTGGTTGCTTTGTCTATTAGCATTTCAATAACCCATTAGATCTCTGAGGAGGGCCGTTTTTTTTTTTTTTTTTTTTTTTAAATCCTTTTTGCTTTTTCTAAAACAATTACTCTAAGAAGCTCAATACAGAAAGCTTCAAAGAATTGCAATTTTGGCACGTCAAGTCAAGAGCAGAACTAAGAGAGCTCTGAGACAAAAGGCAATAATCCAGTGGCTGAGAAAATTCACTAAACAACACAACTTCCCAAGAAAAGGGGGGTGTCCGCTCACAGCCACCATCCTGGTGGACAGGAAACACTCCTGCCCATCGCCAGCCCCATAGCCCAGAGCTGCCCCAGACAACCCAGTGTGACGGAAGTGCTTCAAATAACAGGCACACACCACAAAACTGGGCGTGGACATTAGCCTTCCCTGCAACCTCAGCTGAATGTCCCAGAGCTGGGAAGGGGGAGCAGTGTGAATTAACAAAGCCCCATTCAGCCATCATTTGAGCAGACTGGGAGCCTCCCAACACAGCCCAGCAGCCCAGAACTGCCCTGGGGGGACGGCACTCACCTGTGACATAGCACAGTCATCCCTCAACAGAGGACCCGGGATGCACAGCCTGGAAGAGGGGCCCACTTGCAAGTCTCAGGAGCCATACGCCAGTACCAAAGACTTGTGGGTCAGTGGCAGAGACAAACTGTGGCAGGACTGAACTGAAGGATTAGACTATTGCAGCAGCTTTAAAACTATAGGATCATCAGGGAGATTTGATTGTTAGGGCCACCCCCCCTCCCCGACTGCCCAGAAACACGCCCCACATACAGGGCAGGCAACACCAACTACACACGCAAGCTTGGTACACCAATTGGGCCCCACAAGACTCACTCCCCCACTCACCAAAAAGGCTAAGCAGGGGAGATCTGGCTTGTGGAGAACAGGTGGGTCGTGGACACCACCTGCTGGTTAGTTAGAGAAAGTGTACTCCACGAAGCTGTAGATCTGATAAATTAGAGATAAGGACTTCAACTGGTCTACAAACCCTAAAAGAACCCTATCAAGTTCAGCAAATGCCACGAGGCCAAAAACAACAGAAAATTATAAAGCATTTGAAAAAACCAGACGATATGGATAACCCAAGCCCAAGCACCCAAATCAAAAGACCAGAAGAGACACAGCACCTAGAGCAGCTACTCAAAGAACTAAAGATGAACAATGAGACCATAGTACGGGATATGAAGGAAATCAAGAAGACCCTAGAAGAGCATAAAGAAGACATTGCAAGACTAAATAAAAAAATGGATGATCTTATGGAAATTAAAGAAACTGTTGACCAAATTAAAAAGATTCTGGACACTCATAGTACAAGACTAGAGGAAGTTGAACAACGAATCAGTGACCTGGAAGATGACAGAATGGAAAATGAAAGCATAAAAGAAAGAATGGGGAAAAAAATTGAAAAACTCGAAATGGACCTCAGGGATATGATAGATAATATGAAACGTCCGAATATAAGACTCATTGGTGTCCCAGAAGGGGAAGAAAAGGGTAAAGGTCTAGGAAGAGTATTCAAAGAAATTGTTGGGGAAAACTTCCCAAATCTTCTAAACAACATAAATACACAAATCATAAATGCTCAGCGAACTCCAAATAGAATAAATCCAAAAAAACCCACTCCGAGACATATACTGATCACACTGTCAAACATAGAAGAGAAGGAGCAAGTTCTGAAAGCAGCAAGAGAAAAGCAATTCACCACATACAAAGGAAACAGCATAAGACTAAGTAGTGACTACTCAGCAGCCACCATGGAGGCCAGAAGGCAGTGGCACGATATATTTAAAATTCTGAGTGAGAGGAATTTCCAGCCAAGAATACTTTATCCAGCAAAGCTCTCCTTCAAATTTGAGGGAGAGCTTAAATTTTTCACAGACAAAGAAATGCTGAGAGAATTTGCTAACAAGAGACCTGCCCTACTGGAGATACTAAAGGGAGCCCTACAGACAGAGAAACAAAGACAGGACAGAGGACTTGGAGAAAGGTTCAGTACTAAAGAGATTCGGTATGGGTACAATAAAGGATATTAATAGAGAGAGGGAAAAATATGGCAAACATAATCCAAAGGATAAGATGGCCGATTCAAGAAATGCCTTCACGGTTTTAACGTTGAATGTAAATGGATTAAACTCCCCAATTAAAAGATATAGATTCGCAGAATGGATCAAAAAAAAATGAACCATCAATATGTTGCATACAAGAGACTCATCTTAGACACAGGGACACAAAGAAACTGAAAGTGAAAGGATGGAAAAAAATATTTCATGCAAGCTACAGCCAAAAGAAAGCAGGTGTAGCAATATTAATCTCAGATAAAATAGACTTCAAATGCAGGGATGTTTTGAGAGACAAAGAAGGCCACTACATACTAATAAAAGGGGCAATTCAGCAAGAAGAAATAACAATCGTAAATGTCTATGCACCCAATCAAGGTGCCACAAAATACATGAGAGAAACATTGGCAAAACTAAAGGAAGCAATTGATGTTTCCACAATAATTGTGGGAGACTTCAACACATCACTCTCTCCTATAGATAGATCAACCAGACAGAAGACCAATAAGGAAACTGAAAACCTAAACAATCTGATAAATGAATTAGATTTAACAGACATATACAGAACATTACATCCCAAATCACCAGGATACACATACTTTTCTAGTGCTCACGGAACTTTCTCCAGAATAGATCATATGCTGGGACATAAAACAAGCCTCAATAAATTTAAAAAGATTGAAATTATTCAAAGCACATTCTCTGACCACAATGGAATACAATTAGAAGTCAATAACCATCAGAGACTTAGAAAATTCACAAATACCTGGAGGTTAAACAACGCACTCCTAAACAATCAGTGGGTTAAGGAAGAAATAGCAAGAGAAATTGCTAAATATATAGAGATGAATGAAAATGAGAACACAACATACCAAAACCTATGGGATGCAGCAAAAGCAGTGCTAAGGGGGAAATTTATAGCACTAAACGCATATATTAAAAAGGAAGAAAGAGCCAAAATCAAAGAACTAATGGATCAACTGAAGAAGCTAGAAAATGAACAGCAAACCAATCCTAAACCAAGTACAAGAAAAGAAATAACAAGGATTAAAGCAGAAATAAATGACATAGAGAACAAAAAAACAATAGAAAGGATAAATATCACCAAAAGTTGGTTCTTTGAGAAGATCAACAAGATTGACAAGCCCCTAGCTAGACTGACAAAATCAAAAAGAGAGAAGACCCATATAAACAAAATAATGAATGAAAAAGGTGACATAACTGCAGATCCTGAAGAAATTAAAAAAATTATAAGAGGATATTATGAACAACTGTATGGCAACAAACTGGATAATGTAGAAGAAATGGACAATTTCCTGGAAACATATGAACAACCTAGACTGACCAGAGAAGAAATAGAAGACCTCAACCAACCCATCACAAGCAAAGAGATCCAATCAGTCATCAAAAATCTTCCCACAAATAAATGCCCAGGGCCAGATGGCTTCACAGGGGAATTCTACCAAACTTTCCAGAAAGAACTGACACCAATCTTACTCAAACTCTTTCAAAACATTGAGAAAAATGGAACACTACCTAACTCATTTTATGAAGCTAACATCAATCTAATACCAAAACCAGGCAAAGATGCTACAAAAAAGGAAAACTACCGGCCAATCTCCCTAATGAATATAGATGCAAAAATCCTCAACAAAATACTTGCAAATCGAATCCAAAGACACATTAAAAAAATTATACACCATGACCAAGTGGGGTTCATTCCAGGCATGCAAGGATGGTTCAACATAAGAAAAACAATCAATGTATTACAACACATTAACAAGTCAAAAGGGAAAAATCAATTGATCATCTCAATAGATGCTGAAAAAGCATTTGACAAAATCCAACATCCCTTTTTGATAAAAACACTTCAAAAGGTAGGAATTGAAGGAAACTTCCTCAACATGATAAAGAGCATATATGAAAAACCCACAGCCAGCATAGTACTCAATGGTGAGAGACTGAAAGCCTTCCCTCTAAGATCAGGAACAAGACAAGGATGCCCGCTGTCACCACTGTTATTCAACATTGTGCTGGAAGTGCTAGCCAGGGCAATCCGGCAAGACAAAGAAATAAAAGGCATCCAAATTGGAAAAGAAGAAGTAAAACTGTCATTGTTTGCAGATGATATGATCTTATATCTAGAAAACCCTGAGAAATCAACGATACAGCTACTAGAGCTAATAAACAAATTTAGCAAAGTAGCGGGATACAAGATTAATGCACATAAGTCAGTAATGTTTCTATATGCTAGAAATGAACAAACTGAAGAGACACTCAAGAAAAAGATACCATTTTCAATAGCAACTAAAAAAATCAAGTACCTAGGAATAAACTTAACCAAAGATGTAAAAGACCTATACAAAGAAAACTACATAACGCTACTAAAAGAAATAGAAGGGGACCTTAAAGATGGAAAAAATATTCCATGTTCATGGATAGGAAGGCTAAATGTCATTAAGATGTCAATTCTACCCAAACTCATCTACAGATTCAATGCAATCCCAATCAAAATTCCAACAACCTACTTTGCAGACTTGGAAAAGCTAGTTATCAAATTTATTTGGAAAGGGAAGATGCCTCGAATTGCTAAAGACACTCTAAAAAAGAAAAACGAAGTGGGAGGACTTACACTCCCTGACTTTGAAGCTTATTATAAAGCCACAGTTGCCAAAACAGCATGGTACTGGCACAAAGATAGACATATAGATCAATGGAATCGAATTGAGAATTCAGAGATAGACCCTCAGATCTATGGCCGACTGATCTTTGATAAGGCCCCCAAAGTAACCGAACTGAGTCATAATGGTCTTTTCAACAAATGGGGCTGGGAGAGTTGGATATCCATATCCAAAAGAATGAAAGAGGACCCCTACCTCACCCCCTACACAAAAATTAACTCAAAATGGACCAAAGATCTCAATATAAAAGAAAGTACCATAAAACTCCTAGAAGATAATGTAGGAAAACATCTTCAAGACCTTGTATTAGGAGGCCACTTCCTAGACTTTACACCCAAAGCACAAGCAACAAAAGAGAAAATAGATAAATGGGAACTGCTCAAGCTTAGAAGTTTCTGCACCTCAAAGGAATTTCTCAAAAAGGTAAAGAGGCAGCCAACTCAATGGGAAAAAATTTTTGGAAACCATGTATCTGACAAAAGACTGATATCTTGCATATACAAAGAAATCCTACAACTCAATGACAATAGTACAGACAGCCCAATTATAAAATGGGCAAAAGATATGAAAAGACAGTTCTCTGAAGAGGAAATACAAATGGCCAAGAAACACATGAAAAAATGTTCAGCTTCACTAGCTATTAGAGAGATGCAAATTAAGACCACAATGAGATACCATCTAACACCGATTAGAATGGCTGCCATTAAACAAACAGGAAACTACAAATGCTGGAGGGGATGTGGAGAAATTGGAACTCTTATTCATTGTTGGTGGTACTGTATAATCGTTCAGCCACTCTGGAAGTCAGTCTGGCAGTTCCTTAGAAAACTAGATATAGAGCTACCATTCGATCCAGCGATTGCACTTCTCGGTATATACCCGGAAGATCGGAAAGCAGTGACACGAACAGATATCTGCACGCCAATGTTCATAGCAGCATTATTCACAATTGCCAAGAGATGGAAACAACCCAAATGTCCTTCAACAGATGAGTGGATAAATAAAATGTGGTATATACACACGATGGAATACTACGCGGCAGTAAGAAGGAACGATCTCGTGAAACATATGACAACATGGATGAACCTTGAAGACATAATGCTGAGCGAAATAAGCCAGGCACAAAAAGAGAAATATTATATGCTACCACTAATGTGAACTTTGAAAAATGTAAAACAAATGGTTTATAATGTAGAATGTAGGGGAACTAGCAATAGAGAGCAATTAAGGAAGGGGGAACAATAATCCAAGAAGAACCGATAAGCTATTTAACGTTCTGGGGATGCCCAGAAATGACTATGGTCTGTTAATTTCTGATGGATGTAGTAGGAACAAGTTCACTGAAATGTTGCTATATTATGTAACTTTCTTGGGGTAAAGTAGGAACATGTTGGAAGTTAAGCAGTTATCTTAGGTTAGTTGTCTTTTTCTTACTCCCTTGTTATGGTCTCTTTGAAATGTTCTTTTATTGTATGTTTGTTTTCTTTTTAACTTTTTTTTTCATCCAGTTGATTTAAAAAAGAAGGGAAAGTTAAAAAAAAAAAAGAAAAGAAAAAAGACAAACAAGGAAAAAAAAAAAAAAGATGTAGTGCCCCCTTGAGGAGCCTGTGGAGAATGCAGGGGTATTCGCCTACCCCACCTCCATGGTTGCTAACATGACCACAGACATAGGGGACTGGTGGTTTGATGGGTTGAGCCCTCTATCATAAGTTTTACCCTTGGGAAGACGGTTGCTGCAAAGGAGAGGCTAGGCCTCCCTGTATTTGTGCCTAAGAGTCTCCTCCTGAATGCCTCTTTGTTGCTCAGATGTGGCCCTCTCTCTCTGGCTAAGCCAACTTGAAAGGTGAAATCACTGCCCTCCCCCCTACGTGGGATCAGACACCCAGGGAAGTGAATCTCCCTGGCAACGTGGAATATGACTCCCGGGGAGGAATGTAGACCCGGCATCGTGGGATGGAGAACATCTTCTTGACCAAAAGGGGGATGTGAAAGGAAATGAAATAAGCTTCAGTGGCAGAGAGATTCCAAAACGAGCCGAGAGATCACTCTGGTGGGCACTCTTACGCACACTTTAGACAACCTTTTTTAGGTTCTAAAGAATTGGGGTAGCTGGTGGTGGATATCTGAAACTATTAAACTACAACCCAGAACCCATGAATCTCGAAGACAGTTGTATAAAAATGTAGCTTATGAGGGGTGACAGTGGGATTGGGAATGCCATAAGGACCAAACTCCACTTTGTCTAGTTTATGGATGGATGTGTAGAAAAGTAGGGGAAGCAAACAAACAGATAAAGGTACCCAGTGTTCTTTTTTACTTCAATTGCTCTTTTTCACTCTAATTATTATTCTTGTTATTTTTGTGTTTGTGCTAATGAAGGTGTCAGGGATTGATTTAGGTGATGAATGTACAACTATGTAATGGTACTGTAAACAATCGAAAGTACAATTTGTTTTGTATGACTGCGTGGTATGTGAATGTATCTCAATAAAATGATGATAAAAAAAAAAAGAATAAATTGGTATAACCCCTTTAGAAGTTATTTGCAAGTCTCTATCAAAATTAAAAGTGGATATACCCTTCAAGCATTTGCAGGTCTAAGAATTTAGACTACAAAAATATACTTGAACATATATATAAAGATAAATGTACAAAAGTGTTCATTGTAGCATTTATAAAAACTAAAAACTTGAATTATGTAAATGTAGAGGGCCAGTTAGATAGCAGAGTATATAGTTTTGGTTCTGTGCAGTGATAGGTAGCTATGAATAAAAGAATGAGGTACATATTATTTATGCTATAATATTCCACAAGAGGATATTTAAAGATATATTAAAAAATGAAAAAGGCAAGGAGCAGAATATAATTTTAAAAGGTGAGAAGATCTACGTATAAACGCATTCAGTTGAAATATTATTTCTGGATTACACATAATCTGTTCACAGTGGCTTTCTCAATGGAAAACCATAAATATGCAATGGCGAAGAAACTTAATTTGAATTGTACAGCATTTATACTATTGAATGTTTTACCATGATCCTCAGTATGCTCAAGGAGATAAAGGAAAACACAGAGAAAGAACAAAAGGATACCAGGAAAACAATGAATGAACAATATGAGAAGCTCAATAAGGAGGCAGAAATTTAGAAATGGAACTAAACAGGAATACTGAAGTTGAAGACCACAATAGCTGAAAGGAAAAATTCCCTAGGGTGTTTCAACAACAGATTTTAGTGAACTTCAAGATAAGACAATTGAAATAATTCAGACTTGAGAAGCAGAAAGAAAAGAAAAGAGAATGGGAAAAAGTGAACAGAGCCAAAGAGATTTGTGGGACACCATCAAGCTTACCAACCTACACATTATGGGAGTCTGTGCCAGTTTGAATGTATTGTGTCCCCCCAAACGCCATGATCTTTGATGTCCTCTTGTGGGGCAGACGTTTTGGTGCTGATTAGATTTGCTTGAAATGTGCCCCACCCAGCTGTGGGTGATGACTCTGATGAGATATTCTCATGGAGGCATGGCCCCACCCATTGAGGGTGGGCCTTGATCAGTGGAGCCATGTAAATGAGCTGACTCAAAGAGAAGGAACTCAGTGCAGCTGTGAGTGACATTTTGAAGAGGAGCAAGCTTGCTAGAGAGGAACGTCCTGGGAGAAAGCCATTTTGAAACCAGATCTTTGGAGCAAATGCCAGCCACTTGCCTTCCCAGCTAAAAGAAGTTTTCCGGACACCATTGGCCATCCTCCAGTGAAGCATTAGCAAACTAGAATAGAGTCCCAGAAGGAGAAGTAAGAGAGAGGGGCAGAATGGATATACAAAGAAATAATGGCAGAGGGCAGGGCGAGATGGGGAAGTGGTGAGGTATGAGTTTTAGTTACTTCTCCAAGGCAGTTGGTAGAAAGCCAGGAACTGTGTGGACCAGATACCACAGAGCAATTTGACTTTGGGCATACTTCATACAACACTCACAAACGCGTGGAACAGCAGAGATCAGCGAAATCTGTAAGTTCTCGCAGACAGGGTCCCAGACCTCTCCCTGCCAGGCTCAGTCCCGTGGGAGGAGGGGCCGTCGGGGCTGGGAACCAGGAGGGAGAACTACAGTTGCATCTCTGATTGAAAACTCAGACTGCTGATAAAAAACTGCAAACATAGACTGAGACCAGACATCGGAGAATCTGGGAGCAGTCAGCCTGGCGGAGAGGAAATAGGGCTAGCAAAACCAGCAAAAAAAGTACCCCAAAAATAAAAACAGACTTTTTGGAGTCCAGGTGAACATAATACAGAGAAGGGCATGGCTCAAACAGAATCAGATGCATATGCCAATCCAGAGGGTGAGGACCCTTGTCTGAAGAGCCAGTTTCTCTGCTTTCTTGATTGTTCCTTAATGGCCCTCAACTCCTTGTCTCTTAGCGTTTCAGTAGCCCATTAGATCTTCAAGGAGGGCTCTTTTTTTTTTCCTCTCTTTTTTCTCTTTTTCTAAATCAATTACTGTAAGAAGCCCGTTATAGGAAGCCTCAAAAACTTGCAATTTGGGCCCAGGCAAGAGGAGAGCTAAGATAAATCTGAGAGACAAAGCAGTAAGTCTAGTGGCTGAGAAAATTCGTTAAACACCATAACTTCCCAAGAAGAGGGGTGCATCACCTTGCAGCCATCTTCCCAACGGGCTGGGAGCGCTTCTGCCCGGCACCGGCACCACAGCCCAGAGCTGCCCAAACAACCCAGTGAGACGGGAAGTGTTTCCAGCAACATGCGCACACACCACGATATCTGGTGTGGATGATAACCTTTCACACACCCGCAGCTAATTGTCCCGGAGCTGCAAAGTCAGAGCTGTGTGAAAAGGGGGAAATTAACACGCTCCATACAGCCATCCTTTCAGCAGGCTGGGAATGCCCCTACATGGCCCTGCGGCCCAAAACTTCCCTTTGGTTATGACATGCACTTGTGACATAGCAGCCTTCCTTCAGCAGAGGCTCTAGGAGGGCATGGCTTGGAAAAGGGAGCCACTCGAAAGTCCCACGAACCACACACCAATACCAAGGACTTGTGGGTCAGCAACAGAGACAGACTGTGGCAAGACTGAACTGAAGGATTAGACTCTGGCAACAGCTTTAAATCTCCAGGAACACCTGGGAGATTTGATTATTAAAGCTATCCTCCCTCCCTAACTGCTCAGACACATGCCCCACATTCAGGGCGGGCAGCACCAACTACACACGCAAACTTGGTACACAAATTGGACCCCCAAAGACCCAGACACCCCACTCACCACAAAGACAAAGTTGGGGGAAACTGGCTTGAGGGGAATAGGTGGCTTGCAGACACCACCTGCTGGTTAGTTAGAGAAAGTGTACTCCACCACGCTGTAGATCTGACAAATTAGAGATAAGTGTTTGAATCAGCCTACATATCCTAAAAGAACCCTATCAAGTTAAGCAAATGGCAAGAAGCCAAAAACAACAGAAAATTTTAAGGCATATGAAAAAAACAGACGATATGGATAACCCAAACACCTAAATCAAAAGATCAGAGGAGTCATAGTACTTGTAGCAATTAACCAAAAAACTAAAAACAAACAACGAGAGCATGCTACAGGATATAAAGGACATGAAGAAGACCCTAGAGGAGCATAAAAAAGAAATTGCAAGAGTAAATAAAAAAGTAGATGATCTTATGGAAATAAAAGAAACTTGACCAAATTAAAAAGATTCTGGAAACTCATAGTACAAGACTAGGGGAAGCTGAACAACGAATCAGTGACTTCGAGGACGACAGAACGGAAAATGAAAGAACAGAAGAAAGAATGGGGAAAAAAATCAAAAAAATCAAAATGGACCTCAGGGATATGATAGGTAATATAAAACGTCCAAATATAAGACTCATTGGTGTTCCAGAAGGGGAAGAGAAGGGTAAACATCTAGGAAGGGTATTCAAAGAAATTGTTGGGGAAAGTGTCCCAAACCTTCTACAGACTCCAAATAGAATAAATCCCAATAAACCCACTCTTGAGACATATTCTGATCAGATTATCAAATACTGAAGAGAAGGAGAAAGTTCTGAAAGCAGCAAGAGAAAAGTAATTCACCGCTAACAAAGGAAACAGCATAAGACTAAGTAGTGACTACTCAGTGGCCACCATGGAGGCAAGAAGGCAGTGGCATGATGTATTTAAAATTCTGAGAGAGAAAAATTGCCAACCAAGAATTCTTTATCCAGCAAAGCTCTTCAGATTTGAGGGAGAGCTTAAAGTTTTCACAGACAAACAAATGCTGAGAGAATTTGCCAACAAGAGACCTCCCCTACTTGAGGAGAGCCCTACCAACAGAGAAACAAAGAAAGGAGATAGAGAGACGGAGAAAGGTTCAGTACTAAAGAGATTCAGTATGGGTATGTTAAAGGACATTAAGAGAGAGAGGGAAAAATATATTTGACAAACATAAACCAAAGGATAGGATGGCTAATTCAAGAAATGCTTTCACAGTAATACCATTGAATGTAAATAGATTAAACTCCCCAATTAAAAGATACAGATTGGCAGAATGGATCAAAAAATACGAACCATCAATATGTTGCATACAAGAGACTCATCTTAGACACAGGGACACAAAGAAATTGAAAGTGAAAGGATGGAAAAAAATATTTCATGCAAGTTACAGCCAGAAGAAAGCAGGAGTAGCAATAGTAATCGCTGATAAAATAAGACTTTAAATGCAAGGACGTTGTGAGAGACAAAGAAGGCCACTACGTACTAACAACGGGCAATTCAACAAGAAGAAATAACAATCATAAATGTTTATGCACCCAGTCAAGGTGCTGCAAAATACATGAGACAAACACTTGAAAAACTAAAGGGAGCAATAGATGTTTCCACAATAATTGTGGGAGATTTCAACACGTCACTCTCTCCTATAGAAAGATCAGCCAGCCAGAAGACCAATAAGGAAATTGAAAACCTAAATGTCTGATAAATGAATTTGATTTAGCAAACATATATAGAACATTACATCCCAAATCACCAGGATACACATTCTTCTCTAGTGCTCACAGAACTTTCTCCAGAATAGATCATATGCTGGGACATAAAACAAGCCTCAATAAATGTAAAAAATTTGAGAAAGGTGACATTACTGTAGATACAAAAGAAATTTAAAAAATTATAACAGAATACTATGAACAACTGTATGCCAACTGGATAATGTAGAGGAAATGGACAGTTTCCTGGAAACATATGAACAACCTAGATTGACCAGAGAAGAAATAGAAGGCCTCAACCAACCAGTCATAATCAGAGATCCAATCAGTCATCAAAAAACTTGCCACAAATAAATGCCCAGGGCCAGACGGTTTCACAGGGAAATTCTACCAAACTTTCCAGAAAGAACTGACACCAATCTTACTTAAACTCTTTCAAAACATTGAAGAAAATGGAATACTGCCTAACATATTTTATGAAGCTAACATCAGTCTAATACCAAAACCAGGCAAAGATGCTACAAAAAAGGAAAACTACAGGCCAATCTCCCTAATAAATATAGATGCAGAAATTCTCAACAATGTACTTGCAAATCGGATCCAAAGACATTAAAAAAACATACATCATGACCAAGTGGGGTTCATTCCAGGCATGCAAGGAAGGTTCAACATAAGAAAATCAATCAATGTATTACAACACATTAATAAATCACAAGAGAAAATCAATTGATCATCTCAGTAGATGCTGAAAAACCATTCGACAAAATCCACCATCCCTTTTTGATAAAAACACTTCAAAAGGTAGGAATTGAAGGAAACTTCCTCAATATGATAAAGAGCATATATAAAAAACCCACAGCCAGCATAGTATTCAGTGGTGAGAGACTGAAAGCCTTCCCTCTAAGATCAGGAACGACACAAGGATGCCCACTGTCACCACTGTTAATCAACATTGTGCTAGAAATGCTAGCTAGTGCAGTCTGGCAAGATGAAGAAATAAAAGGCATCCAAATTGGAAAGGAAGAAGTAAAACTGTCATTATTTGCAGATGATATGATCTTGTATCTGGAAAACCCTGAGAAATCTACAATACAGCCACTAGAGCTAATGAACAAATTTAGTAAACGAGCAGTATACAAGATTAATGCACATAAGTCAGTAATGTTTCTATACGCTAGAAATGAACAAAGGAAGAGACACTCAAGAAAAAGATACCATTTTCAGTAGCAACTAAAAAAATAAGTACCTAGGAATAAACTTAACCAAAGATGTAAAAGACCTATACAAAGAAAGCTACATAACTCTAGTAAAAGAAATAGAAAAGGACCTTAAAAGATGGAAAAATGTTCGTAGATAGAAAGGCTACATGTCATTAAGATGTCAGTTCTACCCAAACTCATCTACAGATCAATGCAATCCCAATCAGAATTCCAACAACCTACTTTGCAGACTTGGAAAAGCTAGTTATCAAATTTATTTGGAAAGGGAAGATCCCTCGAGTTGCTAAAAACACTCTAATAAAGAAAAATGAAGTGGGAAGACTTATACTCCCTGACTTAGAAGCTTATTATAAAGCCACAATAGTCAAAACAGCATGGTACTGGCACAGAGATAGACATATTGATCAATGGAATCGAATTGAGAATTCAGAGATAGACCCCCAGAGCTATGGCCAACTAATCTTTGATAAGGCCCCCCAAGCCACTGAACTGGGACATAACAGTCTTTTCAACAAATGGAGCTGGAAGAGTTGGATATCCATACCCAAAAGAATGAAAGAGGACCCCTACCTCACACACTACACAAAAATTAACTCAAAGTGGATCAAAGACCTCAATATAAAAGACAGTACCATAAAATTCCTGGAAGATAATTAGGGAAACATCTTCAAGACCTTGTATTAGGCGTCCATTTCCTAGACCTTTCACCCAAAGCACAAGCAACAAAAGAAAAAAAATAAATAAATGGGAACTCGTCAAGCTTAGAAGTTTCTATACCTCAAAGGAATTTGTCAAAAAGGTGAAGAGGCAGCCAACTCAATGGGAAAAAATTTTTGGAAGCCATGTATCTGACGAAAGACTGGTACCTTGCATATATAAATCCTATAACTCAATGACAATAGTACAGACAGCCCAATTATAAAATGGGCAAAAGATATGAAAAGACAGTTCTCTGAAGAGGAAATACAAATGGCCAAGAAACACATGAAAAAATGTTCAGCTTCACTAGCTCTTAAAGAGATACAAATTAAGACCACAATGAGATACCATCTCACACCAATTAGAATGGCTGTCCTTAAACAAACAGGACAGTACAAATGCTGGAGAGGATGTGGAGAAATTGGGACTCTTATTCATTGTTGGTGGGACTGTATAATGGTTCAGCCACTCTGGAAGATAGTCTGGCGATTCCTTAGAAAACAAGATATAGAGTTACCCGTCAATCCAGCAATCGCACTACTCGGTATATACCCGGAAGATCTGAAAGCAGTGACATGAATAGACATCTGCATGCCAATGTTCATAGCAGCATTATTCAGAATTACCAAGTGATGGAAACAACCCAAATGTTCTTCAACAGATGAGCAGATAAATAAAATATGGTATATACACATGATGGAATACTACACGTCAGTTAAGAAGGAACGATGTCATGAAACATCTAACGAAATGGATGAATCTTGAAGACATAATGCTGAGCAAACTAAGCCAGGCACAAAAAGAGAAATATTATATGCTACCACTAATGCAGGTATTGAAAAATGTAAAATAAATGGTTTATAATGTAGAATGTAGGGGACCTAATGATAGATAACAATTAGTGAAGGGGGAATGATAATAAGAACAGATAAGTTATCATGGGTAAATTTAATATTCTGGGAATGCTTGGGAATGACTATGGTTTGTTAATTTCTGCTGGTTATGGTAGGAATAAGTTCACAGAAATGTTGTTATCTTAGGTTATCTGTCTTTCTTATTCCTTTGCTGGGTTATAGTCTGTGTATTTTCTTGGGGTGAAGTAGGAACATGTTGGAAGTAATGTCGTTATTTTATGTTAGTTGTTTCTTTTCTTCTTCCTTTGTTTTGGTTTGTTTGAAATTTTTTTTATCGTATTTTTTTTTTTACTTTTTTGATATAATTAATAGTTAATTTAAAAAAATAATGAAAAAGCTATGCAGAGCCCCCCTGAGGAGCTGGGGGAAAATGCAGAGGTGTTGGGCTTCCCCACCTGAATGGTTGCTAATGTGTTCACAAACTTGAGGACTGGCAGTTTGATGACCTGAACGTCTATCATGGGACTTGCCCTTGGGAAGCTGTTACTGCAGAGAAGAGGCTAGGCCTGCTTATAATTGTGCCTAAGGGTCTCTCCACCTGAATGCCTCTTTGTTGCTCAGATGTGGCCCTCTCTCTCTAACTAAGCCAGCTTGGCAGGTGAAATCACTGCCCTCCCCACTACGTGGGATCTGACACCCAAGGGTGAAATATGACTCCCGGGGAGTAATCTAGACCCGGCATCATGGGATGGAGAACATCTGCTTGACCAAAAGGGGCAGGCGTGTGTGAAATGAAATGAAATAAGTTTCAATGGCAGAGAGATCCCAAAAGAAGCCAAGAGGTCACTCTGGTGGGCACTCTTACGCACAGTATAGGTAACCCTTTTTAGTTTCTAATGAATTGGAATAGTTAGCAGTAAATACCTGAAACTGTCAAACTACAACCCAGAGCCCTTGAATCTTGAAGGTGATTGTATAAGAATGTAGCTTATGAAGGGTGACAATGTGATTGGGAAAGCCATGTGGATCACACTGCCCTTTGTCCAGTATATGAATGGATGAGTAGAAAAACGGGGGCAAAAACAAAAAAGAAAAAAAAAAAAAGACCCAGTATTCTTTTTTACTTTAATTGTTCTTTTTCACTTTATTTTTGTGTGTCTGGTAATGAAAATCTAAAATTTTCAAAAATTAATTTTGGTGATGAATGCACAACTATTCAATGGTAAATTGATTGTATGCTTTGTTATGACTGCGTGGTATGTGAATATGTCTCAATAAAATGAATTTTTAAAAAAAAAGAAAGAAAGAATGGAGAAAACTTCCCAAATTAAAAAAAAAAAGAAAATCAGTGTGACATCATTTTTCAAAAGCTCAAAAACTAGCAAAATTAAGCAGTGTAACATCTGATGATATGTGTTTTTGTGATAAAGCTGTTTTATTTTTCAGAGCATGGGTTAGATTTACACTAATTTTAAGAGAATGGTTTGCCAGGGGTACGGAGTAGAAAGGGGAAAACTCATAGGTAGAGGCAAAGTTATTGGTAGTATAGTAGTTCTTAAATTGGCTGGTTCATTCATGGGTTTAATTTTTTTTATTATGCTTTTTACTACAACTATTTTTTTTTTCTGGTTTCAAAGTTATAATGCATGGTTTAAAAGAAAAGAAAGAAGAAAAAGAGAGCTGGTTACAGGTTTGAGGGAATCTAGGAAAAGAGAAAAATAGAGGGAAAGAAAGGGGAAAAACCCAGTGGCCCAGAATCCCAGTCTCCCACCCACAGCCCAGCCCTTGAGCAGGAGTGAAGAATTAGATCAGTTTTATACAAGAGTTTTTAAAAAATCAAATCACAGCAAAGCTGGCTTGGCTTCTCTTTGAGCCTCCTGGAACTCAGCGTTTCGCTCACTCTGGCCAGTTCTGCCTTTCCACACAGTTTCTTTCAGCTCTCCCAGGCCTTGGCTTGTGTCCTAGTCTGGGGTTTCCAGGGAGCGTGAACACAAAGTTAGGGTGCGGCTGCTTCAGAGTCCGGCCCATGCATCCATCCAGACTCCAAGTGGAGTGCAGGGCTCTCAGGGCAGAGAGGGGTGGGAAGGGCAGACCCTGCCCAGGCAGTCCTCACCATTGGACAGGGGATCAGACGGCATCCAAGGGCTCACCCTCCCTTTCCCCCCCACCCCAACTCAGGTAGAGGGGGAGCAGCTGTCACCAGAGCCTGTGTTGGTGAAGATTTTGGCTCAGCAGAGAATGAATGTCAGTTGTGAACCTGAGGGCATCTACCATCTGGAGCAGGTTGAGAAGGGCTGTGTTGCTGGGGTCACTGAACCAGGACTTGATGGGGATATCATTGTCTAGATGGCTTCTGTAAGCCCCTAGGGAGTTATCCAGAATCACAATGCTGGAGAGGTCACTGTGGACCACAGAGAGGTTCTTGATGTAACTGCCCAACTCCAAAGTGCAGTGCTGTCTGTAGTACCTCCTCTTGAGAATGCTTCTGCTATTGTCCAGTTTGTCTGCCACAGCAGAGCCATAAATCTCCATGCTTGCTGTGAATACCACCAGCTCATAGCACTGGCTCACCACTTCTAAGAAGAAATCCACATGGGGCCTTTTATTTACAAAAAACCAGACAGGATGTTTGTCTATTACCACCTTGAAGATGAAGTCAGGAGGCGTTCCAGGCTGAACAGTGGGCGCAGGACCATTGCGGTGGGAGTGGATAAGCGTTTCATCCAGATCCAGCACCAGGGTCTTCCTCTTCACCTGGCCCAGTCGATTCCGGGACACAGGAGATAAAGGAAGGATATCATATTACCTTGCGGATCTGCTGCCGCAAAAGGTAAATAAAGAAGCTCCAGAGCTTGGCAGCAAAGGCCAGGAATGTGCGCAGCCCCAGCAGACACTGCCTCCGCATCTTCCCAATGACCCTGGCACCGCCAGTCCCCCGGGGGCAGCCCCCCCAAGTGGCAGGAGAGGCTGCAGAGAGGGGCACGGAGCGAGCGGCTCAGAAGGCCACCCCCGGCAAGGGGGAAGCCCAGCGAAGCAGGGAGCCGGGGGCCAGGCCGTGAGCAGCCCATGGGGGCCCACATGGGCAGGGAATGGCACCGACAGCTTCGCGGAGGTTGCAGGCTGAGACAGGTCGGGCTAGGACGGAGTCATCTGAGCCCAGGAGGGAAGGGGATGGAGAATTGGGGGAGGGGGAAAGGAGATGGGAGGGAGGGAGGACGAGGAGGGGAGGGGGGAGCAAGAGCACTACAACTTTTTAAATTGTCATATATTACATTTTAAAAGCTGACTAAAAACAAATAGAACCACTTCTCTTTCTGTTACCAGTGTCATATTTTTAAAGCCTCTGATCACTTCACTTTTCTGATCATATACCTTTCTTTAGTTCCCTAACATTTTTTGGAAAAACCCAGATTTCTTTGTCATGGCCTGTAAGTAAGGGTCCATATTATTGTCCATAAAGGTAGTTTTTTCAGCGAAAGGGAGTGGTATTAATAATTACTCCAGGACATAGGTATAAACGTGGATGTGTGGTGACCCTCCTATAAGGACCTCTGATCTGTTTCTGCTGATCCAACTTCATTTTTTTTATTAATTTTTTATTATTCATTTTATTGAGATATATTCACATACCACGCAGTCATACAAAACAGATCATGCATTTGATTGTTCATAGTACAATAATTAAAGTGAAAAGGAGCAACTAAAGTAAAAAAGAACACTGGGCGCCCTTGTCTGTTTGTTTGTTTCCTTCCCCCACCTTTCCACTCATCCATCCACAAACTAGACAAACGGGAGTATGCTCCCTATGCCCCACCCAATCCCACTGTCCCCCCTCATAAGCCACATTTTTATACAATTGTCTTCAAGATTCATGGGTTCTGGGTTGTAGTTTGATAGTTTCAGGTATCCACCACCAGCTACCCCAATTCATTAGAACCTAAAAAGGGTTGTCTATATTGTGCGTTAGAGCGCCCACCAGACCGAGAGCCTTGTGTTGGAAACATGAGGAAGTCCCATACCAGGCACTATACTCCCAGTACTTCTAAGAGAAGGGAGGCTCTCCACAAAGCAGCAGTAGGTGATTACAATTTTGAGAAGCACAGCTTGATGCCTAAAAAGGAAAAGACCTGGAAGAAGGGAGAATTTGACCACAAGAGAGCAAAGCATCGTAGGAGGGTGAGGCAACGTCGAGTCAGCAAGCCCCTCCTGGAGACACTGTGGATCCATTTCAGACACACCAGAAATGTTGATGCCCGGCAGGTACAAATGTTGGCACAATGCCTGGACCTGTCACCCAATCAGGTCAAAAACTGGTTCCAAAGAAAGAGTTTCCTGTATGAAAAATGTTTCCACAGACAGCAGAGATCAGCTGGATATGTATTGGACCTACAAGCACGGCAGCAGCAATACCAGCTAAAGTTCCTGCCTGGAACAAAAGCCCCGAGTTTCACATTCCATGAGACAGATCAGAAACAGAGTCTGTGGAAGGCTGTTACTAAGATCCTTCTCTGCATAAAAGACTTGCTTATTAACGTCTCCAGGTACAAGTCATTAGAACTTGCTCCGGTGTCTTCAGTCATCAACTCTATTTTTTCTTACGTCAATTCTGATTATATGTATTTATCAGCTCACCTAAAAACAAAAACAAACAAAAATTTCCCGCTTTGAATTCCCATATCCCAATTGTTCTCCATCCTTTTCAAAGTCAAATTTCTTTAAAAAGTAATCTCCTTTCCCTACTACTACTTTTTCTTTTTTAAAAAAATTATTTTATTTTACTTTTTTACATTTTCCACTGTGAAATGTAACATATATACAAAACAGTGACAACTTTCAAAGTACAATTTAACAAGTAGCTGGAGAGCAAATTTCAAAGAATGTTATGGGTTACAGTTCCACAATTTTAGTTTATTTCCTTATTTTGAAATATATCATATATACAGAAAGGTGATAACTTTCAAAATATGATTTAACTAGTTATATAGGTAACTTCAAGGGATGTTATGGGTTACAGTTCCATATTTTTAGTTATTTCCTTATTGTAAAATATATAGAATAGTGATAACTTTCAAAGTACCATTTAACTATAGAGCAGATTTTAAAGAATGTTGTGGGTTACAGTTCCACCTTTTCAGTTATTTTATTCTAGCTATTCCAATACCCTAGCATCTAAAAAAAGTGTTAATATAAAGATTCAGTATTCGTAATCCTTTGTTAAATCCTATCTTGTCTGTTGCTACCCCTTCCTCTCATTTAATCACTTTCTCAACCTTCGGGAATATCCAGGCAGTGCCCACACTAATGTTCATATTGAAAAGGGATGTCAACATTATGGGGCAAGGGGCTGCATCTAGTTGATGTTCTTGAGGAGGCTGTTGCCTCTGGGTTTTGAGACATCTCTGGTATAGGAACACTCTGGAGGATTAATGTTTCTGAAAAACTTAATGAAACTTTTATAGAGTTTCATATAGGGACCTGGGTATTTTGTTGGTTAGGGCTTGGCATAGTGTGGCCTTTTGGGATACCTAGCTGGAGCTACTGCTACTTTCATATTTCTAATTCACACTACTCAAAAAACTGTCAGTCACCAGTGAAAAGACTTTACTTATGAGATGTTACTTTTTGTGGAAAAATGTCTTTTTGTAAACTAGGACTGGGAATAATCCAAGGTTGATTTTGTTTTAATATCATAACTTGGCAAAATCAGAAGTTTTCAATTTTTTGGTATCTGCCGTTCCTGCATATCTGATCTTGACTCTAGGTTTGCAGTGTTTTGAGAACTTATTAATATGTTAAATAATTTTTAAAACAGTCATCTATTCATTAATCACAGGTTATGTATTTTTCCTTACAATTTCGACATATTAATACTTTTATAATAAAATCACTGACATACTGCTAAATCCAAAAAAAAAAAAAAAAAAGAGTGCCCACCAGAGTGACTTCTTGGCTCCTTTTGGAATCTCTCTGCCACTGAAGCTTATTTCAATTTCCTTTCACATCCCCCTTTTGGTCAAGAAGATGTTCTCCATCCCACGATGCCGGGTCTACATTCCTCCCCGGGAGTCATATTCCACATTGCCAGGGAGATTCACTATCCTGGGTGTCTGATCCCACGTAGTGGGGAGGGCAGTGATTTCACCTTTCAAGTTGGCATAGGTAGAGAGAGAGGGCCACATCTGAGCAACAAAGAGGCATTCGGGAGGAGGCTCTTAGGCACAATTATAAGGAGGCCTAGCCTCTCCTTTGCAGCAACAGTCTTCCCAAGGGCAAATTCTGTGGTAGAGGGCTCAATCCATCAAACCACCAATCCCCAATGTCTGTGAGCATCCAACTTCATTTTATGCTTATACTTACACTATACAACCTGTTCATGTCTTATCGGTGAAACATGCTTTGAAATTTCCATTCCTTTGTTCAAGTTATCCCTTTCTTGCTAGATTAAATCTTAACCACTTTTCCTGCAAGATTTACTACAAATGTTTTCCTTCTTTAGAAGTTTTTTCTAACCATCATCTCTCTCTCTTCCTGGCTAAGATGTTTGCCCTCTTCGTGTCCCTCAACATCTGATCCTGTATGTGTGTACTTCATCATAACAATTGTTAGGTTGTTGGAGTTGAAACTTACTTGTTCTCCCATTAGACTCTTCTTTCTCTGAGATCAGGGAGTATGTTTGTTTTTAAGCCCCTGTGCCTAGCAAAAGGCACACTGAGCATTAAGTAGACATGTTTGAAAAATTGAACAGCGAGAATACAGATACTGAATATTTTGTAACATGACACCTGTCACTTTTGCAAAAGATTACTATTTTAAATTTTCATACATTTATATCTCTGGTTATTATTCATATGCTTCTGTAAAATTACCTTTTCCCATGCTTTGCCTTTTTTTCTTGTGATAATTTATAATTTATAAGCTTTTTTCTGTATTAATGCTCTTAATCCTATGTCATGTGTTAAAATATTTTACCAGTAGAAATTTTAATTATATTTATCATGTTCTGTAGTATAGAAATTTTTTTTGTTTTTGTATAATTGAAATTATCGATTTTTTCCTTTTGTTTTCTCTTTGATGTCATGCTTAGAAAGCTTTTCCACACATCTCCATGTTACTTAAATAAATTCAGCTCTTTTTTTCCTTGTGTTTTAATAGTCTTCCTTTTTGAATTTAAATCTTTAGAATTTATTTGCAGGAACCATCCATTTAGCTGATTCTCTCTCTTTAAGAGAATATTCTTATCTTGATATTATGGGTCTGCCCCACTTCCACCATTTTATATGATATTGATTTTATCTTCACAGAGTGTCGTATAATTGCTTCTTTATGCTTGATGCTTCATGTATGTTGTTTGTACATCTATTTGCCTGTATTACTATCTATGTTAAATGTTGTCTGCAGAAAATGTTACGTTGAGTCTTTTGAGCAGATTGCTGCCATGGGAAGTGGCAAAAAGATCTTTTTTTATTTTATAGCTTACAGTGTGTTTGCAGAGAAAAAGCTAGTGCACATGAAACTGTTTAAGGATAGATCTGAAATTGTGTAGTATGAACTCTTGGTCCCATATGCTTACCATTATATGTTAAACCCCCTATTGGAGATAATCATAAAGAGATATAGTATTCTACCCTGGACTTATTGTTGACATGTCATATATTTTTCTCACATTCTTCCTTGTGTCAAATACTTGAAATTTATAAGATAATTTGACAGTAAAATTCTAGGGTCCTTAACTGCCAAGCATTGATATGCCTTAGCCTGCTTCATAATTATCCTTTGGAAATCTTTTAATTTTTTAATGATGGATGTTATCCTTTTACTGTTTGAATATCTGTCCCTTTTTTTGAATTTATGATATAATATGTCTGTTGGTAATACAGCACATTGATCTGTTTTCCATCACTGTAGTTATATTTTTAGTATTGCTAATAAATGGAATCATACAGTAGATAACCTTTTGAGACTGTCTTATCTCACTGAGCAAAATGTTTTTAAGACTGATCCAAGTTGTTGCGTGAATTAATAGTTTGTCCTTTTTTACTGCTGAGTAGTATTCCATTTTTTAGATAGACCACAATTTGTTTATCCATTAATCTATTGAAGGATATTCGGGTTATTTCCATCTTTTGACTGTCATAATTGAAGCTTTTATGAACATTCATTAACAAGAAGTTTTTGTGTGTATATTAGTTTCCATTTCTCTGAATTAAATGCCCAGAAGTGCAGTTGCTGCATCATATAGTAAGTGTATGAGAACCTGCCAAACTTTTCCAGAGTGGCTGTACCATTCTACATTTCTGCCAACAATTAGTTCTGCATCCTCACCAGAACTTACATTGTCAGTATTTTTTACTTTAGCCATCTCTAGTAGGTATATCTCATTGTGGCCTCTGTTTGCAGTTTCCTAACACTAATGATGTTGAATGCCTTTTCATGTGTTCAGTTGCAATCTTTCTATTCTCTTTAGTGATGCCATGTTGAAATAAGTGGGATCATAAAGTATTTGTCCCTTTGTATGATAAAGGCTCTTTTTAATAAGGATATTAAATGTCACTTCTGTTATTCTATAATAGAGTAACCAATATTGACTATCAGAAACGGTCTAACATTAAGTTTAGTTCACTTTTTTATCATTCAAGTGCCTGCTTAAAAGAAGTTTGACTCTCCTTCCCTTTTTCATCTTTTGCCAACGGAAAAGTACAGGAGCCCAAATTTATCTACAGCCCTGACGTGGATTTTCAGAATTATAAATGTATCTTATAAGTGTACATAATATATCTCTGTACATGCATCTATATTGCATATACATATCATTTTCCCTATTGTTTTCAAGTCTCTAGTACAGTTTTTATTTTCCATATAAATTCACTTTTCACAAACATTCTAGGAGCTTATCCTTTTATGTTTTTTAATTTTTAGGTAATATTAGTTCATCTTCAAGATATGTTAGATCATTTGTCACAGTTTGAATATTTTTCATCAGTTCAATCTGTTAATCAGAGATAAAAAGCTATAGTTCCTTTAGAGAGATGAATGTAATTATTAAGGAAGAAGCTAACAAATAACATGTTAGTTATGGAAGTCGTAGCTGCTCTGATAGATTAACCTCAAAATCTCAGTGTCTTAACACAATAGAAATTTATTTTTTACCCTCATAACCATAAGGTACAATTAGGGGAGGGAGGGTTTCACTGCCCTGCCCAGGTATTCAGGAACCCAAGATCTGCTGAGGCGTTGGTATCCTAGCAGACTGGGGAAGAAAAGATGGAAGTGGTACTTCTTTTTCTTAACTGTTTTCACCCAGAAATATGTGATACACACATTACTGTTTCCCCCAAGAAACAACATTCCCTCATAGAAACATGAGTACAGGACAGTAGAGTTGAAAGACATTCTTAGTCACCAGACTAATACTTGTTATTAGTTGAAGCCCTTCTGCCAGGTCAGAATGTTAGTTAAGAAAAGGCAAAAAGGAATGTAATGTGCCTTTGTAAAGGCAAAAAGGTTAGAATAATCTGTTTTAGCTTTTTTAGTTTCTTTATTGTTTGTACTCTTGTTCCATCTCTGCTCCAAAAATACTAGGTTGGTGAATAAATGTTTTCTGGACAGTTACAGTGACATTGCCGAGAAAAGGGTAAAATGTCAAAATGACTGATGTTAAGCTTGGAAAAAGAGTTCTGAATTTTCTTTTGAAGCTTGATAAGATTTTGTTATATATTTGTAACTGTGAGAAAGCAAAATGCTTCCAGTCAATGGCAGCTTTTTGTTTTAAAATAATGCAGTGGAGCCCTTTTTAAAAATAAGTTTATGAGGAATACCAATATGTGAAACATGCAAATGGTGATGCTCTATTTGACATAGGTATCGAGGTGACCATGGTTCTCTTCCCACCTTTCCTCATAACCACCACCAAGAAACTTATACAAAACCATAAAGTTTGAAAAATTCCTAGTGTACATCAGTAGAAAAGTAGAATGAAAGGAGATATTTATGATAGAATAAATGTTATAACCCAAATTAAACAATTTTTCAACATTACTTTTTTCTAGAACTAAATTTCCCATTATTGTCAATTTTTATATCACTTTTCTAGTAATTTAACAATTCAGATAGTTTCAACTTCAAGAGTGTTTATTTTAATTTTGTCTTTTCCATATAAATAACTTTACCTATGTACTTTACGTTAGAATGTATCAAAAGGTGTCTTAGAACCATTAGATGCACTGTCTTTGAACATCTTCTAAGAATAATAGTGATTTCTCTTTTGCTTTGTTTTTGTTTTCGGCATTCTCACTGAGCCTATAATTTAGTAATTATGTTTAGTAAAACTCCAATGTCTCCTCCTTAGTTTCACATCAAAAGCAGCACTACTCATCCCTCTAATTCTGAGTAGTTATTTTCAGTGCTGAGTTAGGCACATTGGAGTTATCTTTTGCTTAAGTGATCTGAAACCTCAAAATTTTCAAATAAAACTTGAAAATCAAGTTGAGAAGATATTAGACTCTATAGATAAGTACAGCAAATAAAATAATGGAATATATCATCAGATATGCTTTATCATGATAAAGGTACAACATGTATTCAAACAAAAATTTAGTAAAAGACCTATCCAAAATGGAATTCTTTTTTTATTTTATGGTTCTTAATCAATTTTATTTTCATGAATTCTCTTGTTTCTTCTGAAAATAGAGGATAAAAGACTTAAAAAGACACTTCACAAACAGTATATTCAAATGGAATTGCCATTAAGAAATGAAAAGTTGCTCATCCTCAGGAATTAGAGAAATGTCAATGAAACCACATTAAATTAGTCATACATGATAGAAATGCCAAATTTAAAATATCTGATGATATCACCTGTTGGTAAAAATGTACAGCCATAGGAACTGTCAAAGACTACCAGATGTAGACAATTTGGAAAACTTGGTAGTACCCACTAAAGTTAAATATCACTGATATCATGCAAAATGGCAGAGAATGAAGCTTTAGGGGTCTGTCCCTCCACTGAAACAACCACTGAGCTGGAAAGAGCAGCTGGGATCAATTATTTTGTAATTTTGGAACCTGATTGGACATTTATAATGGCAGGAGAATGCTTGAAGACGAGAGAGGCTGCTAAATCTTCTGTTAAGTTAGCATGAGTAAACTAGCCACTATCTTGTGTTCATCAGCCCTGCCACGGTTGTAGGGATAGCTGCCTGCAATCTGAAGATGGCTGGCTGGTGCCAGGACAAGCAGTGGGAATCTTGTCCTCCAAAAATATGGGAAAGTGTGTTTGGTGTTTTTACAGTTCTGCAGAGATCCTGAGTCTAGAAAGTTTGAGAACCTCGGCCCTAGAGAAATGCATGCACAAATGCCCCAGGAAACATGTACAAAAATGTTCATAGCAGCATTATTCATAATGGCAGAAAACTAGAAGCATTGTAAAAATCCATCAACAGTAGAATGAATAAATAAATAGGGATATAATCTAAATATTATTCAGGACTAAAAATTGATGAATTACAGCAATATGTAACAACATGGATAAATCTTAAACATAAATGTGAAGTAAAAGAAGTCAGACTCAAAGTAATGTATATTCCATGATTCTATTTTTATAAAACATTAGTTCAAACATTCTTATTGCCGTGTAAGTCACAGTAACTGTTACGAGAGTATATTGGGAGTGGTGCTGGCGGTGTTCTATTTCTTGGGCTGGGTGGTAGTTAAACAGCTGTTTTGCTTTTTAAGTTTCATATTTGTTTTATGTACTTTTTTGTATGAGTATTATATTTCACAATGAAAGTGTCTCAAAACAAAAGGTATAGATCATTCAGTTATAAAATTTTGATAAAAATCATTTCTTCAATCTATTTTTAAAAACTTGAGTAAGAAAAATGTTCATAACAGTACACTTCGGTTTAAAGCATAGCATTACTGAGTCCTTATTTTTCAATATTCTCTCTTTAGTCTTTAGATTGATATATTGGTTTGTATGGTTTTTAAGTACTATGTTATACATTCTCATTAATTCTATAAAAATTTGAATTGGAAACTAATATAAGATAAAAGCTATTTAAAATATTGTTCTCTTAATACTGTGCATACTTAAATTAGTTTTCAATTTTTTGACTTTTTTTTTTTATTAAAAAACATTTTTTCTTTTTCATTTTATTCAGATAGTCGTGCAGGCACTGCAGTGTTCCCATTATTCAATTCTTTGGCAGTTGGTGAAAATTACTGATGGTTCTCCTTCCAAAGTAAGTAAGAGTTTCTGTAGGCAGAATGGTTATTACTAGAATAATAACCTCACTCAATCATTATTCGATAATTTATTGTTATGTTACCATAATATAAATATAAATTTTTATGACACATGGTGATTATCATCAGTTTTTGCTCTATTCTGTAATGAGTAACTATACGTTTATCCTTTTTGAAAGATAACCAAAGTCTCCTTTAAGCCGCAGATGCATACTTGTATATTTATAAAGAGTTAAAAGATTCTTGTGAGAAATAAATACAGTAGAAACAGTAAGAACTCTGATGCTGTACCATTCAATTAAAAAGATAGAATGATACTGAAAGATAATAGGATGTATCTTTTGATTCTGGCAGTATGGTACCACCATACCCACCTGTTAAAAACATCTTAAAATGCTGGATAAATTTTTTTTTCAGAAAAATTATCCATGTGTAAGCAAAACCAAAAGGAATATACAAGCTAGTGTTAAGTGAAAAGTAGGACTCAAAAGAGTGAAACAGAGCACTAAAGCTTGCTTCACCTTGAAGATCTTTTCTAATCTAGAAAAAGCCCAAGGCCCTTCCAAAGTAGGATGTCTAATAAGTGGCCACATCCCTCCAATAAAATTGGGATCCTAAAGAGCTACTCCCAATGCAAGAGGAGTAAACTAGAAATAAATCTGTAGCCTTGGGGCTACAAGGGAAAAAGCCTGTCTTAAAGATTGTAATTGATTAAAGGGACAAAATAGGTGTCGCATGAGAGTTTGTAGCTATGAACCAACTTTCACATAGGCTCTCACCCTAAATTCATACTACTTCGATGGTCAAAATAAATAAATAAATAAAAATCCCAGGTTGAGATTTTGATTGAAATGTTCCAAGCACCTAACGGAATCTACAAATTCTTTCTGAAGGAATGCCACTAAAGAATTCTCGATAAATAAAATTTTAAGAAAAAAATTGAGAAACTCATAGGGAAACATCATTCAACTCAAAAGAAAACAAGGAAGCATGAGTAGAACCAGGCACAGAACAACTGATAAGAGAATCAAACCAAAAAAAAAAAAAAATGCTTCACAAATTGGATTTATCTGACACAAATACAAAGTAAATATGTTTTGGTAGTTTTCATGAAATGAGTGAGGCTTGAATATAATTAGAAAGATGAGGATATGTTGGTTAGCCTTTAGGTTTTTTCTTTTATTGACGATTTCAGTCTTGAAAAGCAAAAAATCAATGTAGACTTTTTTTAAACCTGTAGTACATTTTCACGTATTTTGAAATGTTTTTTAATATGGTAAAATTTGATACCAAGAGTTTATGTATTAAACACAATTACTTTTATTCTAATTTTCTTTATCTAGTTGATTTTTATATTCCGTTTTTCTCCATTGAGGTCATTTTGGTTATTTAAGTTACTTGTATTTTGACTGAATGTTGATAATTACATTTAATAAATTTAGAATACATATTTGCCTAAAAGTTTAGCCTAATTAATGGTTAATTCATGGTTAGCTATACTATATTCCATAATTGGAGTAAGAATCTCTTAAGACCACTTCTTTGAATATTTCCTATTATTTTTAATCCTGTTTCAGCAGAATTATTTTGAGATTCTTTGCTATATTGTTAATTTAGGCCTGACAAATTCTCCTAATAAAAAATAGCTTCATTTTTATCATTTATCGCATACAGATTTAATGGTTGTACTGCCCCAGGTACAATGCAGGTTTCATGGCCTGCAGATTTTCTTTATGGCAGAAAAATGGCTACAGCATCTTTTAGGTGCTTTGTTCCTCAGTTAATGGCTGTTTATAGTTTTGTGTGCATTTATATCGTATGTGAAATTCTCCTTACTTAGATTATTTACTTACTTCAGATTATTTCTTCTCTCTTTGAAGCTGTTGATAATTTTCTTATCCAAAGTATATTCAGTAATCATTTTGTATTTGCTGTGTCTGGAGTTTAAAAGTTGTTCTCTAAGTGATAATTTTGAAAAGTATGAATCCTCAAGACTCATACAAACTTCAAAAGTTAATCTTTAATTGCTAAGATTTCTCCTAGTCAAAACAATTATTCTAAGTACTCACATATAATAATAGTTGGATCAGAAATTACCAAACTTTCTGATTCCCTATAAAATGTATGATGTCTTTGAAAATTTAACAGCCACATATATTTGTTTTGCACATGTAATCTCTATTATTTACATCCCACATGATAAAATATCAACGTTCTAACTGTAGTTCCAGCTTGGAACTATATGGCATGTTTTGTAACCTGAGGCAGGTCACTTGACTTTGAATTAGATAATTAATGTTAAAGCATTGTATGAATTATATTTTCCCTCTATCAGTAACACCTAAAAAATCACTTATCTGTGTCTTATCTGGTTACTTATTTGTAAAATTGAAAGTTGTATTGGGCCATTCTTTTCTAGGTCCAAATTCTGCAATCTGTTATGCTAAGGTTAATGTAATAACTGCTATACTGAAGATGTCTAGTTAGATACACAAAAATCTTAACAGTGGTTTCCTCTAAGAAATGGAATTTCTTTGGGAGCAAGCATGAAGAGAGAGACTTAATTTTCACTTTATACTGTGTGATACTGCTGTTTGAGGGTTTTGTTGTTGATGATATTTACCAGTAGACATGTATTATCAAAACAATTTTTTTTTTAACTGCCAGAACAGAATTGATTTTCCATCCTAATCTCATATATAACTCACATAATATTTGTTGAGTTGGAATGAATACTAGAAAAATGCATTGAGTGTTCTGTGACTTATTTGCTGTCGCAATATTTTGTTATTTATTAATGTAATTATTAGTTCCATAAGGAGATTTGGAAATAATTTGATCAAACCTGCTCATTTTAGAGGAGGCCAAGAAGGGAACTTTTTTTTTGTTGTTACCTTGCTGGTATTTGACCTTTTGTAAATCACTGGAACATGAATGCTCTTATTTAATTAAACTTTTGCAGTAATCCTAAAAAGTAGGTGTTATTTTAATCCCATTTTACAGGCAGGGAACCAGAGTCTTACAGAGATTGAGACTTGCCTAAAATTGCAGATTTTATAACTATAGTTTAGATCTTTTGATTCTCAGTCTAGTAATCTGTTAGCACTCTTGTATTATTAAGCTTTTAATGCAATCAATTCTGGAGGGTCACGTAGTTGTTTTTGTTTTAAAACAAAATTTTTAAAGGCATGTTGTTTGACTCCCTGCTGAAGACAAACTAGCAATGTCCGTTAATCAGTTGGGTGTAACACAGTAAGTCACATAATGACCAGGTTTCTTTTATCATTCTGTACCCAAAGACAGTTAGAGGAAAAGTTACTCTGCTTTTAAATGATTCAATTTGTAGTGCCCAGTGGATTATAGAGAAAAGTATATGGAGGATTTTGGTAATGGTATACCTAAAAATCCGTTTATCCTTTTTCTCCCTTTAATTTTTTCCCCTGAAATTTAAATGTAATACAATAAACCCTTGGGATCTATTTATTTAATATTTGTATTGTTGATCATTTAGAAGTAACCCAAAAATCTACTACATAAAGTAAAATTTTGTTTTATTTTCTTGACTGTTTATTAACATATATTGAGAGGGCATTAGCCATATAGCTAGTGGGAGAACTAGCCAAATGACTGCCATTTTCTTTGTTTTGCCCTACTCATTAATACTTGTATAGATAAAAACTCACGTTAAAGGTCTGAAAACGTCATATCAAATTTTTGTTAATAAATTATGCTTATTAGTTTTTGGTATAAAATGTAAGGTAGATCAGTTTTCATAAATTTGGGGCCCTCTTAGTTGGATGCATGTTCTTTGTAAAAAATTAGAAAAATATAAATAAAAAATCACTGATCTTAACACCTGTGGATAACTACTATTAATATTTTGTTGTATTTCTTTTGGTGATTTTTCTGTATATTTTCTTCTAATATTGAGAGCATAATGTTTTTATAATTTTGTATTTTCTCTTTTCAATTAATATAATATTTTCAGTTGCTAAGAAATGTGTATAAATAATATTTTTGTTGTATGTATAGTAGTCCATTGTGTAGCTATTCCTTAGTTTATTTTACCACTCTCAGGTATTTAGGTAGTTTAAATATTTTCACTAATAAAATTAATGCTGTGATGGACATTTTGATGCAAAAGCTTGTTCTTTGTTTTTCATTGTTTCATCTCATTATATCCCTAAAAATGGAATTGCTGGGTCAAATATTACACACTTGTAAAGTTCTTGATACATCTTGTCAAATCACTCTGTAGAAAGTACTTTCTGAGTTTATTTTTCTTGTTTATTGTCATGAGCATTGTCATTCAGGAGATTATAGATGATAGTTTTATTATATTTGAAATTTAAATTCAAGTTATAATTTTATACAACAGTGCCCACGATTTTATAAAATAAAGTGAACACAAAGTATATGAGAAGAGAATTGCAGGAACAGGATTAGATCTTTATTTGAAATGGAAGTGCATTGGGTTTTACCATTGGATATTTCGTCTGTTCCCCTAATTTCCCGAGTTGAGGCTCTTTGGCAGTCTCATAGGTCATGCTCAGTGTACTTTGTTCCAGTGCCCCCTAGTGTTAGTCCTGTAGAAGCAGCTTTCAGTTTCTCTTCTCAGTAGTAGAAAACATCCTTCTTTATTCAGCTCCTTCTGGACACATACAGAGACATTTAAAGAGCCAGGTAAATAAGAGTTAGGGGTAATATAATGCCTCTCTTGCCCTCTGTGGCCCAGGGTTCTTTAATTTGTCCTCATGTTTGTTTGTTTGTTTTTTTCTTCTGGGAGGAGCTGTCCTGCTCTCAGTAGTCCTGCATTTGCAGTGCCCTGCCTTACCCTTACTTAGAGATTACAGTAGGAAGGTGTGAGGCAGACATCCCTGCCTTCTGGATCTTGGCCCTATGTTTAATCCTTTAAGTCAAAGAAAGTCAGTATACCCTAGGTAGCTACAAGTCAAATTATTGTTGAGGTGTTTAGCTGCAGTTTGTTCCACCATCACCCTCTTGACTGAAGGTTCTCCTCTGCAATTGCCAGCGTGTTCACCCCCAAACAGACTGGGAAAGGAAAGAGTGAGGGTGAAGGTGGGACTGTTGTTGGCCAAGTCCTTTGAGGAGACATCCTTAACCTTTTATTCTCCCGACACATATACAATCCTAGAAATAGGCTCAGATTCGTAAAAGTCTGCAGGCTTCTTTCTAACCTCTTACTTTCCTCTCCTGTATCCACTTCTTCAGAATAACGGTGAACAAGAAAGAGATAGCTCACTCAAGTGTCCTTGTCCAGAATTCCCATAACAACACCATATAGCAGACTTAACTGCTTTGACGGGAAGGGAATGGGGCCAAGGGTAAGAAATAATAAGTATCCCTCTAGAAACAAATTTTTAGTAAATGTAACCATTTTGCTTCACTTCTTTTCTTCTAGGATCATTCCCCCTTACCTTTTATTTTTTAAGAATTCTGTCCTCACTAATTAAAACTATCTGGTTAGTTTTCAGTCTTCCTTTTAGCTGCTCTATAACTCCAGAGTTGTTCTTTTATAAATATGTTCCTGTTGATACTATATCCAATCACAATGCCTAATTTGTTGGCCTGGGAAATTTAGGGGACAAAGAGCCAGGTCTTGTTTTATATCCATTTCTTATTCAGCTCTCAAAACATCTTTTCCCAAAACTCTGGAATATAGAATTAGGTGGCTAGACATACTAAACATGAACTTCTCCATAATGTCGACTCCAACATTTTAAAAACTCCTAGGAGCCAGAAATAATTATGTTTAACTTAGAAAAGAACTTCCAGATCACCATTCCAACATTCTATTAAGAATTCCATGCTGTGTTTGCAGCATTATTCCTGGACCCCCAGGTTTAGGAGCTTGCCTTCTGGCAGGGAATCCCCTACCATTCCTAAAAGGCTAGCATAAGACCTGTGTAGCGGGGTGCTGTTTTTACCTATGGTGGGATGGAGACCTTTAAAACACCTAATTTACAAGTACCCAAACTCCTAAAGTTGTTTAATACTCATGATCTAATTAATGAGACAGGATTGAGATCTATTCTAAGTAACAATTGTTACAATGTAAAAATGTGTTTTAGTTGAGCCTATCAGAGGCCTTAAAGTAATATTACTAGTTTAGACAAAATATAACACTCCACTTTATAGCGCAGAGACTGGAGATTTTTCTCCACCAAAATTTATGATAAAAGAAGTTTACTTTTCCTATCAGGCCATTTATTTGGATAGAAAATAAGTAGGTATCATATCCTATTTAACATCCCCATTGAATGATAGAGTATATTTTTCTTTCTATAGTAGGTTTTTTATTAAAAAAGTGTTTTTTCCAGTGGCTATTCTACAGTTACTAGGTATTTGTAAAAGAAATGACTTCTTGCTGTTGTATTTGTATCTGTTGGCCTTATAACCAATTTACCTATGTAATAGAAGCTCCCAGGTTACAAAAAAGATATATTTCCAGCGTTTCTTGTATTGGAGTATAGACTTCAGAGTTAAACCTGTGTTCAAATTTTGACTCCCCTTATTACCTGTGGCAAGATAAGCAAGTTACTTACCTTTGAGCTTCAGTTTCCTAATGTGTAAAACGAGAATGATATTTACTGCTGGATAGAGTTGTTGACAGGATGAAAATGAGATAAGTGTTTCAATAAACAATAACCTTTTTTGTTGGCATTATATCTTAGCCCTTGTCTTTGCTTCTCCCCCAAATCTCCTCCCCTAACAAAAGCAAGATTTGATACTAAACAAACTATTTTCTAAGGTTAGGGGAGTACGTAAACATGCTCAGAGGATAGTGTAGATTTGGGATACAGTATAGTAGATTTGCCCTCCATCTGTATTTTGAGATAATTTGGGAATTCGTCTCTCACTTTGGTCCTAACAGTCACTACTTTTCCTCTGTCCCTATGACTCCTTCTTCAGCTTCCATCATCTTTGTACACTGCAGGAGAGAGAAATCAGAAGGTGTTTTGGAACTACAGTAGGCAGCTTAAGGGTTCCTGGATCATAAGTTGGATTAGCCTTTGAGACAATGGCAGGAGTCAGCAGGTAGGGATTCAAGTCGCCAAGAACAGCAGTAGCAACACTGAAAACTAGGTATTACATTCGGGGTTTAAATATCCAATAGTTGTTTTATTGTGTATTCACAAAAGTAGCCATCATCCCCTTCCCCTACAAAAAGAAACTACTGCAGTTATTCATACAAGAAAGCAATCTCAGACATATAGCAAATTCAGAGGTTTACCCCACCACAATGGTGGGGATTTTTGTCTCTTGTTCACTGAATGAATTTAGTGAGCCTCACTATGGGTTAGTTCACTGTGCTAGGTAAAGATGAACATAACACAGCTTATGGCTCCAAGGAGCTTTACTGTCTGGTACAGATTCTGCAAACTAAGGCCTACAGGCCACATCTGTTCTGACACCTGTTTTTGTAAATAGTTTTATTGGAACACTTTTACTCTCATTCATTTAGGTATTATCTAGGGCTGGTTCTACACTGTAATGGCAAAGTGAAGTAGTTTGGACAGAGACCTTTTTGTCGGCAAAGCCTATCTGATCCTTTACAGAAAAAGTTTGCCAGCCCTTGGTCTATTAAGGTGTAACCTCTTGGTTTTGCTTATCAAAACGTTGTCAATTAGAAAACCCTATTGGCCTGTTCTGGGTAATCTTAAGTTTAGTCTGGTGTCCCCTTTTTTTATCATGAAAATTGATTACTAAATTCTTAACAGACTTTATTTTCATATTTTAATATAATTGATCTGGTCTACGTCCTATTTTACTACTTTATTCTGTTTATTTCTGTCCATTTCAAAAATGTGTATTTGTCAGATAATGTTGAACTAGTTTTATACATTTACTACTAATTTTTCCATGGCTTCAGTTTCGGGCTGAGATTATCCTAATGGTATTTAGTAGCTGTGGGTAAAACGACAGTTAAATCGAATCTTCCTCTAAGCACATAAAATTGTGATACACAATTTAACAGAATCACCCATTTAAAATTTGTACATGTGTGTGTATGTGTTGGAATTAAACTCTTCTATCTTTCCTCACCAACTCTAATTATGTTTACATGTTTTTTTAAGAGATAGTCTACATTTAAGACCTATTTTTTCTTCCCAAGATGTTAGGGTAAGTCAAGTTTGAACCCTTGTGCTTTTGAAAAAGTTTCTTTCTAATGTTAGCTGGTATGATAAATTCACCATCATATTGTGCCAGCCTTATTTGGGTTCTTAATTATTGAAAACTTGCTATTCAGGGTATATTTTGAAAGCATCATCTTAATTCCCAGAAAGAGATTCCTCCTCTTCTCTTTGCAAACAGATTACTAAAAAGCTAAAACCAGTTTTAGACCTTTCATATTTGAGCAGATGTACATTTTGGTCTTACTGTGGTTTTTTTGTTTGTTTTTGTTTTATAACTTTTCATTTTGAAATAATTTAAAATTTATAGGATAGTTATACAAAACCCATATAGAAAACTCCGATATACCCCTAAGCCCCAGATACCCAGATCCACCAATTTTAACAGTTTACCACCTTTGCTGTATGATTCTGTCTGTCATCCATCATCCATCTGTCCTTCTATTTTGTGACTATTTGAGAGCAGGTTGTTTGCATCATACTCCTTGAACACATAATACTTTCATATACATTTCCTATAAATAAGGATATTCACTTATATAATCACCATATGTACAATTATCAAGTTCCAGAAATTTAACATTGCTTATAAAGTTTAGTCTGTTTTTTCTTATGCCCCAAAAATGTTCTTTTGAAACTTTTCTCTTCCATCCTTAGATCCCATCCCAGTATCATGTATTGCATTTAGTTGTCAATATCTCTTTAGTTTCTCCTTTAAAAAAAAACAGAAAGTGTCTATCTATTTTTTAAATTGTGGAAGCCTATATAAAACACAAATCTTCCCATCCAAACCTTTCCCAAGCACAGTAGGATTAATCACATTCACAGTGTTGCAATACCCCTATCACCATCTACTGCTAGAACTTTCCCTTCACCCAAAACAGAAACCCTACACTCATTTTGCATTAACTCCCTATTACCCCTGCTCCCCATGCCTGGTAACCCATACTTTACTTTCTGTCTCTATATGTTTGTATATTCTCTCATATTTTCTTTGTGATTACCATGGCCTTAAATTTATCAACCTAAATCTGTGAAAATCTTGTTTGCTTTGATACCAACTTAACTTCAATAGCATGCATAAGCTATGTTCCTATACGCCTCCCCCCTCACCTTTATGTAGCTTTTGTCACAAATTACATATTTGTACATTATGAGTCCAAAACCATTGATTAATCATTAAATTTTATGCATTTGTCTTTTAAATCCTGTAAGAAGTGAAAAATTGAGTTAAAATTAAAAATACAGTAGTACTGGTGTTTATATTTACCCACTGCCTTCTTGTCTCTATGGTTTCTGATGAGAAATCAGCACTTAATCTTATTGAGGCTCCCTTGTATGTAACACATTGCTTCTCTTTCATGGTTTTCAGAATTCTCTCTCTTTGCTATTTGTCAGTTTGATTAGAACACTGAAGTGTGGGTCTATTTAAGTTTATCCTATTTGGAGTTCGTTGAGCATCTTAGATATGTACATTCATATCTTTCATTAAATTTGAGAAGTTTTCAGCCATTATTTATTTGAATATTCTTTCTGTCCCTTTTTGTCTTTCTTCTCCTTCTGGGACACCCACAATGTGTAAATTGTTCTCACATATTAATTTTATCAAATTATAGACAATCTCAGTAGAGCACAATGGTTAAAAGCAGAGACTATGAAGCCAGACTGCTTTGGTTTGAAAATTCATTTACCATTTAACAGCTGTGGGTCTTTGGGCCTGTCACTTAACTTCTCTGTTCCTGTTTGTTCATACATAAAATGGGAGTAATGAGAATATCAATACCTTACTCATACATTGTTTCTTAACCTTCCACAGTTCAGAGGATTAGTTGAGTTAAAATGTGAAAAGTATGGATTAGGGCCTGGCATATATTAAGTGCCAGTAATTGCTAACTTTTATTATTATTGCATTCTAGCCCGTGGGAGGAGAGGGTACGCACCGTATATATAATGCTTCTATTTATTCAGTGTACCTTAAGCATATTTGATTTTGTTTCATAATGATTTACAGTTATTATGGCAGGAGGTAAGTGAAGGTAACCAGAATATAAGTAATGTATTAGAGTTTCTTAAATTCAAAAGTAGGCAATGATTTACATTTTAAAAGAATTCAGACTGTATGTGGTAACTTTTGCTGTTTATTCCAGGCCCTTATTGTTTCCCCTGTTCAGAATTTTTCCATATCTTTTAATATCTTTTACTGTTTCCTTAGTTTTTTTTTTTCTTTTGTATATCATCTTTTGTTTTTCTTCAAAGGGATTAAGAATAAAGCCTACTCTATGAAATATATCTTTCTGCTGGAGTTTTAAACTGACAAATGCTGAACTTAAGAATTTGATTCAACACCCTGAAAATTTCCAATGATACTTACTACCACATTACCCAGTAATGACAGCCTGCTTCAACTTGAGTAAAATCAAGGTCTTGGGAATCTTAAGTCCAGCAATTTAAATCAAATGAAATTTAGTAAGATGCCAACAGAATGAAGTAGGAAATTGTGGGATCGGTAAAAGCACTGAGTTTTAAAAGTTGTAAGAACTTAAATTCTATTCCTAGCTGTTTGAAGGAATTTACTATATGAGATTAACTAATTTTGTTATGTTCATTATCTGTGCCCATTCACCCAAATCTGTCAGTATTTATAATCCTCTCAATGGCCTGATTACAATTAAATTAACTTTCTTGAGCACTCAATATTTGTTGCATCCAAATCTAGGCCAAAGTTTATTGCTAAAGAAGGCCTTTAGCTGCCTCTGTTTCTTTGGTTGTGTCACATTTCCAGTTTCTTCTAAAAATACTACTACTGATTGCTCCATTAAATCCAGTGATTGCTTACCTATTTGTAATATTAAATACTGTATACAATTCTTCAGATGAATTGGCAAGTAACCATTTTATATGACATTTGTTTTATGATGGAATTTTGCATCCAAGATAGCTGATTCCTTAGACTTTTTCTTTGTGTCAACACACTAACTTAGAAATCTAAGATAATAACAGGGCATTAATACCTCCTGTCATCATTTTTTTTAACTCAATAATATTTATTGTTTGAGAGGATAAACAGATACATTTGCTTCTAGAATTGTGCTATCATATGTATTATCTATACCTACATTTCATTCAGTAAATATTTATTAAGTACTTACTGTGTGCCACGCACTGTTAGAGGTTCTGGCAATGGAATAGTAATATTCATATTTCATAAACTAGGAAGTTTACCAGTTAGCAACTATCTCTTCTCTGTTGATTCAGCAGAATCACAGAATGACACAGAACCTCAAAATACCTAGTTCAACCCTCTTGTTTATAGATTCTAAAAAACATCCTGAGATATAAATAATTTGTTTAAATTCACATAGCTAACAAATGGTATTGTTTGCTTTGTTCTTTCAGTTATTCATTCAGCAAACATTCTCAAATCATTTCTATTAAAAAGATCAACAACAACAAAAATCCTTCATCACCCCCCAAAAGACCTCTCTAGCAGCCATCTTATTTTTTCTCTCTGCAGTTACACTTTTTGAAAGAGTTGATTTCTTCCTTATCTCCCTTTTAATCAATCCATGGCAATCTAACTTCAGCCCCCATAACTCAACAGAAAGTGCCGTCTCCAGGCTCGCCCACAACCTCATTATTGCATTATTCTTGGGATGCTTTCTAATCCCCTTATCTCTCCGTGGCATTTGTCATTGTTAAGTTACTCCACCCATTTTTAAGTGTTTTTCTTTTTTCCCTTACCACTGTGCTGCCATATTCTCCTGGTTTTATTCTTACTTCTTAGACTGTTTCTTAGACTTCTTCATAAACTTCTCTTTCGCCATCCATCTTTTAAATGTTCCCAGGGTACTATAGTCAGCCTTCTCTACAAATTTTCCTTGTGCAGTCTCATCTGCATCCATTGCTTCTTCATCTTAATACTGCAGATTCCCATACCTCTACTCTCACTCACATTTTCCCCTTGGGCTCATTTATCCAGTTGCCTATTAGGCATCTCTATTAGGGTATTTTTCAAGGATCTCAAAGTCATCATATTTAAAACTGAAGTATTGCTAGTTGCACTTGTTCCTGTGTTTCCTATTTCCCTGACTTATACCACAATACATCTGGAAGATGACTGCCAAGAAATTTAGAAAGAATCTTCATCATCCCCTGTTCAATTTAATCTATAATTCTGTCAATTCTACTGACTTAATTTCTCTTACGTCTATTCACATTCTACTGCCACCATTTTGTTTTCAGGACCTCATTGTAGAATATTCCTATGGCCTTTCTTAATATGATAGAAAACACAGGGTAATGATTAAGAGCATGAGCTTTCGAGTCAGATACTCAGTCCTAGGTTTGGATCCTTCCTTTATCACTTAGAATCTATTGGTGCTCTGAATCTCAGTTTCCTTGTCTATTAAATAGGAATGTTACCACTTACTTCACACTGATTGTGAGGTAAAAATGTATGAACCTTAGAATACAGTATTTGGTACATAATAAGCTCTCATTAAAAGGTTTTATCTACTACTAACTTGCCCCACCCCCCATTCCACACCTTCCTCCATTCTGCTTACAGCATGATTCATTAACAAAATTTCATTACTCCCGTGGTAAAAACCCTTCTTCATTCTTTCCTTATTGCCCTAAAGATGATATCCAAATTATTTAACATGGAATTTTAAATGGTCTTCCATGAAATGGATACTGTTTTCCTCTTCAGCTTTCTCTCTTGCTCTTCTCTTCACTGTTTGTGTCCCAGTAACGGTCCCTTAAAAGCACCTCCAGGCTTTTAAACGTTCTATGTGCTATCTGAAACACCTTTTCTTAGAGCTAGATAATTTTTGTTTGTCCTTCAGGACTAAGTTACATATTATCTTCTTTGGGCACCTCTCCATGATAACTTTTGACTCTAGGTTAAGTTATCCAATATAGGTCCCATACTCGCCTATCAAAGCATTCCTTACACTGTATTGCAGTTGACTATTCCCTTCTCTGTTTTCCCCAATGCAGTATGAGTTGTTGAAATTAAAGGTCAAGAAGCAATGTTGAGGTTTTGTTATTGGATGTCCATCTGTGGAAGATTAAATGTTCTCAAAATGGTGTCCTTTTTGCTACTTTACACAAATGAGCTCATTCCTTTTTCTAAGGACTCCACTCATATGTTAGAAAAAGGAAACATGTATATGATTTTTATTTTGTTTTTAATTTTATTGTGGTAACATTATATAACATAAAAATTCCCATTTAACCATTTTTAAGTGTACAATACAGCAGCATTAATTACAATGTTATGCCATCCATTACCAAAACTTTGTCATCCCCCAAACAGAAACTCGATACCTATCAAGCAGTAACTCCCCATTCCCCCATTCCCAGGCCCCTGGTAACTTCTAATCTACTTTCAGTCTCTATACATTTGATTATTCAAGAAATTTTGTATAAGTGTAATCATATAGTACTTGTTCTTTTGTTTCTGGCTTATTTCATGTTGTTTGTCTTTTAATTTTGTTTCTAGAGTTTCTAGAGTTTCTTGCCAAATGGACTTTTTAATTTTTATGCATTCGTATCTGTTGGTCTTTTCCTTTGTGGCTTTGTTCTTTACTCCTCCTCCTCCTCCTCCTCCTCCTCCTCTTCTTCTTTTTTAAAAGGGAAGTTGTAGGTTCACAGAAAAATCACTTTTAAAATTCAGTATTCCCATGTAACTCCCCCATTATTAACACTTTGCGTTAGTGTGGTACCTTTATTACAATTGATGAAAGAATATCCTGATTATACTATTAACTATACTCCACAGTTTACATTAGGGTGTATTTTTGTTCCCCACATACCACCTATTATTAAAACCTTGAATTACTGTGGTACCTTTGTTATAATTCATAAAAATATTTTTTATAGTTGTACTGTTAACTATAGTCTGTCATTTACATTAGAGTTCACTGTGATACACAGTCCTATATTCTCTTTTAATTTTTATCTTACTAATATGTAAGCGACCGAAAATTTCTCCTTTTAACCACATTTACATAAATAATTCAGTGCTGTTAATTCAACTAACAATGTTGTGCTATCATCACCACCATCCATTTCCAAAACTTTCTAATCAACCTGAATAGAAATTCTGTACAAATTAAGCATTAACTCTCCATTCCCTTCCCCCAACCCAGTCTCTGGAAACCTGTATTCTAGATTCTAACTCTATGAGTTTTCTTGTTCTAATTATTTTGTATCAGTGAGATCCTACAATAATTGTCCTTTTGTGTCTGGCTTATTTCACTCAACAGGATGTCTTCAAGGTTCATTCATGTTGTCTCATGAACCAGATCTTCAGTCCTTTTTAAGGCTGAGTAATATTCCATTGTATATACCACATTTTGTTTCTCCATTTATCAGTTGGTGGGCACTTGGGTTTGTAGTTTTCTGTGTACAACTCTTTTACATCGTTGGTTAAATTTATTCCTAGATATTTGATTCTTTTAGTTGCTATTGTAAATGGAATTTTTTTTCTTGATTTCCTACTCAGATTGCTCATTACTAGTGTATAGAAACGCTGCTGATTTTTGCTTCTTGATCTTGTGGATATTAGATATCCACATATTGCTGAATTTATTGTTTGCTCTAGTAGGTTTGCTGTAAATTTTTTGGGAAATTCTATATATAGAATCATATCTTCTGCGAATAATGAAACTTTTACTTCTTTTTTCCGATTTGGATGCCTTTTATTTCTTTTTCTTGACAAACCACTCTAAGTAGAATTTCCAGTATACTCTTGGATGACAGTGGTGACAATGGGCATCCTTGTCTTATTCCAGATCATTTTAGAGGAAAAGCTTTTGGTCTTTCACCGTTGAGTATGATGTTGTTATCTGTGGGTTTTTCATATATGCCCTTTATCATGTTGAGGTAGTTTCTCTCTATTCCTGTTTTTCTAAGTAGTTTTATCATATGACTTTTCTGCTCAATTCAGACGATCATATGGTTTTTCCCTTCGTTTTTGTTAATGTAGTGTATTACATTGATTGATTTTCTTACGTTGAACCACCCTTGCATACCTGGGATAAAACCCACTTGATCATGGTATATAATTCTTTTAGTGTGCCATTGGATTCGATTTGCAAGCATTTTGTTGAGGATTTTTTTAATCTATATTCATAAGAGAAATTTGTTATTTTCTTCTTTTGTAGCATCAGGCTTTGGTGTTCAGGTGATGTTGGCCTCATAGAATGAGTTAAGTAGTGTTCCCTCCTCTTCAATTTTTTGAAAGACTTTGAGCAGAATTGGTATTAACTCTTCTTGGAACATTTGGTAGAATTCCCCTGTGATGCCATCTGGTCTTGGGCTTTTCTTTGTTGGGAGGTGTTTTTGTTTTGTTTTGTTTTTGTTTTTGTTTTTTTAATTCAGTTTTATTGAGATGTATCACATACCATGCAATCATCATGGTATACAATCAGCTGTTCACAGTACCATCATATAGTTGTGCATTCATCACCCCAATCTATTTTTGAACATTTTCCTTACACCAGAAAGAATCAAAATCAAAATAAAAAAAAAACAGCCAAATCCCCCCCCATCCCACCCTATTTTTCATTTAGGTTTTGTCCCCATTTTTCTACTCATCCATTCATACACTGGATAAAGGGAGTGCGATCCACAAGGTTTTCACAATCATACTGTCAGCCCTTGTAAGCTACATTGTTTTACAGTCATCTTCAAGAGTCAGGGCTACTGGGTTGGAGTCTGGTAGTTTCAGGTATTTACTTCTAGCTATTCCGATATATTAAAACCTAAAAAGTGTTATCTATATAGTGCCTAAGAATGTCCACCAGAGTGACCTCTCAACTCCATTTGAAATCTCTCAGCCACGGAAGCTTTATTTCATTTCATTTCGCATCCCCTTTTGGTCAAGATGTTTTCAGTCCCACAATGCTGGGTCCAGATTCAGCCGCAGAAGTCATATCCTGCATTGCCAGGGAGATTTACACCCCTGGGAGTCAGATCCCACATAAGGGGTAGAGCAGCAAGATCACCTGCCAAGGTGACTTAGAGAGAGGGGGCCACAGCTGAGCAACAAAGAGGCACTCAGGAGGAGACTCTTAGGCACAATTATAAGTAGGTTTAGCCTCTCCTTGCAGCAACCAGCTTCACAGGGGCCAGCCCGAAGACAGAGGGCTCAATACATCAAGCCATCAGTCTGTTGGGAGGTTTTTGATGACTTATTCAATCTCTTTATTTGTAACTGGTTTATTGAGATCTCCTATTTCTTCTACAGTCAATGTAGGTTGCTGGTGTGTTTCAAGAGATTTGTCCATTTCATTTAGGTTGTCTATTATGTTGCCATACAGTAGTCCAGAGAACCCATTTTTGGTTTTGTTAATGATCTCTTTTGTTTTTTTAATCTCAATTTTATTTATTTATGTTCTAATCTTTGTTATTTCAGCAGGTTTATCCTGCTGTTCTCTTTCTAGTTCTTCCAGGTGTGCAGTTAGGTCTTTGATTTTTAGCTCTTTTCTTTTTTAATGAAGCATTTAGGGCTATAAATTTCCCTCTCAGCACTGTCTTCACTGCATCCCATTAATTTTGATATGTTGTATTCTCATTTTCATTTGTCTCAAGATAGTTATTGATTTTCCTTATAATTTTGTCTTTGATCTACTGATTGAGTGGATATTTAACTTCCATGTTTCTGGATTTTCCAATTTTCTGCCTGTTATCATTCCATTATCACCAGAGAAGATGCTTTGTACAATTTCAGTCTTTAAATTTATTGAGACTTGTTTAGTGACCCAGCCTGTGGTCTGTCCTAGAGAATGATCCATGTGCACTTGAGAAGAATTCATAGGCTGCTGGTGCAATGTTTGTGTATGTCTATCAAGTCGAGATCATTTATCATACATCATTCATATTATTCAAGTCTCTGTTTTCCTTATTGATCTTCTGTGTAGATGTGCGATGTATTGATGAGAGTGGTGTATTGAAATCTCCAGCTATTATTGTAGTGGTGTCTATTTTTCCCTTAAGTTTTGCCATTGTTCGCCTCACGTGTTATGGGGCACTGTTAGGTGCTAAATATTTATTGTTCTTATTTCTTCTTGGTTGATTGACCCTTTTATTAATACATAATGTCTGTCTTTGTCTCCTGATTTAAAGTCTACTTTGTCCAATATTACTATAGCTACCCCAGCTCTTTTGGCTATTATTTGCATGGAATATCTTTTGTCATCATTCTATGTTCAGCCTTTTTGTATCTTTAGGTCTAAGTTGAGTCTCTTGTTTTGGTAACCCTGGGGCTTGTATTACAAAACCTACATCCATAACCTATTGATTTGAAAAAATACCCACTTAACTTCAGTAGCATACACATTCTCTGCTCCCATATCCCTCTGTTTCCCCTCTTTATGTTTTTTTTTTGTCTCACATTACCTCTTTATATTTTGCATGTCTTTTATCAGAAAATATGCCTTTTTCTTGTTCAATTGTATTCTGACTCTTACAGGAATTTAAGAGTAGAGTTGTATATTGAAGATACAATGCTATTGGGTTGTGCACTTAACTTTTAGTTACATTTACTGAAGATCTTCATTTCTTTACGCTACTCCAAGCCACTCTCTTCTGTCTTTTCCTTTCAACCTGCAGAACTCCCTTTAGTAATTCTTGCAGGGCAGGTATTTTGTTGATGAACTCTCTCAGTTTCTGTTTATCTATGAATATTTTAAACTCTTACCTCAATTTTGAAGGACGTTTTTTCCAGATAAAGAAATTTTGGCTGGCAGTTTTCCTCTTTCAGTACATTAAATATATCCTACCACTGCCTTCTCACTTCCATGGTTTCTGATGAGAAATTGGTCTTATTGTGGATCCCTTGTATGTGACTAATCACTTTTCTCTTGCTGCGTTCAGAGTTCTCTCTTTGTCTTTGATTTTTGGCATTCTGATTATTATGTGTCTTGGAGTAGGATTATCCTGTTTGGAGCATATTGCACTTCTTGGATATGTAAATTTATGTCTTTCATAAGAGTTGGGAAATTTTTAGCCATTGTTTCCTCAAATGTTCTTTCTGTCCCTTTTCCCTTCTGTTCTCCTCTGGGACACTCAAGATTCATATCTTTGTATGCTTCGTGCTGTCATTCAGATCCCTGAAAATACTGCTCAATTTTTTTCTCTTCTTTTCACTATCTTTTCTTCTGTCTGTATGATTTCATTTGTCCCATTTTCCAGTTCTTTCTTCTGCTTGTTCAAATCTGCAGTTGTATGCCTCTGATGTATTTTTAATCTCTACTGTTGTGTCTTTTATCACCATAATTTCTGTTAGGTACCTGTTCATAAACTTTCAAATTTTTCTTTATGCTCACACATTGTCTTAATATCCTTTTGCTCTATATTTGTATTTTCCTATATCTCCTTGAATTGATTTAGGAGATTTGTTTGAACTTCTTTGATTAGTTGCTCCAAATTCTGTGTCTCCTCTGAAGTTTTCATTTGTTCCCTTGACTGAGCCATATCTTCTTGTTTCTTAGTATGACTTGTAATATTTTGCTGATGTCTGGGCATCTGATTATTTTGATGTGTTAATTCTGAAGGTCCATTTCTCCCTCTTGTCTAGGGTTTTATTGTTGATTGGCTTTGTGTTAAGGCTCTTCTTTGACACTTGGTCCAACTTATTCTGGACCTTCAGAGTAGTCTGTGTCTAATTGTTCAGATTTCCTCCTCTCTTCTTTATCTGATTCTTGCCCTAGATATGTGGTATAATTTTTAAGATTGTACTTCTTGTGCAATTGTTTCACCTCCTGGGAAAGCTTCCTTTTCTCTGTTCCTTCTCCAGGAATCTTGAACTGTTCTGTTTGTTTTTGTACAAAATTTTCTCTGCAGCTCCTATGATTTGTTTAAATTCTCTCCCTCATTATGTGCCCCCTTTTCCCTATACTTTTCAGTCTGGAACCAGTCCTATCTTGTAACCATTCAGTGTCCCCACCCCTTTTTTCTGTGAGGCTTTTCTACCTCCAGTTTCTTCCCCATTAGGGTATCCTGCCCCAAGGATCCAGATAAAGTCAATCAATAAAGGTGAGTCAATCCAAAAATGTCTGTTTTGTACTTAAGTTGTACAGCCAACAGACTGGATTGAGTGTCCCACCTCTTGCCAACAGTTCTGCCATGGTCTCTCCCCTGCCTGGCCACTCTGAATGGTCCCTTTTTTATGTAGCACTCCTCAGCTGCTTCTTTTCTGTCCTTGGTTTCTTTGGACTTGTATTCCTGTGCCTGGCCATGCATAGGGTTCTAACTTGCTGCTGTGAGTGGCTCTATATTCTGTACCCATGGCAAGAGGGACCCAGGCCTTGTTGCCTCTGTGCAACTCCCAAGTTGCATGGGACTAAGTGAGGAGGAAGGGATGGGAAATCTACTATCTTGTCTTGAAGATTATTATTTTTTTATTATTTTTATTTCAATTCAGCATTTGTAGAATCCTTCTCTGGTCTCTGTCATCTTCTAGAATTCCAAGCAATTGAGATTTGTTCTTTTATTAGTTGATTCTGAAGGGAGACTTTCCAGGGGCTGTCTTTTGTCACCAGGTTGATCATGTCCATGTATATGATTTTTAGAGTATCATTATTTGGAATGTTGAAGTTCTCCAAAAGAAATAAATGCTGTCACCTGTACAAAAGAGAATGGCATAAAAAATTTTAATATGAATGCCTTTTAAAGTGATTTCCACATTAGCCTTTTCTCATGTAATACTTTTCATTATTATTTCGTATATCAATATAATACTGAATCATCTGCCTGTGCCTTGTTCATTATTCAGTGAGAATATGAGCTCTGATATCAGACAGTCCTGGATTCAAATCCTTGGTAATAATGACTACTTCTCAGTATTGATATAAAGATTAAACTGTAGAACAGTGTAAGCCCTCAGACTTTGTCTGACACTTTATAGGTGCTTGGTAAATTTATGTTTTTCTTTTATACTTTTCAAATATTGTTCCTTATGGAATATCATGTGGCCATCTTATTAAGTCCTATTCACCCATCCAATCTTAGATTAAAGCCCATCCTTATATAAAGGGTCCTCCACCTTAACTCTCTGCCACACTTAGAGTTAATACAAAAAATTTGAGCACCTAATTACTCTCTAATTTGACTAGCTCCCTGCTAAAATATTAATTCTTTGAGGGCATGGACACGATCTTAAACTTATCTTTTTCCCCCCCTGACATTCTTCAGAGTACCAAGAATGTAGGAGAAGTTCAGTAAGCCTATGTTGCTTAATTGACTTTTTTCCCCCACTTTTTCACTGTGCTGCTGTGCTCACTTACCTTACTCTGGGCTGGTATGTGTTATAGGAAGGACAGACGGTTTTATTATCAGGCTAAATGAACCATGAAAAATCTATTGGAGTCAGTGTACTAAGCATTCCATAGTTAATTAGAACTAACTTAGGATTTGGGAGTATCAGTTTTGCTGCTCCTTCCATTAGGACTGATAATCACTAAATAATTATGATTTGGCCCCCAACAACAAATTTGGTTTTATGAATTTCCTTGATAGTAAGCTGCTTTGGCTATATTCCATGTATTATTTCTTCTGGATCAGTTTTCTAGAATACTGTGATTCATGTTTGCTAATTTGAATATGTCTTACAGGAGGATTTGTTGGTATTGAGGAAAACAGTGAAATCCTTTCTGGCTGTTTGCCAACAGTGCCTATCTAATGTTAATACTCCAGTGAAAGAACAGGTAAGAAATTATCTGTAAAGAGCTCTTAGTTGAAAAAAAAAAAAAAAAAAGCAAATGCTTTGGAAAACACTAAGAAGATATCATTTTTTATGATAGTAACTAGTATACAGCTCCATTCCTAACATTTATGAAACTATGAAACCTGAGACAAGAATATAGATGTCTGAATATTTAACTTATAAAGCAAATTTAGAATTCTTGACTCCTAAGATTTCTATACTCTGAGAGCTGGCCTCTGGCCTGCCCTCTTATCTCATCTTCAGCCCCTTCCCACACCAGTAGGAGCTTCTCACACATGCATATGAACACTTCAGCCTACATGTCTAAGCTCTTGTCAACACTATCCTTACAAGCAGAAGTGGAGGTGCAAGTAGGCATATCCTTTGGTCAAACAGACTCCTCACCACTTGGGGAGGGGCACAGCCTAAAAAGGATAGGACTATTTGCATAAAGTGATTTTGTATAAACTACTTATTTAATTATAATAAAGTGTTCTCCTATTAGAGAGTACTATTGTTTAAAGCCCAATGTGCCTTTTCCATACTGTTTCTTATGATGTGGGGCTAGAGTCTAGTTAAAGGGCACAGTAGTTTTTATCCTTTGCCATTTCTTCTTTTTGTAATAGGTTGTCACAGGACTCTTTATTATTGAGTCCCTATTATTAAAATGGGAACAGAGATAGTCTTCCCTAAGCCTTATCTCGAGACCTTCCAAACTCCACAAGTACTTAGCTCTGTGGCCATTTGAACCAAAAATCCACTATTTCTGCATCAGCACTGCTTGGTGATGTTCAAAGCTTTGTCCTAGGTAAAAAAAATATCCCCCTGGATTCTCTTTATGTTCTCTTTTCAAGTGACCCTTTCTAAACATTTTAATGTATTTTATGGTTGTACAGTCATGGCATGAACTGCCAGGATTCTTGCTGAAGGTGGGCAGCCAGCTATGCAGCTATCCCAAATATGTCACAAACTGTATATTCCCATTAAAACCAATTTTTAAAGGAGGATGAGTGAATTGTTTTGAGGTGTTAGAGTCCTCGATTATCCCACAATACAATCTTGCAGTTTTAGTAAACTGAGGACACAAGTTATTTTGCCTCATCCACTAAACAGGGCAAATTTCTCAACATAACTATTGATAATAGTTATGTAAGAATGTGTTGAAATTTCCCTTATGTGATTATATTTGTTTGGAGGCTTTTATACATACTGGTTTTTTAAATAAATGGTCTTGAATTCAATTTTAAACCTATGTAAAATAAAGTTTGGTTTGTTTTTTTTCCACATTAGACTTTTTTAAAAAAAGAATTTGAAATAATAGCTTGCAGGTTAGAATGCAGTATTAATATGTTGAATTATACAATTTGTCTGAAAACATGCGGATTATTTGATCAAGCAGTGTAAAATTTATTTCTAACCTCTGTCAGAACCTATTATTTCAATTTTGCATTTCGAGGTACATTGAACTCACTTTTTTAAAGTTCAAGTTCAAATCTATTAATAATCAAAGGAAGAGAATTTTATTTGATGCAAAATTTGTATTTTCTGTAGCACACTATCTAATTTAACCTGTCTGGTCAGTTTATTTAAACAATGTAATTACGTTGAACCTAGAATATGGAATGAGTTCTTGTTATTCTGTAAGGCTAATGTAATACCCCAGTACATCCCAGAATATTTGGGGCAGAAAATAAAAAAGGTGTTTGCAAAGTCCCTTTGCAGAACTGGGGGAAAATGTGGAATTATTAAACTTTCCCACCTAGGAAATTCCTGCTGTTCTTTTAAGCAATAAGGGCTCCCAGTTTAATAAGCCAAGCCCTTGATCTAGAGGCTTGCTCTTTTGAAACTTATTTCTCCAATGGCAAAGCTAAGCCTACTTATAACTATGCCTAAGAGTCACCACCAGAAAACCTCTATTGTTGCTCAGATGTGGCCTCTCTCTCTCTATGCCAACTCTGCAAATTAACTCACTACCCTCCCCCCTACATGAAAATTGACTCCCAGGGGTATAAGTCTCCCTGGCATCATAGGACAGGACTCCCAGGGATGAGCCTGACTGTGGCATTGTGTGATTGAGAATGCCTTCTTGACCAAAAAGGGGAAAATAAATGAAACAAAGTTTCAGTGCCTAAGAGATTTCAAATAGAGTTGAGAGGTCATTCTGGAGGTTATTCTTATTCGTTATATAGATATTCCTTTAAGTTTCTAGTGTATTCGAGTAGCTAGAAGGAAATACATGAATCTGTTGAACTGTAATCCAGTAGACTTGATGATTATATAACTTTATAGCTTTTATTGTGTGACCATTTGATTGTGAAAACCTTGTGATGATACTCCCTGGATCCAGTGTATGGGCAGATGAATAATAAAATAAAGACAAATAAATACATAAATAATAAGGGGGAAAGGGTATGGGATGTTCTGGGTGTTCTTTTTTATTTTTTTATTGTTATATTGTTTTTTGTATTTTTTGGTGTAATGAAAATGTTCTAAAATTGAGTTATCAATACACAACTATATAATGATACTCTGAGCCACTGATTATATACCTTCAATGGATTATATGATGTGTGACTATATCTCAATAAAATTGCATTTATAAAAAAAATATTAAGCTGCTTTTGAGATAATAACAGCCAATTAAAAGAAATAAATTATATTTGAAAGGGGAAAAAAGTCCTGAATATGACTAATGTTTAATGAGTAAAAAGTCATTTTATTTAGTTTGGTAGTTAAAACTAAGCAATTGGAATTTTAATACTTATTAGAACTTTTATTATGATACTGTAATTTAGTATGTTTTCATGTACACTGATTTGTAGTTTTAGCTTTATCAAACAATATTTTACTAATGAGTTTCCTTTGTATTCCAGGCTTTCATGTTGCTCTGCGACCTTTTAATGATTTTTAGTCACCAGTTAATGACAGGTGGCAGGGAGGGCCTTCAACCTTTGGTGTTTAATCCAGATACTGGACTTCAGTCTGAACTCCTCAGTTTTGTGATGGATCACGTTTTCATTGACCAAGATGAGGAGAATCAAAGCATGGGTATTTGTAGCTATTATCTTGTCAATATTGATCTTGTTTTACCAATCCCAAAAGATGTGAGAAAAAATTCATAATGCAACCTTAAAAAAAACTGAGGTTTTTCTCTTTACAAAAAGAAGTTAATAGTAAATCATTCGTGTGGTTCAAAAACCAACAAGAATAAAAATGTACACAGGAAGTCTCTCTCCTTTTAACACTGTACCTAAGAGATCTTTCCATGTCACTACATTGAGAGCTTCCTTATTCTTTTTCTAACAGCTACATAGTATTTTATTGCCTGGATATAGCATCATTTATATAATCCATCTCATATTGATTTACATTTGACTGGTTCTGATCTTTCTGCTATAATAAACCATGCTATAATAAATAACTTTATACATCTTGTCATTTCCCACATGTGCAAATACAGATATAGGATAGATGATGTGTCTAACTGAACTGCAACCAAATTCACAGTTTTTCTGAAAGTATCCAGGTTCATTTCTGTTCCTGAGAGGTCATCATATGTTACTTAAATGAACAAAATATAACTATATGATATTAATTGATAAACAAATATTATCAAACCCCCCTAGTCAAACTTGTGCTGAGCATGCAAAATGATATCTTGGCAAAATTAGACTGAATTGTTGATTAGTTGTAAATAAGTGTTTTTTAGAATAGGTTTTTTATGAAATAGATGATATAAGCACTCTAAAATAATGTAAGAGATGTATCTGATCCACAGAACATTTTAAAAAATACTAGACTGTGAAACAAAGTGTCTTTACCTAATTAGAACCCATATTAATCTCAGGAGATAAGTTTACCTGCTACTTGAACTGAATTCCAATTTCTCAAAGCATTGATACTTCACAACAAGACGAGTAGTAGAAAGGAAATAAGTTGAGAATTAAATCTTTTATGAAGAGAGAAAGTTGTCCCAAAATAAGGGCAGGCCAGGACATGAGAAGTTCAGTATGAAGAGGCAAAGCCCGAAATAAAACAAAAGAAACAAAAGGCTCCATCATCTGGTGGCTTGTGGGGAAGTTTTTCCGAGGATTGGAAATAGGCTAGTGGTGTGTAAGACTAAAAAATTTGAGGAAGAAAAACACTACTTGTTTTAAAAGTATTTGATGGAATTTTTGTTTTGTTTTGTTTTAAATTTATGTGTACCCAAAAATATAGTTGCAAGATATATTTTATTTTTCATGTAACTATGTTTAGGAAGAACTGAAAAGTACCTCCCACATATTTCCACTCCTCAGATATTTTTCTGAAAGGTTTAAAATGTTTTCCTTATATCTTGAAAATTTCCAGAGTATTTTTCTCTATGGAAATATTAGCACATAAGGAATGTTGAACTAAGAAAAGATAGCATTTTTAAGGTATACTGACAACTTCACAGTATTATTATAACAAAAGATATTGGGAAAATCAAATATCTTTATATATGGTTTGCTTAAGTTAATCTTTGTAATGATAGTCTCCCAAAAGATAGGAATATTGGTGCCTGCTAATTGTTTAATAATGGTTTAACTAAATATAGCACGCTAAAATAATTTTTCAGTATAACAATATTGTCCCATCTAAAACTGAATTGTACCTATTTGTAAAGTTATATTAAGCTGGTTTTCAATTATACAGATTGTCTACTTTGTTTACCTTGGATAAAGAGTCAAAATTTATAGCCATTCTCTTTTCTGTGGTTAGAGGGAGATGAAGAAGATGAAGCTAATAAAATTGAGGCCTTACATAAAAGAAGGAATCTGCTTGCTGCCTTCAGCAAACTTATCATTTATGACATTGTTGACATGCACGCAGCTGCAGACATCTTCAAACACTACATGAAGGTATAGTTTCATATTTTTATTTTTTCTTCCATCTAAATGGCAGAGAAATTTGCAATTAAAATGCAAGGAAGCTAAAATTGACAACTTTGTCCTATGTGTTGTTGATGAGTTTCTCTCTGCTGTAGGAGTAGACTTTTTATCAGTCTGTACCATTGTATCAGTTACATAGAGTAGAAGTTTCATAGCATTTATATGAAAAAATGTCTTTTTATTTTCCTTAGAACATGGGCTCTCTGTATCAACATGAAATAAAGCTAATCTCTCTTACTTATGACATCTCTCAAATATTTTTATAAAGATGCCTAACATGTAGCATGCTCTCTGCCAGGCACTAAAATTACAAGGATTTAAAAAAAAAAAAAAAATTCTTTGCTCTAAAGTTTTCTAAAGCTGGAAACAATCAAGTAAATAGACAGTTACATTATACAATTTAATAGTGGTATTATAGAGGATTATGGAAATATATATAAGATATCCAGCACTTAGGAAATGCAAAGATCAATGAAAGCTTCTCAGAAGTGACTTCTGAACAAATTCTGAGAGGGATAAACACAAATTAGTCAGACAAGCAAAGAAATAATGGGAGGACTTTGCAGGCAGATTAAAATTCATATACAAAGACACAAAGGAATATGAATTGTTTGGGGATAGTGCAGGCAATTTGATATAGTAACATGGATTGCTTGTGACAATGGAGCCAGCAATAATAATTGAGGACGTTGACAGGTCAGACCTTATATGTATACTAATGCTGAGAAGTTTGAGTTTTATCCTTAGGGGGTTATAAAGATAGGGAAGAATTTTAAGTTTCTTCACTCATTCCTCATATGAAAGTATTTTAACAGGCACTCACCATCTTAACTGCTCTCCTTTCCATAAGCTCCATTTTGTACCTGACCCTCTAAAACGGCAGAGCTTAGAATTGTTCATGGCATGGTCTGACATGCACAGATAGGAGTAGAACACTTCTTGGTTTATGTGTGTTACCTTGTTCTCATGTCAGAGAGAGTGTCCTGTTTGCCCATTTATAGAACTTCGTTGATCCGTTTCTCACTTCTGTGTTTAGGTAGCGACTAACTGAAGTTATGACATAGTAACCAATTAATCATATTTGCTGAACAACTGCAATATTATAAATATTATGTTGGTAAGCAGAGGTTTAGAAATAAGATGATTTCTGTGTCAAGCTCAAAGGTTAATAGGGAAACTCAAATTAAATATAATATAATGTAGCATGCTAATAATGAACAGCTGCCATTTGTTTTGTGACATTTATATTTAAGACACTGTTGTAAGGCTTTTACATTCTGTCCGAACCTTACAGTGACCCTGTAAGGCAGGAAACAGTATCTCTAAACTAAGGTTTAGAGAAGTTAAGTAACTTTCCCAAGGAGAAAAGTAGCAAATTTAAGTAGCAAAACCTGGAATTTGATTTTAGGTTTGTCTAACCTTCAAAGCTAGCTCTTTCCACTGGATTACAGAGCCTCGACATAATTATTGTACTGACAAATGAACAAAGTACAAAGTTTAGCACAGAATTTACAGAAATGGAAGTGAGGGGAACCAGAGAAGGCTTCCTAAAATAATGTCTGAATAGGGTTTGGATGGATGAATAGGAGTTTACCAGATAAACCTGGGAGGGAAGAAAATCCCATGCAATATAGCAGCATAAATATACCTACATATTTTAACTCATTTTTCTCCATGTGGTCTACAAAGACATGAAAAAATTTGCCAAACTGATTATTGATATCGAGATAGACTGTTATATTTGCCTGTTGAATCTCTCAATAAAGAAAATATCATGACCTATAAGTGAACCTCTGCTTGGTCTTAGTGACCATCATTTATTTCTAAGTATTCACAAGCACTTTTAATAATGTGTTCTGTATTCTTGCTTAGGTGCAACATCAGGCTCACTGATGTATTGGTTCAGACTAGTTATTCCCAGTCGGAATTATGAATCAGTCATCTGGAGCATTATTCAAAAGTACATATTCTTGGGCGTCACTCAGCCTGTATTGAGAATATCTAGGGCGTATCCAGGCATTGTTTTTGTTTGTTTGTTTGTGTGTTTGCCTGTTTTTTTTGTTTTTTTGTTTTTATTTCTCACATGACCTTCTTTCCCTTTGGAAAGTGAGATCCATGATTGTCCATTTCTAACCTTCCAGTGCCTTTCCTAGTTTTCACCATTCCTTAAAGAACACAGTATGTCCACAGTCTCTGCAAGTTTTCTCAGAACCTGATTCATCTAAGCTAGGAAACTAATTAATTCATTTGTAATGACTTAATGTTCTCCTGTATCTCTTTACTAAGCTTGGACTTCAGTTTTATTGTACTAATGTTCATCTTACCTACCCTTTTTATGTGGTAGTTCCACTTAGTAGGAAATAGAGAAGCATAAAATGTATTGAGTGCTGGTTTCTCCTTTTCATCCCATAACAGTACTTCATTAGTTCCAAGAAGTGAGTGTTTTTCTAAACTTTTATCATCCTTATCATTTTTTGCATGCCTCTGCTCATTTTAGGCTTTAATCTTTTTGTGTGTGTTCTAGTATCTGGTCAGTATTCTTTGCCCAGCTTCTCTCCATGATTTAAAATCTGAATTTTTCAGGGTCCTCCCTGCTGAACTACTTTAGTGCTTTGATACAACTTTCTCTTTTCTTCCTCACTGGGATAATTCTTAGTTGCAATGAGAGGACAGTCCCTTTGTGCTATTTCCCCTTTTTGAGCCTTATGTCATGGAAGCATACCCATTTTATTGAAGACTTCAATATTCCAGTTACCAAACTAATATAACTACTTCATCACATGGGTTTTTAAGCATTGAGCTTGGAAATAACACCCAAATTTAATGGTTTCAAATAAATAAAGCCTTTCCTAAACTCATGAAAGGTTAAAAGTCTGTTACTCTAATCAGCCCTTCCCCCTGTTCAGTCCCAGTCTCTACTGGTAAGCAGTTTAACTGTTTTTCAAGAGGTTTCTGCCACGCTTTTGTTTCTTAGTTTCTCAGCTTTTAGATATTGTCTGTTGAATCCATATTATGAAGGATGAAGAAGTTTGCTTACTTATTTCACCTTTTTTCTTCCTGGAATTCCCAGTTGTTTTTGTGTTATCATTTCTTCGGTAATCTTAAATATCCAATGTGTATTCATTTAACTTGAGACAGTATCTTTTTTTCCACTTTCTATTAATTTATTATTTTTAGTTCAATTTTATTGATATATTCACGTACCATGCAGTCATACAAAGCATACATTCAGTTGTTCACAGTACCATTATATAGTTGTGCGTTCATCACCAAAATTAATTTCTGAACATTTTCATTACCACACACACAAAAATAATAAGAATAAAAATTAAAGTGAAAAAGAACAATTAAAGTAAAAAAGAACACTGGATGCCTTTTTTTTTTTTTTTTTTTTTGCCCCCATTTTTCTATTCATCCAGCCACCATACACTGGACAAAGGGGAATGTGGTCCATATGGCTTTCCCAATCACATTGTCACCCCTCATAATCTACATTTTTATACAGTTGTGTTCAAGATTCAAGGGTTCTGGGTTATAGTTTGATAGTGTCAGGTACTTACTGCCAGCTATTCCAATTCATTAGAATCTAAAAAGGGTTGTCTATATTGTGCGTAAGAGTGCTCACCAGAGTGACCTTTCAACTCCTTTTGGAATCTCTCTGCCACTGAAGCTTATTTCATTTCCTTTCACATCCACCTTTTGGTCAAGAAGATGTTCTCCATCCCATGATGCCAGGTCTAGATTCCTCCCCGGGAGTCATATTCCACATTGCCAGGGAGATTTACTCCACTGGGTTTCAGATCCCACGTAGTGAGGAGGGCAGTGATTTCACCTGCCAAGTGGCTTAGCTAGAGAGAGAGGGCCACCTCTGAGCAACAAAGAGGCATTCAGGAGGAGACTTTCAGGCACAATTATAGGCAGGCCTAACCTCTACTTTGCAGCAACAGTCTTCCCAAGGGCAAGTCCCGTGGTAGAGGGCTCAGCCCATCAAACCACCAGTCCCCTATAGACAGTAGCTTTTAACTCCCATTATGTTTAAGATAAAGAAATTAAACATCTTAGTACTCACCTCTCCATTTCTTCCGCCACCTAATTCTTTATCTCATGAAATTTCTTTCTTTTCCTCACAGTATTACAATGACTATGGTGATATTATTAAGGAAACGCTGAGTAAAACCAGGCAGATTGATAAAATTCAGTGTGCCAAGACCCTCATTCTCAGTTTGCAGCAGGTAAGAGACACTTGGAAGAAGGGTGTTAAAGAGTCGAAATGACATTATTGAGCACTTCTGAATGCTTAGTATGTGCTAGGTATCTTATCTCATTTAAATTAGGCCGTTTTACCATTATATCACTGTGGATACTTTCTGGTACAAAGACGTATTATGTGTCTTTTCTTTTGGAAGATAAGCCTGTCTCAAATGGTTTAAATCCTAAGGTGATCAGTCTACTGTTTGATCAGAAAAAATGCCGAACTGGAAATTTAAAAAGAAAAAAGTGTTAATACATTTTAAAATATTGTTAATGAAAAAGGAACAACAATAGTATCAATAAGAAAATATGTTGCATGTATTGAAGAAATAAGATTCCTGGTAAATGCCTAGCAAATTAAAATAGAGATTTCAGGGAAAGTGAGGGTATATTACATACGGGTTTTTGTATTTGTGTGTGTATTTAGTTTATGATAAAATGTCTCATTTCAGATCAGTGGGGAAAGGATTGGTCCTAGTCAGTAAATAGTAATGGGGAAATTGACTATGTATTTGGAAAAATAGCTAGTTATAGTCCTAAGGTGTACCTAAAATAACTCCTAGATGGGTTATATATAAATGTTAAAAATTAAAAGTTTAGAAGAATAAGAGGGATATTCTCATATGTTGGATTTAGGTAAGTCCTTCTTAAGGAAATAATCCACAAAGTAAAAAATTTGATGATCAAAACTTTAAAAGGTTTGTGCATCAACCAGAACTTTGAACAAAGATAAATAACAGATTGGGGAAAAGTATTTTAAATAATGTGTACCAAATCCTCTAAATCAATAAGAAAGATAAATAAACCCTGTAGTGAAGTGAGCAAGGAATTTGAAAAGGTACTTTTTGAGAATAGGAAGCCTTTAAGACCAATAAACATAAAACTTCATTTATAATCAATGAAATACAAAATAAAATGAGATATTAATCATTGTTGAACAGAGTGGCATGAATTAAAATGATTGCTAATGCTAATGATTGGTAAGGATGTGGAGGAAAAGATTCCATTTGAAAGAATTGTTCTTGCCTTCTTGGTAGACAGTTTAACAGTATATTTCAAAATTTAAGAAATATATTCCCTTTAAGCCAGTAATTTTACTTCTAGGTATCTATCCTACATAGATAAATGCATAAAAATATATATGTAGAAGATGTATCATTGCAACAGTCTCTTTAATATGCAAAACTAGTAGTAGTCTAGATGTCCATTAACAGAGGAGTGGTTAAATGAACTGGGATACCTTGAAATAGAAGATTTCTAAGACAAAATATTAAGTGAAAAATAACAAGTTTCAGGCGAAATATGCAGTATGGTACCATTTATGTAAAAATTAAAACTTTATATGTAATATATAAAGGTATCTAAACTGGTTAGAAAATTTTCAAACATAATATTGGTTACCTTTGGAGAGAAGGATGGTGGTATTCAGGGGAAGAGAGAAGGAGAACTTTTTTTTCTTTGATATTACTTGAATTTGTTTTCAATGTAAATGTATGCATTGTATTCATTTTAAATATAAACTTTAAATTTTAAAGTGAAGGCTATTGTATGCAACGTCTTTAAACTCATTTTAAAGTTTAAGAATATTATAACAATTACCTTTGAATAAGTTTTAAATATTAGAAGAGATGCTGCTTCTAATATGGCACACTAGGAGGTTCAGCCTCCGACGTGTGCCATTATTAGTATTATTATTAGTATTGGATAATACTGAGAAAACGAAAAGGTGGACATGTATTAGAAGACAAGAGCTAGTTCAGTGGAGTGATGTGATTAGATGATTTGAGAGACTGGAGATGAGGAAGTAGAGGAAACAAGCGTAAGCAATGCCTCTCAGGACTTCTGCCGTATAGGGAATCAGAAACAGGGTAGCTGGCAGGGGAGATTAGGGTCAAGAAGTTAGGAGTATTTTTAAGATGCATACATACAGTAGAGAGGAAAAAATAACGATGCATAGAGAGCAGTAAGCACAGGAGCAGACTGTGGAGTAAGGATGAAGTGGAGTGAAATCCATTACCTAAGGGGAGGGAATGACATTAGATGAGAGCATAGACAGTTCATCCCTACTAACAGTAGGGAAGGCCGACTGTATATAGATACAGATAAATTTCTAGATTTCATTTTGCTTGGAATGATGGTTTGCTTTAATACACTTTGGTGGCAGAGATATTTCATAATCGCATTTAACTGTTCCTCTGTAGTTGGACATTTAGTCAGTTACAGGTTTTTCACTACTATGGACAAATATATTTGTAGGATCCATTCATAGAAGTAGAATTCCTGCGTCAAAGAGTTTCCACGTTATTATTGTATACCTAACATATATTTGAGTTCCTGTTTCCCCCATGTTCTTGCCAACAATGTGTAATACCAGTCTTTCTTGTATTTCTAGTCTGGAAGGAGTGATGTGGCTCCTTGTTAATTTTTATTTATTTACATTTTCCTGGTACTAATAAAACTGGTATTTTTTTTATGTTTATTGGCCATTCAGGCTTTCTCTTGTTTGACATTTCTGTTCATATCTTGTGCCTGTTTTTCTTATTGATTTCTAGGAACTCTTTGTATATTTTAGCTACTAATTCTTTGTTAAATGTTGCAAACATTTTCTCCACACTTCTTTATCTTTTAACTCTTTTTAAAGTAGCTTTGGTTAGTCATAAATCTTACATTTTTATGTTAGTCAAATTTCTTCACCTTCTTTATAGTTTCAAGTTTCATGCTTTTAGCAAGGGTTTCCCATTTCCAGCATTATTCTTTTTTTCTTTTTTTTCCCCTAGTATTTGTATAGCTATTGAGGGTTTTGGTTTTGTTTTTATTCTGACAGAATATGTGTAATTTATAAAATCCCTCCACCCAGCTTAAGAACTTCTTACTCTATTTTGTTACTGGCTGAGAGAAACTATAGCCTCATATATCCAAATGGTCTTCTTTTTATAATGTTCTTGCCTAAGATATAATAATTGAAAAAACAAAGTTCTGAACCCTTTATTTCATATATTGCCATTCTTGTGAAAATAACAACAAAAAGAATGCATGGATGTTTGTAAATACATGGTATATTTCTGTAAATACACAGACTATTTCCTTCTCCCAGCCCAAAAAGCATTCTTTTGTTATTTAAAAAAATAAATTCCTAGATATATTTAATTACACAGTTAGCATGAAGATGAACTCAAGAATCTGGAAATAGTAGGTGACTTAGGGTAGGGGAACAGGGTGGCCACAATTGATTCCAAGAAGACAAACATATTTTACCATGTCTTTTATATATTTTTAAATTATATTATGTATTCTAAAGATAAATAAAATTTAAAGTATTTCTAAGCAATAGGTTTTTTTCATTTTTGTTTCTTTTTGCCAGTTGTTTAATGAACTTGTTCAAGAGCAAGGTCCCAACCTGGATAGGACATCTGCCCACGTCAGTGGCATTAAAGAACTGGCCCGTCGCTTTGCGCTTACATTTGGACTGGACCAGATCAAGACACGAGAAGCAGTTGCCACACTTCACAAGTAAGTGAACTAAACAACACTTTCTGTTGTATAAAATATTGTTTACTTGAATTTAACTGAAGTAACTGTTACTTGATTTGACCTATTTTTAAAGGGACAAATTATATAATTTTAGAGTTATAAGAACTTTAGAGATTTATCTAATCTAGTGATTCTCAACTGGAAGGGCATTCTTAATTTGACAAAACATACTTAAAGCACATTTTTCATCATAGAAAGCATAGAAAATAAAGCTTAAAGTACTCTTGATTGATCCATCAGTGAGACACTATGTGGGGATGGGTTTAAAAAGACTGCGGTACTGATGTGGTCAACATCATCTTGTAACTGGAAACTGAATAAGACAGCTTTTAAGTAACTTACAAAAAAATCACACAGCTGCTTAGTACCAGGACCAGCTCTAAGAAGCAGATTTTTAAACAGAGTAATTATCTTTCCAGGGAATTGTGTTGTTCCTAAAAGATACATGTAAGAATATAGTTTTGTTGTTGATTTGCTGTTTTTCTTTGTTTTTCACAATTTAGTGTTCTACTGTAAATAATAAAATTAAATATTTATTCAAGTGTTTATAAATTAACATAATTTTTCCATTTGAATTGATTAGATTTCATTTTCTCCAATGGTGATTTCATTACCTTCCCCACTGTTTTTGTAATTCTAGCCTTGCGAGAACTACAGTTAACTATCTGAAAAAATAAGATATTTTCTTTTACTTTAGGGATGGCATAGAGTTTGCCTTTAAATACCAAAATCAGAAAGGACAAGAATATCCACCTCCTAATCTGGCTTTCCTTGAAGTACTAAGTGAATTTTCTTCTAAACTTCTTCGACAGGACAAAAAGACTGTGTAAGTTCACATTGTAGGAAGAGTTTTTATCCTGATTCTGTTGTGCATTTAAAATGTTTAGTTTTTGAAAAATGTTTTTAATCATCTAGATATAATTACTATTGATAACTTAGGCTCCCGTGATTTGTTTTTAGGGAAATACAGTTTTCTTTCAAACCTTTATATAGTTCTTTCACTGCTCACCTTTCAGTACCCTAGAATCTAGATGCAAGATGAAATTTAGCTTAAGTGGAAAAGATTTCTTATATGAACATTGGCTTGGCCTTTGTGCAACCTTTTCTTCTTTCTTTTCATAATTCATTTTAGTTTTATTTTCTATTTTATTTGACTTGTTTCAAGAAGAAGATTGAACTTTTCTTATTCTCTTATTTTGATAATTGATAGCAGTTGAAAGAAATATATGTAACTTAAAAAATAATTTTGACAAGTTTTGATCATAACAAACTAGAAAACTTTTTAAAAGAGTGATAATAAATGGGTCCCAAATTTTATAAATTGATAGGAGAATAACAAATTAACTAAACAAATCTGGAGGGGTAGTTAAAATTTATATGAATGTCATGACTGCTCTAAGGAAAAATATTGACTTCATGTTGGTCAGAAAATATTTATTAAGACCCTAGTATATACTGTTCTGTGGCCTTTGTTCTAATATGACTAAGCAGTGAACAATATAGACAGAATACCTGCCATCAGAAAGCTTATGTTCTAATACAGGGAGAAAGGGCAATTAAAAAAAACAACAACAAACAAATAAGAGAGTGTCCAATACTGAAATAGGGTAAATGACACAGAATGTTTGGCATTGGGTATTTGTTGACGGGGCTGGGAGGTTTGAATACTTTAATAAAGGAATTTATACTTACAGATTTTCCTCTGAGCACTGCTTTAACTGCATTTCTAAGTATCATTATGTTGTATTTTTGTTTTCATTCATTTCATTATGATTTCTTCTTTGACATGTTAGTTATTTAGGATTGTGTTTAAATTCCCAGATGTTTGTGAAATTCACAAATTTTCCTTCAGTTACTGAGTCCTAATTTCATTCCATTGTGGTCAGAGAACATACTTTGTATGATTTTAATCCTTTTAAATTCATTGAGGCTTATTTTATGGTCTAATGTATGGCCTATCCTGGAGAATGTTCCTTGTACACTTAAGAAGAATGTATGTTCTTCTTTTCCCAGGCAGAGTGTTCTATAGATGGCTGTAAAGTCTAGTTGGTTTATAGTTTTGTTTATAGAATTGTTTGTCTCCCATTTACTTATTGATACTCTGCCTAGTTGTTCTATCTATTATAATTGTTATGTCTTCCTAATGGATTTTATCATTATAAAGTCTATTTTGTCTGATACTAGTATAGCCATCCCAACTCTCTTTTGGTTACTGATTGAATGGTATGCCTTTTTCCATCCTTTTACTTTCTGTCTTTGTGCTTTGAATGTAAAGTGTATTTCTTGTAGACAGTATATATTTGGATCATTTTTTTAATCCGATCTCATAATCTGCCTTTTGATTGAATTATTTAATCCATTCACATTTTTGGTATTATTGACAAAGTTGGATTTACATCTGCTATTTTGCTTTTTGTTTTCTATATATTTTCTGTCTTTTTTGCCCCTCTCTTCCACCTTTACTGATTTTTTATATTAAGTGCATATTTTGTAGTGTAATATTTTAATTCCTTTAATGCTTTTTAACTATATATTTCTTAGCTTTTTTCTTAGTGGTTCTTCTTGGGCTTACAGTGTACATCTTAACTTAACCAAAATCTATTTCAGATGTATTCTAACTTAATTCCAGGGAAATACAGAAACTACTACTATATAATTCTATCCCTCCCCCTTTCATGCTACTATTGCATCTATATGTTACAAACCCAGCAATACATTACTTGATATAATGTTATATCTATAAATAGGCTGAGAGAAGAAAGGAAAGCAAGTATATATTTATAGAGATTATTATGTTAACCCATCTTATTTACCATTTCTGGTTTTCTTTATCTCTTCCTGTGTGATTTCATTACCATCTGGTGTCTTTTCTTTACTCCATTACAGCTTTGCTGCCACCCACCTCCTTTGTGCTTATTGTCATATACATTAAATGACTTTGTTATTGGTTCTACAATACAGTTATGTACATATAGTTTTATGTGATTTTTTTTCAAATCAGTTAAGAGAAGAAAGGATGAGAAATATGCAATTCAACTGTCTTTGAATAACGTCTACATAATTACCTTTATGGCACTCTTTCGCTCCCCCTCACGGAGATTTAATGCATTACTCTCTGGTGTCGCTTTTTTCTTCCTGAAGAACTTCCTTTAGCATTTCTTGTCATCAAGGTCTGCTAACAACAATTCTCTCAGCTTTTGTTCATCTGGGAATGTCTATATTTCACCTTCAGTTTTGAAAGATAGTTTTGCCTAGTTATACAATTCTTGTTTGACAGTTTTTTATTTTCAGCTCTTTGACCATGTCATCCCACTGTCTGTTGGCCTCCATTGTGTATTTCTATCTCCTTATGGATGTTCTTTATTTGATGGCAGACTGCCTTCACACCGTTCTTTAATTCTTTAGACATAATTTTCTTTGGTTGGTTGACGTAAGTGCTTTGAAATCTTTATCTGCTGAGTGCAACATCTTGGCCTGCTTTTTTCCCTGTGTATGGATCACACTTCCCTGTTTCTTTCCATGTCTTGTATTTTTTTGTGGAAAACTGGACATTTTGGATAATACATTACAAATATGATACTGCAAAATAACAATTTAGCTATTCTGAATACTGATTCCCTGCGCTTGGTCATTTATTTGTTTAGTGACCTCGATGAACAAACTCTTTTTCACTGTGTACAGCCTCTGATGTCCTTACTGAAGTTTTTTTTCTTTTTACTTGTTTTTATCTTTTGGCCTGGCTACCTTTGGGTTGCCCCTGGGTCAAATAAGTCACTTATTTGTCAAAGGTTTTACTTAAGCCTCCTTGCCAGTTAGTTTTTACCCTTTACTGTTGGATGTGTGTGTGGTTTAAAGGCTGCTTTCAAAGTTTAGGGAGTTTATTTATTTGCCTTATGTTCAGGCAGGGAAACTTGTAAGTTTCCTTTCCTATTGCTCCATGGAGGGCGCACCATGGGTGTGCATACATTCTTCCAAACTGCCAGGGAAGCATATGATTTTATTTTTAAACCTGGCTTTGTAGAAGTTGCCTCTGGATCAGAGTAGCTTATTCTTTAGCCATTCTTTGGTCAAAGGTTGAAGCCCCTTGTGCCAGTGAGGCTTCTTCCCTTTGTTGATTGATAGATCTACCTGCAGCTTGGGGAATTCTTTCAGGTTTGCCCCATCCCCTGCTCTGTTTGCCCCTGACTGGGTGCAGTTTAGGATATGTGCACACTGCCTCCCAATTTCCAGGATTGACTGTGATCCTTAGTGGGGCTCATCTTGAATGTCTCTTTCCCTGGTTTTCTCTGTTAAACTTCTGGCTGCTCTGCTGTTTTACTTGTTGGTATCATGGAACTACCAGCACCCTCTTATTTGCTCCCACCAAAATCTCAGTTGTTTTCATCAACATCCTTAGGCAAGGAACTTTCTACACTATATTCCAAATAAAGTCAGTCCCTCAGGCAGGACTGCAGAGCTTTTCATCATCATGACCTGCCTCAGCCCCTGGCCACTGAACAGGAGCTGGAGTTGGGGGCAGCCTCTGTTTTTTCTCTGTTTGTTGTGCAATCACTGGAGCGGTGGTAGCCCCTGGTTCTCAACTTGCCTTTCCTGGTTTTACGCTAGGAACTTTTGCCCTAGAAGGGAGCTGAGGTGAGATGTTCGTGCCACAGTTTTGTCAGCCTGCTGCACCTGGAGTAGCGTATCTACCCCATGAGTGGGAGCTGGGTAGGAGAAGGGAACCTCATTCTTGCTGGCTGCACCTACCCAGAATAGAACTAATACAACACAAGGCTAAAGGGGATAAGAAACACCCGTGGCCTGCCCCTCACAGGGTTGTCTTAGATTGGGAACTAGAAGGAAAGGATACCCTATTGTCTTAGCCACATTCACCTGAAGTAGAGCTTCTGTAACACAGAGCTGGGGGATGGGGAAGACAACAGAAGGGAGTAGGTCATGGCTCATGGCTCAGGTGCTATAGACTCTAACAGTTCTTATGGAGATTTACTAGATATTTTGAATGAATTTTTCTCCATTTGCTGTATACCCATAGGACAACTACCAGACACTTTAAAATTTTCACCAGTTAAAAGATTGTTTAACCTTTGGTTGTTCTAGAAGTCCTGTTCTGGTTTAAATACTTTGAAAGAAAATTTCATAACAGAAATAAAAAAATCAGAGCCAAACTTCTGATTTTTTTTAACTTTGGTGTTTAAAAGTGTGTTAGGGTTCTCCAGGGAAACAGAACCAACAGAATACATAAATATGTAAATATTATGAGATTTATTATAGGAATTGACTTATACGACTCTGGGGATTGGCAAGTCTGAATTCTCTAGGGCAGGTCTCAAGTTGGGAACTCCATTGAAGGTTTCAGGAGAAGCTGGTTAGCTGAAGTAGAAATAGCAATTACTCTTTATGACTGCTGAAATCATCAGTTCTCCCTTTAAAGGCCTTCAGCTGATAAATGAGGTTTCTTTCTTTGCTGAAGGCAGTCTCCTTTATTGACTTTGTTAATTGTAGATATAATCAGCCATAGATACAAATAGCTGACTAATGATTTTAATCCACAAAATATCCTCATAGTAACAATCAGGTCAGTGCTTGCTTAATCAAACAACTGGACACCATAACCTAGCCAAATTGACACATGAGCTTAACCATCACAAAAAGCAAAGGAAGAAAGACAGGAAGGATATACACACACACACATTCTCTCTCTCATACCCTTTAGTAATATATACTCTTATTTTTAATTATTTTAGGAATATATGAAGCAAAACCTTAAATTCTCAGTCCCTCTCTTCCGAGAGGTAACCCACTGTTAATAGTTTAGTCATATCCTTAGGGATTCTTCAAAACCTGTAGAGAGAAACCCTCAGGTTAGGAAAAAATTAGATAAGTGATGCATAAACTGCTTCCATGAAAATCACTGCTGCTTCTATTTTATTTCTAGTCACTCATACCTAGAGAAATTCCTCACCGAGCAGATGATGGAAAGGAGGGAAGATGTATGGCTTCCACTCATCTCCTACAGAAATTCATTAGTTACTGGTGGTGAAGATGACAGAATGTCTGTGAACAGTGGAAGTAGCAGCAGCAAAACCTCATCAGTAAGAAATAAGAAAGGACGGCCCCCACTTCACAAAAAACGAGTGGAAGGTAAGTGTGCCTTTCACTTTGAGACAAATATTTTGCCTGTTTTATAGAGATGAAACAAATTAGCAGATAATCTGATAAAGCAAGATAATAGTGATACACTTATGATCTCCTTGTGTATTTGATACACACTGAAGAGATTCAGGCAAAAGGTTGGAATAAAGAAAATGGGACAGAAAGGGTCAAAGAGAAATGAGTTGGAGGAGCATAGAGCAGAGAGGAAGAGAGTAACAGAGAAAAAGAGGAAACAGATATAAGGATCTATCAAATTGGTACTCACATCTTACGCCTCTAATATATTAAAATTGAAAATAATATAGCCATAAAGTTGTTCTATTAGCTTTATAATCCTCTTAGTCTGTGGGGAATGGAGGGTTGAATTGACATGAAAATCTGATCAATAGTAGGTATTTGCATATCCAAAAAGACTAAAAATTGCTCTATTAAAACAAGCAGAACATTACTCTTAAGCAAACTTACTAAGAGAAGCCTCAAGTTTCTTGTTCTAATCATCTTCTCCCTTCTTCATACTTCTAATGTATTTTCTCTAAACCAAAAGAGGAGGGCAGTGAACTGAGTTCTGCATTTTTGCTCCTGTTTACAACCTTCTGTTTGTTTATCTTTCAGTATCTCATCTCAGCTACCTAAAAAGCAGTGAATAAATCACGAAAAGTTTTGCTAAAATCTGTGGCAACATTAATTCGAATTTTTAAATCTAATATATCTTTCATTATTGGATTGTTGAGCAAGGACACAAACTCTAAAATCAGATCTATAGAATTCAAACCTGGCTTCCTCATTTATCAGCTGTGTGACGTTTGGGTGTGTTACTTAATCTCTCTAAGCCTCAATTTCATCACTGATCAAATGAAGGATGATCACAGTACTTATCCTGGGGGTTCTTACATTAAGTGAGATCTAAATAAAATGCTTAGCTTAGTACACATTGCTAAGCACAGTGCCTGGCACATAGGGAGCATTCAGTAAATGTTAAATAAATGATTAGAATGTTATCATCATCATCATCATCAACTAGTAATGCCTCTTATCTAACATTAATGACTGGATTAGGCTGAATATGTATTTCAGAGAGAATAAAAGATGAAAATATTTACAGAAATAATGTTAAAGTTTAAGATTTCCTTTCAAGTTTCAGGTTTGGAACTAAAAACTTTCTCAGTTCAGAGAATGATAATACAAAACCCTGTCTTTATACTGTAGGATCCTGCACCTTTTCTCAAAAGGATGACTCCAGTCATTTCTCTTTGAAAAATGTCTTCTAGAGCCTCCTTTATCAGGGTGCCCCACTTCTTTATGGTTTTTTTTTTATTTCTCTATTCCCAATTTTTCTCAAATGTAGTATCTATGTTAGCCAACATCATCAAATCCTTGCTATGTATCAAGAATGTGTTTTACATACATTATAACATTTAATTTATATGACTAATTTTGTTAAAGCACTTAGTACAGTCCTTGGCAGATAATAAATTCTGTATAAATGTTTTATAAATCCTCAACTCTCAGTTCACCACTGTTATCCAAATTTTACACAGAAGAAACTCAGACTTAGATTGTTTAAATAACTATATATAATTCACTAATGGAGTAGTAAATATCCTCACAACCAAGGGAAGCATGTAAGTAAATTAGACAACCTACTTTGGTGATATTAAACTGCAAAAAAGAAGATTTTCTCTGTCAGTTTGAAATTTACCAGTTACTAAGATAGATTGCATATCCAGAACCCCTTAGTTTCATCTATTAGGGATGAGTATGAGAGAACTTTACAAGAAGTGCTTTCATAGGGTAATCTTTAAGAGCGGAAGAATCTGCTCAAGAAGCGTAAGCTCTTCCTGAAGTTATTTATACATTTAAGAAGCATTTACTGAACACCTTCCTTAAGCATTGTGCTAGATGCTGGAGATTAGATATTAATAAGAGTTCAACAAAATAATAAAATAATGAAACAAAAAATAAAATAGAAAATAAGAGCTCAGCAGTACAGAGAGAGAGAGAGAGTAACAGGCAATTTCAATTCATCATGGTAATTGCTTTGGTGGACCAGACACAAGGTTCTCTGGAAACACACATCGAATAACCAAACTTTTAATGGTACATGAAGAATTTTCTGGAAGAGACGACATGTAAGTGGAAAGCTGAAAGATGACCATTGACCAGGCTAAGAATGTAATGATACCATTCTTTTTTGACCAAAAATTTAAAGTATGGCAGAGAATAAATGTTTTGGACTAAGTATTGAATGAAAATTGGTATGAACAGAAGATGATTAAAAGGAGATTCAATAGTGAGCTTCACATCAGTGGAATAACCTTAAGACAATGGGTAGGTGTTTCCAGGGACAGAAGAGTCAATCCAGAATATGCATGTCTGACAAAATATTGGACACCTGAAAAATAATTTAAAAAGATGTAATGCTTGGTGGCAGATGAGCAACCTATTGTGCACACATCTGTGAGGCTTCATAGGGGGTGAAAAACAATGGGATTCATACTATACTTTGTGACTAAACTCTTCAGAAGGAAAAACATAGCAGTAATACTTTATTTGAAGTCTTTTCATATTAAGAAAACAGTTTTAGAATATAGGTTGAAATTGTATAATTTTGTAATATTTTATCAGGGTGTAGTTGAGGTATGCAAATAATGTTTTAGGCTGCCCAAATCTTTATAAACCACCTTCAGAAGGAAAGAACAGTTCTTGGCCCCTCAAAAGAACTTAAATATAATTATAGGGATAAACATATACACATGAAAAATCAGCTGTCAGTGCTACATCCTGTGTAATTAAGTCCTAAGTGAGCAGGAATGATTGTATTTTCTCTAGAAGCTAAAAGAGAATGTTAAGTATGGACTGGGTGAGCAAATCAGGGAAAGCTTCCCTGAGGAGGTAGGACTTAGAGGCATGAAAACAGTGAGTATCTCATCTCATCCCATGTGGATAACTTGGCCAAAAGAATTATTTCTCTGGTGACCAAATTCCATTTGTGCAAGGGGATTTGCTGCTTTTAAAAGCCAGTCAGGCTTTAAGCAGTACTAGCTGGGGCACCTGTGAGGCCCAGCAATAGGCCATATTTATTGCTTGAGCAAAGGACGGTTGGAGAAGGTATCTAGAAATAAAATTACATATTGAATTCTAGAGAACAGAAGACTGTCTGGCCTCATTCTTGGCCTTCTAGAGTGAATAAATCCTCAGAGATGGAGAGAATTAAGAGAGATGATAATGTGAAAAACAGCTAACATTTGAGTGATATAATTAAAACACTACGTCATTTAATATTTACAACTCTATGAAATTAGGTACTGATATCTGCATTTTATATATGAGAAAACTGAAATTTGGAGGTTTAATAATTTAAAGTTATGTAATTAGTGAGTGGTGCAACTGGGATGCAAACTAGGCAATGTGACACCAGAGGCATGCTCTTCAAATCTGTGTTATTAACTGCCACCAGAGTTCACCCATGACATTCTGTGATTCTGACTGGAATTTTACAGATGAAAGTCTGGATAACACATGGCTAAATAGGACTGACACCACGATTCAGACCCCTGGACCCCTGCCAGCACCACAGCTCACTTCCACTGTACTACGGGAGAATAGCAGGCCCATGGGAGAGCAGATTCAGGAACCTGAGTCTGAACATGGTTCTGAACCAGACTTTTTACACAAGTAAGTAGTAAAAATTTGTTTCCTTGGCATAAAACATTTAACTGTTAAAGAAAGTAAAACTTCAAGAAAACTTTATTCATCAGAGCTTATTTTCTACAACCTCCAAAATGTGAAGAATTTCAATATATATACATATATTAATTCTCACAGTGACAGCGTTAGGCTATCAATTTGCTGGTCAATTCATGAGAAAGCAAAGCTATAAATAAAGGGTAGAGAATTTCTATTAGAAGATCTATTAAAAACATTTGCAAGCACTACTGTGGAGACCAGTTCCTCACAGACCTTTAAATGAATGTCTCACCAAGTGTTAATTTCAGTTGGAGTTTGCAAATTCATCAGGCAGGTCTATTTCTTCTTAGGGTCTGGCCAAGCAGATAGATATTCAGGCTACTTCCTTAGCAAGAGCCTGAAAGCATCTCTGCTGGGTTGTCAGTAGTCTGAACCACCAAATAAGTAGACTGGGTTTTACTTTTGCCATCCATTTAATTAATCAATACTATTTTGTCTTGGTTAAGTTTATATTTTAACAGTTGTTAAGAATTGTTAAGATCTTGCTTGATAAATGCTGAGAATAGTTGCCCTCTCTTTAGGAGATCAAGGTCACCCATACTAGCAATTAAAATGTTTTCTAGTACACAAAGTCTTCAGAGCAGCTCTGAAAATTGTTGAGTAGGGTAGGATGACATGACTTTTATTATAAAAATCTTAACTTTTTATTTGTGGTTTTACATCCAACTTTGAAATTTTCTTAGCTCCTCACTGGATGTGTTTCTGTTCACATTGGGGTAATGCTGTGAATTACTCTGATTGAAAGAGAAAATTCTCACTTGAACCAACAAATTTAGTAGTTTGAAAGTGAAAAGAAGTAATGTTAGGGATCTTTTTTGGCAACTTGATTGACTTTTTTGCAAAGGCAAGTAGAAAAGTAACGGAAGGTTGAAAAGAGTGGGGACCCACTTCGAGGAGTCAGAGTGTAAGCAGCCTAGAGAAGCCGAGAGGAAACATGTAGGAACACAAATGTTCTCTCTCCTTCCTCTCTTTGCTCTCTCTTCTGCCTGCAGTTCGGCTCTTGAGGACAGATGTTCTTTGGGGGCTCTCCATCCCCATGTCATATCAAGCCGTTGACAAACCTTTCCTCAGGAAGACTGACTTCTAAATAGAATTGCCTTATACGGTCTACAGAATCTCTAGAGGCACCTGATCAGTTGAATCCCAAACTTAGCACGGCTAACACAGACTTAATGATTTCTTTTCCCTGTGTACTACTGTCGTCTCTGCCCATCCCAGTATTGGCACCATCGTCTAGCTAATTGCTCAAACAAAAACTTAGGAGTCATCTTTGAATCTTCCCTGCTTTGTGGGCTCTCTCCAGTCCTTATCCATAGTTCATTAGGCTCTATCCACAAAATATAGTCTGAGCCACCATCATTCCTCACCTAAATGTTTATAGCTCCTTAATTGGTCTTTCTGCTTCCATTCTTGCTCCTCTACTCTTTATTGTCTACATGGCATAATGATTATCACGCCTGACTTTATAATCTTTGAGTGGCATTTCATAACATGGAGAGTAGAGTCCAGGCTTCCTACCTCGACCTACAAGGGCCTGCATGATCTGGCCCCTATCTCTTTCTTCAACTTCAACTCCTTTTACTCTCCCCCTCATTTACAACACTTGAGGCACACTGACTTTCTTTCTGACCCTTAAACACATTAAGCTTTTTTCCCCTTTCAGGTATGTTGTACTGTTACTTCTACTTGGAACACTATTCCCTCAGATCTCTGCATGACTGTCTCATCATTTAGGGTTCAGTACAGATATTATTTCCTTAGTTTTCCATTTTTTATCTTTTTCACAGCACGTATCAATAGCTAGAATTATTTTGTTTATGTTTATTGTCTTTCCTATGCCACCCCCACCAAAATATAAGCTCCTTGAGGCCAGGGACTCATTTTACTGCTGTATCCCCAACCCCTTGAAGCAGCAATTTGCAAGCAGTAGGAGCTTATTAACAGTTTATTAAGGCAGGTCTGAGCCAATGTTCATTTCCATGACCATGGATAGGCTGCCAGATTAGGACTAACCTTAAATTTCTTGCTTCTTAAAATGTTTTACCTTTCAGAGATTCCCAATGAGGGGACCCCCTGCCTTAATCAGAGACCAGAAGGCACAGAATATCATCTTCCAAGATAGAAAATATATCTTTGAAAAAGTAAACACTAAGATTAGTAATAGAAAATGATCAGATAAGTGCCCTTATTAACAGTTTCTGATCATCTTTCTTTACAATTGTGTTCAGAATGCTCTAGTGAATACATGTTCTCCTTATACAGAAATTCTACCACTGACCCACCCTCAGCCAGGCAAGTACCCTTTTACCTGGCAATAGTTGCAGTTCTGTGTAGATATATGCCACATTCTCACCTGGTCCATTTTATGATTTTTGACCCACACTGTGAAAAGGATTTCACCTTTGGCCCTGGAATAGATCCAGCTAATTCCCTCCTTCATGGAGATTAGGTCAGCCAACTATGACCCTCTTAGCATGGAGCTGCTGATTATGATTAGCTAAATTCATCTTCTGTTGCCACAAAATGAATAACAGTACTCTCTCTTAGTCCTCAGATGCAGATCTCTTGGTTAGGCCAGCCGAAGTTAGAAGACTTAAATCGGAAGGACAGAACAGGAATGAATTACATGAAAGTGAGAACTGGAGTAAGGCATGCTGTGTAAGTGTTAAATCAAGTATCACACAAGCATAACGACTATGTGATGTTGGTCATTTTTTAAAATGACTTGGATATCTCTGATATTTGGTCTTAGAAGAAAAGTTAAAATTATCATTTGGGGTACCATGTACAACATAGGATAGGAATGAAGGACAAGGCACAGGCTCTGGAGGCTTTCAGTGTTAAAATCCTGATGCTGCCCCCTGCCAGTTCTGTGGCCCCAAGCAGGCTCTAAAAGCTGTGTGCCTCAGATTTCCTCATTTGTAAAATTGGGATAATAACAGTATCAATCACTTAAAAGTCTTGTGAGTATTGACACCTAGCTCAAAAAGTGTTAACTGCTATTCTTATTGTTATTGTATTTAATTATCCTTCCGTCTGATAAGTTGAGGTGAAGTCTTGAGTGAACCAAAGGAATGATCCTTAATTATCTTGGAGTTCATTATCATAATTTGTGTAGTTCTTAGTTGGAAGGTATGCTTTCATTTGTTAGAAGAGCTGATCTGAGAAAGAGCCAGAACTCCAAATTGAATGAGTCCGAACAGCTGTCTGACTGCCTTTTTCTTATCAGTCGGGGTCTGATGGAGGATGATGCTGAGCCCATTTTTGAAGATGTGATGATGTCTTCCCGGAGCCAGTTAGAAGATATGAATGAAGAATTCGAAGACACCATGGTTATTGATCTGGTAAAGAAATTTTTCTTCTGTTAAAATATGTGAAGGCATTGGTGCAAGATGATGCTCATGTTCTCAGAACCCTGTGCAGAAAACGGTGAGGTAAGGGGGTGACATTGGCCACCACTGGGCCAATATAGTTCTTCTGGGCATTTGGATGACCATATGTTTTTCAAGCAGTCATATTTTGACTTCTGGCAATAATGAAAACTGGCTTCTTCTTGTGTTCTTGAAAAGAGCTCGTAACAGGTCTGTTTTTCAGCATGTGCATCTGACCTCTTGTACTTTAGATTGGACTTTGACAGGATACACTTTCTCTAACAAAAACCAAATGCAGTATACGGGCTTTATTTGTTTGGTGTAAAAAGACGTCTTTGGAATAAGGAAATTGCATATGGGCTAGATGTTAGATGATATTAAGAAATTATTTTGTCAGGAATAAGCAATATATGGTGGTTATACTCTTTAAAAGTTTTTATCCATTAGAAATACATATTGAAGTAGTTATAGGTAAAAGACATGGGGAAGAAAAAACAGTAGAGGCCCAATGAAACAAGATTGGCCAAATGTTTGACAATTGTTGAAGGTGAGTGAAGATACATGGAAAGGTTTTATAAGAAATGTAAATGAGATCATATCACTCCAGTCCATAAGCTCCCTTCCCCAAATCTCCAGTAGCTTTCCATTTATCTGCTTTGGGGAATTCACCAAGGTTTGTTTAGTATTTGATGAATTTTATAATCATTCTATGACTTGATAGGGAAGATATGTTCTGTGTTTTGTGGGCCAAAAAATTATTTATAAGTATTTACATGTTCAATTTATGTGTCTTCAAAGCTTTTTTTTTTTTTTTGGTCTAAATAATAAAACTCTTAATTTTTTTAAATCTATACTCCAAATAAAAATCAGATTCTTTTCTTTCTTTTCAAAATTGATCCTTAACTGTTTTGCATATTTATGATGCTGTCAGAAATATAGCTGCTTATTGTCACAGTTCATTGTTTTAATGTCTTTCAGGAAAAAAAATTAATTGACTTCTCTTTCTAGCCCCCTTCAAGAAATCGGCGAGAGAGAGCTGAGCTAAGGCCAGACTTCTTTGACTCTGCAGCTATCATAGAAGACGATTCAGTAAATATTAAATTATTGCTGCTTTTTATTTGTGGTTTCTGGGTCCTTTTTATGTATGAAGTTAATAATTGTGTTTCTCATTATTTTTCTAGGGATTTGGAATGCCTATGTTCTGAAGTCTGAAGAAATTTTACAAATCTGGAACTCTATTATTTAGAGCTAGAGGCCTATATACTGTGATAGCTTGTATGGGGAAAAAACACTTTTGATTGATTTGTTTTTTAATCCAATGATTGAGGTCAATCCCTTTTTTGCAGTGACAGAGAAGAGGAGCATGTAAATTATTCAAGGGAATGTTAGTGAATGTCACCTCAGAAAGACTGACCTGAAAAATCATGTGTGTCCTAATGTTGGACTTATCTCAGTACAGATGTGTGTGTGTTTTTCTGGAGGGAGGAAGACATTTTAAATTTTTAAAACAGCTGTCAAGATAAACACTGTTATACACCTGTTTTATGAAAACTCAGCATTGAGTAAAGAAAAAAATATTTTTAACTTTATTTTCCTGTTGTACAATTTAAAAACCGTTTTAACATTTTGCCTTTTTATGTTTTAAGAGCTAACCATTTTTATTAAACCTATGAGTAAGCAGCTCATCCTAATTGCCGAAGAGTGTTTTGGAGCTCACTGGATTTGGTTGACCTTGTGGAACACAGAAATATGGAGAACATTGACAAGCTAAGATGAAATTCTGACACAGTGCATTTCTGCCAAAAACCACACACCCTCTGTGGATATGGATATGAATTCCCAGATTTTATATACTCTTGAATAAAAAGGTTTATTTTTATTTATAAGGGGGCATAAAATAAGAAATGTCCATGCAGCCATTTTTCCAGCAGATGCTGTTACACCATTCATTTTATATAGATTAGGGAGATTCAAATACAGTACATTTTTTATTGGTATTTGTTTTGTGCATTTTTAGCAACTTCTACCAGCAAATAAAGTATTCTCAGTAAAACCAATGGTTCAAGTTATCAGTTTGCTGTTTTTCCCACTTATTTCATGCCCTGCCAAATTCAAATTACACAGACTTCCATTTTCTTAGGATAATCATGAAGAAATCCTAAAGTAATCACTTCGCCATTCAAAACTAATTTTAAGTGTAACATAAACTGTGTCTACTTCCCATACACTTAATACCCTAAAGCGCTAATTTTGTGAATTAATTTTACGGATTATAGAAGTATGTGCTGCATAGAAGTCTGTGATTAGAGGGTGAAGTTCTTAAGCTTACCTTAAAATACAGCTACATTTCAGTGTTAATTGTGCTTATTAAGAATAAATCTTTTGGGGAAAGAAATTATGATCTTCAGGACAGTCTTCAGTGGCATTCTGCTTAGACTTTTATGACTTGCTGCTATTGTTGTTTTCAAAAGCCCACCTAGTCTCTTCCTTTCTGATTTTTTAAAGTAAGCCTCAGAAATTCCAAACCAATACATCCACAGCTGTTTCTGGGCTGTTTTTAAAGTAGCCTCACCAGAATCATAAGGCTTTCTCTTTTTACCAAAAATGAAGAGCATTTAAAAAAAAATCTGTATACCCAATGATTATGTTTTTTCATGAGGGAAAGCAAAATGGATGATTTTATTCATCTTTTTAGTACAGACACAAAATTGAGATTTTTCTCAACATTTGTACAGTTCTGAAAAAAAAACTTGGTCACCAAAAATGTTCTATCTGCTAATGCAGCAATTTCTGGGCTCCAGTTAGAGGAGCTGGAATCTCACTTTCTTCCAAAACTATGGGCTTCACTGGAAGAGAAGGGGCAGGAATGATTGGACTGTCCACCACACCAGCCCTCCCTGCCTGTGGTTCTGGCCAGGAAGCAAGCCATGAGGTGCCCTGGCATATCCACAGACTAGTACTTTGCTTGACAGTCTTGTGTGGAAAACAAATGCTAACTTAGAATTGTAGACTACCATGCAACAACAGAAAGGCTTAATATCTACCCCAATGGGTTTCCAGTTCAGTTTGAAGTCAATCGAATTTTTGTATTTTTCAGTGTCTCCTTGATTGGTTTTGCTAGTAATTCTGTAAATTGTACATTTGCAATATGAGGTTTTTTCCTTTTGTACAATTTGAAACTGATGCTTCACCTTTCCTTTAATAAACTATTCAAAATCAGGCTTGTGGTAGTCATCCTATTGTTGCTACTAGGTAAAGCTTTAAAGAGACTCTTTTCCTGTCCTGCGGCTCTTAGGAGAGTTTGCTCTTTAAGATAATTTGTTAAATGATGGCAAAATTAATGTATTAGTGAGGATTTTTTCTTTTTAAGAATGCAGAAATTTAGGACTAGCTTACCAATTTTCTTTCATTCCTTAGATTTCCCTGGCAAGAGTGAGGGAGTAGGTAAACCAAGTAGTACATGATTCAAGAGGAAATCTCTTTGCAGGCTGAGTTCTGGAAGAGGCATTCAGGGAACATAGACTAGACTATAGCCTCAGCTCTTCCCCTGCCTGAAATCTAGACTGTGGGCTTATGCATTTATGCATGGTTGCCACCTAGCAGTGGCCTTTTGATAACCACCTGGATTCTAAATGGCTGCAGAAAAGTTTTTCTTGTCATTGGTACCCTAACTCACTCCAAAAATGTCACACCCTACACACGTTATGGGCCTGGCAGAATTTTTGGTACAGAATTCATAAAATGGGCTAACAAACATTCCTGTGACAGAACTGGCAGGGATGGGGGGGGGTAAAACAGCAGGGGGTTTCTCGAGGCAGCCACGAAGGAGGCAAGATGATGAGGATGGTGACTAGGTTATGAGACTAAACTGGGACAGGCTTGTAAACCTCCCAGCTGTGACTTGACTGTGACTCCTTGTTTGTCCCTGCTTCCAGATAAAGAGTCCATCAAGCAGGGAACAGTGTCTTCATGGGAAACAAAGGCTTAGTACTGATTCAGTCTTCTCATATCAGATCACACTCAGGTAAGGTTCCTGCCCTCTTGTGGGTGCCTTGCTCTGTGGGTGTGTCTATCAGGCACTACTTATGGAAGAACAACTTTTCACTCCCAAGGGTACACAAAAGGACAGTAGGAACATGGCCAAAACCTAACTACTAAAGTTGCCATGTCTGCCCAAGTGTGCTGACTATACTCTGTAGAGGCTCCCACACTGATGCCCTTTCCATTCAAATGGCTGCAGCTCTTGTTTGGAATGGTGGGGATCCCATGCTGACATTAGAGGCACAAGACCATGAGGACCAGTTAGTCTTACTCAGAAAAAGCCACAGCTCTCCAAAAATCCTTTCAAACCAGAAGAACATAAAAATATTAATCAAATAGGTAATGTCTCAGCTGATTCAACAATTCAATCATGTGTTTTTAACTTGGTGTCTGGGTATCTTTCACAGCCTTCTCTGGCTGGGCAAACTGCATCTCAAGCACCCGCACTAGCAGGAAGGATGTTACAGTCAGTACATCCAAGGCAGAGAATTAGGCTGGGGAGACGAAGACACAGTCAGAAGTGAGAAGGTGGAAGGATTTTTTTGCAGCAAGCACTGGAAGATGCAGCTACGTGGTGTATGTGCTCTCCATTACTCCAGCAACTCAAAAAGATATCTGACTGACCAACTCTTGGCAGTGCTGTATAGGGATATTGGTGTATGAGGTAGGAAAACTTTCCATGTTTGGTAGCTCTTTGGGTTCTTTGATATAATCCAGGGGAGCAGTCCACCACCCATCTGACCTCTACTCTTATGCAGTCCTTAGGACTTCATCCACCTGCTTCATCAGTTGAGTGGCAGTACCCGAGAATAATTAGAACATGGGCTTGGGGTCAGACAAATCTGTCTGGTTCAAACTCAAGGTTTACGACTCACTAACTGTGTAGCTTGGGACAAATTAACTCAAAGCAAGTACAGGTCCAGTAGGACCCTAGCAATGTCCCCTTATCACAATCCTCACCATATTATATGCTCTCAGTTTAAGGGTAGTAGACACTTGCCAGCTCTGTTCAGTGAACTCAAGTCCTGTTCTGGTTATAAAATTCAACAAACATTTCTCTTTTTCCCCTTAAGGTGAGAGCACCAGTTGGGAAAAGTGTTCCTGTACAGCAATTAATGAGAAGACTTGATGCCACCATTCTCAAGGAATTCCACAGTCCTCAGAGGCTGGTCTACTTGCAAAGTTTCTAAAGTCTTACAGCTTCATGTTTCCTTGGCCAGCTGGGATTCTGAATGGGACTCTGCCCACCATCTCCACACCAAGGCTTCCCAGGAACATCTATAGCCCAGATGCATCCTGGATCAGGTTACTCTACCTCCTTCTGCATCCCCAAGCTCAAGCCCTCGTCAGCAACCAGATTTTACAATCTGATAAAATGCTTCTTGGGGAGAACTAAGATGACGGCTAGGTGAGACAGGGCAAAAAAACACCTCCGTGAAAAATAATAGATAAAAACCAGAAAGTGAACCACAACACCACTTCCAGAGTAGCACCAGCCAGACAAGGTCTGCTAAATCTACAGGGACTGTGCATTTGGTGAAACCAGGAGTCTGCATTCTGAAACGAATGAGTGAGTTGGCTGAAAGTCCCTCGGCCATGCTGTGGTGTGGGTAACAGTGGGTTGGCGTTTGGAGACGGACTAGTTCTTTAAAAAAAAAAAAAAAAGCCCAGGAGCAGCTGCAGATAAGATGGGAGCGGGCTGGGCTAGCGCCTCGGTGTCTGGCATGGAGGATACCCCTTCCTACACCCACTGCTGCTTGTCTCGGGCCCAGGGGAGCAAAGGGGAGCCAAAAGGAGAAAAAAAACGCACGACTTGCAGCCATCTCCCCAGCAGGCGGGGGCACTCCTGCCTGGGGCTGAACCCACAGCACAGAGCCGCGCCAAGAAACCCAGTGTGATAGGGAGTCTTTCCCACAGCACTGTGCACATGCCACAATATCCACTGTGGACAGTGGCCTTTAATACACCCACGGCTGATTGTCCCGGAGCTGGGAGGGCGGAGCTGTGAGAAAAGGGGGAAGTTAACGCATCCCATTCAACCATCTTTGAAGCGGGCTGGGAATGCCCCTGCATGGCCCAGCATCCCAGGGCTTCCCTGGAGGCCGGCGCCCATGTGACATGGCACAGTGCGGTCGCAGTTGATTCGTCTGGGGGAGGGTGGCGGCCGGTTGCTAAATCCTAGGCTCCCAGGATTGCTCCGAGGGTACCGGCGGCGGGGGCTCTTTCCCGGAGGCGAGGGCGAGGCGGGGGACTTGGCCAGGTCCCCGGCGGGAGGCGTGCAAGTATGGAGGGCGGCGAGAAAGGAACAGGCGGGACACGATTTCTTTTAGGATGATGAAAACCAAGCGAGTTTATTAGGGGAGAGTACAAGCTTATATCGGGCATTTAGAGGGCGGGGTAGCTGCAAGGGTTAAAGGCTTGGATTGGTTCTGAGAGGGCGCGGAGGTTGATTGAAAAGGGGCGGGAGTTGCTCCGGTAACGGGGAGTGGGTGGGCAAGGTAAAGGGGGCGGTTTTCTCCGGCAAGCCCTCCCCAATGGTTTTTACTTTGGGGTGAGGAAATGGGGCCTGCATTCGGCTCCACTTTCTCAGGCCCGGGGGGCCGTGGAGGGCGCAACCACCCGTGCCCCACTACCTTTCCTAGGGGCTGATCAGTTCCCCTGGCCCAGGCCCGCCAAGTCAGAACTCGATAACAGTGTCCCGCAGCACAGCGCTCCCTCCCTCAGCAGAGGTCCTGGAAGAGCACAGCAGGGAATGGGGAAGCACTCGGAAAGCCCAGGGAACCTACACCAATACCAAGGACTTTTGGGTCAACGGCAGAGAAGAGCCTTAAATCTCCGGGAATACCTGGGAGGTTTGATTATTAAAGCTGCCCTTCCTCCCTAACCGCTCAGACACACACCCCTCATTCAGGGCGGACAGCACCAACGACACACCCAAATTAAGTGTACCAATTGGACCCTACAAGAATCAGATCCCCACACACCACAAAGACAAAGTTGGGGAGAATTGACTTGAGGGAAATAGGTGACTCACGGATGCCATCTGCTGGTTAGTCAGAGAAAGTGTACACCACCAAGCTGCAATTCTGACAAATTAAAGATCAAATAAAGCAAATGCCAAGAGGTCAAAAACAATAGAAAATCTTAAAGCATATGATAAAACCAGACAATATGGAGAACCCAAATCCAAACATCCAAATCAAAAGATCAGAAGACACACAGTACTTGGTGCAATTAAAGACTTACAGGCAGGCAATGAGAGCATGGCACAGGATATCAAAGACATGAAGAAGAGCATGGCATAGGATATAAAAAACATAAAGAAGACCCTAGAAGAGCATAAAGAAGATATTTCAAGAGTAAATAAAAAAATAGAAGATCTTATGGAAATTAAAGAAACTGTTGGCCAAATTAAAAAGACTCTGGATACTCATAATACAAGATTAGAGGAAGCTGAACAACAACTCGGCCTCTTTCTTTGAGGACCACAGAACAGAAAATGAAAGAACAAAAGAAAGAATGGGGAAAAAAATCGAAATGGATCTCAGGGATATGATAGATAAAATAAAATCTCCAAATTTAAGACTCATTGGTGTCCCAGAAGGGGAAGAGAAGGGTAAAGGTCTAGAAAGAGTATTCAAACAAATTGTTGGGGAAAACTTCCCAAACCTTCTACACAATATAAATACACAAAGCATAAATGCCCAGCGAACTCCAAATAGAATAAATCCAAATAAACCCGCTCCGAGGCATATTCTGATCAGATTGTCAAATACTGAAGAGAAGGAGCAAGTTCTGAAAGCAGGAAGAGAAAAGCAATTCACCACATACAAAGGAAACAACATAAGACTAAGTAGTGACTACTCAGTGGCCACCATGGAGGCGAGAAGGCGGTGGCATGACACATTTAAAATTCTGAGAGAGAACAATTTCCAACCAAGAATACTTTATCCAGCAAAGCTCTCCTTCAAATTTGAGGGAGAGCTTAAATTTTTCACAGACAAAAAAAATGCTGAGAGATTTTGCTAATAAAAGACCTGCCCTACTTCAGATACTAAAGGGAGCCCTACCAACAGAGAAACAGAAAGAGAGAGAGAGAGAGAATTTTAACAGACATATATAGAATATTACATCCCAGGTCACTGGGACACACATTCTTCTCTAGTCATCAAGGATCTTTCTCCAGAATGGACCATATGCTGGGACATAAAAACAAGCCTCAATAAAGTAAAATAAAATAAAATTGTTGAAAGCACACTCTCTGACCACAATGGAATACAAATAGAAGTCAATAACCATCAAAGACTTGGAGAATTCACAAACACCTGGAGGATAAAAATGAGGGGGAGATGAAAACATTCCCAGATAATCAAAAGCTGAGGGACTTCATCACCAGTAATCAGTCCTATAAGAAATGCTAAAGGGAGTTGAGCAGGCTGAAAGGAAGGGACACTAAACAATTGACTGAAACTACATGAAGAAATAAAGATTTCCAGTGAAGATCACATGGTAAAATATAAATACCGATACTACTGTATTTTTTACTAACTCCACTATTTACTTCCTACAGGATCTAAAATACATACTGTAATGATAAATCAGTGGTTTTAGACTCAATGTAAAATAGGTAATTTTTGACAAGAACTACATAAAGGTGGGGGAATGATGGAGTATAGGAACATAGTTTATGTGTCATATTGAAGTTAAGTTCATATCAAAGAAAAACAAGATTGTTACAGATTTAAGATATTAAATTTAAGCCCCATGGTAAACACAAAGAAATTATCAGAGAATATGACCCGAGAGATGAAAAGTAGAGTAGGGGTTCCGAGAAGTGGGGGAAGGGGCAATGGGGAGTTAAGAAATGAGAGTAGGTTTTCTGTTTGGGGTGAAGGGAAACTTTTAGAATGGATGGTGGGAAGGTGATAGCATTGCAACATTCTAAATGTGATTAATCACACTAATGGAATGCTAGGGAGGGGGGAATGGGAAGATTTAGGCTATATATATGATTCCACAAGTGGAAAAAAAAAAAAAAGACAGTCTAAATAGATGACAATTAAATGCCAAGGATGATCCTGGATGGGATCTGAGGATGGAGAAGAGGAGGCTCAAAGGGACACAGATGGGACACAAGAAAAAAAAAAAGGAAATACAGAATGTAAGCTTTATATCAATGTTGAATTTCTTGAACTTCTTAGCTGCACTTAATGAGATTGCATAAAAGAATGTTCTTGTCCATGGGAAAGGTATATGTGAATTATATTGTTTGTTCAAAGATATGTGCAGCTTGCTCTCATATGTTCAGAGGACAGAGCAATAGTTGATGGATGATAGGGAGGGAGGGAGGGAAAGAAAGAAACGGTGGTGTGACAGGATATTAAAGGTGGTGGATTGGGGTATGATGGAGTTCTGTGTATGGGGTTTGTACTGTTTTTGCAAGTGTTTCTGTAAGACTGAATTTAATAAAAAAAAAAATGCTTCTTGGACCCTGACCTCCAAAACACAAAAGCTGGTGTATACTATTGTTTTTATATGGATAATAGCATGGTCATCCCCAGGGCAGGGTCCAAATCCTAGCTTTGCCAGACAATTTAAGTTTTTAAGCCACATGCTGACCAACCTGAATAAGTCTTCCTTGGCCAAGAGGCCTTGAAAAGCCAGCAGTTCACCACCACCCCTTCCCCAATTTCCAGTGGCTTAGTCTTTCTGATGATTCTGTACTGGATACCATAGGGGAGTACAAAAGAACCTCTGGCCAAAGAGTTCTCTGCCTCCTAGGAGCTCACCATCCTAGGGAGGAAACAAGAAAAATATATATAAGGAAATGAACAATCAGGTGCTTTAAAAAACACCTTAAGACATTCTGAGCTGAATCGTTGGCATGAAATAATGAAGTAAGGCCCTTGAGCATGAGCAGATTGGAACTACTTAAAGCAAGAGAGGATACAAAGGGGGAGGTGACAGGACTGTGCTCAGCTGGCAAGGAAGGGAAGGACAGACCAGAACCTTCTTTATGAATTAAGGGTTTTGGAAGGCAGGATACTACCCACTGTAAGTGCTAGAGCAGGCGAATGCAACAAAATCTGGATCTGGAGTTAATGCCTACTAGCTGAAGACACAAAAGATTTAGTTTAGGGAGGCCACAGAGTCAGACCACTGGGGACATTGCTGCAAAAGTGCTCAGAGCCTACTAGGATGGTGACTGGAGAGGAAGGAAAGAGGGCTAACAGAGCTCAAAAAAAAAAAAAAAGAATAAGGATGTAAGATGGGCTACCTGGAATGGTGGAGTTGCTGGTGGAAATGGGAAAAGTAGATGACAGTCACATGTGGTTTAGGTTGAGCTGGGCTTGAAAGGATGGGGCACCCAAGGAGTGCTGATAGACTTTTGGAGCTGACGACCTGGAACAAGAGAAAGTGAGGGAGAACCCAAATCCTTCTCCAAAGAGCAGCACACACTTCATGGGTTGGCCTTTAAACTGAAACCACCAAAAAGCTCCAGTTCTGGTGTAACTTTTATTACTTAATAGTAAATTAAGGTCATAAAGATGGGGAAAAAAAAACTCTAGTCTACAAACAGAAACAGAGGACTCTGACTCAGTCAAATGAATAACCTAACCCTTCAATTACTAATCCAAGTAAGTTGACTGTGTACCTTTAATTTAAAGAAAAAAGTAATTCCAAAAGTCTTGAACTTTACTTTAAAAGGTTTACTGTTGATAGTGGTACGACTTTAGGAATTCTGAAACTTTATTGTAAGATTAAACAAATGAATAAATATATTGAGAATAATGAGAGTCGGGTTTCTTTTAGTGGGAGAAAAGAGAAATATGGAATGAGAGAAGGCAAAGAACCTGTGGTGTTGGATTAGAATGAAAAGTGTTAGTATGAACTCATGATTTAAAAAATATATATATACAATACATCTATAATTACAGTACATGTACCCACATACATATACACACATATATGTATAAATATTTACTAGTTGTATCTGTTGAAAATGTCTTGAAGCAATGACACGCCTATATCAATGTGAACATCTAGTGCCAGAGCTTGGCCTCTAAATGACACCCTACTAAAGAAAACCAGGGCTCCTTTGAAATATATCTGATTCCAGGGCTGGGGCAAGGAAAAGATAAGATGAGCCTAGAATATCGTGTGTCAGAAAAGAAGGAAATGCACCCCAAAATTGTTGAGGCATATAGAATAAGCACACTCAGACAGAAAGTAGATTACAGGTTATGAGCGGTGGGGGGAGGAGGGGAAGATGGGGAAGTTATTGCTTTATGGATACAGAGTTTCTTTGGGGAATGATGAAAAGTTTCAGTAACAGATGGTAATAATAGATACTAAAATTTTTGACTCAAACGGTATGGAAAGATAGGATTTTTTTTTTAACTTTTTTTTTTTTTATTAAATTCAGTTTTATTGAAATACATTCACACACCATACAATCATCCATGATATACAATCCACTGTCCACAGTATGATAACATAGTTATGCGTTCATCACCACAATCTATCTCTGAACATTTTCCCTACATCAGAAAGAACCAGAACAAGAATAAAAAATAAAAGTGAAAAAAGAACACCCAAATCATCCCCCCCTCCCACCCCATTTGTCCTTTAGTTTTTTTTTTTTATTTTTCCATCATAAAGTTGTACATTTATCACCACAATCAGCACTTGAACATATTGATTACTACAAGAAAAAAAATGGTTTTTTAGCAAAAAGAAAAAAATGATAAAAAGAAAAATAACATGTCATACAATACAATATACTACTAAGGACAGCAAATAACACCACTACCAAGAATCCCATATTCCTCCGCTATATCGACCTCTCATATACATTTAGCATTGGCATATTGCCTTTGTTACATTTAATGGAGGTATATTACAATGTTACTGTTGACCATAGACTCCAGTTTGCTTTATGTTTTTTTCCTGAATACCATCCCCTTTTCAACTCTCTACATGGTTGACATTCATTTGCTTTCCCACATACAAAAACATTTTTACCTTATATCTTTTTTTATCTTCATTTTGAGATATATTCACACACCACGCAGTCATACAAAACAAATCGCACTTTTGTTTGTTCACAGTACCATTACATAGTTGTACATTCATCACCTAAATCAATCCCTGACACCTTCATTAGCACACACACAAAAATAACAAGAATAAGAATCAGAGTGAAAAAGAGCAATTGAAGTAAAAAAGAACACTGGGTGCCTTTGTCTGTTTGTTTCCTTCCCCTATTTTTTCTACTCATCCATCCATAAACTAGACAAAGTGGAGTGTGGTCCTTATGGCTTTCCCAATCCCATTGTCACCCCTCATAAGCTACATTTTTATACAACTGTCTTCGAGATTCATGGGTTCTGGGTTGTAGTTTGATAGTTTCAGGTATCCACCACCAGCTACCCCAATTCTTTGGAACCTAAAAAGGGTTGTCTAAAGTGTGCGTAAGAGTGCCCACCAGAGTGACCTCTCGGCTCCTTTTGTTTTTTTTTTTTGTTTTTTTTGTTTTTTTTTAATCATCATTTTATTGAGATATATTCACATACCACGCAGTCATACAAAACAAATTGTACTTTCGATTGTTTACAGTACCATTACATAGTTGTACATTCATCACCTAAATCAATCCCTGACACCTTCATTAGCACACACACAAAAATAACAAGAATAATAATTAGAGTGAAAAAGAGCAATTGAAGTAAAAAAGAACACTAGGTACCTTTGTCTGTTTGTTTGCTTCCCCTACTTTTCTACACATCGATCCATAAACTAGACAAAGTGGAGTTTGGTCCTTATGGCATTCCCAATCCCACTGTCACCCCTCATAAGCTACATTTTTATACAACTGTCTTCGAGATTCATGGGTTCTGGGTTGTAGTTTAATAGTTTCAGGTATCCACCACCAGCTACCCCAATTCTTTAGAACCTAAAAAGGGTTGTCTAACGTGTGCATAACAGTGCTCACCAGAGTGACCTCTCGGCTCCTTTTGGAATCTCTCTGCCACTGAAGCTTATTTCATTTCCTTTCACATCCCCCTTTTGGTCAAGAAGCTGTTCTCCGTCCCACGATGCCGGGTCTACATTCCTCCCCGGGAGTCATATTCCACGTTGCCAGGGAGATTCACTCCCCTGGGTGTCTGATCCCACGTAGGGGGGAGGGCAGTGATTTCACCTTTCAAGTTGGCTTAGCCAGAGAGAGAGAGGGCCACATCTGAGCAACAAAGAGGCATTCGGGAGGAGGCTCTTAGGCACAACCATAGGGAGGCCTAACCTCTCCTTTGCAGCAACCGTCTTCCCAAGGGTAAAACTTATGGTAGAGGGCTCAACCCATCAAACCACCAGTCCCCTGTGTCTGTGGTCATGTTAGCAACCATGGAGGTGGGGTAGGCCAATACCCCTGCATTCTCCACAGGCTCCTCAAGGGGGCACTACATCTTTTTTTTTTCCTTGTTCTTTTTTTTTTTTTTTAACTTTCCCTTCTTTTTTAAATCAACTGTATGAAAAAAAAGTTAAAAAGAAAACAAACATACAATAAAAGAACATTTCAAAGAGACCATAACAAGGGAGTAAGAAAAAGACAACTAACCTAAGATAACTGCTTAACTTCCAACATGTTCCTACTTTACCCCAAGAAAGTTACCTAGTATAGCAACCTTTCTGTGAACTTGTTCCTACTATATCCATCAGAAATTAACAGACCATAGTCATTCCTGGGCATCCCCAGAACGTTAAATAGCTTATCTGTTCTTCTTGGATTATTGTTCCCCCTTCCTTAATTGCTCTCTATTGCTAGTTCCCCTACATTCTACATTATAAACCATTTGTTTTACATTTTTCAAAGTTCACATTAGTGGTAGCATATAATAGTTCTCTTTTTGTGCCTGGCTTATTTTGCTCAGCATTATGTCTTCAAGGTTCATCCATGTTGTCATATGTTTCACGAGGTCGTTCCTTCTTACTGCTGTGTAGTATTCCATCGTGTGTATATACCACATTTTATTTATCCACTCATCTGTTGAAGGACATTTGGGTTGTTTCCATCTCTTGGCAATTGTCAATAATGCTGCCATGAACATTGGCGTGCAGATATCTGTTCGTGTCACTGCTTTCCGACCTTCAGGGTATATACCGAGAAGTGCAATTGCTGGATCGAATGGTAACTCTATTTCTAGTTTTCTAAGGAACTGCCAGACTGACTTCCAGAGTGGCTGAACCATTATACAGTCCCACCAACAGTGAATAAGAGTTCCAATTTCTCCACATCCCCTCCAGCATTTGTAGTTTCCTGTTTGTTTAATGGCAGCCAATCTAATCGGTGTTAGATGGTATCTCATTGTGGTCTTAATTTGCATCTCTCTAATAGCTAGTGAAGCTGAACATTTTTTCATGTGTTTCTTGGCCATTTGTATTTCCTCTTCAGAGAACTGTCTTTTCATATCTTTTGCCCATTTTATAATTGGGCTGTCTGTACTATTGTCATTGAGTTGTAGGATTTCTTTATATATGCAAGATATCAGTCTTTTGTCACATGCATGGTTTCCAAAAATTTTTTCCCATTGAGTTGGCTGCCTCTTTACCTTTTTGAGAAATTCCTTTGAGGTGCAGAAACTTCTAAGCTTCAGGAGTTCCCATTTATCTATTTTCTCTTTTGTTGCTTGTGCTTTGGGTGTAAAGTCTAGGAAGTGGCCGCCTAATACAAGGTCTTGAAGATGTTTTCCTACATTATCTTCTAGGAGTTTTATGGTACTTTCTTTTATATTGAGATCTTTGGTCCATTTTGAGTTAATTTTTGTGTAGGGGGTGAGGTAGGGGTCCTCTTTCATTCTTTTGGATATGGATATCCAACTCTCCCAGCCCCATTTGTTGAAAAGACCATTATGACTCAGTTCAGTGACTTTGGGGGCCTTATCAAAGATCAGTCGGCCATAGATCTGAGGGTCTATCTCTGAATTCTCAATTCGATTCCATTGATCTATATGTCTATCTTTGTGCCAGAACCATGCTGTTTTGGCAACTGTGGCTTTATAATAAGCTTCAAAGTCAGGGAGTGTAAGTCCTCCCACTTCGTTTTTCTTTTTTAGAGTGTCTTTAGCAATTCGAGGCATCTTCCCTTTCCAAATAAATTTGATAACTAGCTTTTCCAAGTCTGCAAAGTAGGTTGTTGGAATTTTGATTGGGATTGCATTGAATCTGTAGATGAGTTTGGGTAGAATTGACATCTTAATGACATTTAGTCTTCCTATCCATGAACATGGAATATTTTTCCATCTTTTAAGGTCCCCTTCTATTTCTTTTAGTAGAGTTATGTTGTTTTCTTTGTATAGGTCTTTTACATCTTTGGTTAAGTTTATCCCTAGGTACTTGATTTTTTTAGTTGCTATTGAAAATGGTATCTTTTTCTTGAGTGTCTCTTCAGATTGTTCATTTCTAGCATATAGAAACATTACTGACTTATGTGCATTAATCTTGTATCCCGCTACTTTGCTAAATTTGTTTATTAGCTCTAGTAGCTGTATCGTCGATTTCTCAGGGTTTTCCAGATATAAGATCATATCATCTGCAAACAATGACAGTTTTACTTCTTCTTTTCCAATTTGGATGCCTTTTATTTCTTTGTCTTGCCGGATTGCCCTGGCTAGCACTTCCAGCACAATGTTGAATAACAGTGGTGACAGCGGGCATCCTTGTCTTGTTCCTGATCTTAGAGGGAAGGCTTTCAGTCTCTCACCATTGAGTACTATGCTGGCTGTGGGTTTTTCATATATGCTCTTTATCATGTTGAGGAAGTTTCCTTCAATTCCTACCTTTTGAAGTGTTTTTATCAAAAAGGGATGTTGGATTTTGTCAAATGCTTTTTCAGCATCTATTGAGATGATCAATTGATTTTTCCTTTTTGACTTGTAAATGTGTTGTAATACATTGTTTTTCTTATGTTGAACCATCCTTGCATGCCTGGAATGAACCCCACTTGGTCATGGTGTATGATTTTTTTAATGTGTCTTTGGATTTGATTTGCAAGTATTTTGTTGAGGATTTTTGCATCTATATGCATTAGGGAGATTGGCCAGTAGTTTTCCTTTTTTGTAGCATCTTTGCCTGGTTTTGGTATTAGATTGATGTTAGCTTCATAAAATGAGTTAGGTAGTGTTCCATTTTCTTCAATGTTTTGAAAGAGTTTGAGTAAGATTGGTGTCAGTTCTTTCTGGAAAGTTTGGTAGAATTCCCCTGTGAAGCCATCTGGCCCTGGGCATTTATTTGTGGGAAGATTTTTGATGACTGATTGGATCTCTTTGCTTGTGATGGGTTGGTTGAGGTCTTCTATTTCTTCTCTGATCAGTCTAGGTTGTTCATATGTTTCCAGGAAATTGTCCATTTCCTCTACATTATCCAGTTTGTTGCCATACAGTTGTTCATAATATCCTCTTATAATTTTTTTAATTTCTTCAGGATCTGCAGTTATGTCACCTTTTTCATTCATTATTTTGTTTATATGGGTCTTCTCTCTTTTTGATTTTGTCAGTCTAGCTAGGGGCTTGTCAATCTTGTTGATCTTCTCAAAGAACCAGCTTTTGGTGATATTTATCCTATTGTTTTTTTGTTCTCCATGTCATTTATTTCTGCTTTAATCCTTGTTATTTCTTTTCTTCTACTTGGTTTAGGATTGGTTTGCTGTTCATTTTCTAGCTTCTTCAGTTGATCCATTAGTTCTTTGATTTTGGCTCTTTCTTCCTTTTTAATATATGCGTTTAGTGCTATAAATTTCCCCCTTAGCACTGCTTTTGCTGCATCCCATAGGTTTTGGTATGTTGTGTTCTCATTTTCATTCGTCTCTATATATTTAGCAATTTCTCTTGCTATTTCTTCTTTAACCCACTGATTGTTTAGGAGTGTGTTGTTTAACCTCCAGGTATTTGTGAATTTTCTAAGTCTCTGATGGTTATTGACTTCTAATTGTATTCCATTGTGGTCAGAGAATGTGCTTTGAATAATTTCAATCTTTTTAAATTTATTGAGGCTTGTTTTATGTCCCAGCATATGATCTATTCTGGAGAAATTTCCATGAGCACTAGAAAAGTATGTGTATCCTGGTGATTTGGGATGTAATGTCCTGTATATGTCTGTTAAATCTAATTCATTTATCAGATTGTTTAGGTTTTCAATTTCCTTATTGGTCCTCTGTCTGGTTGATCAATCTATAGGAGAGAGTGATGTGTTGAAGTCTCCCACAATTATTGTGGAAACATCAATTGCTTCCTTTAGTTTTGCCAGTGTTTCTCTCATGTATTTTGTGGCACCTTGATTGGGTGCATAGACATTTACGATTGTTATTTCTTCTTGTTGAATTGCCCCTTTTATTAGTATGTAGTGGCCTTCTTTGTCTCTCAAACATCCCTGCATTTAAAGTCTATTTTATCTGAGATTAATATTGCTACACCTGCTTTCTTTTGGCTGTAGCTTGCATGAAATATTTTTTCCCATCCTTTCACTTTCAGTTTCTTTGTGTCCCTGTGTCTAAGATGAGTCTCTTCTATGCAACATATTGATGGTTCATTTTTTTTGATCCATTCTGCGAATCTATATCTTTTAAATGGGGAGTTTAATCCATTTACATTCAACGGTATAACCGTGAAGGCATTTCTTGAATCAGCCATCTTATCCTTTGGTTTATGTTTGTCATATTTTTCCCCTCTCTCTATTAATATCCTTTATTGTACCCATACCGAATCTCTTTAGTACTGAACCTTTCTCCAAGTCTCTCTGTCCTTTCTTTGTTTCTCTGTCTGTAGGGCTCCTTTTAGTATCTCCAGTAGGGCAGGTCTCTTGTTAGGAAATTCTCTCAGCATTTCTTTGTCTGTGAAAAATTTAAGCTCTCTGTCAAATTTGAAGGAGAGCTTTGCTGGATAAAGTATTCTTGGTTGGAAAGTTTTCTCACTCAGAATTTTAAATATATCGTGCCACTGCCTTCTTGCCTCCATGGTGGCTGCTGAGTAGTCACTACTTAGCCTTATGCAGTTTCCTTTGTATGTGGTGAATTGCTTTTCTCTTGCTGCTTTCAGAACTTGCTCCTTCTCTTCTGTGTTTGACAGTGTGATCAGAATATGTCTCGGAGTGGGTTTATTTGGATTTATTCTATTTGGAGTTCGCTCAGCATTTATGATTTGTGTATTTATGTTGTTTAGAAGATTTGGGAAGTTTTCCCCAACAATTTCTTTGAATACTCTTCCTAGACCTTTACCCTTTTCTTCCCCTTCTGGAACACCAATGAGTCTTATATTCGGACGTTTCATATTATCTATCATATCCCTGAGGTCCATTTCGATTTTTTCAATTTTTTTCCCCATTCTTTCTTTTATGCTTTCATTTTCCATTCTGTCATCTTCCAGGTCACTGATTCGTTGTTCAACTTCCTCTAGTCTTGTACTATGAGTGTCCAGAATCTTTTTAATTTGGTCAACAGTTTCTTTAATTTCCATAAGATCATCCATTTTTTTACTTAGTCTTGCAATGTCTTCTTTATGCTCTTCTAGGGTCTTCTTGATCTCCTTTGTATCCCGTACTTTGGTCTCATTGTTCATCTTTAGTTCTTTGAGTAGCTGCTCTAGGTGCTGTGTCTCTTCTGGTCTTTTGATTTGGGTGCTTGGGCTTGGGTTATCCATATCGTCTGTTTTTTTCATATGCTTTATAATTTTCTGTTGTTTTTGGCCTCTTGGCATTTGCTGAACTTGATAGGGTTCTTTTAGGATTTGTAGACCAATTGAAGTCCTTATCTCTAATTTTTCAGATCTACAGCTTCATGGAGTACACTTTCTCTAACTAACCAGCAGGTGGCGTCCATGAGCCACCTGTTCTCCACAAGCCAGTTCTCCCCTGCTTAGCCTTTTTGGTGAGTGGGGGAGTGAGTCTTGTGGGGTCCAATTGGTGTACCAAGCTTGCGTGTGTAGTTGGTGTTGCCTGCCCTGTATATGGGGCGTGTTTCTGGGCAGTCAGGGAGGGGGGGGGTGGCTCTAACAATCAAATCTCCCTGGTGATCCTAGAGTTTTAAAGCTGCTGCACTAGTCTAATCCTTCAGTTCAGTCCTGCCACAGTTTGTCTCTGCCACTGACCCACAAGTCCTTGGTATTGGCGTATGGCTCCTGAGACTTGCAAGTGGGCCGCTCTTCCAGGCTGTGCACCCCGGGTCCTCTGTTGAGGGATGACTGTGCTATGTCACAGGTGAGTGCCGTCCCCCCAGGGCAGTTCTGGGCTGCTGGGCTGTGTAGGGAGGCTCCCAGTCTGTTGAAATGATGGCTGAATGGGGCTTTGTTAATTCACACTGCTCCACCTTCCCAACTCTGGGACAATCAGCTGAGGTTGCAGGGAAGGCTAATGTCCACACCCAGTTTTGTGGTGTGTGCCTGTTATTTGAAGCGCTTCAGTCACACTGGGTTGTCTGGGGCAGCTCTGGGCTATGGGGCTGGCGATGGGCAGGAGTGTTTCCTGTCCACCAGGATGATGGCTGTGAGCAGATACCCCCCTTTTCTTGGGAAGTTGTGGTGTTCAGTGAATTTTCTCAGCCACTGGATTATTGCCTTTTGTCTCAGAGCTCTCTTAGTTCTGCTCGTGTCTTGACCTGCCCAAATTGCAAGTTTTTGAAGCTTTCTGTATTGGGCTTCTTACAGTAATTGTTTTAGAAAAAGAAAAAAGGATTAAAAAAAAAAAAATGGCCCTCCTCAGAGATCTAATGGGTTATTGAAATGCTAAGAGACAAAGCAATTAGGGCCATTAAGGAAAGGTCCACAGGGCAGAGAGATCAGCTTTTCTTCGGGATTTGCATATGAGCCTCAGGGCCTGAGCTCTGCCCTTCCCCTTTCTATGTTCACCAGAACTCCAAAAATCCTCCGCTTTTATTTTGGAGTTTTTCGTGTTGTTTTTTTCTATGCCTGTCTCCTCTCTGCTGGGCTGGCTGCTCTCAGATTCTCTGGTGTCTGGTCTCAGTCTATCTATGGTTGGAGTTTGGATCAGTAGAATGAGTTTCCGATAAGGGCTGCCACTGCAGTTCTCCCTTCTCCTTCCCGGAGCTGACAGCCCCTCCTCCCACGGGACTGAGCCTGGCAGGGAGGGGCGCGGGTCCCCTGGCAGCAAAAACTTACAGATTTTGCTGATCTCAGCAGTTCGACTTTTTCATGAGTGTTGTATGAAGTATGCCCAAAGTCAGATTGCTCTGTGGTGTCCAGTCCACGCAGTTCCTGGCTTTCTACCTACTTTCCTGGAGGAGTAACTAAAACACACAGCTCACCAGTCCGCCATCTTGCCCCGCCTCCCAGATAGATAGGATTTTAAAATGCCACACTGATAATTTACTAATTACAAAGGGAAAATGGTGGCAAAACCTTTGCAGCCACCACCATTTTCAAATGAGCAGAGTGAGTCAGCATCACCAATATGGGAAAAACTGACATGTACTTCCTGATATGATACACTGAAAGGACACACTTATGTAACACTGTTACCTGCACCCAAACATCAGGAAACAATCTGACAAACCCAAACTGAGGGACAGTCTACAAAATAATCAGCATGCACTCTTCAAAACTGAATGTCATGAAAGAGAAAGACTGGTAAAACTGAACTTGTTCCTAGGAGATAACACAACTGAAGTTCTGGGGCAAAAGGGATGTGATGCTTGCAACTTGCTCTCAAATGAGTCCAACAAAATAATAAGTATATATTTATAGAAAGAGGGGAATCATATGTAGAAAAATAGAGCTGGAGAATCTAAGTGAAGAGTATACAATGCAATTCTTACATTTCTATAGGCTTGAAAGTTTTCAAAATAAAGTTAAGATAGGGTACTATGCCTTACTGAGCATCTGTTCTGCTAGACACGTAAGCACAAAACTGCAAACATCTCATTTAGTTCTCAGCAATTACTGGGGGGATTAAGGAATAGGGCATATTATCCCCCATTGTAAAAGTAAGGAAACTAAGAACTTGGAAGATAAGTACTTTGTCCTACAAGCTAATTATCCTCACCTATGGAGAAAAAAGATTCTTGAGGGGAAAAAACAGACAATACATCGAGGTTACAAAAGATGAGCTCTGGGTGCTAAGATTAGGTACTGTTTTCTTTGTTTCTCAATTTTTCAGATTTCTGCCACAAAATAAATCCATAATCAAAAAATACCAATTAAGTATTTTAATAAAGCATAATTATTTTACAGTAAAGCATCAAACATTTTCTAAAATTTAATAAACTTAATTATTCCAAGTTATTACTGGTATTTAGATTTCTTGCAAAAGACAGGGATGGGGTGTAAAAAACCAGGCAGTAATTCTGCTCTTGGTTCATTTTCCACTGATTTGTTTACAGTGGAATATTTGCATGTTTCCTCCAAGGACGCTGCACCTTCTTGCTGATCAAGACCTCCAGGTCACAGCAGATTCGGGCACGAGTGGAGGAAGGCTGTATGATGTCATCCACAAATCCTGGTGAGGTACAGAAAAGGAAGTAGATCATGTGCATCCCCAGATGGTGCCACCCTCCAACCCTGTGCTGCTCGGCCTAGGTATTACATCTTTGAAACCAAGAGTGTAGACAGGGTCCAACCTGATATAAGAGGCTGAAAAATAGGCTGGGGCTGTGAACCCTCCCCTGCTTCCCAGGAAACTCTGACATGTCACCTTCTGGCTAAGAAGCACTTGGCAAAAAGAAAAACTAGACCCCCTCCTAACCTCTCCCCATCCAGCTTGCTCCCGTACTTCTACCTTACCAAGATGAATTCATTAGGGAACAATATTAAGAATATACACCTAAATTTTGAAAAATGACTAGAACAATTACTCTCTATATACAAGTTCTGCAACAGACTTTGCTAGTCCTCCTATCAAGAGGTGGGGTCAGTTTCTTCACCTCACTTCTTGACTTGCTTTGGCCAATAGAATGTGGCAAAAGTGACATTATGCAAAATCCAAGCCTAGGCCTCATGGGATCTTGTAGCTTCCCCTCTTGCCCTCCTGCTGCCCTGAGGATATCATGTGCAAATGAATTACATCCCCAGGAAAAAAACATGTTCTTAATCCATTCCTGAGGGTGTGAACCCATTGTAAATAGGACCTTTTGAATATTTTATTTTTACTTAAGGTGTGGCCAACTGAATCAAGGTAAGTCTTAATCTTATTACTGGAGGCCTTATAGAAAAGGCCAGAGAAGGCCACAGAAAGGTGAAAGTCAACAGAACCCACAACAGAAAGGAGAAGGTGTCACCATGTGAGTTGCTGTGTGATAGAAAAACCAAGGATGCAAGGATCACCAGCAGCCAGCCCCAGAATGCCAGTCTTCCAGGAGAAAGGATCACCTGCTGATGCTTAGATTTTGGACTTCTCTCCTCAAAACTGTGAGCCAGTAAATTCCATAAGCTTAATAAATTAAGCCAACCCATTGTAAAATATTTGTTTTAGCAGATTAGAAACGAAGACAACCTGTAAAGAAGCCTAGGCTAGCCTCCTTAAGGATAAAACACCATGTAGAGAGAGAAGTCCTGCCAGCCACCATCAGTCATGTGAGTGAGGCCCTCTTGGACCATCCAGCCCCAGTCAATCCACCAGATGACTACAACTGCATGAGTGATCCCAGGAAGGCCCAGCAGAACCACCACCCAGCTTAACCCAGACAAAAATTGCCTACCTTCGGAACCATGAACAACCCAAAAAAGTGGTTGTTTTAAACCACTAAGTTCGGGGTGGATTTTTACATAGTGCTATTTAATTAGAACAGTATCTAGAAATTGAGCTATTTAAGCAATGTTGTTTTGATCATGGTTACTACAAGGCCCCCTGCACTTAAGTGATTACTGCCCAGGGACAGCGCAAACCCTCTCCAGGCTCCAAATTTGACTGCAAGAGCAAAAGGCAGTTATGGGAGACTTCTTGGAGTGAAAGAATGAGCAAGTGGCCAAACAAATGAACAGAGCTTCCCTCCCACCACAGTCCCCTACCTCTCACTGCTGCAGGAAAAGGATTGGCAAACTTCTCAATATACTCTGTCCGAGCAGCTTCCACATTCTCATGCCCTTTGAAGATAATCTCCACAGCACCCTATCAAAAAAAGAGTCACTGAACTTCGCTGGAAGCCCCAATCCAGGCGTACCTCATTTATGTGTGGGGTTGTAAACTTCTTGGTAAATCAGTGTATTGGAAAGAAGTGCCAACTTCAGGGGCCAGAGCACAGAGGCAGGCACTGCTGGGGCAACCATCATGACTCCAGCAATGGCATGACGGGACAGATGGCTGTAACCCAGGCAAAGATATGGTCACTGGCTTCTCTCCCAAGGTTCCTTCTTGCCCTCTCCATTTGTACTCACCATCCTTCTTTGAAGCCAGTATTTCTGGACTATTCCCACTATTAGATCCATGGCCCTTTGCATTAAGGGGAAATAAAAGTGCTGTTTTCCTTTTTCATTTTCCTGAGCCCTCAACACAAAAATCAGTGGCCAGAAGCAAATAGACTGAACTGCAAATGTACAAAGATGGGGGGTGAAGGATGGGCTTTCAAGTAAGAACCCCTGAAAGTCAGATCTAGGGGTGGGCCCTGAGAGTTATCTGAGTTAACCCCAACAGTCATTTCAAAGAAGGGAAGGAGTAGGAAACAGTCCAGCAACAGGAAGTTGCCCAAGATCATCAGGATCAGAACTAGTTTAGCTTCTTATGGACTGAAAGGAGTGGTTCTGGAACCCTAGGAGTCTAGGTGGCACTAGGAGGAATGTCTAATCCTCCCAATGTCTGATACAGCTGCCTCAATCCTTCCTCTTATACTCACACTCTTCAAAACCCACTCTGGGCTCCTCCCACCTAACGTTCCTCCCTCTTTCCATTCCTTTCTCCTGCCCTACACACTCAGCATGAAGACACAGGGATGTACGAGAAGTGAGAGCCTAGAACAAAAAAGCAGAGCTGGTCTTGGGCCCTAGGAGGGAGCCTTTCCAAGATCTGGGCCCCAACTCCCTTGAGTTCTGGCTCATCCTAGAAACCCTGGCCTTTGTCCAATATTTCCCAGTTGTGTTGAGTGTCTGCTTGAAGAGTACTGTTCCTGGACACAGGGAAGGGGAAAGCTGGGGGTCCTCACTTTTGCTCCCATGACTGCGATCTCTGCTGTGGGCCAGGCATAGTTGGTGTCGCCGCAAAGGTGCTTGGAGCTCATGACATCATAGGCACCTCCATAGGCCTAAAACAGATCCAAATACTGAATGTTAGAACTTGAGACAACCAGTTCATGTTGCTGACAACCCCAGGAAGCCAAGTGAAATGGGGATGAAGAATAACAGCAGTTCTCCTGGGCTGCTCAAGGCCTGTTACCTGCAAGGCCAGGGAGCCAGAGTGCAGGATACATGGGCATAGCTTAGAGGCCTTTCATAGTTAATGTTCACTGTCTTTCCTGGCTTTTTAAAATTATTGCTGTTTTTACTTCCCTTGTGTTAAAAGACCATGGACATGTTTGCAGGGCTGGAAATGTATTAAAGAATGAGCAATGCATACTCACTTCTAGCCCTGGTGAAACTTTGCCAGACCTCCAACCATGGCTGTGCTGTGGGGAGAGAGAGTGGGGTCTTGGCTTCCAAAATGGATTACTTACCTTCCTAGTAATGACTGTAACCTTGGGCACAGTTGCCTCAGCAAATGCATAGAGCAGCTTGGCACCATGCCGGATGATTCCTCCATACTCCTGTGCTGTGCCTAGATTATGAGGAAGAGTTACAAGACACCCATATAATCCTTAGATGGCTTTTCTGTCACTCTAAGCTGTCAGATCTTCCCCTACCTCCCCTCAAAGAACCATGAGAGGGCCAACCACCTCTCACACAGCCTGCCTTCCAGACACACAGAATTTGGAGAAGTCACAGATCCTTAAAGCAAGAAGATCTCCAAATAAAGTGGGTGTCTTACTGGGCAAATTTTCCTCTCCTGACCTCCACAGACTCTGTCAGTGACTTACCAGGTAGAAACCCAGGGACATCAACAAAAGTGATGAGTGGAATATTGAATGCATCACAGAATCGGACAAAACGAGCCCCCTTTACAGATGAATTAATATCCAAGCATCCTAGAAAGAAAAAGAGTATCGGTGCTGAACTTCTGGACAATTCCCAGTTCTACCCACAATGGGGTGTGTACACAACAACCATCCAGAGCTAGTTTCTATGGAGGTGCCACGGTTTCCTCATCTTAGAACAGCAATAGGGAACCCTCAAGCTCCAGAAAAAACAGGGAAGATGGGAGAACCCACCTGCCACTGGCCACAGAGGGCCCATCCCCATTGGCTCCCTTCTAGGAGCACATCCCAGTGCAGGCCCCTAGGCTCTGCCCCACAAACTGAGGACTGCTGCTAGCTGACTGTGGCCAGGCTTGCAAGCATCAGTGGGAAATATTATTCAGAGGCTGTTCTTAGAGAGTCCACAGAGCTTGGATTCTGACTGCAGCAATTATAGCAGTGTGCCCTTGGAAAATGACTTGATCTTTCTGACCATGAGTTTCCTTACCTTCTAGCATGGTTGTAAGAAATTAAAGGAGATGTTCATTAACAGAACATCCAGACGGAACAACAGTAAGAAATAGAGGACTTGAACAATATTATAAGCCAATTAGACCTAACAGACATTCACAGAACACATCATCCAACAGAAGCAGGATATACTTTCCTCTAAAGTGCACACAGATCATTCTCTAGGACAGGCCACATGTTAGGTCACAAAACAAGTCTCAATACACTTAAAACAATGGAAATCATACAAAGCTATCTTCTCTAAACACAATGGAATGAAGCTAGAATTCAAAAACGGAGAATTACAAAATTCAAAAATATGTAAAAATTAAACAATACACTCTTAAACAACCTATGGATTAAACAAGAAATCCAAGGGAAATTAGGAAATATCTGAGATGAATGAAAACAAAACACAACATACCAAACCTTATGGGATGAAGCAAAAGCAGTGCTGAGAGGGAATTTTACAGATCTAAATGCTTACATTAAAAGAGAAGAATGCTCACTGTTCCAGTTTGCTAGAGCTGCCGTTATGCAAAATACCAGAAATGGATTAGCTTTTATAAAGAGGATTTATTGATACAAGTTTAGAATTCTGAGTGTCCAAACTAAGGCATCAACAAGACAATACCCTCACTGAAGAACGGCCAGTCGTGTCCAGAACCTTTGTCAGCTGGGAAGGCATATGGCTGGCATCTGCTGGTCCTTTGCTCCTGGGTTTTGTTTCAAAATGGCTTTCTCCAAAATGTCTCTGGACTTCTGTCTTCACTCCTCTCTCTCAGCTCCTGTGCATCCTTGCTTCTTTCTCCCAGGGCATTTCTCTCTAAGCATCTGGGTGTCTTCTCTTATCTTCTCCAGGACAAACTCTGGGCTTCATCTCGAAGCTTAACGTCTCCATATGTCCTTCTGTTTGTATCTCCAAGCATCTCTAAGCGTCATCCAGCATCTGGGTCTGTGTCACCTCTTAGCTTCTCTCTTAAATACTCCAGTGAACAAATCAAGACCCACCCTAAATGGGCACGCCACACCTCCACAGAATAATCTAATCAAAAGTAACACCGCAGTTGGATGCGTCACATCTCCAAGGAAACACTCAATTGAAAGGTTCCACCCTAATCAAAAGACTAATAAGTCTGCCCCTATAAGATTGCATTAAAAAACATGGCTTTTGGGGGGACATAATATGTCCAAACTGGCACAATCACCATGGGATGCAAGGCAGGGATACAAGGCCAAGGAACCCCAAGGATCACTGGCAGCCAGCATAAGAATGTTACAGACTTTGGGAAGAAACCATTGACTCACTGATGCCTTGATTTTGGACTTACAGCTCCAAAACCAGGACATGAGTGAATGGGGTGAAGTTTTTCTTGAAAAACCAGAAAAACTTCTGGAGTGCTGCAAGTACTGGCCTGCCTGGAAAAATGGGGATGTGTGTGCTTATCACCATCATGTTTCACCTTGCAAAGCCTTTCTCAATTGTAATTTTCCTGAAAAATGTTTGTCTCCCAAATTGTAAATACCATGCAAAATGTTCTAAACCAGATTGTCCCTTCACTTTTATGAGTAGAAAAAAGCCAGTACTGCCCCCAAAACTAGCAATTACAACACCAACACCACTTTCTGGTACTCAGCTCTGCCATTACTTCCCTGCTTGTAAGAAAACAGAATGTCCCTTCTATGATCCAAAATACTGTAAATGTAACATTGAATATATATAAGACCTGAGTGTATGCTCTACCATCCCATCATTATGGTACCACCAAAACATGCCTTGAAATGGATATGACCCTCAAAGAATGAAAGACACACAGTCCTATCCAGCATATCATGGGCTTGAAAGTTTCCATCTATTGCAAGATAAAAGATAGTCTACAGAACTTGTCAAATCTTTGAAACTCAGAATATATTGCTTTCATAATATGAAGTTTATTGTCTATTTAAAGTGCCTAACTTATTCAGTTTGTAAGTTTACTAGTGGTTTTAACATGGGGTGTATTTTTTGTTTTGTTTCACAGTTAAAACACAGTTTAAACTTCTGGAAAGATGGTGAAATTAGAAGAGGCAGAGCAAAGTTCTCCTTCGTGAAAACACTAGATAAAGACAGAAAGCACTCCAGAACAGCAGCTCCAGGGTGCCACCAGCCAGGCACCACATAATGAGTACAAAGCTGGAGAGGCCAAGAGACTGCATTTAGGACAGGTGAGTGTTCGGCCTGGAACACCGCTGGAGATGGGCAGTTGGAGCCAGCTGACAAGCACAGAAAGGAGCAGCCTTCCACACCCCGTTCACCCTTCTCAGTAGTTGGCTGGGGTGATAACCCTTCACAGCCCCATGACCAAGAGCTCCTGTGCTAGGGACTGCAGTTGAAGCTGGCAGACGAGCATGGAACAGGGAAGCTTTCCACGCCTCATGCACCCATCTCAGCAGTTGTCTGGGGAGATAACCCTTCATGGCCCTGAGGTTGAGAGCTACCGTGCCAGGAACTGGCACCTAGAGCTGGCTGCTGAGCGCAGAGCGAGCAGCTTTCTAAGCCCTGTGTACCTATCTTAGCAGTTAGCTAGGGAGATAACCTTCCACAGCTCCATGGCCAAGAGCTCCCGTGTGTGAACTCAGGATTGGTGGTCTTGTGAATGCAACCACTCTTCCTCCATGGAAGCCCATGGTGTGCACAGCCTAGAGGCAAGGGCATCACACGGAATTGCCAGGAGCCCCTCCCTAACTCCAAGGACTCACAGGCACCCTGGGGACTGCAGTGCATTTGACTTGGAAGGTGAGATGCGCAGCTCCACAGCCCCAGAGTAGCCCACCTGCAGCCCCGGGAACTGCTGGGACTGCTGTGCCCTGGAGCAGACTCCCTGCCAAACTGCAGGGAATCTCCCCTCCCACAGGGCGGGCAGTCCCAGTGCACACGTAAAATTGGTGCACTGACTGGATTACCACCCAGTTTGGACCCCACTCAGTGCACAGACGAAGTTGGGTGAGAACTAGCTTAAGGGTAAAAGGAAGTTCAAGAGCAAAGTTTGTTAGGACAGGAAAAGTGCACTCCACCAAGCTGTAACTTTGCCAAATTATAGATAAATGTTCAAATAAAGCTGCATATCCTAAAATAACCTTAGCAAGATAAGCAAATGCCACAAGGCCAACAACAGAAAATTATAAAGCATATGAAGAAACCAGAAGATATGGACAACCCAAATGACCAAATTAAAAAGCCAAGGAAGACACAGAACTTGGGACAATTAATCAACGAAGTACACAAAAATCTACAAAACAACTTCAATGCGATGGCTAAGGACATAAAACACATCAGGAAGACCCTAGAAAAGCATAAACAAGAATTTGAAAGAGAAAATTTTAAAATAGCAGATATTAAGGAAATAAGATACTGTTGATCAAATTAAAAATATACAAAATATACTTGAGACACACAACAGCAGATTTGAAGAGGCAGATGAAAGAATTCACGAACTAGAGGACAGGAAGATGGAATGTAAAAGCACAAAAGAAAGAATGGTGAAAAAAATCAAAATATTTGAAATGGATCTCAGGATCCATTTCCATCATGCCCATCCACGATGGACAACATGAAGCGCAGAAATACAAGAATCATTGGTGTTCCAGAAGGTGAAGAGAAGAGTGAAGGGCTAGGAAGAGTATTTGAAGACATTGTTGGAGAAAGCCTCCCACCCCTTCTAAATGACATAAATATGTGAATCAAAGATGCCCAATGAACTCCAAATAGGATAAATCCAAATAAATCCACTTATTTATTTGGACTTATTCAGACTTATTTATTTGGACTTATTTACTTTGGACTTATTTGGATCAGCTTTTCAAATGCTGAAGAAAAAGCAGGAGAGAAATGATTCACTACTTACAAGGGAAACAACTTAAGACTAAGTACTGACTACTCAGCAGGCACCATGGAGGTGAGAAGATACTGGTATGACATGTAAAATACTGAAAGAGAAAAATTGCCAGGCAAGATTTCTTTATCCAGCAAAGCTCTCCTTCAAAATTGACAGAGAGTTTAAAATTTTCACAAATGCTGAGAGAATTTGTTAGTAAGAGACCTGCCCTGCAAGAAATACTAAAGGGAGCTCTACCAGCTGAGAAAAACAGAAAGGAGAGAGAGGCCTGGAGAAGGGCACAGAACTGAAGAGTATTAGTAAGGGTAACTTAAAGGAAATAGAGAGAGGGAAAAAATAGATCTGACAACTAAAAACCAAAGGATAAGATGGTCGATTCAAGAACTGCCTTCACAGTATAAAACTGAATGTGAATGGATTAAACTCCTCAGTGATTTAAAAAAGTATGGACCATCAATATGCTGTTTACAAGAGACTCATCTTAGACCCAGCAACACAAAGAGGTTGAAAGTCAAAGGATGGAAAAAAATATTCCACACAAGTACAGCCAAGAGAAAGCAGGGGTAGCAATACTAATTTCACAAAAATAAAGACAAAGAAGGACATTATATACTAATAAAAGGGACAATTCACCAAGAAGATATAACAATCATAAATGTTTATGCACTGAGTCACAGCACTCCAAAGTATATGAGATAAACATCGGCAAAACTGAAGGAAGCAACAGACATTCTACAATAATCATAGAAGACTTCAATACACCACTCTCTTCTATAGGTAGACCAACCAGACAGATGATCAATAAAGAAACTGAGAACCTAAAAATTGTGATAAATGAGTTAGACTTAATGGAGATATATAGAGTATTACATTCCAAATTACCACAATATACATTCTTCACTAGTGCTCATGGAACATTCTCCAGGATAGATTATATGCTGGGGCACAAAACAAGTCTTAATAAATTTAAAAAGACTGAAATTATTCAAAGCACATTCTCTGACCACAATGGAATGCAAGTAGAAGTCAATAACCATCAAAGAACCAGAACATTCACAAATACATGGAGATTAAACAACACACTCCTAAAAAATCAGTGGATCAAAGAAGAAATTGCAAGAGAAATTGCTAAATATCTAAAGGTGAATGAAAACAAGAGCACAACATATCAAAACTTATGGGATGCAATGAAGGTGGTATTGAGGGTGAAATTTATAGCTCTAAATACATACATTAAAAAGGAAGAAAGAGCTAAAACCAAAGAACTAATGCGACAACTGAAGAAGCTCGAAAATGAACAGTAAACTAATCCTAAACCAAGTAGAATAAAGGAAATAACAAGGATTAAAGCAGAAATAAATGAGCTGGAGAACAAAAAAACAAAGAGAATAAATAAAACCAAAAGTTGGTTCTTTGAGAAGATCAACAAGAATGACAGACCCTTAGCTAGACTTACAAAGTCAAAAAAAGAGAAGACCCAAATAAACAAAATCATAAATGAGAGGGGTGACATTACTGTGGATCCCAAAGAAATTTTAAAAATCCTCAGAGGACAGGATGAGCTGTACACCAACAAACTAGACAAGCTAGAGGAAATGGATAACTTCCTGGAAACACATGAATAGCCTATACTGACCCAAGAAGAAATACAAGACCTCAATAAGCCAACCACAAGTAAAGAGATCCAATCAGTCATCAAAAAGCTTCCTACAAATAAATGCCCAGGGCCAAATGGCTTCACAGGAATTTTACCAAACTTTCCAAAAAGAACTGACACCATTCCCACTCAAACATTTTCGAAAAAAAAAAAAAAAAACTGAAGAAAAGGGAACACTACCTAACTCATTTTATGAAACTAACAGCATTCCAATACCAAAACCAGATAAAGATGCTACAAGAAAGGAAAACTGCAGGCCAATCTCCCCAATGAATATAGATGCAAAAATTCTCAACAAAATACTTGCAAATCAAATCCAAAGAAACAGTGAAAAAAATCATACACCATGACCAACTGGAGTTCATCCCAGGCATGCATGGATGGTTCAACACAAAAAAAATCAATGTATTACCACACATTAACAAATCAAAAGGGAAACATAAATGATCATCTCAATAGATGCTGAAAAAGCATTCAACAAAATTCAGCATCCTTTTTTGATAAAATTACTCCAAAAGGTAGGAATTGAAGGAAACTTCCTCAATATGATAAAGGGCATATATGAAAAACTCATAGCCAGCATATAGTACTCAACAGTGAGAAACTGAAAGCCTTGCCCCTAAGATCGCAAACAAGACAAGGATACCCACTGTCACCACTATTATTCAACACTCTGCTAGAAGTTCTAGCCAGAGCAATCCAGAAAGACTAAGAAATTAAAGGCATCAAATTGGAAAAGGAGATGTAAAAGTGTCATTATTTGCAGATTCTATGATCGTCTATTTGGAAAATCCTGAGAAATCAATGACACAGCTACTTGAGCTAATAAGTAAATTCAGCCAAGTGGTGGGATATGAGATTAATGAGCAAAAAGTTGGTAATGTTCCTATACATTGGAAATGACCTAACTGAAAAGTCACTCAAGAAAAAAATTCCATTCACAATAGCAACTAAAAAAATCAAATATCTAGGAATAAACTTAACCAAGGATACAAAAGACCTCTACACAGAAAATTATATAACTTTACTAAAAGAAATAATAGGGAACTTAAAGAGATGGAAAGATATTATGTGTTCATGCATAGGAAGGCTAAACATCATTAAGATGTCAATCCTACCTAAACTATCTACAGATTCAATGCATTTCCAATCAAAATTCCAACAACTGACTTTGCAGACTTGGAAAAGCTACTTAGCAAATTTATTTGGAAGGGAAAAGTGCCATGAATTGCTAAAAGCATTCTAAAACAGAAAAACGAAGTGGGAGACTTACACTTCCTGACTTTGAAGCTTACTATAAAGCCAAAGCAGTCAAAACAGCATGGTATTTGCACAAAGATAGATATTTTGATCAATGGATTTGAACTGAGGGTTCAGAAATAGACCCCCAGACCTATGGTCAACTGATTTTTGATAAGGCACCCAAATACACTGAACTGGGACAGAACAGTCTCTTCAACAGATGGGGCTGGGAGAACTGGATATCCAAATCCAAACGAGTGAAAGAGGACCCCTATCTCACACCCTATATAAAAACTAACTCAAAGTGGATCAAAGACCTCAATATAAGTGACAGTACCATAAAACTCCTAGAAGATAATATAGGGAAACATCTTGAAGACTTAGTACCAGGAAGCAGCGTCTTAGATCTTACACCCAAAGCACAAACAACGAAAGAAAAAAATACATAAATAGGAACTCCTCAAAATCAAAAGCTTCTGTACCTCAAAAGAATTTGTCAAAAAGGCGAAGAGGCAACCAACACAATGGGATAAAATATTTGGAAACCATGAATCTGATAAGAGACTGATATCTTCCATATATAAAGAAACCCTGCAATTCAATGACAAGAGTACAAACAGCCCAGTTATAAAATGAGCAAAAGATATAAAAAGACATTTCTCCATGAAATGAATAAATTTTAGTGGCTGAGAGATTCCAAAAGGAGCCAAGAGGTCACTATAGCGGGCACTGTTACGTAAAATATAGATAACGCTTTTTAGGTTCTAATGAATTGGAATAGCTAGCAGTAAATACATAGAACTATCAAACTACAACCCAAAACCCTTGAATCTTGAAGACAATTGTATAAATATGTAGCTTATGAGGGGTGACAATGTGATTGGGAAAACCATGTGGATCACACTCCCTTTTGTCCAGAAAAAAGGGGAAAAAAAAAAAAACCACCCAGTGATCTTTCTTACTTTAATTGTTCTTTTTCACTTTAATTTCTGTTCTTATTACTTTTGTGTGTGCAGTAATGAAAATGTTCAAAAATTAATTTTGGTGATGGACACACAACTATATGGCGGTACTGTGAACAACTTTTTGTACACTTTCTATGACTGTATGGTATGTGAATATATCTCAATAAAACTGAACTATTGGGAAAAAAAAAAAAAAAAGACATTTCTCCAAAGAAGAAATACAAATGGCTGAAAACCAAGTGAAAAAATGTTCATATTCACTAGCTATTAAGGAAATGCAAACAAAGACCACAATGACATATCATTTCATACCAGTAAGAATGGCTACCATTAAACAAATAGGAAACTACAAATGCTGGAGGGGATGTGGAGAAATTGGAACTCTTATTCATTGCTGGTGGGACTGCATTATGGTACAGCCACTGTGGAAGACAGTTTGGCAGTTCCTCAGAAACTAGATTTAAGTTACCCTACGACCAGGCAACTTCAATTCTCAGTATATACCCAGAAGATCCGAAAGCAATGATACAAACAGATATTTGCACACCAATTTTCATAGTAGCATCGTTCACAATTGCCAAGAGATGGAAACAATCCAAGTGTCCTTCAACAGATGAGTGGATAAACAAAATGTAGTATATACATACGATGGAATAATATGCAGCAGTAAGAAGAAATGAGGTCTTAAAACATGACAACATGAATGAACCTTGAAGACATAATGCTGAGTGAAATAAGCCAGACACAAAAAGAGAGACATTGTATGTTACCACTAATGTGAACTGCGTGAACAATGTAAAATCAGTGTCTTATAATGTATAATATAGGGGACCTAGAGATAGAAGCTAGTGAAGAGGGAATGATAAGCTAATATGTACAGACATGATAATGAGGGTGAACTTAATGGTATGGGAATGGACAAGTGTGATTATGGTTCAGTAATGGGATTATAAATATCAGTGCAGCATTGAAGGCAAACTGGTTCAAAAGTGGTTGTTTAAAGGCATGTAACCCACAGAGTAGCACTACAAACATAAATAAGTGTTATACTTATTTATACTATAAGGTATGACACTGATACAAAGAGTTAACAACAGAGTGGTATATGGAAAACTACCCATTATATATTATAGACTATATTTAATAGGAATATCTTACCAGCACTACACTATACTAGGGATGAATAATTAGTGGCCAGTAAGAGCTCTGGGATGTTTTATGTTATAATAATTGTTTAAAATTGAAAGTGATGATGACTGTACAACTAAGTAGAGATTTTATGAGAAACTGTTTATCTTGGGACAGAATATATGTTATGTGAAATTAGGAATCCACTACTTAATAAATCATGCCCTTGATCTTGAGGCTTGCTCCTGTGAAACTTAGGGCTGTAAATGGGAACCTAATCCTTCCTATAATTATGCCTAAGAGGCACCTAGAGAACCTCTTTTTTTGCTCATATGTGGCCTTTCTCTCTCTAAGCCCAACTCAGCAAATACATTCATTAACCTTCCCCTGACGTGGGACATGACTCCTAGAGGAATGAATCTCCCTGGTCACATGGGACCCAACTCCCAGGAATGAGCCTGGCCCTAGCATCGAGGGATTGAAAATGCCTACTTGACTAAAAAGGGGAAAGAAAGGCAACAAAATAAGGTTACAGTAGCTGAGAGATCTCAAATAGAGTCCAGAGGCTATCCTGGAGGTTTCTTTTATGCAAGCTCCAGCTAGATATCCTAAATAGCCACAGTATGCCAGACCTTTACCAAAACTAGTCCCTAAATACCTAGGTCCCTACCTGAGACTCTGTAAAAGATTAACTCACTAAGATAAAACTTGGTGAAACTTAAATCCACCAGAGTGTTCCTATGCCAGACAAGTCCTAAAACCCAGAGGCCACAGTCTCTTTAAGAATAACAATCAGATGCAGCCCCCTTCCTCATACTGTCGATACCCCCTTTCAATATGAACAAGTTAGGGTGGTCACTGCCTAGACACCCCTGAAGATCGAGAAAATGATTAAACGAGAGGAAGGGGTAAAAACAGACAAGATAGGATTTAACAAAGGATTACAAATACTGTAACTTGATATATATAATTTAGATGCTAGGGTATTAGAACACTAGTAGGAAATAACTGAAATGGTGGAACTGTAACCTATAACATTCTTTGAAATTTGCTCTATAGTTATTCATTGACTTGTGCTTTGAAAGTTAATCACCTTTCTACATATATCCTATATTTTACAATACGGAAAGAACTGAAACTGTGGAACTATCACCCATAACTGCTTGTTGCACTGTACTTTGAAAGGTAATACTTTCTGTATATATGTTATATTTTACAATAATGGAAATAACTGAAATTATGGAACTATAACCCATAACATTCTTTGAAATTTGCTATCTACTTGTTAAATAGTACTTTGAAAGTTACCACTGTTATGTATTTTACGTTAAAGTTCACAATTTATAAAATGCATTAAAAAAACACAGTTTAAAGAAAAGCTAAATTCTTTTAAAGCATCTGAGACATTTATACACTGATATTTTAAGTATCAGCATTTATTATAATGTGTTTGATATCAGTTACTAATGATATTACAGTTTAGGGCTGTATCATTGCTATGTGTAGAGAGAGATGTAGGAAGGTGACATCATTCTAAACATTGGATTGCTCCTTTTAATTTTACCAAAGGTATAATTTTCATAATCCACTATGAAAACAAAAGAGTGGCCAAAAGAGCCAAGATGGCTTAAAACAATCATTCAGTTTACTTTTTAATTTTTAAGGGACATTTGGTTTGAAAAGCATGATCATACAGGCCTCTCAGAATGAGTGCCACTTGGTACAATGGTTCCCAAGGTAACTAATCCCTTGCTTACTGGGAAAGGACTAATGAGGTGGTTGTGTAGAGTAAAAATATCTGGAATGGCAAGTGCAAAAAATACATACACCTTCTTAAAATGTTTCATTTACTAAATTTACGTATGCTTTTTAAATAATTATTTTGGAGAACTATATTGCAAAATTTTTTTACAAGTATGTACATAAGGTTTCAGAAAACAAACTTTAAACTCAAGATTTTAGTTATACATATATATTCTCACATTCTAAAAAAAATTCTCAAATAATTTACAGAATATATAGTTACTATTGAAGATAATTTTTGAAATGTAAAAATTAGACTTTAATATATTTTAAGTAACAGAACTATAAAATTGCAGAGAGCAGATGCGTAAAACTCAAAGTTGGACTAAACTTCTGAGCTGTTGCATTAATAAAGAGAGTTTTCTGTTTTTGCATATGGTTTTTAAAATTGTTGTAAAGGGAAGAAATGTCAGAAACTTTAAAATTAAATAACAAACAGATCACTGGTTTTAAAGTGATCAGTAACCTAATCTCACAAGTGGAGGAATCAGAAAAAGAAGAGCAAACTTAACACTAAGTGAGCAGAGGAAGGAAATAATAAAGATTATAGTAGCCATAAGTGAAACACAGTAGAGAAAATTGGTGAAACCAAAGTTGCTTCTTTGAAAAGATCAATAAAAATGACAAACCTTTAGCTGGACAGAAAAAAAGAAGATGCAAATAACAAAAGAAAGAAATAAAAGGAAGGACCTTACAGAAATAAAAAAGACTATTAGAAGATACTATGTACCAACTAAGTTAATAACCTAGATGAAATGAACAAATTCCTGGAAACACACAAATTACCTAAACTGACTACAGAAGAGATAGAAGACCTCAATAGACCAATATAAGTAAAGAGCCTGGATCAGGGATCTAAAACAAAAACAAAAACAAACAACAACAACAACAAAAAAAAAAAAACTCCCAATAAAGAAAAGCCTAAGACCAGATACTTCAGTGGTGAATTTTACGAAACATTCAAATAAGAATTAGCATCAGTTTTTCTCAAACTCTGTGAAAAAAAATCAAAGAGGAGGAAACAGTTCCTAAATCAGTCTGTGAGGTCAGCATCACCCTAATACCAATGCCAGATAGAGAAAGCACAAGAAAAGAAAAGAACAGACCAATACAATCCGATATCCCTTATGACTATAGGTACAAGAATTCTCAACAAAATACCAGCAAACCAAATCCAACAATACATTAAAAGTATTATACACCATGTGGTGGTTTGGATGTTTTATGTCCCCCAAATGCCATTATCTTTGATGCAGTTTTGTGTGGGCAGGAAATGTATTGGTGTTGATTTGATCGGAGGCTTTTGATTGGATGTTTCCGTGGAGATGTGATCACTCAACTGTGGGCGAGATCTTTTACTGGATAATTTCTATGGAGGTGTGGCCCTGGGCATTCAGCATGGGCCTTGATTAGTTTACTAGAGCACTATATAAGCTCAGACAGAAGGAGGGAGATTGCTACAGCCAAGAGGGACACTAAGAAGAATGCACAGGAGCTGAGAAGAGAGGAGCTGCAGATGAGAGACAGTTTGAAGACGGCCGTTGAAAGCAGAATTTTGCTCCGGAGAAGCTAAGAGAGGAAAAATGCCCAAGATCATTGTTGAGGAACTGCAGCCTAGAGAGGAATGTCTTGGGAGAAAGCCATTTTAAAACCAGAACTCTGGAGCAGATGCCAGCCATGTGCCTTCCCAGCTAATAGAGGTTTTCTGGACGCCATATGCTGTCCTCCAGTGGAGGTACCCGATTGTTGATGACTTACCTTGGACACTTCATGCCTTAAGACTGTAACTCTGTAACCAAATAAACCCCCTTTATAAAAGCCGATCCATTTCTGGTGTTTTGCATTCTGGCAGCATTACCAAACTAGAACACACCATGATCAGGTGGGACTTACACCAGTAATGCAAGGATGGTTCAACTTAAGAAAATCAATTATTTAATACACAACATTAATAGAATGAAGGAAAAAGGTGATCATCTCAACACAAAAGCCATTTGACAAAATCTATCATCCTTGAGAAAAACACACAGAAAAATAGGAATAAAAGGTAATTTCCTTAACATGATAAAGGGCATATATGAAATGCTCACAGCTAACATCATACACAGTGGTGAAAGACTCAAAGCTTTATGCCTGAGATCAGAAACAACACAAGGATACCCACTTTCACCACTGTTATTCAACATTGTTCTGTAAGCAGGCTGGAGCAATTAGGCAAGAAAAAGAAAAGGCATCCAAATTGAAGAGGAAGAAGTAAAACTATCCCTATTCATAGAAGACATGATCCTATATAGAGAAAATTCCAAACAATCTATAAGAAAGCTACCAGAGCTAATAAGTGAATTCACCAAAGTAGCTAGGTTCAAGATTAACACACAAAAATCAGTGATGTTTCTATACACCAGCAATGAATAATCTGAAAAGGAAATCATACAAGCAATTCCATTTACAATAGCAACTAAAAGTATAAAATATCTAGGAATAAATTTAACCAAGGATGTAAAGGACTCATATGCAGACAACTAAAAATCATTTTGAAAGAAATTAAAGAAGACCTAAATAAATGGAAAGAAACCCTCTGCTCATGGAATGGAAGACTTAGTATCATTAAGATGTCAATACCAATAGTAACAAATGTACCACACTAATATAAGGTGTTGATAACAGGGAACTCTATTTTCTGCATGATTTTTCTGTAAACCAGCAACGTCACTAAAAAAAAAAAGGATGTCAATCCAACCAAAATGATTTACAGATTCAATGCAATTCCACTCAAAATTCCAGCAGCCTTCTTTGCAGAAATGAAGAAGCCAATCATCAAGTTTATATCAAAGGGTAAGGGACATGAATAGTCAAAAGCATCTTGAAAAAGAAGAATAAGGTTGGAGGACTTACACTTCCCAATTTCAAAACTTACTACAAAGCTATAGTAATCAAAACAGTGTGGTAATGGCACAAGGACAGATTTATAGACCAATGGAATAGAACTGAGTGCAGAAATAAACACTAGCATCTATGGCCAATTAATTTTTGACAAGGATGCCAAGTCCACTAAATGGGGGAAAAACAGCCTCTTTAACAAATCATGTTGGGTCAACTGGATATCCACATGTAAAAGAATGAAATTGGACCCCTACCTCACACCATATACAAAAATTAGCTCAAAATGGATCAATGACTTAAATATTAGAGCTGAAACTTCTAGAAGAAAACAGGGAAATATCTTTAGGATCTTGTATTAGGCAATGTATTCTTAGACTTTACACCAAAAGCACAAGTAACAAAAGAAAAAAACAGAGAAATCAGCCTTCATCAAAATTTTAAAATGTGTGCATTAAAGGACATTATCAGGAAAATGCAAAGACAACCTATATAGAAAGAAAGTAGTTGGAAATCATACATCTAATAAAGGTTTAATGTCCAGAATATAGAAAGAACTCCTACAACCCGACAACAAAAAGACAACCAACCAAATAGAAAGTGGACCAAGAACTTGAATAAACATTTCTCAAAAGATGATATACACATGGACAGGAAGCACATGAAAAGATGCTCAACATCATGAGTCATTAGGGAAATGCAAATCAAAACCACAATGAGATACCACTTCACACCTACTAGAATGGCTGTTATTTTAAAAATAGAAAATTTCAGGTGGTGGTGAGGATTTGAAAAACCAGTAACCCTCATACATTGTTGGTAAAAATATAAAATGTTATAGCTACTGTGGAAAATACTTTGGTAGTTCCTCAAAAAGTTAAACATAGAATTACCAAATGACCTGGCAATCCCACTTCTAGGCATATACTCCAACGAATTAAAAGCAGGCATTCGGAATAGTTATTTGTACAGCAGTGTTCATAAGAGCAAAGGGTGGATGCAGCCCAGGAATCCATCAACAGATGGGTAAATAAACGTGCTATAGACATACAATGGAATATTACTCAACCATTAAACATAATGAAGTTCTGATATATGCTATAACATGGATGAACTCTGAAGACATCATTTTGAGTGAAATAAAGCAGACACAAAAGAAGAGATATTCTATGATTCCACTTTTATGAAATATCTAGAATATGTAAATTCATAGAAACAGAAAGTAGAGCACAGGTTATTAGGGGCAGGGTTAAGAGAGGATGGGTGCAAGTTTTTATTTAGGTGATAGAAAAGTTCTGGAAATGGATGGTGGTGATGAAGCACAGCATTGTGAATGTGGTTAATGCCACTGAATTATATGCATTAGAGGGTTTAGATGGGAAATATGTTGTATATATGTCTCTACTATTTAAAAAAGAGAGAGACTAAAGAGACAATGACAAATGAAATCCATGATCCTGGACTGGATCTAAAAATGGGAGAGAAAATGTCCAAAAGGACGTTATTGGGACAACTGAAAAAAATTGGAATATAGACTATAAGCTTTGTATCAGTGCTAAAAATCTTGAATTTAATACATTTATGTGGTTATATAAGTGAATATCTTTGTTCTGAGGAATTATACATGGAAGTATGAAGTGTTCAAGGGGCATGATGTATGCAACCTATTCTCAAGTGTTTAGGTAGGTAGGTAGATAGATAGGTAGGTAGGTAGATGGATATAACAAATGTGGCAAAATGTTAAAATTTGGTAAATCTGGATGGGGGTATATTGGAGTTCTCTGTATTCTTTCTGTATTATTTTTGCAACTTTCCTGTAAGATTGAAATTATTTTAAAAAAAAATGTTAAAAGAAAAAAAAGAATTAAAGCAGATGGTATCTGTAAAGTGTTACATAGAATAAGAGCTTGATAACTGGTAAATCTCCCCTTGTAGTAACAGTTTCAATTGTATTCAATGGAGGCCAATGTTACTCTGCTAACAAAACCAGATAAAGATGTTATAAGAAAAGAATAATATAGACCAAAGTCCTTTATGAACACAGATGCAAAATCCTGTTAAAAAAGATTACCAAATTGAATCCAGCACTATATAAAACCATAACGCATCATGACTAGGTAGAGTTTATCCCAGAATGTAGGGTTGATTTAAGATGTAAAATCAAGATAATTATTAAATAACAGAAAAAAATATGTGATCACCTAGATAGAAAACATAAACAAAAATTCAATATCCAGGTAGGATTAAAAGCCAGCAGTAAACTAGTAATAGAATGGAATTTCCACAATCTGATACAAGGCATCTACAAAAAAAACTTATATGTGCATGGATCAGATGAATAAATGTTTAAGATATCCATTCTCCCCCAAACTTATCTATACCAGTGCTGTCCAAAAGAACTTTCTGTGATGATGGATATATGCTATAGCTGGACAGTGCAGATGTATATTTTCAAGCAATTCCTAGCAAAATCCCAGCAAATTCCTTTGTTGAAACTGACAAGCAAATTCTGAAATTTAATACAGTAATATAAAGAAGAGATAATAACCAAAATAATATTTTTTTAAAAGAATAAAATTCGAAGAGTTTCACTAGCTAACTTCAAGACTTAGTATATAAAGCAGGTTTTCTCTTCCTCGGCACTACTGACATTTGGGGCCAGATAATTCTTTGTTGTCAGGGGTTGTCTCCTGTGCATTATAGAATGTTCACCAATAGCCCTGGCCTCTACTCACTAGATGCCAGTAGCACCATTCCCACATGTGATAACCAAAATATTTCCAACAGAGCGAAATGTCCCCAGGAGTCAAAATCACTTCAAGCTGAGAACCACTGATATAAAGCTGCAACAGTCAAGACACGGGGGCAAAAACAACAGACACAGAATAGTTTGTGAAGAAATAGACCCACACATCTGATACTTAACCAAGGCACCAAAATAACAAAGCAGAAAGGAAGTCTTTTTAAACAAAGGTGCTGGAACTATAAATATTTGTATAGGAAAAAAAAAAAATGAAAGTAAACTATCTCATTCTATACACAAAAATTCAAAATGGACCACTTTGAGCCTGAACATAAAACTCAGAACCATAAAGCATCTAAAAGATAACATAGTAGAACTATATTCATAACCCTGTAGTAGGCAAAGATTTCTTGGACCAGATACAAAAACCATTAACCATAAATGAAAACACCGTTAATTAGGCTTCATCAAATTTAAAATTTTATGTGCCTCAAAAAAAACACCATTAAGAAAACAAACAGGCAAGTCACCAACAGAGAAAAAATATTTGCAGTACATATATCTGACAAGGGACTAGCATCCATAATTTAAAAATCAATAATAAAAAGACAACCCAATAAATTAGCAAAAGTTCCCTCTCTCCAAGCAAACTTTTAGATGATGGAAATGTTCTAGGTCTTGTTTTAGAGGGTGACTACATGGGTGCATGGTGATTACATAGGTGTATACAACTGTCAAAATTTTCAAAATTCACTAAAATGAGCACTTGAGAACTGTGCATTTTATTGTATATAAATTATAACTCAATAAAAGAAAAAAATGTTTTAAATCTCCTATCCTCCCTCACTATTCAAAATCTATATTAATGACCTGAAATAAAAAATCTGAATGATAAGATCTAAAATCTAAATTAAGAAGGCTGGAATAAAAAAATTGAAAAGACAGATAAGCAGAGACACAACCAAGACAAGAGGCAGTCCCTGGGAAAATGCACACTGAAACAGAAAACCCACAGCCCTGAGCTGCATCTGTGGAGTGGATGGTCTGGAGCTTGGCCTGGGGCCCAGGTTCAAGTTCACACCCTGCCTTCCCATTATGTGGAACGGAGGCCTGGTGGGGGGGGGTATGGGGGGAGGATCTTGGCCTCATCTTCTCAGGCCCCAGGACCAGCAGAGCACCTGGGACCCATGAGCCCTGGCTGATGCCTACGGAGAAGCAAGTGAGAACAGGGCTTCCTTCTGTGAGCCCTGAAACTGGCAGTTAGGACAAGATAGGCAATGATTAGGCCAACGTGTGAATGAAGCTTTTTTCAACAAAGCAGTGGCCTGCTGAGCTTCCACACTTTGCCCCAAGTCCATAAACAACACAAAGAATTTGAGTTAAGAAAGAAGGGAGGGGGTTTCTTCTCCCATTTCTCCCACTGCCCTATTCAGACCTAAACTTGAGGCTTTTGCCCACCCGGATGGCATCTCTTTCGCCATGGCCCTCAGCGATGCTGACATGCAAAAGCAGATTAAACACATGATGGCTTTCATTGAACAGGAAGCTAATGAGAAAGCAGAAGAAATAGATGCAGAGGCAGAAGAGTTTAACATTGAGAAAGGTCGTCTTGTGCAAACCCAAAGACTGAAGATTACAGAATACTATGAGAAGAAAGAAAAGCAGATTTAACAACAAAAGAAGATTCAGATGTCCAATTTGATGAATCAAGCAAGGCTCAAAGTCCTCAGAGCTACAAATGACCTTATCACAGACCTACTAAATGAAGCAAAGCAGAGACTTAGCAAGGTAGGAAAAGATACAACCAGGTATGAAGTGCTCAAGGGTTTGTACCAGTTGCTGGAGCCCTGAATGATTATTCGTTGCAGGGAACAGGATTTCTCTCTGGAAAGGGTGGCGGTACAAAAAGTGATTCCTATGTACAAAATTGCCACCAAAAAAGACGCTGATGTCCCAATTGATTAGGAGGCCTACCTGCCTGAGGATACAGCTGGTGGCGTTGAGGTCTATAGTGGAGATCATAAAATAAAGGTTTCTAATACTCTAGAAAGCTGGCTGGCTCTCATAGCCCAGCAGATGATGCCAGAAGTACGGGGAGCCTTGTTTGGTGCAAATGCCAACAGGAAGTTTTTGGACTAAGCCTTTGGGAGGTAGAATTCATTCCACTCTTCTGCTGCTATGATATGGAAGTTTCTGATATTTGAAGAACCATGATTATCTATGTAACCTCCTCTTTGCTGTTCTAATATTGTTCTGTACTTATCAGTGGAATACTCTTCTGTAGCTAATGCCCTTGGCCCAGCTGTTAATAGTGGGAGAAAGTTTCTCTTAAAATGATCAGGAGCCTACCTCTAGTTCATTTAAAATTAAACAAGTCTCAGTTGGTTCTGCAGCATAAAGGGTGAGGGATTGGATGATGGTTGCATGAACTTCCCTGAGTCTTCCACTCTTCTCCAGCTCTTGTCATCTAGTCTAGAGAAAGATATATTTGGTATGCTCTGTCTTTTAAGTCTCAAACGCACGTGGGGCATGCATTCCTTCCAGCTGTAGTAGCTTCATCGTTACCTGTTTGGGCCTAGAAGTTTTTCTGACCTGTAAATGTGATTTAAAATCGAAGCCATGAAAATGCTGTTTATTAAAACAAAAGGTTTATGTGGGAAAAAAAAAAAGAAAGAAGGGAGCCTGGGAACCACAATAGGATACCAGTGTCCAGATGTGGGCCAGGGCTGGAGTAGGCCCTGGGATTTATACAGTTCCCAAGATGAGCTAAGCAGTTTCTTAAAAAGTGGGCTTGTGAATGTCCATCTGTGCTAAATAAATAAATAGCAAAGGAAAAGGAAGATCTTTGAGCAGACACAGGGAATGGGCCAAGTCCACACCAGGCACAGACATGGCTAGGAGAAACTGAAAGGATGTATGAACAGTTGAGAACTTACCATATGAGCAAAATGCACTTTCAGTGAGTCTAAGTTCCTAACTTTAAAAACTTTTTCTAAGGACAAGGAAAAATTGCATGGCAGAAATAAAAGATGAGGCTGAGCCAGTGTAGGAAAGCAGTCTCTTCCTATGCAGGGGTGGGCATGCAGATTTTAAACCTCAGAGGGAAAACAGTGAGCAGGGAAGCAGTGTTCACAGTCCCCATCCCACCCCCACCTGACTGTGACTCAGATCCAGCCACATCACCGGAAAGCTGTGGGGCACAGACAGTGGATGCCATTAACTTGCCTCCCACTGGAGAAAGGCAGCTGAGAGGCCCAAGTGTAGGCCATTTTCAGAGTTCAAATTTTAATTTTAATATCAGGAAAAGAATTAAAAGTAAAGATTTTCAATATTATTCATTCATTCAACAAATATTTATTGAACACCAACTATGTACCTGGCACTGGTGAAGGCAAATGAGATACAACAGTGAATAAGACACCAACAGCCGTGACCTCATGGAGCTCATAGTTTAGCAGCTAAGTCTTATATCTAACGAGGGGCGACAGAAAGCAGACCTCTAAAAAAGTGAGGACCTCACAAGCTAAGGAGGAAAGTTATCTGTAAACTTTAAAAAACAGCAATGTATGAAAGAAGCATTTTGAGATATTAACATTAAAGGAGAAAAGAGGTTTTATAACAACATCTAGGAGTTTCTTCCTTTGGCCATGGAAGGCCACATCTGACCATGGGTCCAGGCAACCTGGGCACCGCCACCTCCACCCGAGGCTTAGGAGAGCCTCTCTGTCTTACCTGAGGCCACCTTGGGTTGGTTGCCAACAATTCCAACAGTCCTCCCGTTCATTCTTGCAAAACCAACAACGATGTTCTTGGCATAATTGGGCATGATCTCAAAAAATTCTCGCTCATCAACAACCTGCAGGAATAAATGTACTCCTGAGCTCAAAATGATAAAGACAAGTAAAAGATGCAACTACATTACAGAATTGCCGACACCACTGGCCAGACAGCTCCGATTCTGCCACAGGTTCTCCAAGGCAGCAGGACAGCAGGAAGAGGCCTCCTAACTGATGGAAAGGAATGTTGGGGAAAACCCTCACACACCTGTTGGGGAAGGGTAAACTAGTGCAGCATTTTGTAAGGGGCTATTTGAATTTGGTGATATTACAATTTTTTTTTATCTTTTAATTTTGAAATTATTTCTAATTTACATAAGAATTTCAAAATAGTTCAAAAAACATCCAGATTCCCCATTTACTAACATTTTACCACTATGCTTTACTGTTCCATATATGTTGTTTTCTCCCCAAACCATTTGAAAGTAAGTTACAGACAGATGCCACTTACCCCTAAATCTCCCAGTGTGGTTCCTAAGAACAAGGACATTAAGTGACTGCAGTGATATTTACAAAATTGGGAAATTAACATTAATACAATACTATAATCTATTATATAATCTTATTCAAATTTTCCCAACTGTTCCAATAATATCCTTTATAGCAATAAAAACAACAATCTGGTGCAGATTGTTTTTGGTGATCATGTCCCTATAGTTTCCTTTAATTTTTTTCCCCTCAGTCTTCGTCCTTCACAACTTTGACATCTTTGAAGAGTACAGACCAATTACTTTGTAGAATGTCCACCTATTTGGGTTTGTTTGATGTTTCCTCATGTTTAATTTCAGATTAAGCATTTTTGGCAAGAAGATCAGAAAAGTGAACTTCTCAGTGCATCACATCAAGAGGCACATGAAGTCAATTTGTTGATAGTGGTGAGATCCACAAGGTTTCCCTTGTGTAAAATTACTATTTTTCCATTTGTAATTAGTATGTATTTTGTGAGGAAATACTTTGAGACTAGGTAAAAATCCTGTTCTTCATCAAATTTTCTATGTTTAGCACCCATTGATGATTCTTGCCTGACTCAATTATTAGCAATAGCTGCCAAATGGCGATTTTCTAACTCCATCTTTCCTTCTGCATTTATTAGTTGGCATTCTACTGTAAGATCTTTGTGTTTCCTGCTTATTTATTTATATAAGTATGAATTTATGGATTCTTATATTATTCTGTGCATTATATTCTTTTGCTATCATTATTTAATATTCAAATTGTCCCATATTTGGCAGTGAGAGCTCCTTCAAGCTGGCTCCTGTATTCTTTTAACACGTCTTCCATCGATCTTTGAGCACTACCTTACTTTCTGGCATGACCTTCTTTCAGGCTCATCTTGTGTTTTTTCCTGCCACACCACTGGAATCAGTCATTTCTCCAGGGTACTCAGGAGTGTATGTGTCATTGTTTCTAAGCCATCCCAGAAGACAGAGTTAGAAAATAGACACACACACACACAAACACATATATATTTCTAAATGTGTCTATATGAAAAACCATGAGTTCATACTGATACCTACACTTTTAGTACAGTTCAACCACAGGGTCCATTCTAGTTTTCCTCCTTTACATATTTGCAACTCCCTTCTCCAACAGTGGAAACCTGGTTCCAAATGTATTTAAATATATCTCAATAAAATGAATTAAAAAATGTATTTAATTTATTTGCTCAATCCTATAGAATACACAGAAAGTAGTTTCAGAATCGCTAACCTATACCACCTCAAAAAAAACAAGCTTACTAACTAGAATTCAGTATTTCTTTACAGCTATGTCTGTCTTTAGACTAAAGGTACATTCGTCAAAATATTATGTTCAAAAGTTATTCATTTGATGGATGCAGAATGTATGAGGTGATGAAAAGTTTGGGGCGATGGATATTGGTAATGGTAGCACAATTTTTTGAATGTAATTGATAACACTGAATTGTGCACTTGAAACACTAAAATGGGAAAATTTGAGTTGTATATTTATTACAATGATTAAAAGTTTAAAAACAAAAAGTTATTCATTTGAAATAGGTCCATTTAATTCTGTTTATATTTCATTTAAAGGTTTTCCCCCACAGTCTTATTGATTTTATTTTTTTTTGTATGTAAGCCAGTAAGATAGTTTGTGTCACTCCCTATCCCTTCCACCCCATTCTCTCCTGCCCTTATTAATCAATCGCCTTCATTTCTGATTTATCATTCTTGAGAGTGTGTGTGAGAGAGAGTGAGGTTTGCACAGAGCAGATACATTTATATCTTTTCATTTTCCCTTCTATCTTACATAGAAAGTAGCATACTATAGATACTCTTTTGCACTCCGGGTGTTTTCACTTAACAATATATGCTGGGAATCACTTTCATGTCAGTTCATAGAGATGTTCTTCATTCTTTCTCACTTCTGCATAATTCTCAGTTGCTGGATGAACCATAGTTTATTCAGCCAATCTCCTACATGTTATTTATTTTATTTTGCAATTTACATTTAAATTTTTTACAATACTTTTGAAATTACAAATAATGATGCAGTGGTAATAACCTTATGCATATATAATTTTGTATTATGGGAAGTATATCTTCAAGGTAAATCCCTAGCAGTGGGATTGCTGGGTCAACGAGTAAATGCTTATGTAGTCTTATATATTATCAAGTTTCCCTACCATCAATGTAAGACAGTGCTTGTTTCCCCACAGACTTGCCAATGGGAAGTGTTTTCAAGCTTTTTATTTTTTGTCAGTCTAACAGATGAGAAATGATATTTCAGTGTAATTTAATTTGCATTTCTATTAGGACTGAAGTTCATGTTTAAGATCCATTTTATATCTTTTTGTGTGAATTATCTATTCAAGTCTATTGCCTACTTTTCTATCAAGTTTGGACTTTATTCACTCAATTTTTAAGAGTTATTTATATATTAAGGATATTAGTCCTTTATTTGAGATACATGTTGCAAAAAATTTCTCCCAGTTGTCGGCTGCCTTTTGACTTTGTTTATAGTTTTTTGCTATGCAGTGTTTTGGTTTTTTTTAATGTGTTCAAATTTATCTATCTTTTCTTTTACTGCAACTGGATTTTGGGTCATAGTTAGAAAGCCTTTCTCTACCATCTCCTGAAGTTATTGAGGAATTCACCTATGCTTTCTCTTAGTGCTTGTATGGGTTCACTTATTATATTTAGTTCTCTGATCCTTCTGGAGTTTATTTTTGTGCATGATATAAAGTATGGATCTAATTTTGTATTTTTCTAAATGGCTATCCATCCAGTTGTCCCAGGACCATTTATTTAAAAATTAATCTTTGCCCCAGGGATATGAGATAATAGCTTTTACATAAACTAAAATCCTTCATGTACTTGAGTCTATTTCTGGTTTTTCTATTCTATTCCAATATTCTATTTATGTGCCATACCATACTGCTTTAATTATAATATATTTTAATATATGCTGTGATTTCCCCCTCATAGCTTTTCTATTGTAGTATAGTCTCAGCTATTCTTGCATTTTTATTTTTCCACATGAACTTTTGTATGAATTTGTCTAGTTCTGCAAAAAAGTTATGTTTACTGGGATTGCCTTAAATTTATAAACTAACTTAAGAAGAACTGACATTTTTACAAAGATAACCCAATATTCAAGAGCAGTATGTCTCTCCATTTGTGCAAATCTACTTTTGTATTTTTCAGTATTTTTATATTTTCCCCATATAGCTTTTGTACATTTCCTATTAATTTCATTAATAAATATTTTATCTTCTTTGTTGCTATTGTAAAAGGGTTCTCTCCACCATAATATAGTTATTTATTATGTATATGAAAACTATTGATTTCTGTATGTTAATTGTATATCCTGTTCTCTAAATATTGAGTTTGTTTTAACATTAATTCTCCAGAGTTTTCCAATAAACTAATGTGTCATCTACAAACAGAGCTTAACTTCTTTTCCAAGGCTTCTGCCTCTAATTGACCCTTGTCTAACTGCATTTGCTAATACCTCCAGTACAACGGTAAATGGTAGTAGAGACAGGGAGCATCCTTCCCTTGTTTCTGATCTACCTCTAGCTTTTGAAAAGGCATATACTACATTTCATCACATGAAGAAAGCATCCATCAATTCCTATTTTCTTGAATGCTTCTATCAGAAATGGGTGTTGAATTGTAAGGCTTTTCTCAGCATCTATGAAAATAATCAAAGTATTTTCTCCATTATATCCGTTAATATAGTATATTCTATTTCTAGATTTCCTAAATAGGGAACCAATCTAGAATAAATCTCATTTGGCCATGGTGTATAATTTTAACATAGCATTGGAGTCTGTTAGCTAATATTTTATTTGGTATTGGGTCATCAATATTGGTTAAGTGATGCTCATCTGAAATCTTCTTGTTAAGCTCTGTTTTTATCAGGTTCAGGTATTGTGTTAGTTTCCTAGAGCTGCCATAACAAAGTACCACAAACTAGATGGCTTAACAGAACAGAAATATATTGTCTCCGTTCTGGATGCTACAAGTCTGAAATCAAGGTGTTGGCAAGACCATGATCTTTCTGAAACCTGTAGGGGAGAATCTTTCCTGGCCTCTGCCTAGCTCCTGGTGGTTTTCTGGCAGTCCTTGGCCTTCTCTGCCTCCGTTGTCACATGGTGATCTCTAGTCTGCCTGTGTCTGCATCCACATCTCCTCTTCTTATAAAGACACCAGTCATAGGGGACCAGGGCCCACCCTAATCCAGTTTGGACTCATCTTAACTAACCACATCCTCAAAGATACTATTTTCAAGTAAGCTGACATTAACAGGACCAGGGGTCAGGACTTGAACATTTGTTTTTGTGGGACGAACTCAACCCATAAGAGGTATCATTGTTGTTATACTTGCAGCATAAAAAAATTTGCAAGTTTTTTTTCATTTTTTTGTGTGTGAAGTAGTTCCTTCTATGTAGTTACATTAGGTTATGCTTTCTACCTCTAATGGGTTCAAATCTGTAACTGTGCTTCCTTAGGAAAATGTCCATTTCATCTAATCTCTGACGATTTTAAAATTTCTCCTTTTTCAATTGTTATTCCCCTTTTCACTTCATATTTGTATTTGTGCTTCCCAACCCTTTTTCTTGACTAAGATAGCTAATGGTTGCTGTATTTTATTAATTACATCTATTGTTCCTGCTTCATAAATTTCTGCTTTAAACCTTTTTAAATTTCTTGTAATTTCTTTTGGGTAATCTGTTATCTCTTTTGTAGCTTTCTGAGCTGGGAATATAATTCATTTATTTTTCCCTCTTTCATTTTTACTAAGTGTTTTAGGCTATAAATTTTCCTCTGCTCATTGCTTTAAATGCATTCCATAGGTTTTGATATGTTGCCATTTTCATTATCTTTTTTTTCTTATAGCAATTCTGTCATTTTGGTTTGTATTTCCCCCCTTCAACCAAGAATTGTTTAATAGAAGACTTACTTAATTTCCAAGTAGGAAGGTGCTTTTGTTTTTTGATTTTGATATTAATTTCTGGTTTTGAGAAGTGTTGTTTGTAATATTTACAGAACTTAATGATGTTCTTTCCGACCTAACAGATCAACTTTTGTGAATGTTCAATGTATCCTTGAGTATAAGGTTTATTGTTTATTACCAGGGTGTTAAGTCTGAAATATATCCCTAAGTTCTATCGTATTGATAATGGTATTTAGATATCCTGAATCATACTTGTGTCCATTTGACTTGCCTTGTTCTAAGAATGATGTGTTTAAGTCTTCTGTTATTAACGCATTTCTACCTGTGTCTCCTTGGATTGCCTATAGTTTCTGTTTATACAGGTGGTTACTCTGTTTTTTGGTGTAAAGTTATTTATGTTTCTAGATAATCATTGTGAATTGTGGCTTTTAGCATTGGAAAGTGTTCTTCTTTGTCATGGTTATTACTTGCAGGCTTGAATTCTACTTTGTCTAATATAAGGATCACAAACATTGCTTTTGTACTGTTTATTTTCCTAGTACACGATTGCCCATTCTTATTCTTAGCCTTTCTGAATAACTTCAAGTGTCTCTTGGCTATAGCATATAATTGGTCTTGCTTGGTGAGCTAAACAGTATCTTTTTCTTTAATGTAAGCCCACTCACATTTATTGATATAACTTTTTTATTGTCAAATCACTTTGTTATAATTACTGTGTATATCATGTTAAATTTGTTGTTTCTTTATGTGATATTTTATTTTGTTACTTAGGAACATAAGTATTTTTCCCTTTGCTGAAACTTCCTGTCATACCTTGGTTGGATGAAGCTCATCCTCTGGTATATTTCTCAGTTCTTGCATGTTTAAAACTTGTCTTAATACACAGAGGTCAGCTTGGCTAGATATAAAATCCTTAGTCATATATTCTTTCCTTGATTCTCCTGAAAATGCTTTTCCATTGTTAGCTTGCTTTGTATGTTGCTTTTGAGAAGTGTGATGCCAATCTAATTCTCTTGCCTATGTAATTTATTTGATCTTCTTTGCCTGAAGGCCCTTGGGATTTTTCTTTTTTAAAAAAATCTAATAATTATACTTGGATAATTTCTCAAGTTTAATTATTCTGGCAATTTCCCCAAGTACTCAGTGGGTCTTTTCATTATCTGTATTCAGGTCCTTTTATTTCTGGAATGACTTCTTGGATTAGAGTTTTAAATATTAGTGCTGTTCCACTGGTTTTTCTTTTTCAGAGATTCCAATTATATGTATGTTTGGTCTTCTTTGCCTATGTTAACCACTTTCTGACACTTTTTACTTCTTTATCTCATTTTCATTCTCTTGATTATTTTCCCTCCTTTCTTCAATGCTCCTTATTAAATTTTCATTCAAATCTGTTCTCCTTTGAGCACCTTATAATTTTGTTTTCATTTCTCATATGATTTTGTCTTTTTTCTATTTTCTGAATTCAATCAACTCCAATTTTACTTCTTCCTATTTTCTGTTCAGTCTCTCATTAGTTTCTTTCTTTTTTTCTTTCTTTTCCTCATTAGTTTTTCTTTCATATTTTCACATGCTTATTGGAGGCTACTGATTTCAGGCTGGAGAGTGATCATCTGCTTCATGGTTGATTTTTACAGTGTAGGGATTTTCATCAAATGAAATGTTTTAATTCTTGTTTTTGGTTGTCTTATAGTGTTTATATAAATGAAGACTACTTGTACCTGCATTTTATGGGCAGGGTTCGCAATCTGGGACAGTGATCAAGAATGTATTTCAAGAGAACCCTCTTCTTCACTATATCGAAATGCAGGTTAGTTAATGGGTGGCTTGATTTTAGGGAGGGCAGTGGGGAAAGGAAAATGTCCTTTGATTTTTGGTTGTCATGCAGATACAGAAAGTTACTTCACTTCACAATCACCAAAGATGCCTCTCCCTTTTTTTGCCCTATTCTTCCCTAGAAGCAATGCTTTTCCAGGACTGCCTTCTCGAGTTCTGTGTGCACTTTTTTTTTTTTTTTTTTTTTTTTTTTTGGAGAGAAGCATGACTTTAATGAAGAATGCTACAAGTTATGGACAAGAGTTAGTTCTCATATTTTAAAAAAAGATTACAGAAAACACTTTACTGAATTTTTTTGCTAAAAAGACAGTCTTCAAGGATATCCAAGAGAGACAGCAAGCACAACACAGTACAAAAGGAGAAGGGAATGTTGAATTCCAGTGCAAGACACTAACACAGCACAATTAGGGAATCAGGCAGTAGCAACCATTTCACAAAGAATGGAATTAGGCATTTATATTCAATCAGGGTTTTTTGTGGGTTTTTTGTTTGTTTGTTTTTTGTTTTTAAAAGCTTTAAAAGTCCAACATGAGGAATGGAAGGAAATTGAGAAGGGAGGATTTGAGGAGAGTGGGAGTGGGAAGCTAAGCTTATCTACAATCACCGTTTTACCAAAAAACACAGTGGTTCAACCACATGGGAACTGTGCCCAGCAATTAAGAGAAAATGCCAAGGCATCAGGTCTAGGTGTGGATGTCACATCTGGCTAAAAGGGACTCTGATTCCACAAAGACTGATCTATCATCAGCCTGGGCTCAGACGAAGTTCCTCTGCATTTGCTTCAGAAGGCCAAACCTTTACCTGGAACAACTTCTCCAAATAATGCTTTTGTTGCTGGTTTTGACAGGTCATGAAGTCATATGTCGCTCCTAATAGACTCCACCATTTCCTAGGAGACGGTTCTACAGATTACCAGGGCTTCAAATTCAAGCAAATCACTAAAGAAGAGAAACATCAATGATGTCCTGGCACTATATAAGCTGTGTGGCTTTCATGTCTGCCAAGGACATGGGGGTGGGCTTGGCTTGGCTTTATCTCCAACAGCACTGAAATGGAACTGGGACCTCCCCCACATGGAAGGAGGCCGGAATTCTCAGCTCAGCTCAGCTTCTGAAATAAACAGCACACTATCAGGGGCTATTAATAGGAACCATGTTCCTGTTCATTCTGTGGAAATGAAAGCCTGTTTCAGTTGATGCCAAGTCTCTTCATGGTCCGCCAGCGATCCTTAATCATCACAGCTGTTCGGTTAACAAATGGGTAGTTTTTAGAAATGGCAGCCCAGTTTCCTTCCCCATATTTCTCCACTCCAGCCTTGACCCACTCGCTTTCTTCTACAGTCCACTTCTGTTTTCTTGTCATACTGGTTGCAGTTTCTTCCTCTGGTGCTGCCTGAACTTGAAACAGTTCGTCCTCTTCTACCCAAGTCTCTTTTTCTTCAACTCCATTAGAGTTGTTCCACTTGCCTTTGGGTACTTTGGGATTCTTCTCCCCAGGGAGAGGTTGGTTGAGAACGGTGGGCTTGGAAGGTGATGCTGGAATGACTTCCTGGGGAGAGCTGTGCCCCAAACTCTGGCTGTCCTCCTCCAAAACCAATCTGCTTATTGTCATGCGCTTGTTCTTGGGCTGCAGTTCAGAGCTACCCTCAGCAGGGGCTGAACTCTCATTTTCATCTTTTCTCAGTCTCTTGTTTTTGAGGGCTGGTGAAGGTGAGAACACCTGATTAGGAAGTACTAGATCCTTCTGGTCTAATTTTGAGAAAACTGCCTCAGAATCCTGTGCACCGGACAGAGCCTTGAAAGCTGCTTTCAGAGTCATGATTCCAATGGTGGTTGGAGTATTCAGTAGGTGCCTTTCAGGTTCTCTGAGTGGCTTTTCCACAGGTTCTAATGCTGGCTGTTTGTCTTCCTTCACTGTACTTGAGGCAGCAGACTCAGATTTCAGAGCCTTTTTGGCCATCGTGAGAAGGTAGGGTTCTGTGTCATCCAGGTGGCTCTCCAGGAAGCGCAGCATCTTCTGCTGGAAAGTCTCATAAGAAAAGTTCTGGATAACAGGGTGGGCCAAGTTCTTTTCACGGATTATGGTCAGGAGATCATTTCTCAGCTTCTGAGTCGCAGGGTCTTTGGACATATGTTTTTTCAAAATTTTTGAAGCCTTTTCAAATTCTTTGTTTTTGATACAAATAATGACAGCCTAAATTTTCCCCTTCTTCAATGCGCGACAGACACTGCATAACACGTAGCAGTCGGGACACGGTATGCTCCTTTCCCAAGGGCCTAACAAGCAAAGCCTGCATGATGTCCCGGATTTGTCTGAAGTCCCCGTACCGGCTACCCCGAAAGGCCCGCAGCGCCTCGTGGAAGTAGAACTTGAGCACCCAGCGGTTGACCGCCTCCTCCAATCGCGACTCCCCCGCGCCGCGTTGCGCGGCGCCCCCCAGCCCCGGCTCTTGGCGCCCACGCCGGGCCCGACCGCCGCTACGGGATGCCCGTCGGCCCGCAGCCCGCCCGCTGCCGTCGCTGCTCCCGCCTCCTCCCGCCATCGCGTCCGACCGTCGCGCGCCCTCCCCGCCCTCCCGGCCCGACAGCTTCTCTGTGTGCACTTTTAAGTCTCTTCCCTGAAATCACTGTTCTGATCTAATAAGCCTCTCTTTCAGTATTTTTATGTAGAGTGAACTTTCTCTTTCTGAGAGTGAGTCTGTCTCATTCCTATTTTCTCTCTTCTGTGCAGCTTCTCGCAACAGAGAACTGAAGCAGGTGCTGAAGATATAGTTCTTCCAGAAATTGGTGTTTTTTGTTCTACTTACAGTCATTTGAAGCTCATAGCGTCTTGTCTTCCAGTTATGCCAAAAGCATGAGAACAGTAGTTTTATTAGTTCTTCTTGTTGATCTGCATGGTTTTTGGAGGATGTGTAGAGAGTTTTGGATTTAAGAGGCCACCTAAATTTACAGTTTTAAATATGGATACTCACTGACCAAATTCCATGGCTGGGTATTGACTCAATGGATATACTCACAAAAATATACTAAAATACACACGTATACACACACAGAGATATTTATTGCAGCAGCACTTGTAATAAATAACAACTAAAAAGAATCAAAATATCCATAAGTAATGTTTAAATAAACTATGGTATATCCACACAGGCAAGTAATACATCATCATTACAATGAATAAAGTAGAGTTACAGAAAGGGAAAGAAGGGGGTGAGGGGGGGCTAACAGTGTGTATAATACAATCTTACTGTGAGTTAAAAACAAAAGGTAGATATACAGTTAGCATATGCATAAATTTTTTTTCTGGAAAGACATACAAGAAACTTAACAGTAGATACCTCTGGCAAAGACAACAGATCATGAAGAGAAGGTGGAGAAGAGAGAGGTTTGCATTCCACTTTATATATTTCTGTAATTTTAAAAAATTTTTACCATGTAAATATTATTTATTTTAAAAATATTAAAAGGATGTGGCAGAGACTACCAAGTATCCACCAAAAATCCAGCCTCCACTTCTACCACTATATCAGAAATGATGGGCAAATGGCTAAATAACTACACCATATTTCCTAGCCTCCCCTGCAGTTACATATGGCTATGTGACTAAGTTCTCTGCAACAGACTTAAATATTATATTAATAAAAATGAGATAATGGAAATAAATGAATTAGACTTCCAACTCAAACATTTGGAAAAAAAACAAAACAAACAGAAAGGTAAACCAAAAGGAAAGCAGAAAGAAGGAATTAACTAATATAAAAGCAGAAAATACTAAGTTTTAAAAAAGAAAAATCATTAAATAATTACATTAAAAAGCTGATTCTTTGTAATACATCAACAAAACATATTAGTCACAAGGTAACCTAGTTAAAAAACATTAGAACAAAATAAGAAATGACAGAGGGGAAATAACCACTGAAACATAGATTTCATTAATCTTCTGAGATTACCATACATAACCCTATGTAGATAAATCTGAAAACCTGGAAAGAATGAACAATTTATAGAAAAATATAATTTGCCAGAACTGACCCCAGAACAGATAAAGTTTAAACAGATGTATTTACATTAAAGAACAGAGGAAGTTATTAAAAAGCTACTCCTTCCCCTACAAAGCAGTAGGCCCTGATAATTTCACAGGCGAATTCTACCAAATCTTTAAAAAGCAGATAATCCCCATTGTGTTTAAACTGTTCCAAAGCACAGAAAAAGGAAAACACCCAAAATCTTTTTATGAAGCAAGCATAACATTAACACCAAAACATGATTTTAAAATACCTGGAAACAAGGAAATATACAAATTAATATCTCATGATATTGATGCAAAAAATCCCAAATCAACAAACAGAAAATATAAAATAGGATTTACTTAGGAATGTAAGAATCGTTCAATAGTAGAAAATCTATTAAGATAGATTTATAAAGAGATCTAAGGAGGAAAATCATGTGATCATCTTCCTAAATGGCCTAAAAGGCATTCTATCAATATCCATCCCTGATTTAAAAAACAAAACAAAAACATTAAAATAGGGAACAGTGGTAACTTCCTCAACCATCAAAAACATATACAACTATCACAGTCCAAAAGCCATTCTCTTACATAACTAGGAAACACTGATGGCAGTCTTAGTAAAATTAGGAATAAGAACAAGGATGTCCAATATCATAACTATTACTTATCACTGCTCTTGATATATAGAGAGGTGCAATCAGTGCAATCAGACAAGAGAAAAAAATGACAAAAGAAGTGGAGAACAAAAGATAAAACTCTATTTCTATGTAGATGGTATGGGGTGGCACATCTAGAAAAAAACCCAAAAGAATTAACAGGAAAAAAAAAATAAGAGAACTTAATAAGGTAGCAGGCTATAAAATTGATAAATAGAATCAAGAGCTTTCATGAATACCTAAAAATATTCCTAACAATAAAGAAGATGAAATATTAACAAACATAAGGAATGTGAACAACCGATATGACAAAATCTTTAAAACATCCCTCAAGGGAAGAAAGTACACTTTAACAAATGAAAATACAAACTATATTTTTAGTTCATTTCAAATTCACGAGGATGTCAACTGTCCTCAATTTAATTCCTATAAATTTACAAGATACCAATAAAAATAACAACAGGATTCCTCTCTATCACCCCTCTCCACTCTAGAACAAGACAAACTGATTTTAAAGTTTATATGGAAAAATAAACAAGCAAGACTAGCCAGTAAAACACTGAAAAAAAAAAGATCTCCTCGCTGATGTTAAAACAGACCATAAAGTCTCAATAATTCAAACAGTATGGTATAGGCCAAGTGTTGGTGAGAATGTGAAGTAACTGGAAACTCATATACTGCTGGTGGGAATATAAACTAGCATAATCACTTTGAAAAACTCTGCTGGTATCTACTAAAGCCACATACCCTATGACCTGGTACTCTCACTCAGTTATGTAGTTATGGACCAAACAGAAATATGAGGTTTATTTACCAAAAGTCATATAATACAATATTCACATCAGAACTCTTTGTAATAACCAAAAACTGGAAACAACCCAAATGGAACAATCTCTAACTAAATGCAATCATATGTACAATTCTCACAAACATAATGTTGAGCAAAAGAAACCAGACACAAAAGACCACATATTGCCTGATTCCATTTACATGGGAGGAAGATTAGAACAGATGCTGAGGGGAGGCCCACAGGGCAGCGAATGAACCAAATTCAACCAAGAGAGGCCTAAGGAGGCTGGGCAGGCTCTGGGGCTTTCCTCCGGCAGCCCAGCCGCAGGGGTAGCGTGCATATGACTGACTGATGCCTTGAACTGGGGAGGGGTTCTGGAGGGCAGAAGGAGAATCAAGGGTGCTGGATAGAGAAATTCAAGTGACGAATTCTATCCTACCTTCTTCACAGCACTATTTTGGACCTAAAATTACGCAAGCCATGTATGTTTATGCTATACCTACCCAGCAACAACCTTGCTCTCTCTCCAAATATGAGGTCCCTGAAGAAGGGACTTTGTCCATCAGTGTCCATATAGTACCAGCACTGAGAACAGCACCTGGCCATTCATATCTGTGGCTGGCAGGCAGGCAAGCTGAGTCCAGGCAGGGCCACAGAAGCAATGGCCAGGAGGGGCTGAGGGCTCAGGAGAGATGGAAAAATTGAGACCTGGAGGTCCCCCATGAGGCCAAGGAGTAAGGGCCATGGGAGAGAACAAGACACCTGTGTGGTGTCAGGGGAGTGCTGAAGGCTGGGGTCAGAGGAGAATATGCTGGTGGAAACGAGGAAGGGTGGGTGCTGCCATGTGACAAGGGCCAGAGTAGTCACAAAGCTGCCCAAGCACCAGATGCGGCACTCAGCGCAAACCCAGTGTCTTGGTTAATTCACAACAACCCTATGGGAGTCCAGATGTGGAAAAGTAGCCCAGAGCAGTGAAGTGTAGTAACCTGCCTGGGTGAAACAGTTACTGCTCTCTAGAGCTGGAACGTAAACCTGGTCAACCAGATTCTGAAAACCATGCCGTCACCATTCTTGGTGTGTCTGACCTCCAGGGACAAGAGGAGAACTGAGCCTGGTCACAGTTCAAAAGGTGCCCAGGAGGCTGCAGAATCCAGCAATGGGGAGGGGTAGAGTCTGGCCAGGCTGCTGACTGGCTCCCCGGAGTGCAGGAGAAGTAGAAAGAAAAGTGACTGGGAGAGCCAGGGCTCAGTGAGGGGCTGTGTCCACAGAGCCACCTGTATTCCATTAATCAAGAACAGCTGAAAGCACAGCGCATGTGTGAGTGAGGAGACAATGGTCATCTACGGATTCCCCCAGTTTGCCCCCACACTGTCCCCATCAGTTAATGATCCAGGAATCTTCTGTTCCAAGAAAAAGGTATAATGGCTCCTGTCCTCCCCAGGCCTCTCCCCCAAAATCCCCCCACCCCTGACTGACCTTGTCATAAGATGTCTCATGTATTTTCCTTTTTCTAGAAACACAAATACTCTCTGAGGATAAGGCCCTAAACAAAGATGCCTAACAAAAGGCCACTCTGGCCTCACTCCAGACTCTGGGGACATGGTCCCTTCTCTGAACACCTCAGAACACCTTTCTAAAGGTCCCTGAGCTCTGCTGACCCAACTGGATCCTCCTCCTTCCAGCCCCCAAGTCCATTCGAGCCAAGAGTGTGGCTAAAGCCACTGGCTCTTCCCAGAACACACTACTCAGTAGCTCCTGGTCCCACACCCACCACAGAGTCCTCCTGGGCAACCCGACATCAAAGCTACTGGGCCCAGCACCCCTTCCACTAGGCCAAAGTGCTGACCTAGCACAAGCAAGACAGGAGGGTGCGGCACTTACGGAGTATATGACGTCCAACATGTCGTACGCTTTGGTAGACTCCAAAGGGACAATTGTGTCCAGCTCAGGAACCAGACGGTCTCTATGGATAGAGAGGAGGCAAATGTACTCAACGTCAGATGAGCCAGCTGCCTTCTGCAAGCGCAGGGTGGGAAAGGGGCGGGGCTAGTTCTGTCCCTGCTGGGGTTGCAAAGCAGTCACCAAAGCTGCATTCCACCACACTAAATGGAACCTGAGTCTCATTTCAACCCCAAAACCCTTTCACTGTTCTTAAAACAGGCTGAACTCCCTGAATAAGTGATTCCTCCATTTATCCCCACTGGACACCTCCTACATTCCAGGTACTGTGTGAAGCACTAAAGGGCACTGTAGTGAACAAGATTCTGCCCTGGGAGTTCCCAGTCTAACTTCCCAAGACTTTAAAAACAAAAGAACAAGGGCTTGGAAACACACAGCAAGTGTTCTGTAGGCACCACCATGGGCTCAAGTTTTTTACTGTTGGAAGATTTACCTGCTACAGTTCCTTAAAACAGCAAAAGTGCCGGCCCTCTAGTGGGCAGGATCACTGTGGGCTAAACAGCCACACGTGGATCCATGGCTCTTTCCTTCTTCCTGCCCCAAGGAGGAAGCAGCAACTTGCCCTTCTTCAACAGGCTCTCATCATTTCCTGTTCCCTGTCCCACATGGGCAACGAGGAATGGTTCTGACCCTGACGATGTGCCACTAGGCTGGGGTTTGGCCTTTGGTCAGGCCGTGTGCCCAGTAACTCCCAATTCCCAGAGAGCACCACCCAATACCAAAGTCAACCCATACTTTTCATCTGCACCTTTTGCATATAGCTGAACTGGAATGATGTGGAGAGTGCTTACAGCTGGGCCAAAGCAGATGATTCAAGCTTTTCTGGTCTCCTGGGCCATAACACTATGACGTCCTAAACCCCTCAAGAACCCCAAATAGTCAGAAACGGAGGCTGTGCCCATCACCTCTGGGCCCTGTGGCCACCCTCCCCTTCACAACAAAGCATCGTGGGTCACTGGTTGTGTCCCCCGGGGAGTGGGGCAGAAGCAGATGGGGGGCCCTAGGGATACAACTCTCTTCAGAGCATCCCTAGCCTAGGCGGGGCCCCATAGGTGGGATCCCAGGCTTCTTCCCCAGGGATACAATTCCAAATCCCTTCTGCAGAAGAAAATCCAAGCCAAGTTGAGTGATTCTAGTTTGGAGAGGAAACAAAATCATTAAGAAAGCAGCTAGTGGTCTAGAGCAGGCATTTTCTGGCTGGGCCTCTGGCTTACTCTGTGGTTACCCACAGCCCACTCCACATCAGGCAGTGATCACAAGAGCAAGAAGGAAAGAAGGTCTTCACTAGGGGGCCAGTAACACGCCCTTCCCTAGGACTGACTGACCCTCCAGCCCTGAGTAGGTGTGCATAAACACAATTCCTAAAGGGTGCACTGTCTGCATCACTTCACACATACTTATTTCAAGTCAACATACACAGAAACTTCCATCCCCAATTTTGGACAACTCAAGTGTCTGAGACATCAATTTTTTTTTTATTTGGCCCACTCCTTACCCCATGCTACCTATCAGATATTGCTGAGGAAAAAAGTGAACAAAATATCTTTTTGTTACCTTCGCCACATCTGGGAGTCACAGTGACTCCACTCAACATTGTGCTCCAAGCTGCCCAATGAGGCAGACCTTGGAGGTCCTGCCAGGGCAGAAGAGCCAGAGAAGGGAGAGCCGTGCTGTAGAGTGAGGGAAAGTGCCCTGGGCTGACACTCACCTGGGATCATGGCATTCACGAACAGGAGCAGGGTCCTGACTGCTGAGGGGCAGGTAGTTGAAGAACTCCCGGAGGTTACACAAGGCATCAACATCATTTTCAAAAGCTCTGTGGGCCACACCTGAGAAAGGAGGGAGGTTACAGTGGACCAGGGAACAGCCAACGTGTAGGCCCTGAGGTAGAATCATCAGCCCAAAGATGCTACTTCCTGCCTGACTGCCCCCTTCTAGGGCATGTCTGCAGCAGATTCTGCTGATAACTCTGTGTTCCCCGCCATGTGCCGAGGACGGACACTGCACACACACACCTTCAGGCTGATGCTCACTTCATTCAGCCTGTCCCCTCCGCCCTGTACTCCCATCTCTGCATTCAGGTCTTTGTGCTAATGTCACTTCCTTGGAGAGGCCTTCCCTGGCCCCCTCCCTAAAACACACCTGTCTTCACATCCCTCCTCTCCATTCCCTGTGTTGTGTGGGAGTTCTCCTAACGTACTTCTCCCTGCAGCACCTGTCTGTGTGTCTCCCTCTTTACTGCTCCAAGGGGATAGTGACCAGGCCTGTCTTACCACTGGAGCCCCACAGTGAGGATCATGCCTGGCACAGGTGCTCAACAATGGTAGAAGAAGTGGGGGTGGGTGGGGGGTGGACCATGGGAGCCATCATTCCTGGATAATGTTCTGAAATCAGAGAACAGCTAAACAAGGCCACAGACATGACAGGAGACATTGGGGCCAAGAACACTCTTTCAAGTCCACCCTTGAGACTCCCTGCTTCCACTGTGCCCCTACAGTCCTTTCTCCACAGAGCAAGAGTGAGCCTGTTAAGTTGAGCTATGTCAGGCCTCAGCTCCAACCACCCTCCCCTGATGTCCCTGGCCAGCCTGGCCACGACCCCACTGCAGGCCTACAGGCTGGCTATGCCCGCTGCCTGTGGAGCTCCTCCCGAGCAGCCTCACACCCGCTCACAGTGAGGCCCACCCTGATCGCCCTGCTTAAGATCACCTTAATTCTGCCCTACTTTTCTCACAGCACGTATTACCTTCTAATAAACTATATAACATACCTATTTATAATGTTTATTGTTTATCTCCCCTGCTGGCATATAAGCCCAATGTGGGCAGGACTTTTTTGTTTCATTCATGGATATATTCCCAGCACCTAGAATAATGCCTGACACACAGACACACAAGGGATATTTGTTGAATGAATCAGAAGCATTTTCAGTATAACAGAATGCTTCCATTCAAGAAATATTTATAAATTGGTACAGCTACTTTGGAAAATAGTCTGGCAGTGCCTTAGAAAGTTAAACATACAGTTACCATTTGACCCAGCAATTCCATTTTCCTGTATATATACCTAAGAGAAATGAAAACATGTCCACACAAAAACTTGTACATGAATATTCACAGAAGCAGTATCTGTGACAGCCAAAAAGTAGAAGCAGACCAAATCCCATCATTTCATGAATGAATAAACAAAATGTGGTATATCCATATAACAGAATGTTATTCAGCCATAAAATGGAATAAAGGACTCATACATGCTACAAAGTGAATGAATCTAGAAAAACACTGTGCTAACTGAAAGAAGCTGGTCACAAATGATCATATACTGTATGATTCCATTTATATGAAATGTCTCGAACAGGCAAATCTATAGGATGGAAGTAGACTAGTGATGGGGGCAGGGGTAGGGTTGGGGAGAGACAACTAATGGGAATGGGGTTTCTTTTTGAGGTGATGAAAATATTTCAAACTTGATTGTGACGATGGTTCCACAATTCTGTGAATATACTAAAAACCAGTGACTTGAACACTTTAAACAGGTGAGTTTTATGTTATGTGAATTTTATCTCAATAACACCATTATCGAAAAAATAAAAAAAAAATATTTATAGAGAACATTTAGGGTCTTGCCTCTGGGGATACAAAACTAAGCACCTAAGACCCAGCCCATTCAAGAGGGCCCAGAAAAAAAGCAAGTATTGCCTTTAAAAAATCTAAAATTGTGCTGCTGAAAAAAATTAAATGTCATGAGCTGAGGTTCATTACTATAAGCTTTCAGGTGCAAAAACAATTACAGAAGAGTATATTTGTACCTACACTTGAGCATGCGTATGTGTGTTCACAGCCATCATCATAAAAAGACTGCAGGGGGATGCACCAAAAATTGAGCAGTGATTTTCTGTGGATGATGGAATTCCTAGTGATTTTTATTCCTGTATTTTCTAACTTTTCCACCATGAACATGTAACACTATTGATAACAGAAAAAATAAATAGCATATTTCATCAAATCTAAGATTCCGTCAGGATTCTATATGATTTTACATACCAGTAAGAAAGAAAAACTGCTGCCAGTGAAGCCCCGAGACCAGAGCATGGTGACAGGCTCTGGTGGAGGAAATGGGAAGGAGCTGCTCCTGGGCGTGTACTGGGGATGAAGCTGAATGGAGCCGATGGGTGAGAGAAAGGAATGAGGCCAGGTTGACGCCAACCTGAGATAAGGAAGGAACACTCTGGGGACAGTGAGTCAGAGAGCAGAATCAAGAGATCTGAATTTTTTTAAACCATGTTTCTTCAAATCTCAGGCTTCATTAAGAGTAAGACACATTTCTATTTTGTGTACACTAAGAAGGAAATGCTAACAATTAAATGATGACCTAGTGCCTTAACCACTGTCCAGTATGGTACATAAATCAGTCACACCCGCCTCTCAATGCTTTGAAATCTTTCACCTATTCTGAGGCAATTTCTTTCATCTTCAGTTACTCTGCTTGGTGTGTGGGAGGCAATCCTTTCACAATCTGATTACAAAGCATAACACAGATTCATATATGTGTGGGTGCTTTTTCCAAGAAAATACAGAATCGCAATCATTACTCCAACAGCAAATATATCTTCACTAGTATCAGATTAATAACCTGTTTCCATTTCCATGTCTTTCTCTATAGACAATAACTTTTCAATGCCCAAGCACAAAATAATCTTTACACGTTGTAAACTCAGCATGTTTGTCATGTAACCTCACAAAGGGGAGGAGCTGTGGCCAAGTTTGCGGGTATGTGAGCCATAACCACCACATTGTGGCTATGCCTGCCCAATGGTGACTGTAAAATGCCTTCTACTGTAAGACATACTCTGAAAAAAGTCACAAAATACAATATGTTTTTCAAAGGTCGAACTGTACATATATAAACCACACCTACTTATAACCACCATTCCAAGTACCTTTAAAATTATTTTATAGAAAATCAAATCATTTTTAATAGGCCTCTTTTTAGTAACAGTTTTAAATAGGTGGTTTGAAACAGTATGCAGCCCGGAAAAACATGTTCTTAAATCTATTCTATTCCTGTGGTGTGAACCCCTGGTATGCAGGACATTTTGATGAAGTTACTTCAATTTCGGTGTGGCAAAGCCCAATCAGGATTGCTCTTAATCCTATTACTGGAGTCCTTTATAAGCAGAATGAAATTCAGACATTTGTTGTATGTACTTGGCTGAGTAACCAATAGGGCGAAGCTACCACCTGTGGGATTATGACTCAGGGCCTCTAAATGAGAATCCCACCCAGGCAGAACAATAAGGAAACGTGAGCTGGGATTAGACCATCGGGAGATGGTTAGTTTTACTCTACTAGTGATGTGCTGTTGCCATGGTAACCCTGCTCAGTACAAGAGAAAGCCACAGGAAGCAAGAAGCTGCACATCAAAGGAACCCAGGAGAAAAGGGAGAGACCAAGAGACACCACCATGTCCGTTGCCTTGTGACAAGCTAAGGAACAAGGATCACTGGCAGCCAGCCCCAGAACACCACGGTCTTCAGGAAGAAAGCATCACCTTGATGATGCCTTGATTTGGACTTTTTCCCAGCCTTAAACCTCAAGCAAATAAGTTCCCATTGTTTAATCAGACCAATTTCATTGTATTTACTTGAGTAGCCTAGGAAACTAAAATAAGGCTATTATTTGTTTTACTAAATTTAGGATACTAAATGTACCTTTATATCTGTAGGCAATACAACATTGTACAGTCTTCCCAAATACTTTTGCCAGCTAAGGGATATTTTTAAAGACTGTCACCATTCTGTCTGGCAATGCCCTCTTCTCAGTGTCTAAAAACAATAGGATCATAGCAAATCATGCATACTGCCTCCATAACACCAGTGTGCAAATGTCCATGCATGTCCCTGCTCTCGCAACTCGCAACTGTGAAGAGGGTGAAGCTGTCAGACACACAACAAGGTAAATGGATCCTGTGGATAGCATTTTGAGTGAACTATGCCAGAAACAAAGGCAAACACTATAATGCCTCACTAATATGAACTAACTACAATGTGTAAACTCATAATTGAATCTTAGAGCACAGCTTTTCAAGGGAAGGCTTATTGTAATGGTCCCTAGATTATAAGCTCTTAAAGCAATCACATCTATTCCTGAATTTTAATGGCTATCTCCAGATCCTGAGATGCTGATCCCTTTGTGTATAACCTGATTGACCCCTGGAACACTGGGCATCTGTGTGACACCTGAAAGTCAGAGCTAGAGCTCGGCAGATAAGAATGTCAGTACTAGCACATATAGCAACCATTAAAAAAGCTGAAAAAGAGTCCAGACTTCAATTAGAGATATAAATGAAGCAGATCTAGTTAGGACTAGGGCAAACTGGGCCAAAGGGTAAAGGACGATACTGACCGTGTTTTAAAACTTCCATTTTGTGTGGGACCAAGGAAAGAGATGTTTATTTGGTGCAGGATCTATATTTCCTAAACAATTTAACTCATACAGTCTGTTTAAATACCATAATTACATGAAAGTTTGAATAGGAAGTGAGACCTGGTAGGTTTGTACAGGTTAGTGTGAAATAGCGACACGTCCCAAAGTATTTTGGGCAGAGAATAAAAATATATATGCATGGCCCCCCTGAGGAGCCGGGGAAAATGTGGAAGAGTTGGACTTCCTCACCTGGATTGTTGCTGATGTTCTCACAAACACTGAGGACTGAAAGTTTAGTATGCCGAGCCCTCTATCATGGCGCTTGCCCTTATGGAGCTCGTTACTGCAAAGGAGAGGCTAAACCTGCTTATAATTGCGCCTAAGAATCTCTCCGAGTACCTCTTTGTTGCTCATATGTGGCCCTCTCTCTCTAACTAAGCCAACTCGACAGGTGACTTCAATGCCCTCCCCTCTACGTGGGACCTGACTCCCAGAGGTGTAAATCTCTCTGGCAACACAGGATATAACTCCCGGGGATGAATCTGGACCTGGCATCGTGGGATTAAGAACATCTTCTTGACCAAAAGGGGGATGTGAAATGAAACAAAATTAAGTTTCAGTGGCTGAGAGATTCCAAAAGGAGTCGATAGGTCACTCTGGTGGGCACGCTTACGTACTACATACCCTTTTTAGGTTTTAATGAATTGGAATAGCTAGAATAAATACCTGAAACTGTCGAACTGCAACCCAGTGGCCTTAACTCTTGAAGATGATTGAATAACAATGTAGATTATAAGGGGTGACAGTGTGATTGTGAAAGCCTTGTGGCTCATACTCCCTTTATCCAGTGTAAGGATGGATGAGTAAAAAACTGGGGACAAAAACTAAATGAAAAATAAGGTGGGGGGGTGATTTGGATGTTCTTTTTTATCTTTATTTTTCATTCTTATTCTTGCTTTTTCTGGTATAAGGAAAATGTTCAAAAATTAGATTGGGGTGATGAATGTACAACTATATGATGGTACTATAAACATTGATTGTACACCATGGATGACTGTATGATATGTGAATATATCTCAATAAACCTGAATATAAAAAAATACCATGAGATAATGGAGGAAATGTTACTATTATCAATTTATAACATTAAATAATTAAAGTAAATTTCTTAGGAGTGATAATATTATTGGGCTTATTTTTGATGTGTCTTTTATACATACATATTGAAAGATCAATGGATGCAAGAATTTGATATCCAGACTTTGATTAAAAATATTTACTGTAAGGTGGGGGCCGTGGAGAGTATGTGTAAACTTAGGAAAACTATACTGACTCTGTGTTTAAACTGGTATTTGCTCCATGGAGGTTCATTATGCTGTTCTCTCTCTCTCAGTTATATATTTGTACTTTTCCATAATAAAATGTTTTTTGTTTAAGAAAAAAAACAGTAAGATCAGACATAGGGCCTCTTACCTGACAAAGTGGTGTGGGTCTTGGCACCACCAAGCTCCTCTTGGGTAACATTCTCATTGGTGACAGACTTTACAACATCTGGACCAGTGATGAACAGGTAGGAGGTGTCCTGAAATCAGAGATTTCCAGAAACATCAATCTCAGAACACCAGAGCTGGACAAAGCTCACAGAGCCGACTACACAAAAGCAAAGGTTTGGACGTAGCTCAAAAATGCCCATACAGGCTAAATTCCAAGTTCTCTCTGACTCATTAACTTTTTATTTTAAAAGAAGCTTTGTTCCATAAGTCTATCCCAGCAAAATGACTTACAGGGTGGCTAACATTTCAGGGTGATTCATCTGTAGAACACAATAATTGGTGGCCCTTATCCATTTCTTCTCGTGCACCAAGCATGCTCCTAAGCACAAGGATCATGCAGTGAGTCTAGGTACTATCACCACCCCATTTATAATTGAGGAAACTGAGGGACCAAGAGGGAATGCACTTCCCTAGGATGAACTAGCTGATAAAAGGTGAAGCCACTTACAGACAATGATAATCAAGGCTTTGGTGTTATAGCGAATGACAAGCTTTTCAATTTTAGCTTATTTAAAGACATTAAAGGTATATTGTAAAAAATTTAAACAGAAGAATAGAGGACAGAGTAGAAAGTAAGTCTACTTCCCAGCCCTAATCTCCAGGCTTCCCATACCCCTTCCAATACCAAATGCCAATCACTGTCAGCTTCTTATCTTTCCCTCCAGAGACATCTATGCATAAATGAGCACTAATGTACACATTTGCCCTCTTATTATCTTTCTAACACAAACATTTTCCTTTTAACACAGTGTCCAATACACAGTTTCTACAAATGCTTTTGTTTGTTTGTTACCATGGTAGTATAGTTTGAAGAACATTCCTCATTAGAACAATAGGATATGTCTCATAATTTATTTAATGTCCCCTACTGAGGGTCACTTAGGTTGTTTCCAGTACTTTGCTATTCTGCAATAAATGTCCTACTACAGTAATCTCTAGGTACATGTGCTAGTATAGCTGCAAAACAAAATTGTATAGTGGAATTACTATATTCAACAGCATAAGTATTTTCAATTTCATGCATATTGTTAAGTTGCCTTCAAAAGGAGCGGTACAAATTTACATTCCTAGCACTAAGGGTATAGGTGATTCCCCTATATTTCTGACAAAAAATTTAATATTTTAAACTTTTCTGCCTCATAACTAAAAATACTGTCACATTTCAGTTTTAATTTTCACTTTGCTGAGAATGCAGTAGGAATCTTTTCATACTTTTAACAGGCATGTGTATTGCATTTTCTGTGAACTTGCTGTTTATTGTTGCTCATTTTTATATTGGATAGTTGGTTGTTCATATACAAAGTAAGTTAATCCTCAGTCTGTCATATGTGCTGTAATTTTTTTTATCAGTTTGGCAATTGTATTTTCACTATCTTTATTATGATTTTGTGTTAGACAAAAATTTTCAATTCATACACAGTAAAATGCATCAATCTTTTGTGTCACAGCTTGGAATCTTATGTAACTTATGTTACAGTGGGATCTTGATTATGAAGGTCTTCTTCGTTCCACACAAGACTAGTAAATGAATGTTCATAGTATTCATTTTTTTTTGTACTAGAGAAGTTATAAATTTTCAGAAAAAACTCATGCAAAATGTACACAGTATGCCTGTATGCGAATGTGGTGGAAAAGCGAAGTTTAGAGTCATGTATGTCACCAGAAGGAAAGTTGGAGGTTAAAACATGGGAATGTACAAAACAGTGAATCTTGTGGGGGACAATGACTGTGATTAACTATACGTATATTAAAAAGTTCTTTCATGAACTAGAACAAATGTACAACACTATTTCAAGGAGTTAATAACAGAGGGGTCTATAGGAAAAATGTACCTATTAAACCTATAGACCATAGTTAACAATAAAGATATTTTCTTTCATCAACAGTAACAAATGTACCACACCAATACTATGGGGCAACAGTAGGGAGGGATAAGGGGTATGGGAGAATTTGGGTTTTCTTTTTTATATTTCTTATCTAGAGTAATGAAAAATGTTCTAAAATTGATAATAGTGACGTATGCAGAACTATGTGATGATATTATGAGCCAACGATTGTATACTTAGGATGATTTGTATGGTGTGTGACTATATCTTTATAAAATTGCATTAAAGAAAAAAAATGGTTTAAAAATAAACTAATTTTTTTAAAAAAGTACATCATTCCCATATACTCACCCCTCACTCACACGCAGTTTTTAACTATTATTAACACTTTCCATTAGTGTAGTACCTTTGTTACAATTGGTAAAACATTATAATAATTATACAATTAATTACAGTCCATAGTTTAAAAGTCTTCACTCTTTGTGTTGTATAGCTTTATGTTTTAAATTTTTATTCTGATAAAATATGTACAACTTAAAATTTACCATTTTAAACCTTTCAAATATTCAATTCAGTTGTTAAATTACTTTCACAATGTTGTGCTACCATCACCACCATCCATTACCAAAACTCTTCCTTCACCCTAAACTGAAACTCTGTACTACTTAAACATTAACTCTCCATTCCCAACCCTTACCTTGGCCACTGGTAAACATTATTCTACTTTCTGGCTCTGAGGATTTTTATATTCTAATTATTTCTTATCAGTGAGATCATATAATATCTTTCCTTTTGTGTCTGGCTTATTTCACTCTACAGGATGTCTTCAAGGTTCATCCATGTTGTAGCATATATCAGAATTTCATTCTTTTTACAGCTGAATAATATTCCATTGTATGGATATACCACATTTGTTTATCCATTCGTCTGCTGATGGACACGGGTTGCTTCCACCTTTTGGCAATTGTGAATAATGCCACTATGAATATTGGTGTGCAAATATCTGTTTGAGTTCCTACTTTCAATTCTTTTGGGTATATACCTAGAAATGGGATTGCCGGGTCACATGGGAATTCTATACCTAACTTTTTGAGGAACCACCAAACTATTTTCCACAGCAGCTGTACCATTTGACATTCCCAACAACAATGAATGAATGTTCCTAATTCCCCACATCCTCTCCAACACTTGTTATTTTCTGTTGTTTTAATAGTAGCCATTCTAATGGGTGTGAAATGTATTTCACTGTGCTTTTGATTTGCATTTCCATAATATCTACTGATGTTGAGCATCTTTTCCTGTGCTTATAAGCCATTTCTTTGGAGAAATATCTATTCAAGTCTTTTGCCAATTTCTTAACTGGGTTGTCTTTTGCTATTGAGTTGTAGGAGTTCTTTGTATAGTCAGGATATTAAAACCTTATCAGATATGTGGTTCCCAAACAATTTCTCCCATTCTGTAGGTTGTCCTTTACTTCCCTGACAAAGGCCTGTGATATCCAAAAATTTTGAATTTTGATGAGGTCCTAAATATCCTGAAGATGTTTCCCTATTTTTCTGCTAGGAGGTTTCAGTTCTGGTTCCTATATTCAGGTCCTTTGATCCATTTTGAGTTAATTTTTGGATATGGTGTGTGGTGGTTTCAAGCTGTTATGTACCAGAAAGGGCCACGTTCTTTTAATCCATACCTGTAGGTAAAGATGTATTGTGAGTGGGGCGGGGCCTTTTGATTAGTTATTTCAGTTGAGGCATGTTCCACTGTGTATCTTAATCTCCTTACTGGAGCCCTTTATAACAGATGAAATTAAGAGGTCATACAGAAAAGCCCCAGAAAAGCTAAGAGAGGACCCACAGAAGCTCAGAGAAAAAGCTACTGGAACTGAAGCTAAAGCAATGAAACACGAGAGCAAAGGACCAACAGATGCTGGCCATGTGCCTTCCCATGTGACAGAAGTGTCCCGGATGCCAGCAGCCTGTCTTCAGAGTCCAGATATTATCCTGTTGATGCCTTGAGTTGGACATTTTCATGGCTTTAGAACTGTAAAGTTGTAAGCTAATAAATCCCCATTGTTAAAAGCCAGTCCATGTCTAGGATATTGCATTTCATCAGCTTTAGGAACTAGAACATGGTGTGAGGTAGTCTCTTTGTTCAACAGGCTATTCTTTCCTAAGTGAGTGGTCTTTGCCCCATTGTTAAAAATCAGTTGGCCATAACTAACTATAATGTGTAAACTCATAATTGACTCTTAGAGCACAGCTTATCAGGGGAAGGCTTATTGTAATGGTCCCTAGATCGTAAGCTCTTACAGCAGTCACATCTATTCCTGAGTTGTAATGGTTATCTGCAAATTCTGAGATGCTGAGCTCTTTGTGTATAACCTGGTCGGTCTCTGGAACTTTGGGTATCTGTGTGACACCTGAAACTCAGAGTCAGAGCTCAGCAGCTATGAATTTCAGTATTGCCTCATACAGCAACTGTTTAAAAATGCTGAAAAAGAGTACAGACGTCATTTAGAGTTATGAATGAAAAGGATCTGGTTAGGACTAAGGCAAATCAGGCCAAAGGGTAAAGAAGAATACTGTTTTAAAACTTGAACTTCTGTGTGAGACCAAGGGAAGACAGGTTTATTTGGTGCAGGATCTATATCTTCTGCACCACACTAAATAATTTAATTTGCACAGTCAGATTATTCAAACACCATAATTACATGGAACTTTGAATAGGAAGTGAGATATGGTAGATTTGCACAGGTTGTAGGAAATCTCGATACATCCCAAAGTAATTTCAGCAGACAACACAAATATGTCTGCAGGGCCCCCCTGGGGAACTGGGGAAAAATGCAGAAATATTGGGACCTCCCCTCGTGGGTTATTACTGATATTCTCACAAACTTTGATGACTAACAATTTACTAGGACTTTCTGGTGACATACGTGACTCTAAGCTTCCCCTTTCCACCACATTCGCACACCGTTCAGCACTGTTAGTTATTCTCACAATAACGTGTTACTGTCACCTCTGTCCATTTCCAAACACTTAAGTTCAACCTAGTTAAGATTCTGCTCATAATAAGCAACCACTCTCCATTCTTTAGCCTTGTTCTGTATCCTGGTAATGTATATTTCATATCTATGAGTTACATATTCTAATTAGTTCATATCAGTGAGACCATACAATATTTGTCCTTATATGTCTGACTTATTTCACTCAATGTAGTGCCCTCAAGGTTTCTTCATCAACCCATTTTTTTTAAAGACGGTTTTGTTCACACACCATACATTCCATCTTAAGTAAACAATCAATGGTTCCCTGTACAATCACGTATTTATGCATTCACCACCATCACCACTATCTATATAAGGACATTTCCATTTCTCCCACAAAGAAGGAATAAGAGTCAAAGAAGGGAGAGAGAAAAGAAAAGGAAACAAAAGAAAAAAATGACAGCTAAAAAGAAACAAAACCAAAGATAGAATTAAACTAAAGTAGAATAAAAGAATCAGACAATATCACCAATGCCAATAGTCCCATACCCCTCCCTTATGTTCCCCTCTTATAGGCATTTAGCTTCGGTATACTTCCTTGTTACATTAAAGGAAGCATAACACAATGATTCTGTTAACTATAGTCTCTAGTTTGCATTGATTGTATTTTTCAACAATACCACCCCATTTTTTTTAACATCTTGAAAGGTTAACATTCATTTGTTCTCCCTCATGTAAAAACTTATTTGTACATTTTATCACAATCGTTGAGCACTCTAGGTTTCACTGAGTTATACAGTCCCAGTCTTTATCTTTCCTCTTTCCTTCTGGTGTCCCACATGCTCCTGACTTTCCTCTTTCAACCATACTCACAGTCATCTTTGTTCAGTGTACTTACATTGCTTTGCTACCATCACCCAAAATTGTGTTCCAAACCTCTCACTCCTGTCTTTTCCTATCTGTCTGTAGTGCTCCCTTTAGTATTTCCTGTAGAGCAGGTATCTTGTTCCCTTACTCTCTCATTGTCTGTTTGTCAGAGAATATTTTAAACTCTCCCTCATATTTGTAGGACAGTTTTGCCAGATATAGGATTCTTGGCTGGCGGTTTTTCTCTTTCAGTAGCTTAAATATATCATGCCACTTCCTTCTTGCTTCCATGGTTTCTACTGAGAAATCCGCAGAGTCTTCTCAAGCTTCCTTTGTATGTGATGAATCACTTGTCTCTTGCTGCTTTCAGGATTCTCTCTGTCTTTAATGTTTGATAATCTGATTATTAAGTGTCTTGGCGTAGACCTACTCAGGTCTATTCTGTTTGAAGTATGCTGTGATTCTTGGAACTGTAATTTTATGTCTTTCATAAGAGATTGGAAATTTTCATTGATTATTTCCTCCATTATTGCTTCTGCCCCTTTTCCCTTCTCTTCTGCTTCCAGGAGCTCCATGACACAGACATTCATGTGCTTCGTGTTCTCATTCAAATACCTGAGACGTTGCTCATACTTTCCATTCTTTTCCCTATCTGTTCTTTTGTGTGTAGGATTTCAGGTGTCTTGTTCTCCAGTTCCTGCGGGTTTTCTTCTGCCTCTTGAAATCTGCTGTTGTATTTTCCCATTCTGTTTCTCATCTCTTGTGTTGTGCTTATCATTTCCATAGATTCTGCCAGTTGCTTTTTTCAAACTTTCAATTTCTACCTTATGTTCGCCCAGTGTTTTCTTTATATCCCTCATCTCTTTTGCCATATCTTCCCTGAACTCATTGATTTAGCTTTTGATTTGATTTAGCATATTTATTTGAAAATCTTTAATTGATTATTTCATTAAAGTGAAACAATATCTCAAGTGCATCTTGATTGAAGTGTAAGTTTGCTTTGACTGGGCCATATCTCCGCCCTTTCCAGTGTAGTTTGTCATCCTCTTTTGTCTGGGCATCTGGCTTCCCCAGTTAACCGCAATCAGATTTTCCCAGACCAGAACGGATTCAGATCTCAGAATGGGGTTATATTCAGTTTCAAGTCTCTCTGAGGGTTTGTCTTACAGACTGACAGATTTTCCTGTGAGGTCTCTAGCCACTGTGTTTTTCCTAACCTGCCCACCAGGTGACATCTGTCAGCCTGTCACTCCCCACTGGCCTAAGGAGGTGTGACCCTTTAGTTTCTGTTTTGGCTGTTTTCCCCCAGGCTCTGGGGTCTGAGTTCCAAAGGGAAGATGACAGTATAACTGGACCCCCCTCCTTCCTCTTAGGGAAGATACACTCCCTAGGGAGTTATCTTCTGCATTTGAGTTGTTCTTTGTCTCTCTGACTCTGTTACGCCCACCCTTGTCTGAGTCAGAGTGCTGCGAACTGAAAATCGCTGAGGCTCACTCCACTGAGCCATTCAGGTTGAGAGAGAGAAAGAAAAGCCCACTTTCAGAGCCAGTCCATGGTCCCCCTGTTTCATCTGTCAGCCAGAGATAGTACTTGGTCTTCTGGGCTCCCTTCCCCAGGAAACAGGAGTTTTCTGGCTCTTTAAGGTCAGTTGTTACTAAAAGCCTCTGTCTGCTTCTCAAGGGGCTTCTCTATGTTTATAGCTTGTGTTCAGCATCCACATTTGTTAATTAAAACGCCACTTGGAGCAGAGCTGAGCTATATTCGCTTGCTCCATGACTGATGGTTGCTCCCACAGCGAGGTTTTGCAGCTCAGCCTGCCGTGGGGTAGAGGGCCCCCAGCACAGTTCCATGGTTTCTACTTACAGATTTTATGCTGCGATCTCAGCCTCTCCACCCAATCCAGGCTGGTGCATGATGTGTGGACAGTCACGGTTGTCCCCCAGCAGTTATTTGAGATCATTTACTAGTTATTCCTGGTTGTTTATTAGTTGCTCCAGGGGACTAACTAAACTCCACTCCTCTCTATGCCGCCATCTTGCCCCTCTCCAGAACCATGCTACTTTGATTAGTGTAACTTTGCAATAAGTTTTAAGATCAGGAAGTATTAGTCCCCCAACTTTGTACTTCTTTTTCAAGATGTTTTTGGATATTTGGGACACTTTACCCTTCCATACAAATTTGAAGATTGGCTTTACCATTTCCGCAAAGAAGGCTGTTGGAATTTTGATTGAAATTATATTGAATATCTAAACCACTTTGGTCAAAATCGATATCTTAACAATACTTAGTCTTCCAATCCATGAACACAAATGCCTTTCCACTTCTTTAGATCTTCTCTGCTTTCTTTCAATAATGTTTTGTAGTTTTCCATGTACAAGCCATTTATATCTGTTCTAGTTTGCCAATGCTGCCAGATTGCAAAACACCAGAAATGGATTGGCTTTTATAAAGGGGGTTTATTTGGTTACACAGCTACAGTCTTAAGGCCATAAAGTGTCCAAGGTAATGCATCAATAGAGTACCTTCATTGAAGGATGGCCAATGACATCCAGAAAACCTCTGTTAGCTGGGAAGGCACATGGTAGGCGACTGCTCCAGAGTTCTGGTTTTAAAATGGCTTTCTCCCAGCACGTTCCTCCCTAGGCTGAAGCTCCTCTTCAAAATGTCACTCTCAGTTGCTCTTGGGGCATTTGTCCTCTCTTAGCTTCTCCAGAGCAAGAGTCTGCTTCCAACGGCCATCTTCAACTGTCTCATCTGCAGCAACTCCCTCAGCTCATGCGCATTCTTCAAAGTGTCCCTCTTGGCTCTAACAAGCTTGCGCCTTCTGACTGAGCTTTTATAGGGCTCCAGTGAACTAACCAAGGCCCATGCTTAATGGGCAGGCCACGCCTCCATGGAAATTATCTAATCAGAGTTATCACCTACAGTTGGGTGGGTCACATCTCCACAGAAACACTCAATCAAAGAATTACAATCTAATCAACACTAATAGGTCTGCCCACACAAGACTGCATCAAAGATAATGGCATTTTGGGGGACATAATATATCCAAACCAGCACAATATCCTTAAGGTTATTTCTAGATAGTTGATTCTTTTAGTCGCAATTGTAACTGAAGTTTTTCTTGATTTCCTCTTCAGATTACTAGTGTAAAAAAAATACTACTGATTTTTGCATGTTGATCTTGTACCCTGCCACTTTGATGAATTCATTAATTAGCTCTAGCAGCTTTGCTGTGGATTTTTCAGAATTTTCTATTTATAGAATCATGTCATCTGAAAATAGGGGAAGTTTTACTTCTTCCTTTACAAATTGAATGACTTTTATTTATTTTATCCTTATTCCCGATGTTAGGGGGAAAGCTTTCAGTCTTTTACCATCGAGTATGTTGTTAGCTGTGGGTGTTTCATATACGCCCTTAATCGTATTGAGGTAGTTTCTTAACCTAGGTTTCTGAGTGTTTTTATCAATAAAGGGTGTTGGATTTTGTCAAATGCCTCATCTGAGTCAACTGAAAAGATCACGTGCTTTTTTATCCTTCGTTCTCTTAATGTGGTGTATTACATCAAATGATTTTCTTGTGTTGAACCACCCTTGCATACCTGGGATAAATCCCACTTGATCATGGGCTATATAATTCTTTTTTTTAATGCAATTTTATTGAAATATATTCACACACCATATAATCCCTCCAAAGTATATAATCAAAGGCTCACAGTATCATCATATAGTTGTGCATTCATCACCACAATCAATTTTAGAGTATTTTCATTACTCCCCCTAAAAATAATAAAGACAATAAATAAAAATAAAAAAGAACACCCAAGCCATCCCATACCCCTTATCCACCTCTAATATTTATATAATTTTTTGTCTTTATTCTATTACTCATCTGCCCATACACTGGATCCCGGGAGTATCAATCACAAGGTTTTCACAATCTCACAGTCACACAATAAAAGCTATAAAGTTATACCATCATTATCAAGAATCAAGGCTACTGCATTACAGATCAAAAATTTTGAGTAATTCCTTATAGCTATTCTAATACACTAGGAACTAAAAAGGATTATCTACATGATGCATAACAATAACCTCCAGAATGACCTCTTGACTCCATTTGCAATCTCTAAGCCATTGAAACTTTATGTTGTTTCATTTCTCTTTCCCTTTTTGGTCCAAGAATGCTTTCTCAGTCCCACAATGCCAGGGCCAGGCTCATCTCTGGGAGTCCTGTCCCACTTTGCCAAGGAGACTTAGCACTGACATACAGGCTCCCCAGTATGTGCATAGGGGTTACTCTGCTCCCTCCAGAACAAGGCCAGGGACCCATGATAAGAACACAGGCCAGTGCCACACCGCACTGGGAAGAGGGTGGCAGAGAGGCCAGCGAGGGTGTCATGAGCTTTTCCTACTATTTTTAAGTTATATTTTCTTGATTTGGCACTCCCCAAATTATTGCAACCCTTTAGTTGTTTTCTGAAGTTCTGAGGAAGACGGCTCTGTGAGTTTTTGCAAGTTATTCAAAATTTCTGTGGAGGGATCTGAACCCTGGTGCATCTTATACTACCATTTTGGTCATGCAGGACATGCAACTTTTTTATAATAGTCACAAACTGGAATCAACCCAAATGTCTATCAACAGGTAAATCAATAAATAGACTATCGTATATTCATTTAATGGAATACTACTTACTACTCAACAAGAAAAAGAATGAACTACTGATCCGTGTAACAATGGATGAATTTCAAATTAACTGCATTAAGCAAAAGAAACCAAACCCCATAAATAGTATATACCGTATAATTTTATTTCTATAAAGTTCCAGAAAATGTAAATTTATCTATAATGAAAGAAAGCAGATCAGTGGTTACCTGAAAACAGGACTAGGAGGCAGTGAAAGATGGATTACAAAGATACATGAGGAAAATATGGAGGTGTTGGATATGACCAGTATTTTGACTCTGGTAACGGTTTCATGGTTGTATATATATCTCAAAACTCATCAAATAGTACAGCTAAAATGCATACAGTTTACCATATATCACTTATACCTCCATAAGGCTGTAAAAAATTATACAGAAATATAAAAGGCCAAGAATAGTGCACACCTCTTAAAGAAGAATAAGGTAGGACAACTTGCTCTACCAGATATCAGTATCTGATATAAAGCCATTGTAATTAAGACAGTGTGGTACTGGCTTAGGGATAAACAAGTAGAACAACAAAACTCAGTGACAAACCCTTGATATATGGACACTTGCTTCATGATGTATGTGGCACCACAAAGCAGGAAAGGAAGTTCTTTTCAATAAAAGGCTTTGGGTTAACTAGGTACCTACTTCATACCATGCACAAAAATCAATTCCAAGTGATGAGGCTTAAATTAAAAGGGCAAAACAATAAAGCTTTTAGAAAAAATAAGAAATCATCTTCTTGACCTCAGAGTAGGAAAAAGTTCTTCAAGAATTAAAACACACTACCCATAAATGAAAGTATTTCTACATCTGACCTTAGTTTACATGTCAAAAGGACAAGGGTACCAGCTTAAATGGGCTCTCAGTGGTTAAGTTAGAGACAAACTGAAGCATCAAAATACATATTGAGTCATGAAATAGAAATCACTGAATAAAACAGGAATTCATGAACTCATATTAATAATAAATAAATAACATAAACAAAAGCCCAAGGAAGGAGAGCTCTTCTTTGGAGAGATTGCTGACTAATGTGGAGGGAGTGGTAAAGTTAGAAAATGACCCATTTTCTACCCATCAAAGTAAAGACTGGTTCAGGAAAAAATCATCAACTCCAACTAAATCAAGAAGAAAAGGAAGCATGCAGAGCAAAATATTGGCATGGTCTCAAATTATCTCCACACAGAGTGTTTATCAGTTGCAAAAGGAAAAAATAACTACAAAACAGAGAAACTGAACATCTTAAGCAGGTGGTCAAATTAATATTGCCAATAGAGGCAGAGGGACACAGCTTGCCTCCAGATGTGATACTCTGAGGACACATTTCTTATGTAGAAGACAGGCTGAGGATGGCCAACCTACATTAATCATAAGGAAACATCAGATAAACCCAAACTACAGAAGAATATGTAAAATAATTGGCCTGAATTATCCCAAAATATCAATATCACAACTAAGAAAGTTCACGGAACTGTTCAAGATTAAAAGAGACCAGGAAATATGAAAACTAAATGTAATATGCAATCCCAAAATGAATTCTGTAATGGAAGAAGAAAGAGTTCTAAAGGATAGTATTGGGACAACTCTCAAAACTGGAATATTGAAGGGAGAATAAAAGTATCCTAACAGTGCTAAACTTCTTGAATTTCATAACTGTGATTATACAAGAAAACAGCCTAGAAGGAGGGGGCAAGATGGCAACATACAGAAGTGTGGTATTTAGTTAGTCCTCTAGAGCAACTAAGAAACAACCAGGAACAACTAGTAAATAGTCTGGAACAACTGCTGGAGGACAACTGCGACTGTCCACACATCATACACCAGCCTGGAATAGGTGGAATGGCTAAAATCGCAGCATAAATGCTCCAAGATGAAACTGTGGATCTGCGCCGAGAGCCCCCTACCCCATGGCAGGGTGATCTGCTACACCTCACTGTGGGAGAAAGCAGCAGTCCTGGAGCAAGCAAATATAGTTCAACCTAGCAGCAACCAGTGTTTTAATTAGCAAATATGGACTGCTGAATACAAGCTACAAACATAGACAATCCCTATCAAGCAGCAAAGTACCCCAAGGTCACTTCCAGTAAAAAGAAGTGAGGCTGACGGAGAAAAAAAAAAAATACAGAGGCTTTTGGAGACCATTGACCTTAGAGAGATGGAGGGCGCCTGTGTACCAGAAAGGGAACCCAGAGGACCGATGCTGTCTCTGGCTGATGGGCAAAACTGGGGGGCTTTCTTTCCCTTTTCTTCCCTCTCGATCTGAGTGGCTCAATGGAGAAACCCTCAGCCATTTTCAGTTCGCACCACTCTGACCTAGACAGGGGTGGAGTTAACAGAGTCAGAGAGACAAAGGAGCAATTCAAATGCAGACGATAACTCCCTAGGGAGTTTACCCTAAGAGGAAGGAGGTGGGGCCCAGCTTAAGTGCCTATCCTCCCTTCAAAACTCAGACCCCAGGGCCAAGGGAGAAACAATCAAACCAGAAACAACCTAAGTTGAGAATGCAAGGGTCCCCACCTCTATCACCAGTGGGGAGCAACAGACTGACAGACAGGTTAGGAAAAGCACAGTGGCAAGAGGTCTCCCAGGAAAATCTGTCAATCTTCTATGACACACCCTCAGGAAAACCTGAAACTGAATACAGCCTCATTATCAGACCTGAGCCCATTATGGTCTGGGAAAATCTGACTGGGGTAATAAAGGAAACCAGATGCCTAGAAAACAGAAAACCACAAACTACAATAGGAAAAGCAAAGATATGGCCCAGTCAAAGTAACAAACTTACACTTCAATTGAGATACAGTATTGAAACAACTAATGCTAAATCAATTCAATAAGTTTAGGGAATATATGACAAAAGAGATGAAAAATACAAAGAAAACACTGGGCAAACATAAGGAAGAAATTGAAAGTCTGACAAAACAACTGGCAGAATCTATGGAAATGAACAACACAAGGGATGAGGAACACAATGGAGACATACAACAGCAGATTTCAAGAGGCAGAAGAAGATATTTGGGAACTGGAGAACAAGAAACCTGAAATCCTACACACAAAAGAACAGATAGGGAAAAGAATGGGAAAATATGAACAACATCTCAGGGAACTGAATGACAACATGAAGTGTATGAATATATGTGTCAAGGGGGTCCGGGAAGGAGAAGAGAAGGAAAAGGGGGAAGAAGAAATAATGGAGGAAATAATCACTGAAAATTTCCCATCTCTTATGAAAGACATAAAATTACAGATCCAAGAAGCACAGCATACCCCAAAGAGAATACATCTGAATAGACCCATACCAAGACACTTAATTATCAGATTATCAAACATCAAAGACAAAGAGAGAACTCTGGAGCAGCAAGAGAAAAGCGATCCATCACATACAAGGGAAGCTTGATTAAGACTGTGTGGCTTTCTCAGTAGAAACCATGGAGGCAAGAAGACAGAGGTGTGATATAGTTAAGAAACTGAAAGAGAAAAAACACAAACCAAGAATTTTATATCTGGCAAAACTGTCCTTCAAACATGAGGGAGAGTTTAAAATATTCTCTGACAAACAAGACAATGAGTTTGTGAACAAAATATCTGCTCTACAGGAAATACTAAAGGGAGCACTACAGACAGATAGGAAAACACAGGAGTGAGAGGTTTAGAGCACAATTTTGAGTGATGGTAGAACAATAATCTAACTATACTGAACAAAGATGACTGTGAGAATGGTCAAAAGAGGAAGGTTAGCAGCCTGTGGGACACCAGAAGGAAAGGGGGAAAATAAAGACTGGGACTGTATAATTTAGTGAAACCTAGATTGCTCAACACTTGTTATAAAATGTACAAATATGTTTTTACATGAGGGAGAACAAATGAATGTCAACCTTTCAAGGTGTTAAAAATGGGGTGATACTGTTGAAAAAAACATAATCAATGCTCCTACAACTCAATGACAATAGTACAGACAGCCCAATTATAAAATGGGCAAAAGATATGAAAAGACAGTTCTCTGAAGAGGAAATACAAATGGCCAAGAAACACATGAAAAAATGTTCAGCTTCACTAGCTATTAGAGAGATGCAAATTAAGACCACAATGAGATACCATCTAACACCGGTTAGAATGGCTGCCATTAAACAAACAGGAAACTACAAATGCTGGAGGGGATGTGGAGAAATTGGAACTCTTATTCATTGTTGGTGGGTCTGTATAATGGTTCAGCCACTCTGGAAGTCAGTCTGGCAGTTCCTTAGAAAACTAGATATAGAGCTACCATTCGATCCAGCGATTGCACTTCTCGGTATATACCCGGAAGATCGGAAAGCAGTGACACGAACAGATATCTGCACGCCAATGTTCATAGCAGCATTATTCACAATTGCCAAGAGATGGAAACAACCCAAATGTCCTTCAACAGATGAGTGGATAAATAAAATGTGGTATATACACACGATGGAATACTACGCGGCAGTAAGAAGGAACGATCTGGTGAAACATATGACAACATGGATGAACCTTGAAGACATAATGCTGAGCGAAATAAGCCAGGCACAAAAAGAGAAATATTATATGCTACCACTAATGTGAACTTTGAAAAATGTAAAACAAATGGTTTATAATGTAGAATGTAGGGGAACTAGCAGTAGAGAACAATTAAGGAAGGGGGAACAATAATCCAAGAAGAACAGATAAGCTATTTAACGTTCTGGGGATGCCCAGAAATGACTATGGTCTGTTAATTTCTGATGGATGTAGTAGGAACAAGTTCACTGAAATGTTGCTATATTATGTAACTTTCTTGGGGTAAAGTAGGAACATGTTGGAAGTTAAGCAGTTATCTTAGGTTAGTTGTCTTTTTCTTACTCCCTTGTTATGGTCTCTTTGAAATGTTCTTTTATTGTATGTTTGTTTTCTTTTTAACTTTTTTTTTCATACAGTTGATTTAAAAAAGAAGGGAAAGTTAAAAAAAAAAAAAAGACAAAAGACAAACAAGGAAAAAAAAAAAAAGATGTAGTGCCCCCTTGAGGAGCCTGTGGAGAATGCAGGGGTATTTGCCTACCCCACCTTCATGGTTGCTAACATGACCACAGACATAGGGGACTGGTGGTTTGATGGGTTGAGCCCTCTACCATAAGTTTTACCCTTGGGAAGACGGTTGCTGCAAAGGAGAGGCTAGGCCTCCCTGTATTTGTGCCTAAGAGTCTCCTCCTGAATGCCTCTTTGTTGCTCAGATGTGGCCCTCTCTCTCTGGCTAAGCCAACTTGAAAGGTGAAATCACTGCCCTCCCCCCTACGTGGGATCAGACACCCAGGGAAGTGAATCTCCCTGGCAACGTGGAATATGACTCCCGGGGAGGAATATAGACCCGGCATCGTGGGATGGAGAACATCTTGACCAAAAGGGGGATGTGAAAGGAAATGAAATAAGCTTCAGTGGCAGAGAGATTCCAAAACGAGCCGAGAGATCACTCTGGTGGGCACTCTTACGCACACTTTAGACAACCTTTTTTAGGTTCTAAAGAATTGGGGTAGCTGGTAGTGGATACCTGAAACTATTAAACTACAACCCAGAACCCATGAATCTCGAAGACAGTTGTATAAAAATGTAGCTTATGAGGGGTGACAGTGGGATTGGGAATGCCATAAGGACCAAACTCCACTTTGTCTAGTTTATGGATGGATGTATAGAAAAGTAGGGGAAGCAAACAAACAGACAAAGGTACCCAGTGTTCTTTTTTACTTCAATTGCTCTTTTTCACTCTAATTATTATTCTTGTTATTTTTGTGTGTGTGCTAATGAAGGTGTCAGGGATTGATTTAGGTGATGAATGTACAACTATGTAATGGTACTGTAAACAATCGAAAGTACAATTTGTTTTGTATGACTGCGTGGTATGTGAATATATCTCAATAAAATGATGATTAAAAAAAAAAAAAAAAAAAAAAAAACACAATCAATGCAAACTAGAGACTACAGTTAACAGAAACATTTTATTATGCTTCCTTTAATGTAACAAAGGCAATATACCAAAGCTAAATGCCTATAAGAAGAGGATATAAGGGAGCAGTATGGGACTCTTGGCATTGGTGACATTATCTGACTCTTTTATTCTACTTTAATTTTTCTTTTCTTTTGTTGCCCTTTAGCTGTCATCTATTTCTTTTTCATTTCTCTCAACCTTTTTGATTCTTCCTCACTCTTTGTGGAAGAAATGGAAAAGTCCTTATATAGATACTGGTGATGGTGGTGAATGCATAACTACTTGATTATACAGGGAAACACTGTTTACTTAAGACAGAATGTATGGTATATGAACAAAACAGTCTTAAAAACAAACAGGTTGATGAATGAACCCTGAGGGCATTATACTGAATGAAATAAATTAGACACAAAAGGATAAATACTGCGTGGTCTCACTGATATGAACGAATTATAATATGTAAACACATAGACAGGAAATATAGGTTACCAGGACATAGAACGAGGGTAAAAAATGGGGAGTGGTTGCTTATTATTGGCAGAATGTTTAACTAGGTTGAACTTAAGTGTTTGGAAATGGACAGAGGTGACAGTAGCACATTATTGTGAGAATATTTAACAGTGCTTAACAGTGTGCGAATGTGGTAAAAAGGGGAGGGTAAGAGTCACATATGTCAACAGAAGGAAAGCTGGAGGTTAAAATATGGAAATGGATAAAACACTGAATCTTGTGGTGGACAACGTCTGTGATTAACTGTACAAATTATTAGAATTTTCTTTCATGAAGTAGAAAAAATGTATGATACTATAACTGGAAGTCAATAATAGAGGGGTATATAGGGAAATATACCTACTACAAACTATGTACTACAGTTAGTAGTTGTTCTGGTTTGCTAATGCTGCCAGAATGCAAAACACCAGAGATGGACTGGCTTTTATAAAAGGGGGTTTATTTGGTTACACAGTTGCAGTCTTAAGGCCATGAAGTATCCAAGATAACAAACACATCAGCAATTGGGTACTGTGCTGGTTTGAATATATTATGTCCCCCAGAAAAAGCCATATTCTTTGACCTTCCAATGAAGGTCCCAATTGCTGATGTGTTACCTTGGACACTTCATGGCCTTAAGACTGCGACTGTGTAATCAAATAAACCCCCTTTTATAAAAGCCAATCCATTTCTGGTGTTTTGCATTCCAGCAGCATTAGCAAACTACAACAGGTACCTTCACTGGAGGATGGTCAAAGGTGTCTGGAAAACCTCTGTTAGCTGGGAAGGCATGTGGCTGGTGTCTGCTCCAAAGTTCTGGGTTCAAAATAACTGTCTCCCAGGATGTTCCTCTCAAGGCTGCAGTTCCTGAAAAATGTCACTCTCAGTTGCTCTTGGGTTGTTTGTCCTCTCTTAGCTACTCCGGAGCAAAAGTCTGCTTTAACAGCTGTCTTCAAACTGTCTCTCATCTGTAGCTCCTCTTCTCAGCTCCTGTGTGTTCTTCAAAGAGTCCCTCTTGGCTGTAGCAAAGCTCACTCCTTCCGTCTGAGCTTATATAGTGCTCCAGGAAACTAATCAAGACCCATGCTGATTGGGTGGGGCCACACCTCCATGGAAATTATCCAACGAAAGATTTTGCTCACAGTTCAGTGATCACATCTCCACAGAAACATCCAATCAAAAGTCTGCAAACCAATCAACACCAATACGTTTCCTGCCCACACAAGACAGCATCAAAGATAATGAAAGTTTTGGAGGATATAAAACATCCAAACCAACGCAGTAGTATTTTAACATACGTCTATCAACAGTAACAAATATACTAGGACCAATGCTATGAGTCAATAAAGGAGGCGGGGTTAAGGGTATGATGCAACCTACTCTCAAATGGCTGAGGAAAAATTAAAATGATAATGTGTGAATGACACAGCAAGAACACAAATGATAAACAAAATGTTAAAAACTGATGAATCAGGGTAAAGGGATTACAATCATTCCTTGTACGACTATTGCAATTTTTCTATAAGTCTGAAATTAATTAAAGAAAAATCATTTTTTTTTAAAAAAGCATCAGTTCAACAAAAGACAGCAAGGGAAAAATGGAAGAAGGAAAAAAAACATGCCACAGAGTGGGAGATGATACTCACAACATATATATTTGATAAAGAACCTCTTATATCCAAAATATACAAAGAAATCCTAAAAAATAAACAATAAAAATAAAAGGAAAACCCTCAACTTTAAAAAAATGAGTAAAAAGAGTTGAACAGACCGTAACAGAAAAAGAAACACACAAAACGGTGCTCAAGCTCATCAGTCATAGCACTGGAAATTAAAACCATTGAAAGAGATCATATCACATGTATCAAACTGCAAAATTAAATCATCACAAGTGCTGACAAGGATATAGAACATCACACATTGCTTGCAGAGGGTAAATTGCTGTAATCACTTAAGTAAACTGATACCATTTCTACTCAAACTCTTGCAAAAAATTGAAGAAAATAGAACACTACCTACCTAAGTTTATGAAGCCAATATCACTCTAATACCAAAACCAGGTAAAGATCCTACAAGAAAGGAAAACTACAGGCCAGTCTCCCTCATGAATACAGATGCAAAAATTCTCAACAAAATACTTGCAATTTGAATCCAAAGACACATCAAAAAAATCATACACCATGACCAAGTGGGGTTCATGAAAGGCATGCAAGGATGGTTCAACATAAGAAAATCAATCAATGTAATACAACACATTAACAAATCAAAAGGGAAAAAACAAATGATCATCTCAATAGATGCTGAAAAAGCATTCAACAAAATCCCGCATCCTTTTTTGATAAAAACACTTCAAAAGGCAGGAATTGAAGGAAACTTCCTCAATATGATAAAAGGCATATATGAAAAACCAACAGCCAGCATAGTACTCAATGGCGAAAGACTGAAAGCCTTCCCTCTAAGATCAGGAACAAGACAAGGATGCCCACTGTCACCTCTTTTATTCAACATTGTGTGGGAAGTGCTAGCCAGAGTAATCCAGCAAGACAAAGAAATAAAAGGAATCTAAATTGGAAACAAAGACGTAAAACTGTCATTATTTGCAGATGATATGATCTTATATCTGGAAAAACCTGAGAAATCAACAACACAGCTACTAGAGCTAATTAGCAAATTTAGCAAAGGAGTGGGATACAAGACTAATGCAAATAAGTCAGTTATGTTGCTATACACTAGAAATGACCTAATTGAAGAGACACTCAAGGAAAAGATTCCATTCTTAGTAGCAACTAAAAAAATCAAGTATGTAGGAATAAACTTAACCAAGGATGTAGAAGACCTATACACAGAAGACTATATAACTTTACTAAAAGAAATAGAAGGTGACCTAAACAGATGGAAAAATATTCTGTGCTTACAGATAGGAAAGCTAAATGTCAATTCTACAAAACAAAAACTCATCTATACATTCAATGCAATTCCAATCAAAATTCCAACAACCTACTTTGCGGACCTGGAAAAGCTAGTTATCAAATTTATTTGGAAGGGAAAGATGCCTCGAATTGCTAAAAATATTCTAAGAAAAACAAACTGGAAGGACTGACACTTCCTGACTTTGAAGCTTATTATAAAGCCACAGTAGTCAAAACATCATGGTGTTGGCACAAAGACAGACACATTGATCAATGGAATCATAATGAGAAATCAGAAATAGACCCCCAGATCTACGGTTGACTGATCTTTCATAAGGCCCCCCAAACCACTGAACTGGGACATAACAGTCTATTCAACAAATGGGGCTGAGAGCTGGACAGCCATATCAGAAAGAATGAAAGAGGACCCCTACCTCACACCCTACACAAAAATTAACTCAAAATGGATTACAGACCTCAATATAAGAGACAGTACCAAAAAACTCCTAGAAGATAATGTAGGGAAACATCTTCAAGACCTTGTATTAGAAGGTCACTTCTTAGACCCTACACCAAAAGCACAAGCAACAAAAGAAAAAATAGATAAATGGGAACATTACCACTAATGTGAACTCCATGAAAAATGTAAAATAAACAGTTTATATTGCAGAATGTAGGGACCCACAGATAGACAGCAAATAGTGAAGGCGGAACGATAATCTAGTAAGAACAGATAAGTTATGGAGGGTAAAGTTAATGTTATGGAAATGCTCAGGAACGACTATGGTTTGTTAATTTTGGGGGGGTATGATAGGAACAAGTTGGCAGCAATGTAGTTATTTTAGGTTAATTGTTTTTCTTATTTCTTTGTTTGGTTATAGCTTATTTTCTTGGAGTAGGGTAAGAATATGTTGGAAGCAATGTAGTTATTTTAAGTTATTTGTCTTTCTTATTCCTTTGTTTTGGTTTTGTTTGAAATGTTTTTTTATTGTTCATTTTTTAATTTTTTGATAAAGTTAAAACATTAATGAGTATTAAAAAAAGTAAATCTAAGATGGGAGGAAGGGGAATGGAATGTTTTGAATGTTTTTTATTTTAATTTTCATTTTATTTTTTAGAGTAATGAAAATGTTCAAAGATTGATTGTGGTGATGAATGCACAACTAAATGATGATACTATAAACAACTGATTGTACACTTTGGAGGACTGTATGTTATGTGAATATATCGCAATAAAATTGCATTAAAAAAAACAACATGGATATATGCTAAAATCATAAGCCAAAAGGTATACATGAAAAAATGCATATTTTACTATTTCATTTTACATAAAGATGAAAACAGGCAAATGTTGACAGATTTTAACGGAGAAACTGACATTAATAGAAGATTTCAAATACCCACTTTCAGTAATGGACAGAACACCTAGGAAGAAGATACATAAGGAAACAGAAAACTTGAATGATACCCTAAACCAGATATATGCTAAGACACATCTAAGAACACTTTTCCCAATAGCAGCAGAATACACAATTTACTCCAGTGCACATGGGTTATTCTCCTGGATAGACCATGAGTTAGGTCACAAAACAAGCCACAAGAAATTCAAAAATATTGCAGTAACATGATATGTCTTTTCTGATCACAACTGAATAAAGCTAGAAATTAATAAGAGGTAGAAATGGACAATTCAAAAATATGTGGAAATTAAACAATGTGCTCTTAAACAACCAAAAGGAAAAGAGGAAATAAAAACAGAAATTAGGAAATATCTTGAGAGGAATGAAAATGAAAATACAATATACAAATCTTATGTGATACAGCAAAAGCAGTGCTGAGATAACAATTTATACCTCTAAATGCTTATATTAAAAAAGAATAAAGATGTCAAGTCAGAGACCTTAGCTCAAAAATAAAGGATCTACAAAAAGGAGAAAAAACTAAACCCAAAACCAGGAGAAGGAAGGATTAATGAAGATTACAGAGGAGATAAATGAGTGGGAGAATAAAAAAAAAAAATGAGACAATCAACAAAACCACAAGCTGGTATTTGGAAAAGATCAAGATCAACAAATCTTTAACTAGACTGACAAAGAAAAAAAGAGAGAGGATACAAACTACAAAAATCAGAAATGAAAAAGGAGACATTACTACTAACCCCACAGAAATAAAAAGGACTATAAGAGGATACTATAAACAACTTCACACCAACGAATTGGATAACTGAGAAGAAATGGACAAATTCCTAGAAATACACAAACTACCTACACCAACTCAAGAAGAAACAGAAGACCTCAATAAATCAAACACTACTAGAGAGACTGAATCAGTAACCAAACCACCACCACCACCACCCCCCAAAAAAGTCCAGGACCAGACAGCTTCACAGTGAATTTTACAAAACATTCCAAGAAGAATTAACAACTATCCTGCTCAAAGTCTTACAAAAAAAAATTGAAAAGAAAGGAAACATCCCTAACTAATTATATGAGGCCAACATCACCCTCATACCAAAACCAGATAAAGATAACCTGAAGTCAAGAAAAGTGCAGAGGCATGAGAGATAACTCTACGCAGACCCACAGCCAAGACCCCCTGTGCCAAGAACTGGCCATAGCAGCAGGCAGAAAAGCAGGCAGGAGGGGATAACTTTCCATGTCCTGAGCAGCCATCTTTGCAGCTAGCTTGGAGACATTCCTTCACAGCACTGCTGCTGAGAGCTTCCTTGAAGGAATTCGGGATTCGGCAGGCCTGTGACAAGCATCCACTCTTCCCCATTGGAAGCCCACGGTGTGCACAGCCTAGAGGCAGAGGTGCCACATGGAAGTGCCAGGAACACTCCCCCAATCCCAGGTACCCATGGGCACTCTACAGACAGGGACTATGGGGCATGTGAATTGGAGGGAGAGACCTGCAAGTCTGCACCCTACAGTACCCCACCTGCAGCCCCAGGAAAAGCTGGGATCACTGTGTCCTAGAGTGGCCTCCCTGTCAAACTGCATAGGCACGTCCCCTACCCACAGGGCTGGTGGTTCCCACTGCACACAGAAAATTGGTGCACTGATAGGACCTTCACGTGGTTGGGACCCCTACTTAGTGCACAGAAGAAGCTGGGGAGAACTGGCTTGAGGGTAAGAGGTGGCTCAGGAGCACCATTTGCTGGTAGGTCAGGGAAAGTACACTCCACCAAGCTTCAGCTCTGTCAAACTATAGACAAGTGTTCAGAAATAAGCCTGCATAAGCAAATGTCAAGAGGCCAAAAACAACAGAAAATTATAAAGCATATGAAGAAACCGTAAGAGATAAATAATGTAAACACCCAAATTAAAAAGCCAGAGGAGAAAGAGAATTCGGAGCACTTAGTCTTTATGTCCTGAGCCATCAATATCATGGCTCAGGATATAAAGGACATAAAGGATATGAACAAGACCCTAGAAAAGCATAAACAAGAATTGCAAGAGTAAATTAAAAAATACCAGATCTTAAGGAAATAAAAGATTCTGTTGATCAAATTGAAAAGATCCTTGAGACACGTAAGACCAGATTTGAAGAGGGAGAGGAAAGAATTGGCATACTCAAAGATAGTATGATGGAAAGTATAAGTACAAAAGAACCAATGGTGAAAAAAAATACAAAAATTTGAAGTAGGTCTCAGGGAAATGATGAACAACATGAAGTGCACAATATCAGAATCATCTGCATTCCAGAAGGGGAAGAGAAAAGGGCTAGGAAGAGTATTCAAAGACATTGTTGGGGGAAAACTTGTCAACCCTTCTAAATGACATAAATATGCAAATCAAAGATACCCAACAAACTTCAAATAGAATAAATCCAAATAAACCCATTCCGAGACATATTCTGACCAGTCTGCCAAATGCTGAAGAGAAGGAGAAAGTTCTAAAGGCAGCAAGAGAGAAGCAATTCAACATGTACAAGGGAAACAACATAAGACTAAGTGGTGACTACTCAGTGGCACCCATGTAAGCAAGAGGGCAGTGGTATGACATGTTTAAAATTCTGAAAGAGAAAAATTGCCAGCCAAGAATACTTTATCCAGCAAAGCTCTCCTTCAAATTTGAAGGAGACCTTAAAATTGTGACAGACAAACAAATGCTGAATTTGCTAACAAGAGACCTGCCCTACAAAAAATACTAAAGGGAATTCTACCAGCTTAGAAAAAAAAGAAAGGAGAGAGAAGTCTGGAGAAGCACACAGAACTGAAGAGTTTTAGTAAGGGTACCTTAACGGAGATAAAGAGAGAGAGGAAAAAATACATCTGACAAATAAATACCAAAGGAAAAGATGGCTTATTCAAGAACTGACTTCACAGTAGTAACACTGAATATGAATGGATTAAACTCCCCAGTTAAAAGATACAGATTGGCAGAACAGATTTTAAAAATATGATCCATCAACATGTTGCTTACAAGAGACTCATCTTAGACCCAGAGACACAAAGAAATCGAAAGTGAAAGGATGTTAAAAATTTTCCATGCAAGCTATAACCATAAGAATGCAGGGGTAGCAATATTAATCTGAGATAAAATAGACTTTACATGCAAGGATGTCATAAGAGACAAAGAAAAACACTATATACTAATAAAAGGGACAATTCAACAAGAAATAACAATCATAAATCTTTATGCACCCAATCAAGGTGCTTCAAAGTACATGAGACAAGCATTGGCAAAACTGAAGGAAGCAATAAATGACTACAAAATAATTGTGGGAAACGTTAATACATCACTTCTCCTACAAAAAAGATTAACCACCAGAGGACCAGTAAGGAAACTGAGAACCTAAACAATGTAATAAATGAATTAGACTTACCAGACATATACAGAGCATTACATTCCAAATTACCAGGACACACATTCTTCTCCAGTGTCACAGAACTTTCCCCAGGACAGATCTTATGCTGGGGCATAAAACAAGCCTCAATATATTAGAAGATTGAAATTATTCAAAGCACATTTTCTGAACACAATGGTATACAACCAGAAATCAATAACCACCAAACATCTAGAATATTCACAAATATCTGGCGGTTAAACAACACACTGCTAAACAATCAGTGGGTTAAATAAGAAATTGCAAGAGAAATTGCTAAATATCTAGACATGAATGAAACCGACAACACAATATATCAAAACTTATGGGACGCAGCAAAGGCGGTATTGTGGGGGAAATTTAAAGCTCTAAATACATACACTAAAAGGAAGAAAGAGCTAAAATCAAAGAACTAACAGAACAACTGAAGAAGCTAGAAAAAGAACAGCAAACTAATCGTAAACCAAGTAGAATAAAAGAAATAATAAGCATTAAAGCAGAAATAAATGATATAGAGAACAAGAAAAAAAAGCAATAGAGAGAATAAATAAAACCAAAAGTTGGTTCTTTGAGAAGATCAACAAGACTGACAAGCCCTTAGCTAGAATGAAAAAAACAAAAACAGAGAAGACTCAAATAAACAAAATAATAAATGAGAGAGGAGACACTACTGTGGATCCGGAAGAAATTTTAAAAATCATAAGAGGATACTATGAACTACTGTATGCTTACAAACTAGATAATTTAGAGGAAATGGGACAGTTTCCTGGAAACACATGAGCAACATAGACTGACCAGGGAAGAAATAGAAGACCTCAACAAACTACTCATAAGCAAAGAGATCCAATCAGTCACCAAAAAGCTTCCCACAAATAAAAGCCCAAGGCCAGATGGCTTCACAGGGGAATTCTACCAAACTTTCCAGAAAGAACTGACACCAATCTTACTTAAACTCTTTCAAAAAATTGAAGAAAATGAAACACTACCTAACTAATTTTATGAAGCCAACATCACTCTAATACCAAATCCAGGTAAAGATCCTACAAGAAAGGAAAACTACAAGCCAGTCTCCCTCATGAATATAGATGCAAAAATTCTCAACAAAATACTTGCAAATCGAATCCAAGACACATCAAAAAAATCATATACCATGGCCAAGTGGGGTTCATGCCAGGCATGCAAGGATGGTTCAACATAAGAAAATCAATCAATGTATTACAACACATTAACAAATCAAAAGGGAAAAAACAAATGATCATCTCAATAGATGCTGAAAAAGCATTCAACAAAATCCCGCATCCTATTTTGATAAAAACACTTCAAAAGGTAGGAATTGAAGGAAACTTCCTCAATGTGATAAAGGGCATATATAAAAACCAACAGCCAGCACAGTGCTCAATGGCAAGAGGCTGAAAGCCTTCCCTCTATGATCAGGAATGAAACAAGGATGCCCGCTGCCACCACTTTTATTCAACATTCTGCAGGAAGTGCTAGCCAAAGCAATCTAGCAAGACAAAGAAATAAAAAGAATCCAAATTGGAAAGGAAGAAGTAAAACTGTCATTATTTGCAGATGATATGATCTATTTGGAAAATCCTGAGAAATCGATGACACAGCTACTTGAGCTAATAAGCAAATTCAGCAAAGTAGCGGGATACAAGATTCATGCACATAAGTCAGTAATGTTCCTATACACTAGAAATGACCTAAATGAAGAGACACTCAAGAAAAAGATTCCATTCTCAATAGCACCTAAAAAAATCAAGTACATAGGAATAAACTAAACCAAGGATTTAGAAGACCTCTAAAAGAAAATTACATAACTTAACTAAAATAAATAGAAGACCTAAAGAGATGGAAAAATATTCTGTGTTCATGGATAGGAAGACTAGATGTCAATCTTACCCAAAGTCATCTACAGATTTAATGCATTTCCAGCCTACTTTGCAGACCTGGAAAAGCTAGTTATCAAATCTATTTGGAAGGGAAAGATGTCTCGAATTGCTAAAAAAATTCTAAAAAAGAAAAATGCAGTGGGAGGACTTACACTTCCTGACTTTCAAGCTTACCATAAAGCCACAGCAGTCAAAACAGCATGGTATTGGCACAAAGATGGACATATTGATCAATGGAATCGAATTGAGAATTCAGAAACAGACCCCCAGATCTACGGGTCAATTGATCTTTGATAAGGCTCCCAAATCCACTGAACTGGGACATAACAGTCTCTTCAACAAATGGGGTTCGAAGAACTGGATATCCATATTCAAAAGAATGAAAGAAGACCCCTATCTCACACAAAAATTAACTCAAACTGGATCAAAGATCTCAATGTAAGAGACAGTACCATAAAACTCCAAGAAGATAATGTAGGGCAACATCTTCAAGACCTAGTATTAGGAGGTTGCTTCTTAGACCCGACACCCCAAAGCACAAGCAACAAAAGAAAAAAATACATCAATGGGAACTCCTCAAACTTAAAAGCTTCTGTACCTCAAAGGAATTTGTCAAAAAGGTGAAGAGGCAGCCAACTCAATGGGAAAAAAATATTTGGTACCTATGTATCTGATAAAAGACTGATTATCTTGCACATATAAAGAAATCCTACAACTCAACGACAGTAGTACAAACAGCCCAATTATAAAACGGGCAAAAGATATGAAAAGACATTTCTTGAAGAGGAAATACAAATGGCTAAAAAACACATGACAAAATGTTCATCTTCACTAGCTATTAGGAAGATGCAAATCAAGACCACAATGAGATATCATCTCACACCAATTAGAATGGCTGCCATAAAACAAACAGGAAACTACAAATGCTGGAGGACAGTCTGGCGGTTCCTTAGAAAAGTAGATATCAAGTCACCCTACAATCCAGCAATTTCACTTCTTGGTATATACCTGGAAGATCTGAACTCAGTGGCATGGACAGATAGATGGACACCGATGTTCATAGCGGCATTGTTCACAATTGCCAAGAGACAGAAAGAATCCAAATGTCCTTCAAGAGATCAGTGGACAAACAAAATGTGACATATACACAAGATGGAATACTATGTAGCAGTAAGAAGGAACGAGGTCATGAAACACATGACAACATGGATGAACCTAGAAGACATAATGCTGAGGGAAATAAGCCAGACACAAAAAGAGAGAGATTGTATGTTACCACTAACGTGAACTCTATGAAAAATGTAAAATAGTGTCATATTTTAGAATGTAGGAGACCTTGAGGAAGACACCAGCTGGTGAAGGGGGAACCCTAATCTAAAAAGAACAGAAAAGCTTTTGAGGGTAATCTTAATGATATGGGAATGCTCAGGAATGACTATGGTTTATTAATTTTCTTGGAGTAGGGAAGGAAATGTTGGAAGCAATGTAGTTAGCTTAGGTTATTTGTTTCTCTTACTCCTTTGTTTTGTTTTGTTTGAATTTTTTTAATTTTTTGTAAAAAAAGTTTAAAAAAAAGTAAACTAATATGGAGGGATGGGGAGTATGGAATGTTTTGGGTGTTCTTTTTTACATTAACTTTTATTCTTAGGCTTTTTTTTTTCCCACTTTTATTGAGATTGTTCAGATACCATACAATTATCCAAAGATCCAAAGTGTACAATCACTTGCCCCTGGGTACCCTCATACAGCTGTGCATCCATCACACTTAATTTTTGTTCAATTTTTAGAAACTTTTCATTACTCCAGACAAGAAATAAAGTGAAAGATGAAAAAAGAAAAAAAGAAAAGGAAACTCTAATCCTCCCTATCCCTAACCAACCCCCCTCAATAGTTGACTCATAGTATTGATATAGTACATTCGTTACTGTTTATGAAAAAATGTTGAAATGCTACTAACTGTAGTATATAGTTTGTAATAAGTATATAGTTCTTCCCTATATGCCCCTCTATTATTAACTTCTAATTGTATTATCATACATTTGTTCTGGTTCATGGAAGTGATTTCTAGTATTTGTACAGTTGATCATGGACATTGCACACCATAGGATTCCGTTTTATACATTCCCATCTTTTGACCTCCAACTTTCCTTCTGGTGACATATATGACTCTGAGCTTCCCCTTTCCACCTCATTCACACACCATTCAGCGCTGTTAGTTATTCTCACATCTTGCTACCAACACCCCTGTTCATTTCCAAACATTTAAGTTCATCCTAATTTAACATTCTGCTCATACAAAGCAACCACTCCCCGTTCTTAAGCCTCGTCCTATATCTTGGTACCTTATGTTTCATGTCTATGAGTTTACATATTATAATTAGTTCCTATCAGTGAGACCCTGCAATAATTGTCCTTATCTGTCTCGCTCATTTCACTTAGTTTTGTCATCAACCCATTTTTTTTTTAAATATGGTTTTGTTCACTCACCATACATTCCATCCCAAGTAAATAATTGATGGTTCTCTGCATGATCATACATTTATGTGTTCACCACCTTCACCACTATCTACATAAGAGCATCTACATTTCTTCCACAAGGCAGGAGGGAGAGTCAAAGAAGGTAGAGAGGCAAAAGAAAGAGGGAAAAAAAATGACAGCTAGGAAGCAGCAAAAGGAAAAATAACCTTAGATCAAAGTAGAATAAAGAATCAGACAATACCACCAATGTCAAGTGCCTAACATGCCTCCCCTATCCCCCCTCTTATCTGCATTCACCTTGGTATATCACCTTTGTTACATTAAAGGAAGCATAATACAATGATTCTATTAGTTACAGTCTCTAGTTTATGCGGATTACATCACTCCCCCAATGCCTCCCCATTTTTAACACCTTGCAAGGTTGACATTTGCTTGTTCTCCCTCGTAAAAGAACATATTTGTACATTTTATCACAATTGTTGAATACTCTAGATTTCACCAAGTTACACAGTCCCAGTCTTTATCTTTCCTCCTTTCTTGTGGTGTCTCACATGCTCCCCATCTTCCTCTCTCAACCTTATTCATAGTTACCTTTGTTCAGTGTACTTACATTGTTGTGCTACCATCTCCCAAAATTGTGTTTCAAACCACACACTCCTGTCTTCTATCACCCTATAGTGCACCCTTTAGTATTTCCTGTAGGACAGGTGTCTTGTTCACAAAGTCTCTCATTGTCTGTTTGTCAGAAAATATTTTGAGCTCTCCCTCATATTCAAAGGACAGCTTTGCTGGATACAGGATTCTTGGTTGGTGGTTTTTCTCTTACAGTATCTTAAATATATCACACCACTTCCTTCTTGCCTCCACGGTTTCTGCTGAGAGATCCGCACATAGTCTTATTAAGCTTCCTTTGTATGTAATGGATCGCTTTTCTCTTGCTGCTTTCAGGATTCTCTCTTTGTCTTTGACCTTTGATAATCTGATTATTAAGTGTCTTGGCGTAGGCCTATTCATATCTCTTCTGTTTGGAGTACGCTGCGCTTCTTGGATCTGTAATTTTATGTCTTTCATAAGAGATGGGAAATTTTCATTAATTATTTCCTCTATTATTGCTTCTGCCCCCTTTCCCTTCTCTTCTCCTTCTGGGACACCAATGATACGTACATTATTGTACTTTGTTTCATCCTTGAGTTCCCGGAGACGTTGCTCATATTTTTTCATTCTTTTCTCCATCTGCTCCTTTGCATGTAGGCCTTCAGGTGTTTTGTTCTCCAGTTCCTGAGTTTTCTTCTGCCCCTTGAGATCTGCTGTTGTATGTTTCCATTGTGTCTTTCATCTCCTGTGTTGTGCCCTTCATTTCCATAGATTCTACTAGTTGTTTTTTTGAACTTTTGATTTCTGCCGTATATATGCCCAGTGATTCCTTTACAGCCTCTATCTCTTGTGCAATATCTTCTCTAAACTTTTTTATTTGATTTAGCATTAGTTGTTTAAATTCCTGTATCTCAGTTGAAGTGTACGTTTGTTCCTTTGACTGGGCCATAACTTTGTTTTTCTTAGTGTAGGTTGTAATTTTCTGTTGTCTAGGCATGGTTTCCTTGGTTATCCAAATCAGGTTTTCCCAGACCAGAACAGGCTCAGGTCCCAGAGAGAAGAAATATTCAGTATCTGGTTTCCCTGTGGGTGTGTCTTAGAAAATTGCTCCACCCTGTGATGCCTCAGGTCACTGTGCTGTTCTGCCCAGCAGGTGATGCCTGTTAGCCTATAATTCTTGACTGGTGTAAGGAGGTATGGCGTGTTCCCCCAGGCTCTGGGGTCTGGTTCTGAATGGAAAGGGCCCCACCCCTTTCCTCCTAGAGAAGACAGACCCCCCAGGTGGAGGTTATTAGCATTTCAATGGTCTCGCTCTCTGCTTGTGCTGTCTCCACCCTTCCCCAAGTCACAGCCCTGGAAACTGAAAATGACTGGGGCTTTCTCCACTGAGCCAAAAAAGAAACAGATAGTCCCCTTCAGACCCAGTCCAAGGCGACCCTCTGGCTCTCCAAGGTCAGTCGTCACCCAAAGCCTCTGTCCGTTTTTTTGGGGATGCATACCTGTAGTGAGCAGTTCACACTCGCTACTTAAAACCCCAGTTGGAGCTCAGCTGAGCTGTATTCGCTTGCTGGGAGAGAGCTCCTCTCTGGCACCACGAGGCTTTGCAGCTTGGGCTATGGGGGAGGGCGGTCTCGCGACTTGGATCCGCAGGTTTTACTTACAGATTTTATGCTGTGTTCTCGGGCATTCCTCCCAATTCAGGTTGGTGTATGATGAGTGGATGGTCTCGTTTGTCCCCACGCAGTTATTCTGGATTATTTACTAGTTGTTTCTGGTTTTTTGTAGTTGTTCCAGGGGGACTACTTAGCTTCCACTCCTCTCTATGCCGCCATCTTGCCCGAGTTCCTTATGCTTTTTTATATGCTTTTTTATATGTGGTAAGGAAAATGTTCAAAATTGATTGTGATGTACAACTATGTAATGGTACTGTAAACAATCGAAAGTACAATTTGTTTTGTATGAAAAAAATAAAAAAATTAAAAAAAAAAAAAAAAATTGCTTGTGGTGATGAATGCACAACTATAAAAATATATTGTGAACAATCGATTGTACACTGTGGATGATTGCATGGTATGCGAATATAGCTCAATAAAATTGAATTTTAAAACCATGCAGACCAATATCCCTTATGAACTTAAATGCAAAAATCCTCAACAGAATACAAACAAACGAAATACAATAGCACATCAGAAGAATTATACATCAACACGGGATCTAAGATGGCGGCATAGAGAGGCGTGGAAGCTAAGTAGTCTCCCTGGAACAACTAAAAAAAAAACAGAAACAACTAGTAAATAATCCGATGTAACTGCAGGGGGACAAACGTGACCATCTACTCATCATACACTAACCTGAATTGGGAGGATTGCCCGAAATCACAGCATAAAATCTGTAAGTAAGAACTGCACATCCAAATCGGGAGACCCCTCCCCCACAGCTCGAGCTACAAAGCCTTGTGGTGCCAGAGAGAAGCTCTCTCCCAGCAAGCGAATATAGCTCAGCTGAGCTCCAACTGGGGTTTTAATTAGCGAGTGTGAACTGCTCACTACGAGGTACGAATCCCCAACAAGTAGACAGACAGAGGCTTTGGGTGACGACTGACCTTGGAGAGCTGAAGGGTCGCCTCAGACTAGTGCTGTTCCTTTTTCGACTCGGTGGAAAAAGCCTCAGCCATTTTCAGTTCCCAGTTCTGTGACCCAGACAGGGGTGTGGCACAGGCAGAGAGAGACCACTGAAATGCCAATAACCTCCCCCTAAGGCATCTATCTTCTCTAAAAGGAAAGGCGTGGGGCCCAGCTCTACTACCTACCTTTCATTCACAACTTACACCAGTCAAGAATTACAGGCTAATCTTTGCATCAGGCAGAGAACGCCCCTGCATGGCCCAGCGACCCGGGGCTTCCCTTGAGGGACAACGCGCACTAGTGACGTAGCACAGCCTTCCCTCAGCAGAGGTCCTGGAAGATCACAGCTGAGAAGGGGGGCCCGCTCGGAAAACCCAGGGATGCTGGTCAATGCCGGTGGTTTGTGGGTCAGTGACAGAGAAAATCTGGGGAAAAACTGAAATGAAGGCTTAGACTCTTGCAACAGCCTTGAATTGCCAGGATCACCTGGGAGGACTGAATATTAAAGCTGCCCTGCCTCCCTGACCACCCAGACACATGCACCACATTCAGGGCAGATGGCTCCAACCACAAAGCCAAACTGAGTTCACCAACTGAACCCCACAAAAATCATTTCTCCACACACCACAGAGACAGAGTTGGGGAGAATTGACTTGAGGGGTATCGGTGACTCGCAGACTCCATCTGCTGGTTAGTTGGAGAAAGTGTACGCCACCAGCTTGTATTTCTGAAAAATTAGATTGGTATTTTTTTTTACAACTTCAAAGAACCCTATCAAGCAAAGCAAATGCCAAGAGGCCAAAAACAACAGAAAATCTTAATGCATATGATAAAACCAGACGATATGGAAAACCCGATCCCAAACACCCAAATCAAAATATCAGAAGAGACACAGTACTTGGCACAATTAATCAAATAACTACAATCGAGGAAAAAAAACATGGCAAAGGATATAAAAGACATGAAGAAGACCATGGCACAGGATATAAAGGGACACAAAGAAGACCCTAAAAAAGCATAAAGAAGAAACTTCAAGAGTAAATAAAAAAAACAGAAGATCTTATGGAAATAAAAGAAATTGTTGGCCAAATTAAAAAGACTCTGGATACTCATAATACAAGATTAGAGGAAGCTGAACAATGACTCAGTGTCCCAGAGGTCAACAGAACGGAAAATGAAAGAACAAAAGAAAGAATGGAGAAAAAAATCAAAAAAATTGAAATGGATCTCAGGGATACGATAGATAAAATAAAACATCCAAATTATAGACTCATTGGTGTCCCAGAAGGGGAAGAGAAGGGTAAAGGTCTAGAAAGAGTATTCAAACAAATTGTTGGGGAAAAATTCCCAAACCTTCTACACAATATAAATGCACAAAGCATAAATGCTCAGCGAACTCCAAATAGAATAAATCCAAATAAACCCACTCTGAGACATATTCTGATCAGACTCTCAAATACTGAAGAGAAGGAGCAAGTTCTGAAAGCAGCAAGAGAAAAGCAATTCACCACAAACAAAGGAAACAACGTAAGACTAAGTTGTGACTACTCAGAGGCCACCATGAAGGCGAGAAGGCAGTGGCATGACATATTTAAAACTCTGAGAGAGAAAAATTTCCAACTAAGAATACTTTATCCAGCAAAACTCTACTTCACATTTGAGGGAGAGCTTAAATTTTTCACAGACAAACAAACGCTTAGAGAGTTTGCCAATAAAAAGATCTGCCCTACTTCAGATACTAAAGGGAGCCCTACCAACAGAGAAACAAAGAAAGGAGAAAGAGCTATAGAGAATTTTAACAGACATATATAGAACCTTACATCCCAAATCATCAGGACACTCATTTTTCTCTAGTGATCACGGATCTTTCTCTAGAATGGACCATATGCTGGGACATAAAACAAGCCTCAATAAATTAAAAAAAAAAAACACAAAACAAAAAAACAATTGAACATATTCAAAGCACAATCTCTGACCACAATCAACTACAAATAGAAGTCAATAATTTTTGAATTGTAATGCCACTATTTACTTCCTACATGATATAAAATACACAAACTCTAATGACAGATCAGAGGTTTTGAACTCAAGGTAAAATATGTAATTTTTGACAAGAACTATATAATGGTGGGGGAATGGAGGAGTATAGGTACATAGTTTATGTGTCCTACTGAAATTAAGTTGGTATCAAAGAAAAACAAGATTGTTATGGATTTAAGAGTTTAATTTTAAGCCCCACAGTAAACACAAAGAAATTATCAGAGAATATGACCATAGAGATGAAAAGTAGACTATGAGTTATGAGAAGTGGGGGAAGGGGCAATGGGGAGTTAAGAAATGAGTGTAGGGTTGCTGTTTGAAGTGAAGGGAAATTTCCAGTAATGGATGGTGGGAAGGTGATAGCATTATAACATTCTAAATGTTACTAATCCCACTAATGGAATGCTAGGGAGGGGGTGGAATGGGAAGATTCAGGCTGTATATATGTTTCCACAATTGAAAAATTTAAAAAAAAGTCTAAATAGATGACAACTGAATGCCAAGGATGACCCTGGATGGGATCTGAGGATGGAGGACAGGAGGCTCAAAGGGACACAGTTGAGACATATGGAAAAGGAAATATAGAATGTAAGCTTTGCATCATTGTTGAATCTCTTGTACTTCTTAGCTGTGCTTAATGGGATTGCATAAAAGAATGTTCTTGTTCATGGGAATTGTATATGTGAATTATAGTGTTTGTTCAAGGATGTGTGCAGCTAGCTCTCATATGTTCAGAAGACAGAGCAATAGATGATGGATGATAGATAGGGAAGGAGGGAGGAAGGGAGGGAAGGAAAGAAATAGCAGTGTGACAACATGTTAAAGTTAGTGGATCGGGGTATTGGGGGGGTCAGGGAATGCTGGCGTTCTGTGTATGCAGTTTGTATTGTTTTTGCAACTGTTCCTATAACTTTGAATTTATTTCAAAATAAAATGTAAAAAAAAAAATTAATTAAAAAAAATCACATTGGAAATAACCCCCAAATTGTCTTGGTGATGCATTTGTGAACTGCACTTATAATGCAATAAAATAAAAATGCCATAATTAAAAAAAAAGAATTATACATCATAATCAAGTGGGATTCATCCCAATATGCAAGTGTAGTTGGAATTAACAAAAGTAATACCCCACATTAACAGAACAAAGGACAAAAAAACACATGATCATCTAGATGCAGAAAAGGCATGTGACAAAAGCTAAACCCCCTTCTGGATTAAAAAACTTAGAACACTAAGAACAGAAGGAAACTTCCTCAACATGATACAAAGCATATATGAAAAACCCATAGCTAACATCATACTCAATGGTGAAAGGCTGAATTCCCTCTAAGATGTGGAAAAAGACAAGGATGCCCACTCCCACCACTGTTATTCAACATTATACTGGAAATTATAGCCAGAGCAGTTAGTTGAGAAAAAGAAATAAAAGGCATCTGTGCCAGTTTGAATGTATTATGTCCCTCCAAATGCCATTATCTTTGATGTAATCTTGTGGGGAAGACATATTAGTGGGGATTAAGCTGTAACATTTGGATTAGGTTGTTTGCATGGAAATGTGCCCCACCCAACTGTGGGTTGATGACTCTGATTGGATAATTTCCATGGAGGTGCAGCTCCACCCATTCAGGGTGGGTCTTAATTAATCACTGGAGCCATATAAATGAGCTGACAAACAGAGGGAACTCAGTGCAGCTGAGAGTGACATTTTGAAGAGGAGCTACAGCCAAGAGGGACACTTTGAAGAAAGCACAGGAGCTGCAGATGAGAGACATTTTGAAGACAGCCATTGAAAGCAGATTCTTGCTCCAGAGAAGCTAAGAGAGGACAAATACCCCAAGTGCAACTAAGAGTGACATTTTTGAGGAACTGCAGCCTGGAGAGGAACATCCTGGGAGAAACCAGAACTTTGGAGCGGATGCCAGCCATGTGCCTTCCCAGCTAACAGAGGTTTTCCAGACACCATTGGCCATCCTCCAGTGAAGGTACCTGATTGCTGATGTGTTACCTTGGACACTTTATGGCCTTAAGACTGTAACTGTGTAACCAGATAAACCCCCTTTTATAAAAGTCAGTCCATTTCTGGTGTTTTGCATTCTGGCAGCATTAGCAAACTAGAACAGCATCCAAGTTGGAAAGAAAGAAATAAAACTTTCCCTATTTGCAAATAACATAACCCTATATACAGAAATCCTGAAAAGTCTACAAGAAAGCTCCTAGAGCTAATAAATGAATTCAGTAATGTTGCAGAATACAAGATCAACACACCCAAAATTAGTAATTTTTCTATACAAAATGAATGAACAATCTGAAGAAGATACCAAGAAAAAAGTCCACTTACAATCACAATTAAAAGAATCAAATATCTAGGAATAAATCTAACCAAGGTTGTAAAAAGGATTGTACAAAGAAAACTACAAAACATTGCTAAAAGAAATGAAAGAAGACCTAAATAAATAGAAATGCATCCTATGTTCATGGATTGGAAGAATAAACATTGTTAAGAAGTCCATTCTACCCAAAGCAACTTACAGATTCAATGCAATCCCAATAAAAATTCCAACAGCCTTCTTGCAGAAATGGAAAAGCCAATCATCAAATTTATATGGAAATGGCCTCAAAAAGTCAAAGCCATCTTGAAAAAGAAGAATGAAATCAGAGGATTCATACTTCCTAATCATAAAACTTACTACAAAGTCATAGTAATCAGAACAGCATGGTACTGGCAGAAGAACAGACATATAGACCAGTGGAATCAAACTGTGTTCCGGTTTGCTAATGCTGCCTTTTCGCAAAACACAAGAAATGGATCAGCTCTTTTAAAGGGGCTTTATTTGGTTACACAGTTACAGTCTTAGTCCATAAAGTGTCCAAGGTAAGGGGATACCTTCACTGAAGGATGGCCATTGGTGTCTGGAAAACCCCTGTTAGCACAGAAGGCTCATGGCTGTCATCCACTTGCTCCCAGGTTACATTTCAAAATGGCATTCTCCAAAATGTTGCTCTTGGGGTGTTTTATCCTCTCCTAGCTGCAGCTCCTCTTCAAAATGTCACTCTCAGTTACTCTCAGCTCTCTGTGTGTTCTTCCAAGTATCCCTCGTGGTTGTAGCAAGCTCACTCCTTCTGTCCGAGCTTATATAGTGCTCTAGTAAACTAACCAAGGGCCATGCCAAATGGGCCAGGCCACACCTCCATGGAAATTCTCCAATCAGAGATATCACCTACAGTTGGGGGGATTGCATCTCCATGGAAACACTCAAAGAATTACAATCTAATCAACACTAATACGTCTGCCCACACAAGACTGGATCAAAGATGTGGCGTTTTGGGGGACATAATACATTCAAACTGGCACAAACTGAGAGCTCAGAAATCAACCCTCAAAACTGAGTTTTGATAAGGGTGCCAAGTCCATTCAATGGAGAAAGAACAGTCTCTTCAACAAACGGTGCTGGTTTTCCAGTTTTCACTGGATTCCCATGTGCAAAAGAATGAAGGTAGACCCCTACCTCACACCATATACAAAAATCAATTAAAAATGTTTTCTAGGCCTAATTATAAGAACCAGAACTCTAAAACTACTGGAAGAAAATGTAGAGAACCATCTTCAGGACCTTGGGGTGGCAATGGTCTCTTAAGTTTTACACCCAAAGTATAAGCAACAAAAGAAAAAATAGATTAAATGTGACCTCATCAAAATTAAAATATTTTGTGCATCAAAGAACTATCATGAAGGTAAAAAGACAACTTGCTCAATAAAAGAAAATATTTGGACACCACATATCTGATAAGGTTTCATTATCCTGAATATATAAAGTACTCCTACAACTCAATAACAAAAAGACAACCCAATTAAGAAATTGGAAATGACTTGAATAGACATTTCTCCAAAGATGATATACAAATAGCCAATAAGCACATGAAAAGATGCTCAACATTACTAGCTTTCAGGGAAATGCAAATCAAAACCACAATGAGATAACATTTCACGCCCACTAGAATGGCTACTATTAAAAGAACAGAGAACAAGAGGTGTGAAGAAATAGGCACGCTCATTCATTATTGGTGAGAACGTAAAATGGTCAGCTGCTGTGACAGACAGTTTGGCAGTTCCTCAGGAAGTTAAAAGTAGAGTTACCACATGACTGGGCAATCCCACTTCTAGGTACATACCCAAAAGACTTGAAAGCAGAGACTACACCAACAGATATTAGTGCACTGATGTTTATAGCAGTGTTATTCACAATTACTAAAAGGTGGAAGCAACCCAAGTGTCCATCAACCAATGAACAGATAACTAAAATGTAGTATATTCATACAAGAAAATATTATTCAGCTGTAAAAAGGAATGAAGTTCAGATACACATGACAACGTGGATGAGTCTTGAAGACATCATGCTGAGTGAAATAAGCCAGTCACAAAATGACAAATATTGTATTACCTCACTGATGTGAACTAATTAGAATAAGCAAACTCACAGAGTCAGAAACTAGAATATAGGTTACCAGAAATCTGGGTGGGGGCAAAAAATAAGGAGTTAAGGCTTAAATCATACAGAGTTTCTATTTAAGTTAATCATAAAGTTTTGGTAATGAATTGTGGTGATGGTAGCAGAACACTGTGAATATAATTAACAGCACTGAATTATATATGTGAATGTGATTAAAAGGGGAAATTTTAGGTCATATATATGTATATATTACTAGGAAAAAAATTAAAAAAAAAACATAGGACTGCACAACACAAAGAGTGAAACATATCGTAAAGATGGACTATAATTAATAATACAATATAAATATGGTATGTTCTTACATGAATTTTAACAAATATACCACATTAATGCAAGGTGTTAATAATAGAATGGTATATGGGAACTCTGAGTTTAATGTATAATTTGTCCGTAAACCTTCAACTTCTCTAATAAGGGGGTGGGAGGGAGGGGGGAGTCAAAAATAATGTCAAGGGTCACAGCGAATGCCCAAGACAAGACTCATGCACAGAAAGGATTAGGGTGGTCTCTAGGCTTTGGCCTGGAACTATTCTCTAAACTCAATGTATAGATAAGTTCTGAAGAAGAGGACTCACACAGGCCAATCTCCAAAGACTGGGAAAGGTGTTTTCTTTTTTTCTTTTTGTTAGCTCCTGGCAATCGCAAAAAGCTCTGTCATAACAATAGCTGGATACAATCTTAAGAAACAGATGCCTCAGACTCTAAATTCCAGCAATAACACATTAAAATATTAAAATGTTCAGGTTTCAGAAAGGTTACAAAACATACAAAGATACTATAAATGGTAGCCCAGGCAAAGGAGAAGATGAAAGCAATAGAAACCATCAATGAGGAGGCAGACCCTGGGCATACCAGGTAAAGACTTTTAATCAATGGTCCTAAATATGGTCAAAGAACAAAAGGAAAACATGGACAAAGAACTACCAGAAATTGGAAAAACAACAGATGAACTCAAAGAGAACATCAATAGACAGATGGATCTTAAGCAGAGTTGAAAATCACATTAATAGAAATCAGAAATTCCCAAGAAAGGTTCAATAGCAGACTGGAGCTGGCAGAAGAAAGAATCAGTGAACATGAAGATAAAGGAAGTATTTTTCTTGTACTTTCATTAAACACATGGAATACTTAAAATGTAGAATTCATACAGCTTGATGATTAGCTGTGAGGAACAAGAGAGAAAGAGGTGTCACCAAAATAAAGATGGTAAACAGAAACTCAGCAGATGGAGATGAGAATACAGAATGAAAAGATAAAGAAGTCTGGGATCAACTCTGGCATTTAGAGGAATAGGGTGAACTGTCATTGGACACCAAGCAAGTATGGCCAGAGATGTGAGAGGAAAATTGGCAGTGTGGCATCAAGGAAACCAAGGAAAAAGAAAGTTTCTGAAAGACTGAAGATGAGAAATAAACTGCATTTACTGTACAGTATCATGGAAGCAAATTATAAGCTTAGAAAAACAGACTTGATGGACCAGGGGACAGAGCCTAATTGAAATATGTTAAGGAGAAGATGGGAGGATAGAAATAGAAACAGCTAGAGGGGGATACAGACTAGGGGAGGGCTTATGTTTTCATTTTGAAGATAGGAGAGACCACACATGGTTAAGTTCTTATGGGAAGATCCAGCACCAACAGAGAGAATAAAGATAATAAAGAGAAAAGAGAGAACTGACTGCAGAAACCCCTGAGAAGATATGAAGAATTGTATCCAGCAATGCACAGGCATGTGGGGAGGAGGAAAGGATGGTCTGAGCCAGAGAAACTGATCCATTTACAATCGGAGAGGCCTGGGATAGCACCAGGTAGGTGTGTTTGTGTGCATTTACTGGGCAAAGCTCAAGGAATTCTATTTTGTCCAGGAAGTAAAAGACGTGGTCATATTAATTTTTAAAACCCATCCTTGTTGAATGTTTAAGTTTCCTTAAATCTGTCACTCTTGTCAACAATGCCATGGTGAATATCCTTTACATAAATCCTTGGGCACCTTAATCCTTTGTTTAAGATTGATTCTTGAGAACAGAACAGATTTCTAAACTTTTGAATTCCTACTGCCAAACTGCCCTTGAGAAAAAAATTTATTCCCATTTACATCCCTCCAGCAGTGTATGAGAGCACTGTTCTCCTCATATTGGATGATTATCTTTACTTTTCTGCCCAACTTTTCTATATTGGTATTTATAGCTCATTTTTTTTTTTAATCTTCATTTTACTGAGATATATTCATATACCACGCAGTCATACAAAACAAATCGTACTTTCGATTGTTCACAGTACCATTACATAGTTGTACATTCATCACCCAAATCAATCCCTGACACCTTCATTAGCACACACACAAGAATAACAAGAATAATAATTAGAGTGAAAAAGAGCAATTGATGTAAAAAAGAACACTGGGTACCTTTGTCTGTTTGTTTCCTTCCCCTATTTTTCTACTCATCCATCCATAAACTAGACAAAGTGGAGTGTGGTCCTTATGGCTTTCCCAATCCCCTTGTCACCCCTCATAAGCTACATTTTTATACAACTGTCTTCGAGATTCATGGGTTCTGGGTTGTAGTTTGATAGTTTCAGGTATCCACCACCAGCTACCCCAATTCTTTAGAACCTAAAAAGGGTTGTCTAAAGTGTGCGTAAGAGTGCCCACCAGAGTGACCTCTCGGCTCCTTTTGGATTCTCTCTGCCACTGAAGCTTATTTCATTTCCTTTCACATCCCCCTTTTGGTCAAGAAGATGTTCTCCGTCCCACGATGCCAGGTCTACATTCCTCCCCGGGAGTCATATTCCACGTTGCCAGGGAGATTCACTTCCCTGGCTGTCTGATCCCACGTAGGGGGGAGGGCAGTGATTTCACCTTTCAAGTTGGCTTAGCTAGAGAGACAGGGCCACATCTGAGCAACAAAGAGGCATTCGGGAGGAGGCTCTTAGGCACAACCATAGGGAGGCCTAGCCTCTCCTTTGCAGCAACCGTCTTCCCAAGGGTAAAACCTGTGGTAGAGGGCTCAACCCATCAAACCACCAGTCCCCTATGTCTGTGGTCATGTTAGCAACCATGGAGGTGGGGTAGGCCAATACCCCTGCATTCTCCACAGGCTCTTCAAGGGGGCACTGCATCTTTTTTTTTTTTTTCCTTGTTTTTTTTTTTTTTTTTAACTTTCCCTTCTTTTTTAAATCAACTGTATGAAAAAAAAGTTAAAAAGAAAACAAACACACAATAAAAGAACATTTTAAAGAGACCATAACAAGGGAGTAAGAAAAAGACAACTAACCTAAGATATCTGCTTAACTTCCAACATGTTCCTACTTTACCCCAAGAAAGTTACCTAATATAGCAACATTTCTGTGAACTTGCTCCTACTATATCCATCAGAAATTAACAGACCATAGTCATTCCTGGGCATCCCCAGAACGTTAAATAGCTTATCTGTTCTTCTTGGATTATTGTTCCCCCTTCCTTAATTGCTCTCTATTGCTAGTTCCCCTACATTCTACATTATAAGCCATTTGTTTTATATTTTTCAAAGTTCACATTAGTGGTAGCATATAATATTTCTCTTTTTGTGCCTGACTTATTTCGCTTAGCATTATGTCTTCAAGGTTCATCCATGTTGTCATATGTTTCACGAGATCGTTCCTTCTTACTGCCGCGTAGTATTCCATCGTGTGTATATACCACATTTTATTTATCCACTCATCTGTTGAAGGACATTTGGGTTGTTTCCATCTTTTGGCAATTGTGAATAATGCTGCTATGAACATTGGCGTGCAGATATCTGTTCGTGTCACTGCTTTCCGATCTTCCGGGTATATACCGAGAAGTGCAATCGCAGGGTCGAATGGTAACTCTATATCTAGTTTTCTAAGGAACTGCCAGACTGACTTCCAGAGTGGCTGAACCATTATACAGTCCCACCAACAATGAATAAGAGTTCCAATTTCTCCACATCCCCTCCAGGATTTGTAGTTTCCTGTTTGTTTAATGGCAGCCATTCTAACCAGTGTTAGATGGTATCTCATTGTGGTCTTAATTTGCATCTCTCTAATAGCTAGTGAAGCTGAACATTTTTTCATGTGTTTCTTGGCCATTTGTATTTCCTCTTCAGAGAACTGTCTTTTCATATCTTTTGCCCATTTTATAATTGGGCCGACTGTACTATTGTCATTCAGTTGTAGGATTTCTTTATATATGCAAGATATCAGTCTTTTGTCAGATACATGGTTTCCAAAAATTTTTTCCCATTGAGTTGGCTGCCTCTTTACCTTTTTGAGAAATTCCTTTGAGGTGCAGAAACTTCTAAGCTTGAGGAGTTCCCATTTATCTATTTTATCTTTTGTTGCTTGTGCTTTGGGTGTAAAGTCTAGGAAGTGGCCGCCTAATACAAGGTCTTGAAGATGTTTTCCTACATTATCTTCTAGGAGTTTTATGGTACTTTCTTTTATATTGAGATCTTTGGTCCATTTTGAGTTAATTTTTGTGTAGGGTGTGAGGTAGGGGTCCTCTTTCATTCTTTTGGATATGGATAGCCAACTCTCCCAGCCCCATTTGTTGAAAAGACCATTATGACTCAGTTCAGTGACTTTGGGGGCCTTATCAAAGATCAGTCGGCCATAGATCTGAGGGTCTGTCTCCGAATTCTCAATTCGATTCCATTGATCTATATGTCTATCTTTGTGCCAGTACCATGCTGTTTTGGTAACTGTGGCTTTATAATAAGCTTCAAAGTCAGGGAGTGTAAGTCCTCCCACTTCGTTTTTCTTTTTCAGAGTGTCTTTAGCAATTCGAGGCATCTTCCCTTTCCAAATAAATTTGATAACTAGCTTTTCCAAGTCTGCAAAGTAGGTTGTTGGAATTTTGATTGGGATTGCATTGAATCTGTAGATGAGTTTGGGTAGAATTGACATCTTAATGACATTTAGTCTTCCTATCCATGAACATGGAATATTTTTCCATCTTTTAAGGTCCCCTTCTATTTCTTTTAGTAGAGTTATGTAGTTTTCTTTGTATAGGTCTTTTACATCTTTGGTTAAGTTTATTCCTAGGTACTTGATTTTTTTAGTTGCTATTGAAAATGGTATCTTTTTCTTGAGTGTCTCTTCAGTTTGTTCATTTCTAGCATATAGAAACATTACTGACTTATGTGCATTAACCTTGTATCCTGCTACTTTGCTAAATTTGTTTATTAGCTCTAGTAGCTGTATCATCGATTTCTCAGGGTTTTCTAGATATAAGATCATATCATCTGCAAACAATGACAGTTTTACTTCTTCTTTTCCAATTTGGATGCCTTTTATTTCTTTGTCTTGCCGGATTGCCCTGGCTAGCACTTCCAGCACAATGTTGAATAACAGTGGTGATAGCGGGCATCCTTGTCTTGTTCCTGATCTTAGAGGGAAGGCTTTCAGTCTCTCTCCATTGAGTACTATGCTGGCTGTGGGTTTTTCATATATGCTCTTTATCATGTTGAGGAAGTTTCCTTCAATTCCTACCTTTCGAAGTGTTTTTATCAAAAACGGATGTTGGATTTTGTCAAATGCTTTTTCAGCATCTATTGAGATGATCAATTGATTTTTCCCTTTTGACTTGTTAATGTGTTGTAATACGTTGATTGATTTTCTTATGTTGAACCATCCTTGCATGCCTGGAATAAACCCCACTTGGTCATGGTGTATGATTTTTTTAATGTGTCTTTGGATTCGATTTGCAAGTATTTTGTTGAGGATTTTTGCATCTATATTCATTAGGGAGATTGGCCGGCAGTTTTCCTTTTTTGTAACATCTTTGCCTGGTTTTGGTATTAGATTGATGTTAGCTTCATAAAATGAGTTAGGTAGTGTTCCATTTTCTTCAGTGTTTTGAAAGAGTTTGAGTAAGATTGGTGTCAGTTCTTTCTGGAAAGTTTGGTAGAATTCCCCTGTGAAGCCATCTGGCCCTGGGCATTTATTTGTGGGAAGATTTTTGATGACTGATTGGATCTCTTTGCTTGTGATGGGTTCGTTGAGGTCTTCTATTTCTTCTCTGGTCAGTCTAGGTTGTTCATATGTTTCCAGGAAATTGTCCATTTCCTCTACATTATCCAGTTTGTTGCCATACAGTTGTTCATAGTATCCTCTTATAATTTTTTTAATTTCTTCAGGATCTGCAGTTATGTCACCTTTTTCATTCATTATTTTGTTTATATGGGTCTTCTCTCTTTTTGATTTTGTCAGTCTAGCTAGGGGCTTGTCAATCTTGTTGATCTTCTCAAAGAACCAACTTTTGGTGATATTTATCCTCTCTATTGTTTTTTTTGTTCTCTATGTCATTTATTTCTGCTTTAATCCTTGTTATTTCTTTTCTTCTACTTGGTTTAGGATTGGTTTGCTGTTCATTTTCTAGCTTCTTCAGTTGATCCATTAGTTCTTTGATTTTGGCTCTTTCTTCCTTTTTAATATATGCGTTTAGTGCTATAAATTTCCCCCTTAGCACTGCTTTTGCTGCATCCCATAGGTTTTGGTATGTTGTGTTCTCATTTTCATTCGTCTCTATATATTTAGCAATTTCTCTTGCTATTTCTTCTTTAACCCACTGATTGTTTAGGAGTGTGTTGTTTAACCTCCAGGTATTTGTGAATTTTCTAAGTCTCTGATGGTTATTGACTTCTAATTGTATTCCATTGTGGTCAGAGAATGTGCTTTGAATAATTTCAATCTTTTTAAATTTATTGAGGCTTGTTTTATGTCCCAGCATATGATCTATTCTGGAGAAAGTTCCATGAGCACTAGAAAAGTATGTGTATCCTGGTGATTTGGGATGTAATGTCTTGTAGATGTCTGTTAAATCTAATTCATTTATCAGATTGTTTAGGTTTTCAATTTCCTTATTGGTCTTCTGTCTGGTTGATCTATCTATAGGAGAGAGTGATGCGTTGAAGTCTCCCACAATTATTGTGGAAACATCAATTGCTTCCTTTAGTTTTGCCAGTGTTTCTCTCATGTATTTTGTGGCACCTTGGTTGGGTGCATAGACATTTACGATTGTTATTTCTTCTTGCTGAATTGCCCCTTTTATTAGTACGTAGTGGCCTTCTTTGTCTCTCAAAACATCCCTGCATTTGAAGTCTATTTTATCTGAGATTAATATTGCTACACCTGCTTTCTTTTGGCTGTAGCTTGCATGAAATATTGTTTTCCATCCTTTCCCTTTCAGTTTCTTTGTGGCCCTGTGTCTAAGATGAGTCTCTTCTATGCAACATATTGATGGTTCATTTTTTTTGATCCATTCTGTGAATCTATATCTTTTAATTGGGGAGTTTAATCCATTTACATTCAACGTTATAACCGTGAAGGCATTTCTTGAATCAGCCATCTTATCCTTTGGTTTATGTTTGTCATATTTTTCCCCTCTGTCTATTAATATCCTTTATTGTACCCATACCGAATCTCTTTAGTACTGAACCTTTCTCCAAGTCTCTCTGTCCTTTCTTTGTTTCTCTGTCTGTAGGGCTCCCTTGAGTATCTCCAGTAGGGCAGGTCTCTTGTTAGCAAATTCTCTCAGCATTTGTTTGTCTGTGAAAAATTTAAGCTCTCCCTCGAATTTGAAGGAGAGCTTTGCTGGATAAAGTATTCTTGGCTGGAAATTTTTCTCACTCAGAATTTTAAATATATCGTGCCACTGCCTTCTAGCCTCCATGGTGGCTGCTGAGTAGTCACTACTTAGTCTTATGCTGTTTCCTTTGTATGTGGTGAATTGCTTTTCTCTTGCTGCTTTCAGAACTTGCTCCTTCTCTTCTGTGTTTGATAGTGTGATCAGTATATGTCTCGGAGTGGGTTTTTTTGGATTTATTCTATTTGGAGTTCGCTGAGCATTTATGATTTGTGTATTTATGTTGTTTAGAAGATTTGGGAAGTTTTCCCCAACAATTTCTTTGAATACTCTTCCTAGACCTTTACCCTTTTCTTCCCCTTCTGGGACACCAATGAGTCTTATATTTGGACGTTTCATATTATCTATCATATCCCTGAGGTCCATTTCGATTTTTTCAATTTTTTTCCCCATTCTTTCTTTTATGCTTTCATTTTCCATTCTGTCATCTTCGAGGTCACTGATTCGTTGTTCAACTTCCTCTAGTCTTGTACTATGAGTGTCCAGAATCTTTTTAATTTGGTCAACAGTTTCTTTAATTTCCATAAGATCATCCATTTTTTTATTTAGTCTTGCAATGTCTTCTTTATGCTCTTCTAGGGTCTTCTTGATTTCCTTTATCTCCCGTACTATGGTCTCATTGTTCATCTTTAGTTCTTTGAGTAGCTGCTCTACGTGCTGTGTCTCTTCTGATGTTTTGATTTGGGTGCTTGGGCTTGGGTTATCCATATCGTCTGGTTTTTTCATATGCTTTATAATTTTCTGTTGTTTTTGGCCTCGTGGCATTTGCTGAACTTGATAGGGTTCTTTTAGGATTTGTAGACCAATTGAAGTCCTTATCTCTAATTTATCAGATCTACAGCTTCAAGGAGTACACTTTCTCTAACTAACCAGCAGGTGGCGTCCACGAACCACCTGTTCTCCACAAGCCAGTTCTCCCCTGCTCAGCCTTTTTGGTGAGTGGGGGAGTGAGTCTTGTGGGGTCTAATTGGTGTACCAAGCTTGCGTGTGTAGTTGGTGTTGCCTGCCCTGTGTATGGGGTGTGTTTCTGGGCAGTCAGGGAGGGGGGGGGTGGCTCTAACAATCAAATCTCCCTGGTGATCCTAGAGTTTTAAAGCTGCTGCAATAGTCTAATCCTTCAGTTCAGTCCTGCCACAGTTTGTCTCTGCCACTGACCCACAAGTCCTTGGTATTGGCGTATGGCTCCTGAGACTTGCAAGTGGGCCCCTCTTCCAGGCCGTGCACCCCGGGTCCTCTGTTGAGGGATGGCTGTGCTATGTCACCGGTGAATGCCGTCCCCCCAGGGCAGTTCTGGGCTGCTGGGCTGTGTAGGGAGGCTCCCAGTAGATTTCGCTGATCTCAGCAGTTCCACGTTTTCATGAGTGTTGTATGAAGTATGCCCAAAGTCAGATTGCTCTGTGGTGTCCAGTCCACGCAGTTCCTGGCTTTCTACCTACTTTCCTGGAGGAGTAACTGTTTCAAATTGTCTGGTACAAGTTTTTCACAATGTGCAACAGTAATACAGGAGGAAGCTTGGTAACTTTGGAAAACTGCAAGTAATTTACTTAAAATGGTTGAGTGTGGGGTGTTTGAAGGCTACCATCCTCTTCATTTCTCACAGAAGTCTCCGTCTCCTGCTGCTTTCTGGCAGGCGCGCAAATTCAGCCAGTCCTGAGCATGAAAACTCGATTAGCCGCTCATTTTTATTAAAAACTTTTAAGAGGAAGAGACTGCTTTAAAAAATATATCATTTCCATACTGATGTTTATAGCAGTATTATTCATGATTGCCAATAGATGGAAACAGCCCAAACGTCCATCAACTGATGAGTGAATAAACAAACTGTGGTATATAATTATGATGGAATATTATGCCACTGGAAGATGGAATAAAGTCATGATGTCTGCAACAATGTGGAAGAACCTTGAGGACGTTACGTTGAGCAAAATTAGCCAGAAACAAAAGGACAAATACTATATGGTCTCACTAACATGAGAGAACTATAATGAGCAAAGTCTGAGGGTTAAATTTGAGAATAGAGGCTATCAGGAGATAGAAAGAGGGTAGAGATTGGGCATTTGATGCTTAAGGAGTATAGAATGTTTAACAAGATTGATTGTAAAGTTCAGAAATGGATAGCACAATACTGTATGATGGTAGCACAGTATAGTAAGTATAACAAACAAAGCTGAGTGTGAATATGGTTGAAAGAGGCATGTATGGCACCAGAAGGAAAGCTAGAGGATAAAAACTGGGACTGTATAACTTAGCAAAACCAGAGTGGGCAATGATGGTGGTTAACTGTATAAATATGAGTTCTTATATGAACTAGAACAAACATATGCCATTATTACATGGTGTTAATAATAGGGTATTATATGGGAAAAAATACAATTAATGTAAACTAAGGTCCATAGTTAACTGTAAACTGTAATATTCTTTCATTAATTGTAACAAAGGCACTATACCAAAGCTAAATGTCAGTAACAGGATGACATAAGGGATATGGGATTTTTTTGTCTTTGGAAGAAATGAGAATATTCTCATATTGACTGTAGTGGTGAATGCATAATTATATGATTATACCAAGAACCACTGATTATACACTCAGGATGGATTATAGGTGTGTGAATAAAAGTGTTAAATATATATATGTATAGTATCAAATTAAGGGTAATAACCAATGTATGCACTCAAGGAGACTTCATTTAACAAAAAATCATTTAAAAATATCATTCCATCAAAATGTAATAAAGATATGGAACTCTCACAATGCAGTTGGAGACCACATTTACCCATTACCATTTATAGACAACATGTAATAAAATGGCTTCAAACAACCAAAGAGATAAAGGTAGGACTTAAGAAACAACTTCCCAGTAAAATAAATTATAGAAAAGCCCTCCATGATAAACTTTTTGAATAGGATGCAGTAAACAATCACCTGTCTGGGAAGAGAAGAGGATCCTTTGAGTACATGAAAATCATTTGCAATTCAAATCAACAAGTAAAATCATCCACCAACCGAGTACATATAAGCCCCTCTACAACTGAACCCCCAGGGCAAGCTACAGATCTCATGCCAGCACCTTCTCTTTGCTAAGAACTTATCATTATGCTGAAAGCCAACAGGAATGCAGATAACAAATCAGATCTAGGTCAGGAATTATTTTTATTGCAGATGAGGAACTGCACAATTCTCAAAGGGAACTAGAAACAGGCCCTTCATTCTTACCTTTACCATGAATGTGAAGTCTGTTAAGGCCGGGGAGTAGACAGCCCCACCTGCACACGGGCCCATGATCAGAGAGATCTGTGGGATGACACCGGATGCTGTGACATTCCTCTGCCAAAAGAGAAAGGCAAAGGCATCTGGTTACAGAGGAGCTGAAGACATTATCTGTGGAAAGATAAAGGCAACATAAAAATAACATTTGGCCTTTGTTCCTGACAGAAATTCTGTTCAGGAGGCAAGAGACCTAATCAGTAAAGTTTACTCCAGAATTATATTTGCAATTTCTCCCCAAAACTGGTAGGATGGTTGGTATGTATTCCCTAGGGCAAATATCCTGTATCACCTCCCCTCCCTGGCAGGAGCTCCCTGAAACCTCCACCAGGACACGATCTACAGGAAGAGTCCCCCCACTTCACCCTAGCTCTAAGCACACCTCAGGCCCAGCCTCATGAATGCACATGAAAATTGACTGGAAAAAGAATGAAAACCTCAGCCATACTGCACAACGCTTATTCGGAGCCCTGACCTCTCTTCTGAGCTTCTTCCCACCTCCACAGGGCAGACCCAGACAGGGCATGTACAGGAGAGGGAGATAGGAGGAACCAGAAAGGCCCCAAAGGGATAACGATGTTCAGAAGGGCTAAGCCTCAGGATGCCTCCTGGGAAAGAAAGGTTTTGGAGCTCGAGGAGCCAGGCAAGGTGAAAAGGGCTCGATCACACCTTGCCTTATCCCCGATCACTTTCTTCCCCCGAGCACCAAAAGCTTAGGAGAAATAGCTGTAGTTTTAAAACTGCCTTGGGTTTGAGTCTAGTCACTATAAATCAAGGGACACAGCTCAGAGCAACATAGAAAGTCACCTGTATTCTGCAAAAAAAATCAAGGAGGGTGGGCAGACTACTACGAATGGCAGAATGAAACATCAGAAAATCCTTTCCCCAAAATAAAACTGGACAAAATTTTCAAAAACATATATTTTAGGACTCTGGAAATTACCTAAAGGCAAAAAAATAATTACCTAAAGGCAAATAAATTTCATGAGAAATGGCGAAACACAAGATAAAAAACAGTGGGAGACTGTGGTGTTCTTCTTAAGGCTGCTAAGATCTCACTCCAGCTCAGTTTGGAGAATTCATTTCTTGCACACCTACCTTATAAGAAATACTAAACAATGTTTTTCAGAACAATTACAAGCTCTGAAAATTTTAAGTATAAGATTAACTAAAAATGCTGCAAAAATATAGTTTTGTCTTTTAAAAGTCAAGACTGTATTGTTGGGCTTATGGCATATAAGAAAAATAAAAATTAAAGAAAAAACGGGGGAGGAAATGGAGCTATACTGGAGCAAAGTTCCTCTTTTTACAAAAATTAAGTCCATATCAATTTGCAGTAGAATATAATAAATTAAATTAAGAAATATATTTAATCTCTAGAACAACCATTAAAAAATGTCACAAAACATAGTTTAAAAAATCAACAGAGAAATTAAAATAGTATAATAAAAATATCTGGTTAATGTAAAAGGAGGCAGTAGAGGAGAAACAGGAATAAAAGACATTACATATACTAAAACAAAGGGAAAATTGTCAAATGTAAATAAAACCATGTCAAAAATCTATTCAGAAGAACCTAAGATGGCGGCTAGGTGAGACAGCAAAAAAACACCTCTGTGAAAAATACTAGATAAAAACCAGAAAGTGACCCAGAATACCAGTTTCAGCGATGCACCAGGTGGACAAGGTCTGCTAAAACCACAGGGACCGTGTACTTGGTGAAACCGGGAGTCTGCACTCTGAAACGAGTGAGTAAGCTGGCTGAAAGCCCCGCGGCCACACTGTGGTGTGGGCAAACCGGGGGTTGGCGTTTGGAGACGGACTAGTTCTTTTTAAAAACAAACAAACAAAAAACCCAGGAGCAGCTGCAGTTACGACGGTGAGAACCACGCAGGGAAGCATGGCAGGAGCGGGCTGTGCCAACCTCTCAGTGTCTGGCATGGAGGATAGACCACTGCTGATTCCCTCAGGGCCGGGGGGCAGAGGGGAGAGCCAAAAAGAGAAAGAAACTGCGCTGCTCGCAGCCGGCTCCCCGGCAGGCTGGAGACACTCCTGCCCGGGGCCGTACCCACAGCCCAGAGCCATGGAGCTGGGAAGGTGGAGCTGTGCGAAAAGCGGGGGGGTGGGTTGAGTCGCCCCATTCAGCCATCTTTGTATCAGGCTGGGAGCGCCCCTGCATGGCCCAGTGGCCCAGGGCTTCCCTTGAGGGATGGCGCGCACTTGTGACTGTAGCACAGCCTTCCCTCAGCAGAGGTCCTGGAAGATCACAGCTGAGAAGGGGGAACCGCTCAGAAAACCCAGGGACTCTACGTCAATGCCGGCGACTTGTGGGTCAGCGGCAGAGAAAGTCTGGGACAAAACTGAAATGAAGGCTTAGACTCTTGCAACAGCCTTGAATCTCTGGGAACGCCTGGGAGGTTTGATTATTAAAGCAGCCCTGCCTCCCCAACCACCCAGACACACACTCCATAAGTTGTATTTTTTACAACTTGAAAGAACTCTATCAAGCAAAGCAAGTGCCAAGAGGCCAAAAGCAACAGAAAATCTTAAAGCATATGATAAAACCAGATGATATGGAGAACCCAATTCCAAACACCCAAATGAAATTATCTGAAGAGACACAGTACTTGGCGCAATTAATCAAAGGACTACAATCAAAGAATGAGAGCATGGCACAGGATATAAAGGACATGAAGAAGAACATGGCACAGGATATAAAGGACATAAAGAAGACCCTAGAAGAGCATAAAGAAGAAATTGCAAGAGTAAATTAAAAAAATAGAAGATCTTATGGAAATAAAAGAAATTGTTGGCCAAATTAAAAAGACTCTGGATACTCATAATACAAGACTAGAGGAAGCTGAACAATGACTCAGTGTCCTAGAGGACCACAGAACAGAAAATGAAAGAACAAAAGAAAGAATGGAGAAAAAAATGGAAAAAATCGAAATGGATCTCAGGGATACAATAGAAAGATAAAATAAAACGTCCAAATTTAAGACTCATTGGTGTCCCAGAAGGGGAAGAGAAGGGTAAAGGTCTAGGAAGAGTATTCAAACAAATTGTTGGGGAAAAATTCCCAAACCTTCTACACAATATAAATACACAAAGCATAAATGCCCAGCGAACTCCAAATAGAATAAATCCAAATAAACCCACTCCGAGACATATTCTGATCAGACTCTCAAATACTGAAGAGAAGGAGCAAGTTCTGAAAGCAGCAAGAGAAAAGCAATTCACCACAAACAAAAGAAATATCATAAGACTAAGTAGTGACTACTCAGCGGCCACCATGGAGGCGAGAAGGCGGTGGCATGGCATATTTAAAATTCTGAGAGAAAAATTTCCAACCAAGAATACTTTATCCAGCAAAACTCTCCTTCAAATTTGAGGGAGAGCTTAAATTTTTCACAGACAAACAAATGCTGAGAGAGTTTGCCAATAAAACACCTGCCCTACCTCAGATACTAAAGGGAGCCCTACTGACAGAGAAACAAAGAAAGGAGAGAGAGAGAGAGAGAGAATTTTAACAGACATATATAGAATCTTACATCCCAAATCACCAGGACACACATTTTTCTCTAGTGATCATGAATCTTTCTCCAGAATAGACCATACGCTGGGACATAAAACAAGCCTCAATAGATTTAAAAAAAAAAAAAAAAATTGAACATATTCAAAGCACATTCTCTGACCACAATGGAATACAAATAGAAGTCAATAATTTTTGAATTGTAACTCCACTATTCACTTCCTATATAAAACACAAACTCTAATGACAAATCAGTGGTTTTGGACTCAATATAAAATATGTAATTTTTGATAAGAACTTTATAAAGGTGGGGGAATGGAGGAGTATAGGAACATAGTTTACAGGTCCTATTGAAGTTAAGTTGGTATCAAAGAAAAACAAGATTGTTATGGATTTAAGAGGTTAAATTTAAGCCCCACAGTAAACACAAAGAAATTATCAGAGAATATGACCATAGAGATGAAAAGCAGAGTATGGGTTATGAGAAGTGGGGGAAGGGGCAATGGGGAGTTAAGAAATGAGTGTACGGTTGCTGTTTGAGGTGAAGGGAAATTTCTAGTAATGGAAGGTGAGAAGGTGATAGCATTACAACATATTACAACATTCTAAATGTGATTAATCCCACTAATGGAATGCTAGGGAGCGGGTGGAATGGGAAGATTTAGGCTGTATATATGTTTCCACAATTGAAAACAAACAAAAAAAAAGTCTGAATAGATGACAACTGAATGCCAAGGATGATCCTGGATGGGATCTGAGGATGAAGACAGAAGGCTCAAAGGGACACAGTTGAGACATAAGAAAAAAAAAAGAAAAGAAAATACAGAATGTAGGCTTTGTATCAATGTTGAATTTCTTGAATTTCTTAGCTGCGCTTAATGGAATTGCATAAAAGAATGTTCTTGTTCATGAGAACTGTATATGTGAATTATAGTGTTTGTTCAAGGATGTGTGCAGCTTGCTCTCATATATTCAGAAGACAGCAATAGATGATGGAAGAGAGATATGGAAGGAGGAAGGGAAGGAGGGAAAGAAAGAAATGGTGATGTGACAGGATGTTAAAGTTGGTGGATCGGGGTATCGGGGGAGGGGGGTCAGGGTATGCTGGAGTTCTGTGTATGGGGTTTGCATTGCTTTTGCAACTGTTCCTATTAACTTTGAATTTATTTCAAAATAAAATTTAAAAAAAATCTATTTAATGTGAATGGACTAGCGCAGGGGAGAACACTTCTGAAACGGTAGAGTAAAGACCTCCAAAAATCTGCTTCTTCACACAATTAATGAAAACACTGGCAAAAATTGTCAAAATCAGCTTTTTAACAACTTTGGAAATTAATCAAAGGTTAGCAATAATTACAGGGGCACTTACTCAAGAAAACATCTGATTCTCAGAAGAAATACAGAGCTTTGTGGCATTTTAACTCTCCTTATTACCAAGAATATTAGAAGAATGGCAATGGCCAAAAACGTCACAAATTTTGAAAAAAATAATTTAGGTAATTTGGAGGCTCTATGTACCCCAAAAAGGATCATGTTCTTTTAATCCATTCCTGTGGGTGCAGATCTATTGTAGATGGGACCTTTTGATTCTATTACTTCACTTGAGAGGTGACCCACCTGATTCAAGGTGGGTCTTAATCGCTTAGTGGAGTCCTTTAAAAGAGGATAAAACACATATAGAAGCTGAAAGGTGAAGTTAATAAGAGAAGTCCACAGAAAAAGCCCCAGAGATGCTGAAAGCAGCAAAAGAAAAGTAACTGATCAGGAACAAATAACAAAAGTAAGAAATAAAAGGGGGGACATGACATCCAACAACTCAGAAATAAAAAGGATTATAACAAAATACTATGAACAACTGTAAACCAACAAATTAGATAACCTGGATAAAACGGACAAAGTACTAGAATCCACAAATGACCTACACCCAAGAAAACAGAAGAGCTCAACAAACCAATTAAAATAAAGAGACTGAATCAGTGATCAAAAACCTCCCAGGAATAGATGGCTTCAGTGGTGAGTTTTACCAAATATTCAAAGAAAAATTAACACAAATTCCCAAACAGATAGATAAATAAATAAAATGATATGGGAAATGTGGCAAAATGTTAAAATTGGTGGATCTATGTATCCATATCTAGGGATATTTGGAGATCTCTGTATGGGATTTCTATTAATTTTGTAATTATCCTGTAAGTTTGAAAGCACTTCAAAATAGAGCTAAAAAAAAAAAAAAAAAAAGAATTAACAACAACTCCATTAATTCTTCCAAAAAACTGAAAAAGGAAGACTTCCTAACTCATTCTATGAGGCCAGCATCATCCTAATACCAAGGACTGTTAAAGATATCACAAAAGAAAATTATAGCCCAATATCCCATAAGAAATTAGAGGCAAAAATCCACAACAAAATACTAGCAGAGGGCTCTGCCCCAATCAAGATGGTGGAGTAAGAAGCTTCTGAGCTCTGTCCCCCAAGAGAGGCTTGCTCCAACCAGCAAGAACTGGCAGAAACATCTTTCTCAAAGCTCCAATAAACAGTTAAAGGTTTGCAGAAACAGGGCGAGTGTTGAATCAAAAAAAAGATACTTAAAATTGGTAGGATCTCAGGGCACCCTGACTAGCCCTGTACAATTCCCTTCCCAGCTTGGCCAGCTCATGCTCCGAGTGCAGCTTGCTGGTCCTGGTACCAGGGAGCTCAGAGTAACCCTCGTGCACATGCTGGGGTCATGTACGTCTATCGCAATCTGACTGGTGGCATCCTGAGGACTGAACCAGGATACTCACCATAGGCTCACTGTCCCAGAACTTGCTCTGCATGTAGAAGGCATCTCACAGAGCTCTCCTACAGAACACTGAGAGAGAAGGCAAGCTGTGGCTACCTGGGACAAGGTATTGCTGGCTACAGTACATTCAATGCAGTACCCAGGACCATGAGGAAACTACTTCCTGGGGAAGAAAGGACATTAGTATCCGTGTAAATAGGCAATTCCTATTTGCCACAAAAGCATGCCCAACACAAGACGCATATGCAGAAAAGATTAAGGAGGACACAACACTTTGGCCTGGAACTACTCTCTAAATTCATACTATGGATAAGCCCTGAATAAGAGCCCTCACACAAGTCAATCTGCAAAGATTCAGAAAGGTGTTTCCTTTTTTCTTTATCTTTTTTTTTTTTCCTTTGGTTAGTTCCTGGCTGCCAAGGAAAGCTCTGTCATGACACTAGCTAGATACAGGTTTAAGGAAGGGATGCCTCAGAGTATAAAGTCCAGCGATAACACATTAAAATATCATTATATCCAGATTTCAACAAAAGGTTACACAGCATACAAAGAAACAGGAGTAATAGCCCACACAAAGAAGATTAAAGCACTAGAAATTACCGACGAGGAAGACCAGACTTGGGTGAGTCCAGACAAAAACTTTTAATATGGCCTTAAATATGCTCAAAGAGGTAGAGGAAAACATGGACAAAGTGCTAAAGAAAATCAGGAAAACAACAGATGAACACAAAAACAATATCAAGAGAGGGCAGAAAATTATGAAAAGGAACCAAACAGAGATGAAGACAAGGAACAGAAATTTTAAATTCCCTAGAGGGGTTCAATAGCAGATTGGAGCTGGCAGAGGAAGCAATCAGTGAACTTGAAGATAAGATCATTTAAATCATCCAGTCTGAGGAACAGAAAGACAAAAGAGGAACAAAAAATAGGGACTGGGGAAAGATGGCAGAGTGGGTGAGGCAGAGCAGGCTTCTCCTCCGTAAAAGAAACTAGAGAAGGGTGGGAGGACACCCAGGATCATGGTTTCAGGGTGTAACCGGCCATAGGGGGACCTCTACAGTACGTGGTGGGGACAAGGACAAAAAGGTGGAAACACAGCACCTTGAGGGATGGGCTGATTGTTTGGCCAGGATGGGCTCCCAGGCAGCAGCAAGACAGCCACCAGGCAAGAGAGTGAGCAGCAGCTTTCCACTCCTGTGCTCCCACCTTGGCAGTTAGTTGGGGAGGTGATCCTCCACAGCCATGCAGCAGGAGCTCCCATGAGGAAACTTGGGAGGCAGCATTTAAACTCCCCCCACAGAAGTCTGGGGTGTGCACCACAAGAAGCAGGGATAGGAGAGGGCACAATACGGAGGCATCAGGAGCAACTCCCACCTGCCAGAGGCTAACCAGTGCATGGCAGGCAGGGAACAGGGCAAGTTTGATCTGGAGGGTGGCCATGAGACGAATCCCTGATGAATGGCACAGCACCTACATCGCAGCCCCAGGGCAGGCAGTACCCAGAGCACACAAAGAACTGAGGCACTGATTGGTTCCCCACCCAGTTTGGACCACACCCAGCGCACAGGAGAAGTTCAAGGAAGACTGGCTTTAGAGTAAAAGGTGGCTCAAGAGCACCATGTGCTGGTAGGACAGGAAAAGTGCACACCAACCAGCTGTAGCTCTGCCTAATTACATATAAATGCTCAAATAATCCTGCATTTCGCAAAATAACCTGAGTTTTAACAAATATTCAAAGAAAAATGAACACAAATCCCCAAATAGATAAATAGATAAGTAGACATAAGCAAATGTCCTGAAGCCAACAAAAAAAACCACAAAGCACTTAAAGAATCTAGAACACATGGACAATCCAAACGAACAAGTTAAAAAGCTGGAATAGTCACAAAATGTGAAGGAAGTAATTAAAGAAGTATACACAAATCTTCAAAACAACTTCAATGAGGTGGCTAAAGACATAAAAGACATCAAGAAGACTCTACAGATTTCAAATGGAATCGAGAGGTTACTCTGGTGGGCACTATTACACACTATATAATAACCCTTTTTAGGTTTTAATGTATTGGAATAGCTAGAAGTAAACACCTGAAACTATCAAAAATCCAACCCAGTAGCCTTGACTCTTGAAGACGATTGTATAACAATGTAGCTTACAAGGGGTGATTGTGATTGTGAAAACATCGTAGATTGCATTCCCTTTATCCAGTGTATAGATGGATGAGTAGAAAATTGAGGACAAAAACTAAATGAAAAATAGGGTGGGATGGGGGGTATGATTTGGGTGTTATTTTTTACTTTTATTTTCTATTCTTATTCTTACTCTTTCTGATGTAAGAAAAATGTTCAAAAACAGACTGGGGTGACGAAAGCACAACTATATGATGGTACTACGAACAGCTGATTCTACACCATGGATGACCTGGTATGTGAACACATCTCAATAAAATTGAATTTAATACTAAAAAAAGAAGGGGAGATGAATTTTTTTAAAAAAGAAGACTCTAGAAGAACAGAAAGAAGAATTTGAAAGAGTAAATTAAAAATAACAGATTTTATGCATATAAAAATACTGTTGATCAAATTAAAAATATACTAGAGACACAACGGCAGATTAGAAGAGGTGGAAGAAACGATAAGTGAACTTGAGGACAAATTAATTGAATGCGAACTCACAAAAGAACAAATGGTGAAAAAAATCAAAAAATTTAAATGGATCTCTGGGAAATGATGGACAACATGAACCGAACAAATGTAAAAATCATTGGTGTCCCAGAAGGAGAAGAGAAAAGGGCTAGGAAGAGTGTTTCAAGACATAGTTGCAGAAAACTTCCCAACCCTTATAAACAACAAAAATATGCAAATCAAAGATGCCCAACAAAGTCCAAATAGTATAAACCCAAATACACCCATTCTGAGACATATACTGATCAGATTGTCAAATGCTAAAGAGGAGAAAGTTCTGAAAGCAGCAAGAGAGAACCGATTCACCACATACAAGGGAAACAACATAAGCCTAACTAGTGACTACTCAGCAGGTACCATGAAGGCAAGAAGGCAGTGGTATAACATATTTCAGATTCTGAAAGAAAAATTGCTAGCCAACTTTCTCCAGCAAAGCTCTCCTTCAAAACTGACGGGAGAGTTTAAAATTTTCACAGGCAAACAAATGCTGAGAGAATTTGTTAACAAGAGACCTGCCCTGCAAGAAATACTAAACGGAGCTCTACTAACTGAGAAAAAAAGAAAGAAGAGAGAGGTCTGTAGAAGGGTGCACAACTGAACAGTATTAGTAAGGGAAACATAAAGGAAAAGAGGAGAGGGGGGAAAAAACAGATCTGACAACTAAAACCCAAAGGATAAGATAGCTGGTTCAAAAACTCCCTTCACAGTAATAACTACGAATGTGAATGGGTTAAACTCTCCAATTAAAAGACGTAGACTGGTAGAATGGATTAAGAAGTATGACCCATCAATACGTTGTTTACAAGAGACTCATCTTAGACCCTGCAAAAACAAAGAGACTAAAAGTGAAACGATGGAAAAGATGTTCTACACAAGCTGCAACCAAAAGAAAGAAGGGGTAGCTATACTAATATTGGACAAAATAGACTTTAAATACAAAGATGTCATAAGAGACAAGGAAGGACACTATATATTTTAAAAAGGGACAATTCACCAAGAAGAAATAACAATCATAAATGTTTACACACCCAAACAAGGAGCTCCAAAGTACATGAGAAAAACATTGGCTAAAGTGAAGGGAGCAACAGACACATTTACAATAGTGGAAGACTTCAATACACCACTCTTTTCTATAGACAGAAAAACCAGACAGAGGACCAATAAGGAAATTGAGAACCTAAACAATATTATAAATGAATTAGACTTAACAGACATATATAGAGCATTACATCCCAAATTTTCAGGATATACATTCTTCTCTAGCATCCATGGAACATTCTCCAGGATAGATCATATGCTGGGGCACAAAACAAGTCTTAATAAATTTAAAATTATTGAAATTATTCAAAGCACATTCTCTGACAATAATGGAATGCAACTAGAAATCAATAACCACCAAAGAACCAGATCTTTCAGAAATATATGGAAGTTAAACAATACTGTGCCAGTTTTAATGTATTATGTCGCCCCAAATGCCATTATCTTTGATATAATCTTGTGTGGGCAGACCTATCAGTGCTAACTCAGAGATTGTAATTCTCTGAGTTTTTCCATGGAGATGTGCCCCACCCAACTATGGGTGATGATTCTGATTGGATAATTTCCATGGAGGTGTTGGCCCATCCTTTTCAGGGTGGGTCTAAATTAAATCACTGGAGCCATATAAATGAACTGACAAACAGAAGGAACTCAGTACAGCTGTGAGTGACATTTCGAACAGGAGCTACAGCCAAGAGGGACACTTTGAAGAAAGCACAGGAACCACAGATGAGAGACATTTTGAAGACGACCATTGAAAACTGACTTGCTCCGGAGAAGCTAAGAGAGGACAAATACCCCAAGTGCAACTATAAGTGACATTTTTGAGGAACTGCAGCCTAGAGAGGAACATTCTGGGAGAAAGCCAATTTGAAACCAGAACTTTGGAGCAGACACCAGCCACATGCCTTCCCAGCTAACAGAGGTTTTCCAGACACCACTGGCCATCCTCCAGTGAAGGTACCTGATTGTTGATGCATTACCTTGGACACTTTATGGCCTGAAGACTGTAACTGTGTAACCAAATAAACCCCTTTTATAAAAGCCAATCCATCTCTGGTGTTTTGCATTCCAACAGCATTAGCAAACTAGAACACACACTCCTAAATAACTAATGGGTCAAAGAAGAAATCGCAAGAGAAATAGGTAAATATCCAGAGACGAATGAAAATGAGAACAAAACATGTCAAAATCTACAAGACACAGTGAAGGAATGATGAGAGGAAAATATATAGCTTTAAATTCCTATATAAAACCAAGAAAGAGCTAAAACCAAAGAGCTAACTGAATAACTGAAGAGGCTAGCAAACTAACCCTAAAGCAAGTAGAAGAAAAGAAATAAAGATTAAAGAAGAAATAAATGAGCTTGAGAAGAAAAAAAAAAGAATAAATATAACTAAAAGTTGATACTTTGAGATCAACAAGATTGATAGACCCTTAGCTAGACTGACAAAGTGAAAAAGAGAGAAGACCCAAATAAACAGAATCAGAAATGAGAGCGGGATAATTACTACAGATGCCGAAGAAATTTTAAAAATCATAAGAGAATACTATGAACAACTGTATGCCAACAAACTAGACAACTCAGAGGAAATGGACAATTTCCTGGAAACATATGAACAACCTAGACTGACCCAAGAAAAAATAGAAGACCTCAACAAACCAATCACAACCAAAGAGATACAACCAATCATCAAAAATCTACCTAAAAATATAAGCCCAGGGCCAGATGGCTTTCAGGGGAATTTTACCAAACTTTCCAAAAAAAATTGACACCATTCCTGCTCAAACTCTTTGAAAAAAAAAACTGAAGGAAAAGGAACAGTACCTGACTCATTTTATGAAGCTAATATCACTCTGATACCAACACTAAGTAAAAATACTACAAAACACTATAGGACAATCTCCCTAATGAATATAGATGCAAAAATTCTCAACAAAATAATTGAAAATCTAATCCAAAGGCACATTAAAACAATTATACACAACAATCAAGTGGGGTTCATTCCTGGCATGCAAGGGTGGTTCAACATAAGAAAATCAATCAATGTAATACAACACATTAACAAACCAAAAGGGAAAAATCAAATGATCATCATGATAGACGCTATGCCAGTTTGAATGTATTATGTCCCCCAAAACGCCATTATCTTTGATGCAATATTGTGTGGGCAGACATTATTGGTGTTGATTAGACTGGATTTATTTGACTGAGTGTTTCCATGGAGATGTGACTCAATCAACTGTGAGTGAAATGTGTGATTGGATAATTTCCACAGAGGTATTACCCCATCCATTCAGGGTGGGTATTAATTGGATCACTGGAGTCGTATAAAGGCATTCATAGACAGAGGGACTCAGAGCAACTGAGAGTGACATTTTGGAGGAGCTGCAGCTTATAGAGACATATTGGAGAACACAACCCAGGAGCAAACAGACGCCTAGAGAGGAACATCATGGGAGAAAGCCATTTTGAAAACAAAACTCCAGAGCAGACATCGGCCACATGACTTCCCAGAAAACAGGTTTTCCAGATGCCACTGGCCATCCTCCAGTGAAGGTACCCAATTGATTGTTGTTGCCTTATGTTGGACACTTTATGGCCTTAAGACTCAACTGTGTAAACAAATAAACCCCCTTTATAAAAGCCAATCCATTTCTGGTATTTTGCAAAAGGCAGCATCAGCAAACCAGAACAGACACTGAAAAAGCATTTGACAAAATTCAACATCCCTTTTTTATAAAAACACTTCAAAAGGAAAGAATTGAAGGAAACTTCAATATGATAAAGAGCACATATGAAAAACCCACAGCCAGCAGAGTACTCAACTGTGAGAGGCTGAAAGTCTTCCCCCTAAGATCGGGAATGAGACAAGGATGCCCACTGTCAACTCCATTATTCAACATTATGCTAAAAGTTCTAGCCAGAGCAATCCGTCAAGACAAAGATATAAAAGGTATCCAAATTGGAAAGGAAGAGGTAAAACTGTCATTATTTGCACATGACATGCTCTTATATTTGGAAAATCCTGAGAAATCGACAACAAAGCAACTTGAGCTAATAAACTCAGCAGAGTGGCAGATTAATGCACAAAAGTCAGTAATGTTCTTATACACTAGTAATGACCTAACTGAAGAGGCTATCAAAAAAAAAAAAAAAATTCCATTCACAACAGCAACTAAAAAAATCAAGTAACTAGGGATAAATTTAACCAAGGACATAAAAGATCTCCACACAGAAAATTACAAAACTTTACTAAAAGAAATTTAAAAGGACCTAAATAGATGGAAACATATTCCATGCTCAGGCAGAGAAAGGCTAAACATCATTAAGATGTCAATTTTCCCCAAACTGACCTACAGATTCAACGCAATTCTAATCAAAATTCCAACAACCTACTTTGCAGACTTGGAAAAGCTAGTTATAAAATTTATTTTGGAAGGGAAAGGGGCCTTGAATTGCCAAAAACATCCCAAAAAAGAAGAACAAAGTGGGAAGACTTACACTTCCAGACTTTGAAGACTACTATAAAGCTACAGTGGTCAAAACAGCATGGCATTGGCATAAAGATAGACATGTTGATTAAGGGAATCAAATCGAGGGTGCATAAACAGACCTCTAGATCTATGGTAGACTGATTTTTGATAAGGCCCTCAACTCCAGTGAACTGCAACAGAACAGTATCTTCAACAAATGGGGCTGGGGGAACTGGATTTAAGTATATCACCAAAAGAATGAAAGAGGACCCCTACTTTGCACCCTATACAAAAATTAACGCAAAGTGGATTAACGACCTTAATGTAAGAGACAGCACAATAAAACCCTTAGAAGATAACATAGGGAAACAACTTCAAGACCTAGTAATAGGAGGTCGCTTCTTAGACCTTACATCTGAAGCAGAACCAACAAAAGAAAAAAAAATAGATAAATGAGAACTCCTCAAACTAAAAGCTTCTGCACCTCAAAAGCCTTTGTCAAAAAGGAGAGGCAGCCAACTCAATGGAAGAAAATATTTGGAAACCATATTTCTGAAAGAAGACTGATATCCTGCTTATATTAAGAAATCCTACAACTCAACAACAATAGTACAAACAGCCCAATTATACAATGGGTAGAAGATATGAAAAGGCTTTTTTCTGAAGAGGAAATACAAATGGCTAAAAAACACATGAAAAAATGTTCATCTTCACTAGCTATTAGGGAAATCCAAATCAAAACCACACTGAGATACCATCTTACGCCAACAAAAATGGCTGCCATCAAACAAACAGGAAACAACAAATGCTGGAAAGGATGTGGAGTAATTGGAACTCTTATTCATTGCTGGTGGGAATGTATATAATGGTACAGCCACTGTGGAAGAAGCTTCGCAGTTTCTCAGAAAACTACATATCAAATTAACCTACGATCTAGCAATTCCACTTCTCGGTATATACCCAGAAGATGTGAAAACAGTGACATGAACAGACATTTGTACACCAATGTTCATAGCGGCACTGTTCAAATTGCCAAGAGAGGGAAACAATTCAAGAATCCTTCAACAGATGAGTGGATAAATAAAATGTGGTATATACACACAATGGTATACTATGCAGCAGTAAGAAGGAACAAGGTCCTGAAACTTATAGCAACATGGATGAACCGCGAAGATATAATGCTGAGTGAAATAAGTCAGACACAAAAGGAGAGATATTGTATGGTATCACTACTATGAACTCCCTGAAAAATGTTAAAATTGATGTCTTATAATGTAGAATATTGGGGACCTAGTGACAGACAGAAGCTAGTGAGGGGGAATGATAAGCTAATATGTTAAGATATGTTAATGAGGGTGAATTCAAAGATACGGGAGTGGATAAGGGTGACGATTGTTAATGGGATTATAAGTATCAGAGCTGTATTGAAGGCAAATCGGACTGAAAGAGGTTGTTTAAAGGCATATATCCCATAGATCAGCACTACAAATATAGATGTTTGCATGATATACTTCTAAGGTATAACGCTAGCACAGAGAGTTGAAAACAGAATGATATATGGGAAAAATCTACCTATTGCATATTAGGGGCTATAATTAATAGGAATACCTTACTAGTACTACACAAATACTAGGGACAAATAATTAAGGGCTGAAAAGTGATATGGGGTATCTTCGGTGATGAGAATTGTTTAAAATGGAGAGTGGTGAGGATTGTACAAATAAGTGATGATAATGTGAGATATGGATAGACTATTGTGGACATAACATATGCTATGTGAATTTAGGAACCCCCTACTTCTTAAGTCAAGTACTCAATCATGAGGCTTGCTCTTGTGAAACTGAGGGTTAAAGAGGAGGCTAAGCCCACCTATAATAATGCCTAGAAGTCACCTCCAGAGAACCTCTTCTGTTGTTCAAATGTGGACTTTCTCTCTAAGCCCAACTCCACAAATAAATTAATCACCCTCCCCCCAGGTGCGGGAAAGGAGGACTCCTGAAGTGAGTAAGTCCCCCTGGTAACGTGGGACACAGATTCCACGAATGAGCCTGACTCTGGCATTGAGGGGTTGAGGATGCCTTTTTGACCAGAAGGGAGAAAAGAAAGGCAACAAAAGTTTCAGTGGCTAAGAGAATTCAAAAAGAGTTGAGAGGCTGTCATGGCAGTTATTCCTGTGCAAGCTTCAGCTAGATATGCCAAATGGCCACAGTATGATACACTCAAGTCAATAGTAGTCCCCCAAACCCTAAAGAATGCCCAGGTCCCTAGCTGAGACTCTACAAAAGTTTTACTCACTAAGTTTATTCTTCAGAAACTTAAATCCTCCAAATAACTCCTATGCCAGCTAAATTCCCAAATCTAGAGGCAATAGCCTCTTCAAAAATGTCAACCAGATGTGTACGCTTTTCCAATAATGTCAATACCCTTTCTCAAAATGAACAAGTTAGGGTGGTCACTGCCTAGACATCCTTGAAGATTGGGAAAGTGATTAAACTAGAAGAAGGGGTAGCAACAGACAAGATAGAATTTAAAAAGGATTATGAATATTGAATCTCTATATAATTTTCTTTTTCTTTGTTGCTAGGGTACTAGAATAGCTAGAAGGAAAGAACTGAAATGGTGGAATGTAACTCATAGCATTCTTTAAAATTTGCTCTATAGCTACTTGTTAAATTGCAATTTAAAAGTTATCACCTGTGCTGGTTTGAATGTATTATGTCCCCCAGAAAAAGCCATATTCTTTGATGCAATCTTGTGGGGCAGACATATTAGTGGGGATTAAGTTGGAAAGTTTGGATTAGGTTGTTTACATGGAAATCCACCCCGCCCAACTGTAGGTGATAAATCTGATGAGATACTTCCATGGAGGCATGGCCCCACCCATTCAGGGTGGGCCTTGATCAGTGGAGCCATATAAATGGGCTGACAAACAGAAGGAACTCAGTGCAGCTGTGAGTGACGTTCTGAAGAGGAGCAAGCTTGCTAGAGAGGAATGTCCTGGGAAAAAGCCATTTTGAAATCAGACTTTGGAGCAGACGCCAGCCACATGCCTTCCCAGCTAACAGAGGTTTTCCGGACGCCATTGGCCATCCTCCAGTGAAGGCACCAGATTACTGATGTGTTACCTTGGATACTTTATGGCCTTAAGACTGTAACTGTGTCGCTATATAAACCCCCTTTTTATAAAAGCCAATCCATTTCTGGTGTTTTGCATTCCACAGCATTAGCAAACTAGAACATCACCTTTTTGTATATATATTATATTTCACAATAAAGAAATAACTAAAACTATGATGCTATAAGTCATAACATTTTTGGAAATTTCCTATATAACTACTTGTTAAATTGTACTTTGAAAGTTATTACCATTTTGCATATATGTTATATTTCACAATAAGGAAATAACTGAAACCCATAACATTCTTTCAAATCTGTTAACTACTTATTAAAATGCACCTGGAAAGTTATCACTTCTATGTATATAAGTATATATGTCATATTCCACAATTTAAAATATTATTTTTAAAAAGTGAACAGAGCCTAAGGAACCAGTGGGACACCATGAAGCACACCAATATACGCAGTGTAGAAGTCCCAGGTGGAGAAAAAAGATAAACAGGCAGAGAGAAGAGTAAAAGAAATGATGCTGAAAACTTTCCAAATTTAATGAAAAACATGAATATACATATCCAAGATGCTCAACAAACTCCAAACAGAATAAACCCAAATAGACTCTACCTCGGCATACTATAATCAAACCGTCAAATGCCAAAGATAGAGAATTCTGAATGCCACAAGAGAGAAGCAACATGTCACATACAAGGGAATCTCAATAAGATTAACTGCCAATTTCCTACTGGAAACCATGAAGGCAAGGCGGCAGTGGGATGACATATGTAAAGTGCTGAAAGCAAAGAACTGCCAACCAAAATTTCCATATCAAGCAAAAATGTCTTTGAAAACTGCTGGAAATACTAATACTAATAAATGGCAATAGAAAGATGCTTCCTTAAAAAAAAAAAATGAAGGAGAATAAGACATCCCCAGATAAACAAAAGCTGAGAAAGTTAGTCACCATTAGAGATGCTAAAGAGAGTTCAGCAGATGAAAGGAAAGAACACTAGAAAGTAGATTGAAGCCACATGAAGAAATAAAGATCTCTAGTAGGAATAACGACACAGGTAATTATAAATGCCAGTACTATTATATTTTTGATTTGTAACTCTACTTTTTACTTCCTATGGGATCTAAAAGGCAAATTACAAACTGCAATTTGAAATCAGTGGTTTGGGACTCAACGTATTTTTGACAAGAACTGCATAAAGGTGGGGGGTGTAGCAGGGCATAGGAACATAGGTCATGTATGCTGCTGAAGTTCAGTTGGTGTCAAAGGCAGACAAGATTGTTACCGATTTAAGATGTTAAATTTAAGCCACTTGGTAACTACAAAAAAATACTGGAGAATATGCAAGCTCATAGAAACAGAAATTGGAGGATAGGCTGAGCACAGTAGACGCAAGAGTCAGGGGAAATGGGGAAATTAATGCCATAATGGGTGTAGGGTTTCTGTTTGGGGAGATGGAAATTTTTATTAATGGAAGGTGCTGAGAGTACCACAATATTGTCAATGTGAATTATCCCACTTAACAGTATTCTTGGGAGTGGTTTAAATGAGAAAGCTTACGCTGCAAATATGTTCCAATAACTAAAAAAAGGAATGAAAGAGCAACTAAAGAGACAATGACAACTAAATGCAAGACACAATCCTGGATGAGATTTAACAAGGAACTAGAAAAGGCTTAAAAAGATGTTATTCGGACCTAGGAAAAAACTGGAATACAGATTGTAAGCTTTACATCAATGCTAAATTTCTTAAACTGAATAACTGCATGGAAGGTGGTTACATAAATGAATATCCTTGGTTTAGGAAATGTACACGGCAGTATTAAATGTTCAAGAAGCCTGATGTATATACAACCTACACTCATGTGTTTAGAACATAGGTCAATATATAGATAAATGGTTAGATGGCTGACAAGGACACAGCAAACATGGCTAAATGTTAAAATTAGTGGACTGACTAACACAAAGTGTTAATAATAGGGAAAACTGCATGTGTGTGGGGAATATATGAGAATTCTGTGTTTTCTGTATGATTTTTCTGTAAACCTACAACTTCTCTAATAGAAAATAAATTAACATAAACAACTTTTTTTAAATGGTAGATCCAAGTATTGGAGAGGGGGTAGGGGTGTGCTGGAGTTCTCTGTATGGGGTTTGTATTATTTTTGTAAATGTCCTGTTAGTTTGACAGTATTTCAAAATAAAAAGTTTTTTTTTTTTAATAAGGAAATGAAATTAATTCAGGGTGAAAAACATCACCATAGAAAATAAGAAACATTCAAACACGATGTGATTGAAAAAGGTCACTTTCAAGGTCTTCTCAAGGACTCTCCCAACCTAATATTGTAAAATACATATAGCAGAGGTAGGTAAATTTCTGCTTATTCTAAAGACAAAGGAGATTTTTTTTTTTCATCATTTCAGTTTTAAAATGCCCTAATTGAGGATGTGGAATTATGCAATTTCATTTTAGAATTACGAATAAAATATTTTGGTAATAAAAAATGATAATAATACTAGCACACCAAATCAAACAGCAGATTAGAAGAATTTCGAGTGTGATTTATCCCAGGAATGCAAGGGTGATCCAACATTAGAAAATTAATGTACTACAGCACATTAATAGAATGAAAGAAGTTTTGGAAAGGAATAAGTAAAACTATCTCTATTCACAAATTATATGATATATATTATATAACTAATCCCAAAGAATCTACAAGAAAGTTAATAGAGCTAATAACCGATTCAAAAAAGTTGTATAGTACAAAAATCAACATGAAAAAATGAGTTGTTTTTCTATACACCAGAATAAACAATCTGAAAAGGAAATCAAGGAAGATGCTATTAACAATAGCATCTATTAAGCAATAAATTCTTAGATAATGACACCAAAAGCACAAGCAGCAGATGAGAAAACAGATACACTGGTCTTCATTAAAAGTTATAAAATTTAACACTTTTGTGCAAAGGATATTATCAAGAAAGTAAAGTAACAACATACAGAATGGGAGAAACTATTTGGAAACCACATTTCTGGTAAGGGTTTCATATCCAGAATATATAAAGACCTCCTACAATTCAGGAACAAAAACACAAAGAACTCAACTAAAAAAACAGGCAAAGTTCTTAAATAAACACTTCTCCAAAGATATACAAATGACCAATAAGCACATAAAAAGATGCTGAACATTATTAGTCATTAGGGAAATGCAAATCAAAACCACAATGAGATTTCTCTACACACGCACAAGGGTGGCTATTATTTAAAAAGAAAGAAACAAACAAACTAAAAAAAAACAGGTGTTGACAAGGATGTTGACTAACTGGAACCTCATGCATTGGGGAATGTAAAATGGCAGTTCTTCAAAAAGTGAAACACCAAATTACCTTACGACCCAGAAATTCCACTCCTAGTATACATTCAAAAGAATTGAAACACGGTAGCAGCATTATTCACAGTAGCCAAAAGGTGAAAACAGATGTCCATCAATAAAAGAAATGTGGTATAAGCATGCAATGGTATATTACACTGCCAAAAAAAGGAATGAAGTTCTGAAACATGCTTCAACACAGACGAACATTGAAAACAGTATGCTGAGTGAAACAAACCAGATACAAAGGGACAAATAATGTATGATTCCACTTACGTGATACCTAGAAAAATACCTAGAAAAAGCAAATTCATAGAAACAGAAAGTAAACTAGATGTTATTAGGGGCTGAGGATGGGGGAATAAGGAGTTATTGCTTAATGGGCAAAGAGTTTCTATTAGTAATGGAAGGTGGTAATGGTAGTACAACACTGTAACTATAATTCATTCCATCCAATTTTATACTTAAAATGGTTAGAATGGCAAATTTTATATTATATATATGATACTGTACCAGTTTGAATGTATTATGTCTCCCAGAAAAAGCCATATTCTTTGATGCAATCTTATGGGGCAGACTTTTTAGTGCTGATTAGATTGGAATCCTTTGAGTGTTTCCATGGAGATATGACCCACTCAACTGTAAGTGATAACTCTGATGAGATAATTTCCATGGAGGTGTGGCCCCACCCATTCAGCATGGGCCTTGATTCCTGGAGTACTACATAAGCTCAGACAGAAGGAGCAAGCTTGCTACAGCCAAGAGGGACACTTTAAAGAACGCACAGAGCTGAGAGAGGAACTGTAGCTTACAGAGACATTTTGGAGACAGCCATTGAAAGCAGACTTTTGCTCTGGAGAAGATAAGAGGATAAACGCCCCAAGAGCAACTGAGAGTGACATTTTGGAGAGAAGCTGGGGCCTGGACAGGAACGTCTTGGGAGAAAGCCATTTTGAAACCAGAACTTTGGAGCAGATGGCAGCCACATGCCTTCCCAGCTATCAGAGATTTTCTGGACGCCATTGGCCATTCTCCAGTGAAGGTACCCAACTGCTGATGCATTACCTTGGATACTTTATGGCCTAAAGACCAACTGTGCAACCAAATAAACCCCTTTTTAAAAAAGCCAATCCATCTCTAGTGTTTTGCATTCTGGCTGCATTAGCAAACTAAACCAGATTTTGGTACCAGAGAAGTGGGGTGCTAGTGCTGCTGTGTTTGCAAACACCAAACATGTTGGAATGGCTTTTTAAATGGATAAGAGGAAGGTTCTGGAAGAATTCTGAGGAGCTTGACAGAAAAGGCCTAAAATGCTTTGAAAAGACTGTGGAAATATGGACTTTAAAGATACTTCTGGTAAGGCCTTGAGCAGACATGATGAATGTGTTGTTGCAAACTGGAAGGAAGATGATCCTTGTTTTAAAGAGGCAGAGAATTTGGGAAAATTGAGTCCTGTTGTTGGATGGAAGGCAGAATTTCAAAGCAACACCTGGAATATTTAGCTGATGAGATCTCCAAGCAAAATAAAGAAGTAGCAGCCTGGCTTTTACTTGCAGCTTATAGTAAAACACGAGAAGACAGAGATATGCTGAGAAATGAACTCTTGGTTTCAAAGAAACCAGAAATTGATGGCCTGAAAAGCTCTGGCCTTCCAGGGGGTGAAACCCCAGAAGCTACAACCCAATGTGAGGATGTAAACAAACATGGAACCCAGCCACCATTTCAGTACAAGCCAAGATTGGAGAAGGAGTTAAGCAGAAAGGATTTGTGGAAAGTCCTATTGTCTGACGGCTTTGACCCTGTGTGCTTCATGCGAAGCCAACAGAATTTTTGCAAGCTCTTTACACACAGAGCCGCTGCCAGTCAGGACTGGAGGAGACAGACAAGGAACAAATTGAAGGAAAAATTTCTTCAAAGGCAGAGCCATGGAGGTTGAGATGTGGAGTCAAGAGGTCTCAGGCTGGGAGAGCGGAGTGGCCCACACACACGGAAAGGGTTGAGTTTGCCCCAGATGTGGAGGGTGGGCCTTCCACCTCTATGTTCAGGAAAGGTGTTGCTACCACAGGCCTCAAAGAGGGTGGAGCATATTCCCAGGGGACTGAGGGGACCCTGGCTGCCACCCCACTGTTCTGAAGGGGTTGAGCGTGTGCCCCAGAGACAGAACCCAGGTGCTGCCCCAATGTTTGAGGAGGGTGGGGCCAAGAAGGTGGTCTCCCCAATGTGTGGATATGTTGGAGCACTCACTCCAGCGTTTGGAGAGGAAAGGGCTGCCACAAAGGCCCTTAGGAAGGGTCAGACTCCCGCTCTCTCAAGCCCCAAGGATGCAACATCGTTCTGTTAATGACTCTCAGACTTTCAAATGTAATGGAGTTTGCCCTGCGGGTTTAAGGAACTCTTTTGGTCCTCTTAACCCTGCTTTCCTTTCAGTTTCTCCTTATGGCAATGGGAATGTTTACCCTATGACTGTCCCTCCTTTGTATATTGGAAGCACATAACTTGTTCTAAGTTTCACAGGTCCACAGTTAGAGGGGAATTATGCTTTAGCTCAAATCATGTCTGTAACTGATTAAATGGGATCTTGTACTTACCTATTGTTACTGAAATGATTTAAGTTTTTGTGATATTGTGACGGGATGAGTGTATTTTATATTCGGAAAGAATATGTTTTTCCAGGGTCCAGGAGGTGGAATGTGCCGGTTTGAATGTATTATGTCCCCCAGAAAAAGCCATATTCTTTGATGCAATCTTGTGGGGCAGACTTTTTAGTGCTGATTAGATTGGAATACTTTGAGTGTTTCCATGGAGATATGACCCACCCAACTGTAAATGATAACTCTGATGAGATAATTTCCATGGAGGTGTGGCCCCACCCATTCAGCATGGGCCTTGACTACTGGAGCACTATATAAGCTCAGACAGAAGGAGCAGGCTTGCTACAGCCAAGAGGGACACTTTGAAGAACGCACACAGTTGAGAGAGGAGCTGCAGCTTACAGAGACATTTTGGAGACGTCCACTGAAAGCAGACTTCTGCTCCGGAGAAGCTAAGAGAGGATAAACACCTCAAGAGCAAGTGAGGGTGACATTTTGGCGAGAAGCTGGGGCCTGGAGAGGAACGTCCTGGGAGAAAGCCATTTTGAAACCAGAACTCGGGAGCAGATGCCAGCCACATGCCTTCCCAGCTAACAGAGGTTTTCTGGACGCCATTGGCCATCCTCCAATGAAGGTACCCAATTGTTGATGTGTTACCTTAGATACTTTATGGCCTTAAGACCGTGACTGTGTAACCAAATAAATCCCCTTTTATAAAAACCAATCCATTTCTGGTGTTTTGCATTCTGGCAGCATTAGCAAACTAGAACAGTTACCACAACAAAATAAAAATAAAACAACAAAACAATACAAGAGAAATGAATTGGATGGAGCGCAGATATGACAAGCAGCATTAGTAAACAATTAATTAAGCAATGCATATCTTAATGTCTCTAGAGTCTCTCCCTTGAAAACAAAACAAAAACCAACTCCCCGGCCTGTATTCCTAAAGCTCTGTTAGACTAGATAATATCCTAAAATTCTGACAAGTTCTAAAATATGGTTTATTGCCACTCCTCTTAGGCCCGCTCTTTCTTTCCTTTGTTTATAACAAAGGCATGACACCCAGGCCAAAGTAGACCTTTCTGGCCCAAAGTGTTCCGGCCAAGCCACCCAAAGAACTAATTCTTCCCGGTGGATTATCCCTAGAGCTCAAGTTTAAAGACTAAAAAGGAGGTTTAAGATCTACAAACAGTGCCTTCTCAGCTGACAAAAATATTCCTGCAACTAGCTGAGTATCTTACACAAAGTAAATACAAATTTTTCTGACTAGTCCCAAAGGGCAGCGCCCATGGGTGAGACCCCTTATAAGCCCACAGGCCAGGGGATGACAAGAGCAGCTGGCCTGATTAGAAACAATGTCTGCCTGTGTCTTTCCCGCCCTCTCTTTCCTCCCCTCCTGGAAATGCTACTCTGTCTCTTTTCTCTGGTTTCCATCAGGCTAGTATCTCCCTCCCTCACCCCAATCTCCCTTACTCTTATCTCTCACAGTACATTTCACATGTCAAAATAATTCATTTATTGTAATTCTTTTTGTGGTACTTTTTGTTTCTTTCTCTCTCATGATTTCAGTCTGTAAAAAAGCAGAGAAATACCTGAAATGTTGTTCCCCAAATGTTGCTTCTGAGTGGTAGGATTTGGGATGATCTCCCTTCTTTGTACTACTGCTTGAACTCTGTATAATGATCCTGTAGTGTTTTAACCAAAAACTAAAAAGAGGACTATACTTTTTAAAAATTCCTAATCCTAGAAAATCAATTCATTTTAACCTTTGATAGTCTCTCCTCACTTTTGAAAAAAAGAAGAAAAATATTTTCAAGAGCCTTTCCCTTATGAATAGTCTTTAATAAATGTTGTTTTCCCCTGTGAGTGGCTCTCCAAAAGAAAAAAAAAAAGAATTCTCCCCACCTACTCTCTCCTGCTTTTCATCCACGCTTACCCCCACCCACACTGACACAGGGAGGAGCCACAGAACAGACACAACAGGGCAGAGAACAATGAGCAAAGATGGGGAAGCTCTAACCAGGACACAGCTTGGAGAACCAAGCCCTATACTTTTCCACTCCCTATTCTCCATAAGAGGTCTCTCACCAGAAAGATGTCTGCGTAGCCAGCCAAGGACTCCACCCCCTCCTGGATCCGTGCTCCCCCAGAGTCATTCAGCCCAATCACTGGAGCTCCCACTGTCATGGCCTGGTCCATAATCTGAGATGGCACAGAAATCTTTCATGAGACAACTGCTCCTGCTATCAAAAAAAGCATTTATAATACATGCTACAACATGGATGAACCTTGAAAATACTATGCTACGTGAAATAAGCCAGACACAAAAGGATAAATATTGTATGATTCCATTTATTTGAAATATCTAGAACAGGCAAGTTCATGGAGACAGAAAGATTAGAAGTTACGAGGGGCTGCGGGGAGGGGGAATGGGGAGTTATTGCTTAATGGGTACGGAGTTTCTGTTTGGGGTAATGAAAAGTTTTGGTAATGAATGAGGGCGATGGTATAAAACATTGTATATGTAATTAATGCCACTGAATTGTGCACTTAAAAATGGTTAAAACTGCAAATTTTACGTATGTTACCACAATAAAGTAAAATAAAAAACAAAATAAACATTTACAAAGCACCACAGTGTTTTCTGAAAAATTAGTGCATTTTTTCAAAACAGGAGGTGGTAACCCTGGTTTAGTTCCCCACGGTGATTCCGTACCTTCATGAAAGGCAAAGGACCATATATTTAAAAGGCTAATTAAAGCCTCCAAACACCCAAGAGCCAGAGCACTTCCTACAAGCAAGAGGTAAGACTGCGCATGGCAACCATTTCCAGAACCACAGGCACAGGCAGGAGCACTTGTAATATTTTTTAGCAGCCAGTTGTGTTCCTGGTTACTCCTTTGGAAGAGATGATAGCAGACTGGATGGTAAAGTAGCATTTGTGTGACAGCAGATGTTGACCCATCTGTTAAACTGAGGCAAGACCCAAGCCTGCTTTTACTTCCAATGTGGCAAATCTTCCTCGTGCATGAGTAGTTCTAATGGCATAATAGCACATTCCTACATTTCCTGATTGTTTACAAAGTACTTTCATTTCCATTACCTTAGTTAACCATAACAGAGCCAGTAAAAAGAAAAATCAATGTATTTTAGTTAAGTGATTTGCCCAACATCTCAGAAGTAATGCACGACAGGGCCAGGTCTGGAATCCATGGGCTCCATTATACAGGGAACCGCTGCCCAGCTACTGACAGTCAACTCCACTCTTAATTCCAAAATTCTCCAAAAATTCGCTACACTTTTATTCTGATCTCCAAAGGCATCTACTCTCTAGCAGTGCTTTTAAAATACCCTCACGTAATCCTTGCACTGATCTTTACATCTTAGCACCAGGACTCTCCACCTAGACCAGCGGTTCTTTAGCTAGAGTCGTCTGACCCCCTAGGGATCTGTGAATAGATTTCAGAGGGGTCCATGGACTTAAATGGGAAAAAGTGTACATCTTTATCATTATTAACTCTAGCTGACCTTTGGTATTTCCTTCAATTATGAATATAGGCAACAAACCACCATAGTAGAAATACTGGTGATTTTATCATTAATAGAAATCACAGATATTTTTATATAAAACTGTTATATAAAAATATTATATAAAAAAAGTTGTTACAGAATCTTGAAATATGATTTCATTCATCCCTGCTTTGAAATTACAGTAATTACTAGATCCTTGCTAAATCTTATTTAACACATTAATAAACACATATATTACTATATTACAAATGTGTTTTTTTAAACATATTTTTAATCCTTTGTAATCCTATGCAATTTATTTTATACTTGTAAAAACATTATTCTGAGATATGGATCTAGGCTTCACCAGCCCACCAAGGGATCCAAGGTCCAAAAAATTTTAAGAACTTCAGCCCTGGACTGGGGGTACCTTTGGGTCAGCACCAGTTCTTGCACACCTCTGTCCCACCCCCAGCACCCAGCTCAGAGTCTTGTACCCCAAGGAGATCCAATATGCACTGTACGACTGATCAAAGTACTGGGTTTACTTTCAATATTAAACACTTACTTTGCAGACCTTTTGGGCATGTGCTCCAGACAGACTGCCTCCGAAAACTGTAAAATCCTAAAAAGAAAATACAATTAAATCAACAAGTAAAACATAGTGAATGGCCAGAGATGAAGACCCAGTAGGAGGAAGAAAAGAAAAATTCATAGATAAAATTTCTTTTAAGGATTTTCAGAAGTTAAAATTTTTTTTAGAAATCTGATCTATAAATTTTTCCACAGACTATTAAATGTATCTTACAGAGAGTCATACATTATTATCTAGTCTTTGCTCTACAAAATTTATTTGTAGCTCTGAGAAAAGGAAAATTTTCCATGCAGAACTAACCCTAATGTCATATTCTATAGCTATCCATCAGTGAAGCACTTCTTTTACTAGAAAATATTTTACATTTTGACGAGAGGGAAAAAAAAAAAAAAAAAACGGATCAGAGCCTTCATTGCACCCTAAATGACAGACAGGAATTAAAAACAGAATCAACCTATGGAGACAAAAAAGGAAGAGACAATAGTGGAGGAGAGACTGACCAAATCTAAGGGAAACCAGAAGCACAAGAAGTAATACTGGACCACACACCTGCAGAGCAGGTAATTGTAAGGAGGGAACAACCCAGGAACCATGGAAGATGGGAGTGAAGAAGGGGCCAAAAACAGAGATTAATGGAAAGTCTGTGTTAGGAGCAGTTAGATACCACAGGGCCTTTCCTTCACCTTGAAAGGAAAAACGATGTTTCGTCTCTAAATAAACTTAACCAGAGGGGCTCTGGACTCACAATCACCAGCCCTAAAGGAAGGCAAAGGTGAGGCTGAAAACTGGGATATAACACACACAGAATTATGAGCCAGTGGTGGCCCCCACCCCAGAATACCAACAGCTAAATTGTCAGGTAAGGGACTAAGAAGCTTCTCTGGAAAAAATGGAACCTCCCCAGAAAAATATACATACAGACATTGACTTTGGGGGATCACCACAAAAATGCTGGCTCATCACTCCCCATCCCCAGTATCCTTTATGGCCTATTCAAATGTCCTGTTTTTCCTAAAGCCTTCCTCAACTTTGGATGTGAGCTTCAGTTGTTCTGGGCCTACAGTACTTCTCTGGAACCTTCCTTGCCCTATCTGTACTGCAGTCACTCATATTCTGCCACAAAATGATTAGCTTCTTCAGGGCAAGAATTCTGTCTCAGTCACCACCACATCCCCCTCATCCCCAACCCACTCCATGGGCAAAAGATGTATTCAAAAGTATCAATTCACTGAATATCTGTATCTGCTTAACAGTTAGGAGAACACCACGTCCAGAAAGCACAGTAACTTTCTTTGCTCTATCTCATTGATGTCCCTTCTGTAAGAATTTTCACCTAGTTCTCATAAATTGAAAAAAAAAACAAAAAACAATCTAAGATAATTGATTTCTTCTAAGTTCAGCATTTGGCAGTCCCATTTATAACAGTTTTAAAACATTTCAAAAGTAATTTGATTAATAAATGAATATGTATTTCTAAATACAATAAATTGAAAATTCACCAAAATAACTACTTTACTATCAACCACAGAAAACATTTTATGTTCCTAGACAAGCTACATAACTTTAGATTTGTAGAAAGAACTAAACATCTAGAATTATATGCATATTTCCACCTCTCAGGAGGGAAAAAAATAATCAAATCAAAATTGTAATATAATGTATTCTCTGTAATAGTTTTCCATCGCTGCTGTAACAAATTACTACAAATTTAGTGGCTTTAAAACAACACAAATTTATTCTTACAGTCCTGTAGTTTAGATGTCCTACACAGGTCTCCCTGGGCTAAAATCAAGATCAAAAGGGCTGTGTTCCTTTCTAGGGGCTCTTGAGGAAAATCCGTTTTCTTGCCTTTTCCAGCTTCTAGAGCTTATCTGCATTCCTTGATTTGTGGCTGCCCTCCTCCATCTTCAAAGCCAGCAACAACAGGTCAACTCCTTCTCACAAAGCATCACTCTGACCTCCCCTTCTCTCTCCCTCTTCCACTTCTAGAGGATTAGGCCCACCTGAAGATGATCCCGGATAATCTCCCCATCCTAAAATCAGCTGATTAGCAACCTTAATCCCATCTGCACCCTTACTTTCCCTTTGACCTATAAGGTAATATATTCACAGGTTCTGGGGATTGGGACTTGGGCTTCATGGGGTGAGTAGGGGGAATTATTCTGCCCACCACATTATCCACAGTTCCAGCTTGAAGAAACTGTATCTGTCTTGATGCAGCCTGATATAACTTTTTTGAACACTTTCATGAAAGCCCAAAGCTCAGGGGCCTGTGGTTCTGAGAATCCAGTCCCCTCTGACCCACTGTACCTCTCTGGTCCACACACAAGCCCAGGACCCAGCTGCCCTTCAGGGACACACCCAACCCTGCTAAGAGGAACCTCACTTGCTTGGAATAAACTCCTGATTCCTGGGATTTCTTACATGCCTACTGCCCTGTGACCCTCTCTAAAACAGGCTAAGTACTCTTCTTCTCTGAGAAAAAACACACAGTAAAATTCTCTGGAGAGATGCACTGAGAAACAGAGAAAATAAATCTCTCATCTGCCCCAAATTACAGGCAAGTTTTCATTCCTCAATACTTTCATCTCACAAACTTTGCTCCTAGCTCTATCCTCCAGGAAAAGTTCAGCCTATTGGAGTTATGAAATACCTGGCTGAAGACATAAACCAATCTTCCATTGATTCGGCCCCGTCCAGTGACCACACTGTCTCCAGGAAACTACCAGAAAAAAATGGAAGAATAAAGGTTAAAAACCCAAATACTTCTTTTAATGAATTTAACAATTATACACCAATGAAAAATAAAAACAAACAAAACCCACCCAAATACCTTAAAATTCAATGTGAACATGATCATGAAAGAATACCCCCCACTCCCACCTCCAACCCACCCCACCCCAAGCTTTCCAAGAGCAAGCTCTGGGCTATGCTTCATCAACAGGAGTGAAGGACACTATAGTCTAGGCCTCACACTCCTTCCTATAAGCAGAACAATCAAGGTGCACCTCAGGGGCACCACTACCAAATGCTCATGGAAAGGAAAATGCCACAAAAAGAAATATGGCAATTTCTACAAAGTCACACACTCCCAAAACCTAAAAAAAAATGGAAAAAAAAAAAAAAAAAGCAAACCCACCATTTTGTACAGAATCCTGGCAATCACTGTGTGGTCCACAATGGCTCAAATGGAGCCAGCTGCTTTGGTATCAAGTTTACAAACACTAAGTTACAAAGAGAACATACAGGACCTGAAGAAAACTGGACCAAAGTGAGTCCAAAGTGCACCCATGGAGATCATCCAACTGAAGGAAGAAGAGTTGGTGACTCTGACCTCAAAAAACTGCAAGGCATATACTTAAAGGGTATCAAAAGAGGCAACTGGTCAGCCTTTAGGGGTCCCCAGCATCTGGAACCTGGACAGACCAGAACACAACTAAAAGACACATTCACCCTTCACTCCAAGACGGTCATGCTGTATTAGCAAGTACTCTTGAACCCGCCACCAGAGCTCTTGTACCTGGATCAGAGTCACAAAGGACAGGGTATAAGCAGCCCACCCACACTCCTTCACCTAAACACAAAGGTGAATGGGGAACCTGGGGGCCCCAGGAGGCTTCTCCGAGGCTCTTCAATTCCAGGGTCCCAAACTTGAAAATTTTAAAATATATACTGAGTACCACAAGGACTTCAGAGAAAAGCCTTACAGACTCATTACTCTAGAGGGTAGGTAGACAGGCAGAGCCACAGTTGGAAAGGGCAACTTGGAGACTCAAGCAACCTTTACGGACAGATACCTTATTCTTATCAGCAGCCATTCCAAAATCTGCACATCTATGTTCCACAAACATGTCGCTCTCAACAAAGCTTCCAGGGTCCAGCAAGAGACTGATCCGCTCTCTGGCCGTTAGCTTTCCCTAAAATGCAACAGAAATCACTCAGTGAAGTCATCATAGACAAAGTTAGTAAGCAAAGGTAAAGGTGCTCATGGGAGGGCCAGGAGGACACATCTTGCCCCTTTACCCCAGTGAGAAAGGCTCCATTTTCCCCAGCTCAGAGTAGGCAAGCAATATCAGTAGACTTCAGAGGGTAAGGAAATCAGGGTGGACAGGGTGCTCCAGGAGCCGCGTAACTATGAAAGGCAAACAAGGAAGTAGGAGGGGGGAAACGGTAGAGGAGAGTTAAGGAAAGTCTGACCTTGGAAGAACATAACTAGTTCACAAACACTTACTGGAGACCTAAGGAGGAAGAAAAAGAAGAACGTAGAAACAGAAGGTGGAAAAACTAACGCAGGCTTGGTGAAGGGTATGAGGCTTCACCCCTCCTTCACAGGCTTTTCCTAGGAAAGACCATAGAAGCTACAAACGACCAGGGACCAGGCCCTTCCTCCACCTCCCAGCTCTGGCCCCAATTCCAGGACACACTATTTCCTGGTTTTTCTCCTGCTTCCTCCATGAGTTTCTCCTTCTCCATCTCCTATCCCACACTGAGGGCCCTGCTTGATGACAAATGATGCAAAGACAACCCCACAGAAGAGAGTGGCTAGGCAGAAGGGGAATGAGACAGTGCTAAAGAGCTCATTCAAGAGGGGTAAAAAAAAACGCTACTTGGAGATAATGAAGTTGGGGCCTCAACTACCAAGAGCCTCCAGTGCTTGGGCTCCCAAACCTTCAGTCCCAGCTAAAAGCTCCAGTCCATGGTCCCCACCTACAAATCACCTCATATTGGCAATTTTTTTCCTTATGAAAAGCCAAAGCCAGTGAGGTTGTGTTAAAACAAGTAAATGGAGGATCCCACACGCTGTTGTGTAAAGTAGAACAACTTTTCAGGAAAGCATTTTAGCAATATGTTTCAGTTTTTAAAATATTTATACACTTTGACCCAGTAGTTCTACTTCTGGAAATCTATCCTAAATGTAAATAGTCCAAATTTTTTTAAAGGGAGTGGGGAGGGCTTTATTCACAAAGATGTTCGTTCAGTACCATAATTAGAAAATCAGACACAACCTAAATTTCCGAGAGTAGGGAAATGATTAAATATTGGCACTTCAATAACTATATAATATTCCTTGGAGTAGACTATATAATAAATAGAAATTGTCTGGAAGGGTGTATAACCCCAAATACTAACAATTATTATCTCTTGGCAGTAGGATTATAAACCTCCAGATTTTTTTGCCTCTATTTTCTCATTTTTGTAAAATGAACATTACTTGTGTCATTTTAAAAATATAGAAGTGTTTATACAGGATTTCCATAGTTTAGACAGTGTTTATGTTATAAAAAATGACAAAAAACTTTCATTTTAAAACTAAAATGCGTCCCTTGCTAGTTTTTTATCTGTAGAATTCTCTTTCTGGAGGCTATAAATCTATATCTACTTAGGTTATACGAAAGAATTACAAAAGAATTTCCTATGAAAACAACAGCTGTTCTACAGAGTCAAAAAATTCAAAGATCATCCCCCCCACTCCCAACAGTACTTAAATCTGCCTCCTGAGTCAGCTCTTGCAAAGAATCGCAGCTTCTGGAGGTTAACAGTTGCACAATCTTCATCCAAACCCTTGGGAAGGAGTGAGACAGTGTTCTGGGAGGAACTGAGCCATGGGTTCTAAGAGAAAGTGTACAGGAACACTGACAGGCCTTTCCAGAGGCTGATGTACCCTTTCCCTCACCCCTGATAGAGCCTCCCCAGGGGAGGGAAGGATAGCACCACTGGCACCACAAACCATCAACCAAATTTACATCTCACTCCCAAATATCAAAAAGGAACTATCAACTTCAGGCCCATGAATTATGGGAATTTACAGCGTCTGAACTCAATTTAGACTTAAAAAAGAGAGTTGGCTCAAATGTCCTTGCTAAAGACCCCAGCCCTAAGCCCCAGTCACCTCCCCCATGCCAGGTGAGTTGTGCCTGAACATCCTTCATTTCTAAGAGCCTCACTTCTGCAACCTCATGTTGATTATTTAATTCAGCCAGCACACTGGTTCAGACTCACCCACGTGTCAGGGAAATACTGGATGAATCTGGTTTCAAGTTCCAGATCACCTGTCCCAATCTCAGTTTTTGCTGCTGCTAAATGGCCCACCCAGCCTATCTTTGCAGACTTCACTGTCGTACAAAGGCCAGATGCCATTCTCCACACACAACTCGGGCCATGGGGGGCAGTATGTCAGTTGCGTCTGCTCAAGACAAGTGCTGTTCCTAACAGGACGGTAAATGCAGTCTGAGACCCTAATGGAGCTGGGCTGGCATTCTGGGGACATAAGTTTCAGAAGTTCCTTCCGCGCGCGTACTCACACACCCACCCCCAGGTTAATGCGTGAGTTTGCCCAAGTTACTTTCCCTGCCATATGCCTCGATTTTCCTGCTTGCATGATGAACCTACTGCCACTCTTCTATGGGGAACAAGAAGGAGCAGCTTTTTAAACTGTGTTTATTTTTGTTTCACTATCTGTACGCCAACAATAAGGCTGTGAGGAAAGTAGTATTACTATCCGTTTCAGAAAAATTGACTCTTAGAGATTAAGTAACTTGCCCAAAAGCTGATAGCCCTTAAGTAGTACATCGGCAAAAGCCCAGCCGAATCCGTCTAAAATTCCGAAGAGAAAGCAAAGATTAATAAAGGGTGCCGAGCCAATTTTTACCAGCCTCCGGGTGAATACTTTCGCCCCGCCCCCTTCCCGGCATCGCGCAGATTGGCTGGGAGACCCCGGGTGCCACCAGCCAGGCAAACTGTGATAGGCCCGGAACACGGGGGCGGGCCAGACGGGACTCACCCTCTTATGCTGCGCGTCAATACGGTGCTGGCCACCTCCCACCAGTGCACTGTTGCGCTTTTTCTCGATGCGCTCGTTAACGGAGACGGGCTGACTACAAAGGCTGCGAACTGCGATGCTTCGCGCTGTCAGGCTCCCGAGAACTCTCACTACAGCGCTTAACTTTGTTCCGGCCACCAACACCCGCATTGCCGCCGCCATTTTTGCTAGGCTGTCGCGCCCCCAACTGGAGGGCCTCAGTGCGCATGTGCGTCAAGCGTGGGCGCAGGGAATTCTGCGCCTGCGCAAGGTCTGCGAAGTGTGGGAAGCTTGGGGGCTGACCTGCAGAGCGTTCTTGGTGGGTCTTGAGATACGAGTTCGAGACCCAGGGCGGCCTTGGGGGAGCTGTCACCGAGAGAAAAAGCATGTGAGTGGCCCACCGGTCTTGTACCCACCCGACTGCCCAGGAAAGGGGCTTAGTCCTTGCTCTTCATTGGCACCTAGACCCCTAGTTTTCTCGTCCCAACTCTTACAGAAAATATCGTAATGATACAAATAAGAGTTAACCGACATTGATTGAACAGTGTGCCAGGCGTTGTTTTAAGCACTTACGGTGCATTACCTTATTTAATCCTCCCAGTAACTCTAGCGAATAATTCTTAAAGTGTGGATTCAGCAGTCTCAGCATCACCTGGGAGAAAGTTGAAAATGCAAATTCTCGGGCTCCACCCCAGTCCTATTGAATCAGAAACTCTGGATAGTGATCGCTATTTCAACAGCCTATACTTCTCATTTTTAGCCATAGAAAACTGTTAAAGTTGATTGTTAACCCCCTAAGCTCCAGCTGGCAGCAGGGGCCTTCATAAAGTCCAAACTCTGGTCTGGGTCTTCACCATCATTGCAGTTCAATACAGCAAGCGTTTCTGAGCACCAGCGCTGTGCCAAGTATTCAACATCAGTACTAGTTACCCTTGCCTAGAGTAGGCATCATTCACCTAAGTACGTCCGGAACCTGAGGGTCCAAGGACTGAAGTCATGTGGCTGGACAAAGCTCACCTGCATCCTTCTGGCTCCATAACTGGTGCTCTGGACCCTGCTTTTGGGTCCCTGCTCTTAGCACCATGCCAACCTAAGGAGGTGTATGGACAGAGGGCTGGCCTTGGGGAGCACAGGCGAGAATTTGGGCAAGGCTGGGTGTGTCAAGGAGAGTTTCTCAAAGAAGGTGACTGCATGCCAGGGAACAGGAGCAGCGTGAGCAGAGGCCTGGCATGTTCAGATTCCTGCACACACACCACTTTGTTGTGGGTCAGTTTGGGGGAGGATGGCAGGAAATGCGACTGAAAAGGAATAATAAAGCTGTATTGCCATGTTCAGAAATTGGGACTTGATTTGGTCTGGAGGCAACAGGACTCCCTTGTCCTCTAAAGCGTCTTGTAGATCGCTTTCCTATGACACACCGCACACCGTGTTTAGATTGTTTAGATCCCTCTCCAGCTAGACTGTAAGCTTCCAGAGGGCAAGGATCAAAGTTGTCCTCACGACTGTGGCCCATGCACCTGGAACAAAGCCAAGCACATAAGAGCCCTTCAGACTGTATTTGTGGAATTGAATTGAGGTAGCAAATAAGCAATTGCATGCATATCTGGAGATTTTCACAGACTCCTGTGCATCCTTTGAAACTCTGCTCAGTGGTCATCTCCAAGCAATCTACCCTGATCTTCCCTCTACCTAGCTTAGGGGAAATGTTGGTCTCTCAAGGAAGTTCTTCTTAATTGACTTTGAATGACAAGTGCCTAGCAGAAAGCCCAGCACAGGGGGCCTCTGTAAACGATAATTGAACTGAACTCATGCTCTCTCTCCAGCTAGTCGCCCCCCTCACCCCTTCTATTTCCTCTTCCTCATATTTCATCTCTTCCTCCTCACTGTCCTAGTGTCCTACCCATGGGTGCTCCATACACAATTCTACAGATTCCCACCATCTCAGATGCAGGTCTCAGCCCAGTGTGGATGGGGTTTGGAGGACAGTTGAACTATTTGGTGTGTAGCTTGCCCTCTGGAATCCACGCATGCTCTGGGCTGCTTTCCTGTCTTAAGTCCCCCTCTCAGTGTTGCTATATTTGAGTTATCTCACCATGTGGGACAGGACTCATCTAGATCTGTCTGTAGTTTTCTCACTTTGTGAGATGTTGTTCTAGTTTGCTAATGTTGCCAGAATGCAAAACACCAGAAATGGATTGGCTTTTATAAAGGGGGTTTATTTGATTGCACAGTTACAGTCTTAACGCCATAAAGTGCCCAAGGTAACGCATCAACAATCAGGTACCTTCACTGGAGGATGGCCAGTGGCGTCCGGAAAACCTGTTACCTGGGAAGGCACGTGGCTGGCATCTGCTCCCAAAGTTCTGGTTTCAAAATGGCTTTCTCCCAGGATGTTCCTCTCTAGGCTGCAGTTCCTCAAAAATGTCAGTTTTAGTTGCACTTAGGATATTTGTCCTCTCTCAGTTTCTCCGGAGCAAGAGTCTGCTTCCAACGGCTGTCTTCAAACTGTCTCTCATCTGCAGCTCCTGTGCTTTCTTCAAAGTGTCCCTCTTGGCTGTAGCTCCTCTTCAAAATGCCACTCACAGCTGCACTGATTTCCTTCTGTTTGTCAGCCCATTTATATGGCTCCACTGATCAAGGCCCATGCGGAATGGGTGGAGCCATGCCTCCATGGAAATTATCTTATCAGTGTTATCACCTACAGTTGGGTGGGATGCATTTCCATGCAAACAACCTAATCCAAACATTCCAACTTAATCCGCACTAATGTGTCTGCCCCACAAGATTGCATCAAAGAATATGGCTTTTTCTGGGGGACGTAATACATTCAAACCAGCACATTCCACCCCCTGGACCCCAGAAAAACATATTCTTTCCAAATACAAAATACATTTCATCCCATCACAATATCACAAAAACTTAAATCATTTCAGTAACAATAGTTAAGTACAAGATCCCATCAAAATCAATTATAGGCACGGTCAGTCCAAAAGCATAATTCCCCTCTAGCTGTGGATCTGTGAATTTAGAACAACTTATGTGCTTCCAATATACAAAGGAGGGACATTCATAGGATAAACATTCCCATTGCCACAAGGAGAAACAGTAAGGAAAACACAGGGTTCACAGGATCAAAACAGTTCCTAAAACCTGCAGGACAAATTCCATTACATTTCAAAGTCTGAGAGTCATTTACAGAACGATATTGCATCTTTGGGGCTTGAGAGAGTGGGAGTCTAACCCTTCCTAAGGGCCTTTGTGGCAGCCCTTTCCTCTCCAAACGCTTAGGTGAGTGTTCCAATGTATCCACACACTGGGGAGACCACCTTCTTGGCCCCACCCTCCTCAAACATCGGGGCAGCTCCCAGATTCCCTTCCATCTCTGGGGCACATGCTCAACCCCTTCAGAACAGTGTGGTGGCAGCCAGGCTCTCCCCAGTTCCCTGGGAATATGCTCCACCCTCTTTGGGGCTTGGGGTGGCAGAACATTTCCTGAGCATCGAAAGCGGAAGTCCCGCCCTCGACCTCCATGCGTGTGGGCCACAACACTCTCCCAGCCTGAGACCTCTTGACTCCAGACCTCAATCTCCATGGCTCTGTCTTTGAAGAAATTTTTCCTTCGATTTGTTCCTTGTCTCTCTCCTCCAGTCCAGACTGGCAACGGCTTTGTCCATAAAGATCTCTCAAAAATTCTGTTGGCTTCACATGAAGCACACAGGGGTCAAAGCCATCAGACGATAGGACTTTCCACAAATCCTTTCTGCTTAACTCCTTCTCCAATCTTGGCTTGTACTGAAATGGCGGCTGGGTTCCATGTTTGGTTACATCCTCACATTGGGCTGTAGCTTCTGGGGTTCCACCCCTTGGAAGCCCATAATTTTCCAAACCATCAGCTTCTGGTTTCTTTAAACCCAAGAGTTCAGTTCTAGGTTTATCTCTCTCTGCTCACATTTTACTATAAGCTGCAAGGAGAAGCCAGGGTACATCCTCCATACGTAGTGTGGAGATCTCCTCAGCTAAGTATTCCAGGTTGTCGCTTTCAAATTCTTCCTTCCATCTGACACCAGGACTCAATTTTGCCAAATTCTCTGCCACTTTAAAACAAGGATCACCTTTCTTCCAGTTCGCAATAACACGGTCATCATTTCTGTTCAAGGCCTTGTCAGAAGTATCTTTAGAGTCCATGTTTCCACAAAATCTTCAAAGCAGTTTAGGCCTTTTCTATCAAGCTCCTCACAATTCTTCCAGAATCTTCCCCTTATCCATTTAAAAAGCCATTCCATCGTGTTCGGTATTTGCAAACTCAGCAGCAAAAGCACCCCACTTCTCTGGTATCAAAATCTGTTCTAGTTTGCTAATGCAGCCAGAATGCAAAACACTAGAGATGGATTGGCTTTTATAAAAGGTGGTTTATTTGGTTACACAGTTACAGTCTTAAGGCCATAAAGTATACAAGGTAACACATCAGCAATCGGGTACCTTCACTGGAGGATGGCCAATGATGTCCATAAAACCTCTGTTAGCTGGGAAGGCATGTGGCTGGCATCTGCTCCAAAATTCTGGTTTCAAAATGGCTTTCTCCCAGGATGTTCCTCTCTAGGCCACAGCTCCTCTTCAAAATGTCACTCTCGGTTGCTCTTGGGGCATTTGTCCTCTCTTAGCTTCTCTGGAGCAAGAGTCTGCTTTCAACAGCTGTCTTCAAACTGTCTCTCATCTGCAGCTCCTGTGCTTTCTTCAAAGTGTCCCTCTTGGCTTTAGCAAGCTTGCTCCTTCTGTCTGATCTTATATAGTGCTCCAGTAATTTGATTCAGACCCACCCTGAATGGGCGGGCGAGCACCTCCATGGAAGTTATCCAATCAGAGTCATCACCCACAGTTGGGTGGGGCACATCTCCATGGAAACACTCAAAGAATTACAATCTAATTAACACTGATAGGTCTGCCCACACAAGATTACATCAAAGATAATGGTGTTTGAGGGAACATAATACATTCAGACTGACACAAGTAGTAACACTAACTCAGAGGCAGACAGTCTTATTCACCAGAAAGTCTCATGAATACTCTTCCGAGTAGGAGGAGAGATACACATTTCTTTCACAGGAATTGAGGATAGTCGGGGGAAAGTGAGGTGTCAACGTTTTCTGACAATCCAGACTCATCAGTGACCACTTTCAGCAGGGATAAGTGTGCTATGGCACAGGGGAAGGAGCAAATGGAAGAGTTCAAATAAATTTGGAGATTCCTTTAGTCCAGGGCCTTAAGAAGCAGACACCGAGAGGGGTATTAAATGGATAAGAAATTTATTAGGGAAATTCCTGTGAGAGACAACAGAGAAAACTAAGACAGCCATGAGACCCCAGTGCACAGCTGATCCCAATGAAGAAGAGAAGGAGGAAGGAAGGCTGGATAGAAACTTTTTAGACTACTGCATGGTGCTAATGAAAGTTTGGCAAGACCATTGGGGTGTCCTGGAGCCAAAGTCTTCAGCACAAATTCAGCAATGAATTTCAGGACTGCAGTTGGGGGTCTCCGTAAAGTACACTCAATGTGGTCCAGATCTTCCCACAGAGAGTTTTGGGTGGTTCAGGTAAAGGGTGTGTGAGAGAGGAAATTTTGGACAGCAGGTGCATCCATGTGGGGAGAGGGGATTTTTAAGATGTTTCTTGTGTGTTAAGAAAACACTTTTCTCTTTGATGTTTCATCTTTAAAATGAAGGAAAAATGACGTACTTTAAATTCACATTTTCGTGGTTAGACTGTCTTTCTTTGACTGCAGAGATTAGGCTACAAGAACTCTGGCTTAAATTCCATTAAAATTGTTATTAAAAGAAAACAAGGAGGATTGTGGAAAGATGGCAGAGTAGAAAGCTCTGGGAATCAGTTCCTCCACCAAAACAAATATTGAACAAGTAGGAAATGTCTGAAACAATTCTTTTGAAACTCTGAGTCTAATGGAACACTGTGCAGCATCCAGGGAAGAACTAGAGGTAGGGGCTGGTAAATCAGTAAATATCAGTAAATTCCTCATTCATGCAGTGGCTCCCATTCTCTATAACCCCAGCCACATGGCAGTTAGCAGTGGGGACTACAACCCAGGCTCCTGGTGCAGCTTGCCGGTGCCAAAGTGGGTTATAAAGGCGTAGTCCTCCAAAATCAGGAGTTGGGGGGAGGGTGGGTCTGATTGCTGGCCAGGCTTTTGATTAGAAACTTGAGATCACTGGGGAGACCATGTTTTGGAGCAAAATTGGTTGGAAAAGCCTCACCAGCACCACCACCACCACCACCAACAACAACAACAACAACAAAACAAAACAAAACAAAACAAAAAGCACTAACAAGCACAGAGGAGTGGAAGAAATAGATTTGCAGAGTTTTAACCACATACTACTCAGAATGTCCAGTTCTCAACAAAAAATTACAAAACACTCAAAGAGACAGGAGAGTATGGCCCATTCACAGGAAGAAAGAATTTGCCAAAAAACATTCCTGAGGAAGTTCATACACTGGAACTAACAGTCAAAGACCTTGTATCAACCATCATAATTATGTTCAGTGAGCTAAAGGAATCTATAGGCAAACAACTGAAGAAAATTAGGAAAACAGTAGATTTCTCTTTCAGAATCCTTGGAGGCCAGAAGTCAGTGGTGGCATGTTTAAAGTCCTTAAGGAAAAAACTGTCAACCAAAAATTTTATTTCTGGCAAAATCATCTTTCAAAAATGAAGGAGAAATTAAGACGTTTACAGATAAACAAAATCAGAAAGAGTTCATTACCAGAAGACTTTCCCTGAAAGAAATACTAAAAGGAGTCCTTCAAGCTGAAATAAAAGGATACCAGACAGTGACTTGGAGCCATAAGAAGAAATAAAGAACATGGGTAAGTGTAACTACGTAGGTAAATATAAAACCTGTATTTTTGTACTTTGGGTTTGTAACTGCTTTTCCCCCCTTTATGACTTAACAGCAAATGTGTAAAATAATATTTTAAATCTATGTAAAAAGGAATGTATAAAGATATAATCTGAGGTACAATAACAAAATAAAGGAGGAGGGTGGAGATACATGTAGAAGTAGAGCATTTGTATACCACTGGAACTAGGTTAGAACTGGTCAAACTATGTTGTTATTAGTTTAAGCTGTTATTTGTAATTACAAAGGTAAACACTAAGAAAATAGCTAAAAAATATAGAGAAAAGGAAGGAAAGAAGTCAAAATGCTCAGAACAAAATAGCAATTAAATACAAAAAAAATGCAGTAATGGGTAATTGAGGGGAAAAAATTACAAGAAATACATAAAACAAATAGCTAAATAGCAGCAGTGAATATTCTTCTCAGTTATTACCTTAAAATTTCAATGGACTAAATTCCTATTTTAAAAGGCAGTGATTGGTACATTGGTTGAAAAAGCATGGTCCATCATTTGCTGTCTAGAAGAGACTCATTTTAGGCACAAAGACACAGAGATTCAAAGTAAAAAGTTGGAAAAAGATATTCCATGCAAATAGTAATCAGAAGAGAGCCAGCCAACAATTTAAAACAGAAGAAAGAGCAACAGAAGAGAAAATTAAAATTAAATGTCATACACAATCCAGGATGGGTGAGAAAGGGAGGAGAAAAGGTTCAAAGGGACATTATTGGATATGTGAAAAAAAATTGGGATATAGACTGAAAGCTTTACATCAGTGTTAAATTTCTTCAACTTGGTATCTGCAGTTTAGTGACTATCCTTGTTCATAGGAAATGTACATTTTAGTATTAAGTGTTCGAGAAGCACGCACAGTGTATCCAGCCTACACTCAAGTGTTCAGGAAATGGATTGATAAATACACTGATGTATGGAAGGATGGGTAGATAGATAGATAGATAGATATAGCAAATGTGGCAAAAACTTAAAATTGGTGTTTCTGGGTATCTGGGGTTATGTGTTGATTTAAATCTGTTATGAACCCCAGAAAAGCCATGTCCTTTTAATCCAGTCTTGTGAAGGCAGACCTATTGCTGGGTGGGACCTTTTGATTAGTTTGTTTCCATGGAGAAGTAACCCAGCCCATTCAGGGTGGGTCTTAATTCCCTTGCTGGAGTCCTCTTTGAGAGGATAAAAGACTGATGAAACTGAGAGCTCAGAGATGCTTAGGGAACAGAATCCCAGAGACATTTTAGAGAAAGTCATGGAAAACAGAAGCTAAACCTGGAAGAGAAGGACTGGTAGACTCTGACCATGTGCCTTTCCATGTGACAGAGGAACCCCAGATGCCAGTGACCTTTCCTCCAAGAAGCTTTAGCAAACCAAAACAGGTTTTGGTACCAGAGAAATGGGTTGCTGCAATTTGCAAATACCAAAAATGCTGGAACAGCTTTATAAATTGATAAGGGGAAGATTCTGGAAGAATTGTGATATGCTTGTTAGAAAAAGCCTAGATTGCTTTGAAGAAACTGTTGGTAGAAATAGGGATGCTAAACATACTTCCAATGAGGCCTTAGACAGAAATAATGAATGTGTCATTGCCATCTGGAAGAAAGGCAGTCCTTATTTTAAAGTGGCAGGGAATTTGGCAAAATTGAATAGTGGCATTGGTTAGAAGGGAGAATTTGAAAGCAACAAGTTGGGATACTTAGCTGAAGAGATTTCCAAGCTAAATTTGGAAAATGCAGCCTGGCCTCTCCTTGCAGCTTATAATAAAATGCGAGAGGAAAGCTGTGAACTGAACTCTAGGATACAAATAAACCAGAAATTGATAGTCTGGAAAATTGTGGGCTTCCAGAAAGTGAGATCCCAGAGGCTAGTGCCCCACATGAGGATTTAGCCAAACATGGAACCAGTCAGCCATGTCAGGATGAGCCAGACTTGGAGATGGATTTATCCAGAAAGGATTTGTGAAAAGTCCTATTGTCTGACAGCTTTGATCCCTGTGTGCTGCATGCTAAATTGGCAAGTCTTTTGCGGGATCTGTATAAACAGAACTGCTGCCAGTCTTGACTAAAAGGGACAGAAAAGGGACAGGTTGAAGGTAAAATGACTTCAAAGGCAGAACCATGGAAGCTAAGGTCTGGAGTCAATAAACCTCGGGTCAGGAGAGTGGACCCACTGATGCAAGTGGAGAGGGTGAGTTTGCCCTGGAGTTTGCAGTGAGTGGAGCACGTTGCCTACTGTTCTGAAGGGGTTGAATGTGTGCCCTGGAGATGATAGAGAGTCTGGGTGCCACCCAGATTCTTGAGGAGGGTGGGGCTGAGAACAAGGAGGTCTTCCCAATACTTGGAAATATGGAACCCTCACCCCAGTGTTTGGAGAGAGCAGGGCCACTGCATAAGCCCTTGGAGAAGGTGAGACTGCTGTTCTCTCAAGCTCTGAGGATAAAATGTCTTTCTTAGATGACTCTCAGACTTTCAAATCGAATGGAGTTTGCCCTTCAGGTTTTCAGAACTGTTTGGGACCTTTGAACCCTGTTTTCCTTCCAGTTTCTCCCTTTGGCAATGGGAATGTTTATCTTATGACTGTCCTTCCTTTGTATATTGGAAACAGATAACTTGTTCTGAGTTTCACAGGTCCACAGCCAGAGGAGAATTTTGCCTTAGGAGAAACCTCACCTGTAACTGATTTTGATACGACTTTGTACTTATTTACTGAAACGTTTTAAGCTTTTCTGATATTGTGATGGAATGAATGTATTTTGCATATGGAAAGAACACATCTTTTGGGGGTTCAGAGGGTGGAGTGTGCTGGTTTGAATCTGTTATGAACCCCAGAAAGGCCATATCCTTTTAATCCAATCTTGTGAGGGCAGACCGATTGTTGGATGGGACATTGTGATTAGTTTGTTTCTATGGAGATGTAACCCAGCCTGTTGAAGATGGGTCTTAATCCCCTTCCTGAAGTCCTTTATGAGAGAATAAAAGACAGATGAAACTGAGAGAGCTCAGAGACAGAAGCCCAGAGAAATTTTGGAGAAAGCCACAGAAACCAGAAGCTAAACCCAGGAGAGAAGGACCAGTAGACTCCAGCCATGTGCCTTCCTAGGTGACAGAGGAACCCCAGATGCCAGCGGCCTTTCCTCTGAGAAGGTATCCTCTTGTTGATGCCTTAATTTGGACGTTTTCATGGCATTAGAATTGTAACTTGTAAATCCCCATTGTTAAAAGCCAACGCATTTCTGGTATGTTACATTTCAGCAGCAAGCAAACAGGTTGTTTAGCAAACCAAAACAGGGTATGATGTTCTCTGTTTGGGGTTTGTATTATTTTTGTAACTATCTTATGAGTTTGAAAGTATCTCAAAGTAATTTATTTTTTAAAAGACATAATTACTGTATTATTTTCAGACAAAATAGACTTTAAGTCACAAAAGATTACAAGAGACATAAAAGAGTATAATATATTGATAAAAGGTTCAATCCAGCAAGAAGATAAAATGATTACAAACATGTGCACCTCACAAACAAGCCGCAAAATCTAAGAAGAACTTGACGGAGTTGAAAGGAGAAAGAGAGAGTTCTAAATAATAGCTGGAGACTTCAACACACCACCTTCAATAATTGCTAGGATATCTAAACAGATCAATAAGGAAAGAAAAGAATGGAACAACACTAGCAAACAATTAGATAATGGACATATGTAGAAACTCCACACAACAACAGCAGAATACACATCATTTTCAAGTGCATAGAGAAAATTTTTCAGGATAAAGCATATCTTAGGCCACAAAACAAGTCTTAATAAATTTTAAAATATTGAGATCATATGAGGTATCTTTCAGAACACAATACAATAAAGCTAGGAATCAATAATGGAAGGAAAACTTGAAAATTTACAAACGTGGAAATTAAGGAACACACTGTTAAACAACCAATGGGTCAAAGAAATCACAGGGGAAATTAGGATAATATCTCAAGGAAAATGAAATGAAAACACAACATACCAAACTTATGCCATGCAGCAAAGGTAGTGCTCAAGGGTAAATATGTATCTCTAAATGTCTACATCAAAGGGGAAAGAGGAGGATTGTAGGAAGATGGTGGAGTAGGAAGCTCCAGAATTCAGTCCCTCTAAAAAAACAACTATTACACAGGCAGGAACTGTCTAAATCAACTATTTCAAAGCCCTATAGTCCAGTAGAACACTGTACAACATCCAGGGAAGAGCAGGAGGAAGAGGTTAGCAAATTATGGTAAATACCAGTAAATTGCTCTCTCCATGCAACAGGTGCTATCACCCAGCACCCCCTATTGTGGCAGGCAGCAGTGGGGTCTGGCCCCTGGCATACCTTGCTGGTGCCAGAAAAGGAAATAAAAATCCACTTCCCCCAGATCGGGGTGGGCAAAGGCTGATTGCTGAACTGGCTTTTGATTAGCTATTTCAGATGGCTGGGGCACAGGTCTGAGGGTTGCCATTGTTCTAATCCACCCTGACAAATGCAGCAGAGGAGAATTAAAGATGGTCTGCTTCCTCAGAGCTGTGGAAGACAGTTGAACAACTGTATTTGCTGGTCAGATGTCAAGGCAAGAAAGTGCAGCTCTGGAGACTGTTCCCCAAAGCTAATTCTGCCGTTATGCAGAATACCAGAAATAGATTGGCTTTTATAAAGGGGATTTATTTGGTTACAAAGTTACAGTCTGAAGGCCATGAAAATGTCCAAATGACGGCATCAGCACAAGTATACCTTCACTGAAGGAAGGCCAATGGCATCTGGAAAACCTCTGTTAGCTGGGAAGGCATGTGGCTGGTGTCTGCTGATCCCGGGTTGTGTTCCAGCTCCACCCTCAGCTCCTGTGCATTCTTCAAAGTGTCTCTCTTGGCTGCAGCACCTCCTTCTGTCTGTGAACACTCTTGTAGGACTCCCAGTGATTCAATTAAGACCCACCCTGAATGGGTGGGGTAACACCTCCATGGAAATTATCCAATCAAATGTGTCACCCACAGATGATTGAGTCACATCTCTATGGAAACAATCAAAGGATTCCAACCGAATCAACACTAATACGTCTGCCCCCATAAGATTGCATTAAAGAAGGTGTCATTTTGGGGGACATAATACATCCAAACTGCCACAGGGACCCACGGAAGAAGTTCCTGGTGCCTTCTTAATCCTTCCCCCACCCCTCTACAGTACAGTTGGGAGGTGACTGGTGCTCACTTTATGAGTCCCTGGCCGCCTTCGACTGAGAAAGACTGACTTGGGAAAGACATCTCCATTGTGCCCCACCTCCAAGAACTTGGCCTCTAGGCAAAAGCAACTTGAGACAATGAAAGCAGTCTAAGAAACAATTGAGGCAGATAAAGTAGGGCATAGGCTTATCTGCTTTAAGTTCCACAGGAGAAAAGTTCTGTGTCCTGGGAAGTAGAGGGGTCATTCAAACTCCTGTAAACAGGGGAACTCCTAAGGCCACTAGTAAGCACAAACCCAGGACAAGACACAGGCCCAAAAAGACAGGAAAGACCCTAAACATTGCATTCACCTTAGGCAGACTTTACTGATAGGAAGGCTGACACTTAAAGAAATCTCTGCCATATCACAAACTGATTACAAACTCAAGAAACAGACATCTCAGAGATTAAATCCCAGAGATAACTTGTTAAAATATTAAAATTTATAGCGTGCAACAGAAGATTATAAGACAAAGAAACAAGAAATGATGGCCTATCCAAAGGAAGAGGATAAAAATCCAGAAAACATCAATCATAAAGACTAGACTATAGACATCCAGGACAAAGACTTCTAAAAAAATGATCTTCAATATGCTCAAGGAGATGAAGGAAAATACAGGGAAAGAACTAAAGGATAATAGGAAAACAATAAATAAACAGTATGGGAATCTTAGTAAAGAGATAGAAATTTTAAAAAAGAACCAAACAGAACTACTGGTGTTGAAGACCACAGTAACTGAAATGAAAAATTCCCAGGAAGGTTTCAACAACAGATTGAATCTGGCAGAAAAAAAAAAAAATCACTGACCACAAAGATAAGAAAATTGAGATGAGTCAGGCTGAGGGGAAGACAGAAAAAAGAATTTTAAAAAGCTAAAATTGCCTAAGAGACATCTGGGACACCATGAGGCACACCAACATACGCCTTATGGGGATCCCAGAAGGAGAAGAAAGACAGGGATGGAAGAAATATTGACAGTAATAATGACAGAAAGCTACACAAACTTAGCATAAGAAGCCCAGAGAACAACAAACAGGATGAACTTGAAGAAAAATATGCCCCAAGAGGATGTCTTCAGTCCAGACCTCAGCTTCTATTGTCCTGTCTATGAAGCAATTTTTCCTTCAATCTCTCTTTTCTGTCCCTTTTTGTCCAGTTGGGTAGTGGTTCCATTCATACAGACCTCATAAAAAAAAACTTGTCGGTTTTGCATATGGGACACAGAGGTCCAAACCATCAGACAGAAGAACTTTCCACAGATCCTTCCTGGATAACTGCACCTCCCTGAGGTTGCACTGAAATGGCTGACTGGATCCATGTTCAGTTAAACCCCCACCTGGAGCACTATTCTCTGGGTACTTGCTTTCCAGAAACTCAGAATTTTCCAAACCATCAATTTATGGTTTCTTTGTGGCCAGGAGTTCAGTTCTCAGCTTATCTCTTTTCTCTTGCATTTTACTATAAGCCCCAAGGTGAAACCAGGCTGCACTTTCCACCCTTAGCTCGGAAATCTCCTCAGCTAAATATCCATGTTCAATACTCTCAAATTCTCCCTTCCAACTGATATCAGAACTCAATTTCACCAAGTTCTCTGCCACTTTAAAACAAGGTTAGCCTTTCTTCCGGTTACCAATGACACATTCATCATTTCTGCCTAAGGCCTCATCAGAAGTATATTTAATATACCTATTTCTACCAACCGTCTCTTCAAAGCAATCAAAGCCTTTTCTATCAAACAAATCACAGTTCTTCCAGCCTCTATCCATTACCCCATTCCAAAGTCATTTCTACATTTTTCGTATTTGCGATAGCAACACACCCATTCTCCTGGACCCAAGATCTGGTTAGCTTCCTATGCTGTTCAAAGCAAATACCATGAAATGGGTTGGATTTATTTATTTACTTATAGTTTTGAGGTCCAGTAAATGTCCAGATCAAGGAATCATCAAGGCAATTCTTTCTCCGCAAAGACTGGCTGCTAGATAGTATTGGCTCCTCTGCCACATGGCAAGGCATATGGCAGTCAGCATCTGCTGGTCTCTCTTCTGGGTTTTGTTCCTTTCAGCTTCTTGCTTTCATGGTGTTCTCTCTCTCTTTCTCTCTCTCTCTCCCTCTGTTTGTAATCATTCTGTTTATAGGGGACTCTGGTAAGGGGATTAAGACCCATCCTGAATGAGGTTGGCCATACCTTACCTGAAGTAGTCTCATCAAAAGTCCTACTTACAATGGGTTTATATCCACTGGATGTTTTTCTGGGGGTACATAAGCTTCAAACAACCACAAGAAGATACCAAAACTTATGGGTTGCTGGAAAGGCAGTGCTGAGAGGCAAATTTATACCTCTAAATGGTTACATTAAGAAGGAAGAAGGACTTCAAATCAGAGACTTAATCTCAAAACTGGAAGAACTAAAAAAAAAAAAGAGCAAACTAAATCCAAAGTGAGCAGAAGGAAGGAAATACCAAAAATTAAAGTAGAGATAAATGAAATAGAGAACAAAAATCCAATAGAGAGAATCAACCAAACCAAAAGTTGATTCCTTGAAAAGATCAATAAAATTGACAAAACTTTTATCTGAAATGAAAAAGACAAAAAGAGAGAGGATACAAATAAGGAAAATCAGAAACGAAAAGGAGGACATTGCTACTGACCCCACTAAAACAAAAAGAACTATACAAAGATCTTATGGACAGCCATATGCCAATAGGCTAGATAATCAAAATAAAATGGACAAATTCTTAGAAACACACAAACTACCTACACCGACTCAGGAAGAAATAGAAGATCTCAACAAACTAGTAATTAATTCAGTAATCAAAAACCTCCCAATAGAATAATTAACAGTACTGAATGGTGTGTGAATGTGGTACAAGTGGAAGTTTAGAGTCATGTATATCAACAGAAGGAAAGTTGGATGTTAAATCTTGGGAATATATTACACGGTGAATCTTGTGGGGGACAATGTCTGTGATTAACTGTACAGGTATAAAAAGGTTCTTTCATGGACTAGAGCAGATGTATGACACTGCTGCAAGGACCTTTTGCAAACTATGGACTATAGTTAACAGTAATGTTTTGGTGTTCTTTCGTCAACAGTAACAGGTGTACCACACTAATACTATGGGTCAATAATGGGATAGGAGAAGGGGATATGGGTATGGGAGGACTTGGGTTTTCTTTTTGATTTTTATTTCTTTCTTGGAGTAATGAAGATGTTCTAAAATTGATCATGGGGATATATTCACAACTATGTGATGACACTGTGAGCCAGTGATTGTAAACCTTGGATGGTTTGTATGGGGTGTGAATATATATCTCAACAAAATCGCATTAAAGCAAAACAAAAGAAAAACCCTCCCAATAAAGATCAGGAGAAGATGGCTTCACAGGGGAATTCTCCTAAATATTCCAAGAATACTTCAGTTCTGCTCAAACACTTCTAAAAAATTGAAGGGGAGGGAACAAACCTGAATTCATAATTGAAGGCCAACACCACACTCATACAAAAGCCAGATAAAGATACCACAAGAAAATAAAATTAAAGGCAAGTATCTCTTATGATTATAGATGCAAGAATCCTTAACAAAATACTGGCAAACTGAATCCAACAGCATATTAAAAGCATTATACAGCATGATCAAGTGGAATTTATCCCTGATAGGCAGAGGTGTTTCAACATAATGTAATGTAATACAGCATATTAACATAATGAAGGGAAAAAAACACATGATCATCTTAAGTGATGCAGAAAAGAATTTGACAAAATACAGCACCCTTTTAGGAAAAATTCTGTGAACACTAGGAATAGAAGGAAATTTCCTCAACATGATATGAAAACACATAGCTAACATACTACTTAACATAAAAGACTTAAAGCTTTTCCTCTAAGATCAGGAAGAAGACAAGGATGCCTACAGGCACCGCTGTTATTCAACATTGTACTGGAAGTTCTTACCAGAACAATTAGTAAGAACATGAAATTAAAAGTACCATATTGGAAAGGAAGAAGTAAAATTTCCTTAGTAGATGACATGATCCTATGTACAGAAAATCCTGAAAAAAAACACAACAAAGCTCCTAGAGCTAATTAATAAATTCAGCAATATGGCAGAGTGTAAGACCAACACCCACAAATCAGTAGTTTTTCTATACAAAAGTAATGAACAATCAGAAGAAGAAATCAAGAAAAAATTACATTTACAATAGCAATTAGAAGAATCAAATATCTAGGAATAAATCTAACCAAGGATATAAAAGACTTTCACACAGTAAAATACTGAACATTGCTAAAAGAAATCAAAGAGGAGATGGGAGAACATGGCAGATTAGGAGAGACAGAGCAAAATTCTCCTCTGTGAAAAACACTAGATAAAAGACAGAAAGTGCTCCAGAATAGCGGTTCCGGGGTTCCACCACCTGGGCAGGGGCTTCTGCATCCATAATGATTGAGCACTTGGAGAAACTGAAAGACTGTGTTCAGAGTTGTGTGAGTGTTTGATCCCTAGAGCCATTGGGGAAAAGGCAGCTGGAGTCATGCTGCAATAGGGAGAAACCAACAGACTCTGTTTGGAGGCAGGTTAAAGTATGGCTCAGAAAGTGACTGGGGAGCCAGCAGTGGGAGCCACAGTCGAGCACAGTGGGGAGTGCCTTCCATGCCTCAGGCACCCACCTCAGTATCTGGCATGGGTGATAGCCATTTGCACACCCACAGCTAAGAGCCCCCGAGCCAGGATGAGCCGCTGCAACAGGCGAACAGTTGCGGAAGTGGGTAGTTTTCATGCCCTGTGCAGCCATCTTTGCAGTGGGCTGGGAGACACCTCCTCCCAGCACTGCAGCCAAGAGCTTCCTTAAGCAAATTCAGGATTCCGCTGGCCTGTGAGGGCACACACTCCTCCTCCACAGAAGCCCACGGGGTGCACAGCCTAGAGGCAGGGGTGTAGCAAGGAAATGCCAGGAGCCCTACATCAAGCCCAGGGACTTGTGGGCCCATGGCAGAGAGGGACTGTGGGGAATCTGAGCTTAAGGGTTAGATGCATGCTGCAGCCCCAGGGTATTCCAGCTGCAGCCCCATGAATGGCTAGGAATACTGGGTCTTAAAGCCGTCTTTCCTGCCAGACTGTACAGGGCATGCACCCCACCCACAGGGCTGGCAGTCCCCACTACACACAGAAAATTGGTGCACTGATTGGACATCCACATGGTTGGGACCCCCACTCGCTGAATAAACGAAGTTGGGGAGAACTGGATTCAGGGTAAGAGTTGGGTCAGGTAGCCATCTGCTCGCAGATCAGGGAAAGTGCACTGCACCAAGCTGTAGCTCTGTCAAATTATAGATAATTGTTTAAATAAGCCTGCATATCCTAGAAGAACCTATCAAGATAAGCAAATGCCACAAGTCCAAAAACAACAAAAAATTATAAAGCATATGAAGAAACCAGAAGGTATGGGTAACCCAAATGCCCAAATTAAAAAACCAGAGGAGACACAGAACTTGGAGCAATTAATCAAAGAAGTAATCACAAACACCAATACCATGGCTCAGGATATAAAGGACATCAAGAAGACCCTAGAAGAGAATAAAGAAGAATTTGCAAGAGTAAATAAAAAAAATAGAGGATCTTATGGAAATAAAAGAAACTGTTGATCAAATTTAAAAGATTCTTGAAACATAGCCCAGATTAGAAGCAGCAGAGGAACTCAAAGAAAATATGTTGGAAAGTGAAAGCACAAAAGAACAAATGGTGAAAAATTGAAAATTTTGTAATGGATCTTGGGGATATGATGGAAAACGTGAAGCACACAAATATTAGTGTTCCAGAAGGAGAAGAGAAGGGTAAAGAACTAAAAAGAGTATTCAAAGACATTGTTGGGGAAAACTTCCCAACCCTTCTAAACAATATGAGAAGTTTATCATAGTGTTGTTTGTGGTAAGAGGGAATTGGAAGCAACCTAGGTGTCCACCACTGGGGGAAATGAATAAATAAAACATAGCTGATGCTCATCTTAGAGTACTTTGCAGTACTTGGATACAGAAAAAAAATAAACAACATAAATACACAAATCATAGATGCCCAATGAACTCCAAACAGAATAGATCCAAATAACCCCACTCCAAGACATATTCTGATCAGATTGCCAAATGCTGAAGAGAAGGAGCAAGTTCTGAAAGCAGCAGGAGAGAAACAATTCACCACATACAAGAGAAACAACATAAGACTAAGTAGTGACTACTCAGTGTCCACCATGGAGGCAAGAAGGCAGTGGTATGACATACTTAAAATTCTGAAAGAGAAAAGTTGCCAACCAAGAATTCTTTATCCAGAAAAGCTCTCCTTCAAATTTGAGGGAGAGTTTAAAATTTTGACAGACAAATAAATGCCGAGAGAATTTGCTAACAAGAGACCTGCCCTACAAGAAATATTAAGGGGAGCACTACCAGCTGAGAAAAAAAAGAAAGGAGAGAGAGGTCTGGAGAAGGGCACAGAATAAAGAGTTTTAGTAAGGGTAGATTAAAGGAAATAAAGAGAAAGAGGGGAAAATATATCTGACAAATAAAAACCAAAGGATATATGATGGCTGATTGAAGAACTGCCTTCACAGTAATAACATTGAATGTGAATGGATTAAGCTCCCCCAATTAAAAGATATAGATTGGCAGAATGGACTAAAAAATACAAGCTGTCAATATGTTGCTTCCAAGAGCCTCATCTTAGACCCAGAGACACAAAGAAATTGAAAGTGAAAGGACAAAAAAAAATATTCCATGCAAGCTGCAGCCAAAAGAAAGCAGGAATAGCAATATTAATCTCAGAAAAAATAGACTTTAAATGCAAGGATGTCATAAGAGACAAAGAAGGACACTATATACTAATAAAAGGGACAATTCAACAAGAAGAAATAAAAATCAAAAATGTCTATGCAGCCAATCAAGGTGCCCCAAAGTACATAAGACAAACATTGGCAAAACTGAAGGAAGCAATATTTGTTTCCACAATAATTGTGGGAGACTTCAATACATCATTCTCTCCTGTAGATAGATCAACCAGCAGAGGACCAATAGGGAATTGAAAACCTAAACAATCTGGTAAATGATTTTGACTTAATAGACATATATAGAGCATTACACCCCAAATCACCAGGATACACATTTTCTCTAGTGCCCACGGAACTTTCTCCAGGATAAATCATATGCTGGGACATAAAACAAGCCTCAATAAATTAAAAAAGACTGAAATTACTCAAAGCACATTCTCTGATCACAATGGAATACAACTGGAAGTCAATAACCATCAAAGATTTAGAACATTCACAAATATCTGGAGGTTAAACAACACACTCCTAAACAATCAGTGGGTTAAAGAAGAAATAGCAAGAGAAATTGCTAAATATCTGAGATGAATGAAAATGAGGGCACAATATATCATAACTTATGGTATGCAATGAAGGCAGTAATTGAGGGGGGATTTATAGCTCTAAATGCATACATTAAAAAGGAAAAAGAGTTAAAACCAAAGAACTAATGGAACAACTGAAGAAGCTAGAAAATGAACAGCAAACTAATCCTAAACCAAGTAGAAGAAAAGAAATAACAAGGATTAAAGCAGAAATAAATGACATAGAGAACAACAACAACAACAACAACAACAAAAAAAAACAATAGAATAAATAAAACCAAAAGTTAGTTCTTTGAGAAGATCAACAAGATTGACAAGCCCTTAGCTCAATTGACAAAATCAAAAAGAGAGAAGACCAAAATAAACAAAATAATAAATGAGAGAGGGGACATTACTGCGGATCCTGAATAAATTTAAAAAGTCATAAGAGAATACTATGAACAACTGTATGGCAACAAACTAGATAATGTAGAGGAAATGGACAATTTCCTGGTAACACATGAACAATCTAGACTGACCAGAGAAGAAATAGAAGACCTCAACCAACCAATCATGAGCAAATAGATCCAATCAGTCATCAAAAAGCTTCCCACAAATAAGTGTCCAAGGCCAAATGGCTTCACAGGGGAATTCTACCAAAATTTCCTAAAATAACTGACACCAGTCTTACTTAAACTCTTTCAAACAATTGAAGAAAATGGAATAGTACCTAAATCATTTTATGAAGCTGACATCACTCTAATACCAAAACCAGGTAAAGATCCTACAAGAAAGGAAAACTACAGGCCAATCTCCATCATGAATATAGACACAAAAATTCTCAACAAAATACTTGCAAATCGAATCCAAACACATATTTAAAAAGTCATACACCATGACCAAGTGGGCTTCATTCCAGGAATGCAACAATGGTTCAACATAAGAAAATCAGTCAATGTAATACAACACATGAACAAATCAAAAGGGAAAAATCAGATGATCATCTCAATAGATGCTGAAAAAGCATTTGACAAAATCCAGCATCCTTTTTTTTGATAAAAACACTTCAAAAGGTAGGAATTGAAGGAAACTTCCTCACTATGATAAAAGGCATATATGAAAATCCCACATCCAGCATAGTACTCAATGGTGAAAGACTGAAAGCCTTCCTTCTAAGATCAGGAACAAGAAAAGGATGCCCGCTGTCACCACTGTTATTCAACATTGTGCAGAAGTCCTAGCCAGAGCAATCCAGCAAGACAAAGAAATAAAAGACATCCAAATTGGAAAGGAAGAAGTAAAACTGTCATTATTTGCAGATGATATTATCTTATATTTGGAAAACCCTGAGAAATCAATGACACAGCTACTTGAGTTCCAGGTATTGTGGGGGACCCTGTATGACTGGTCACACCCCAAAACCATGGTCCCTGGTATCCTCTGGCCCCTTTCTAGTTGCTTTCATAGAGGAGAAGCCCATTCTACCTCACCTTCTCCGCCATCCTCCCAGAAGTTCGCCAACTGATTTTTAGCAATGGGGGAAAGACTCCTCAATTAGGAAAGAATACTTTCTTCAACAAATGGTGCTGGGAAACTGAATCTCCATTTGCAAAAGAATGAAGGTGGAACTTTACCTCACAACATATGCAAAAATCAAATAAAAAAGGATCAAAACCTAAATGTAGGAATCAGAACTGTAAAACTCCTACAAAAAATGTAGGGAAGCATCTTCTGGATCTTGTGTTAACAATGGTTTCTTAAACTTTATACTCAAAGCCCAAGAAACAAAAGAAAAAATAGATAAATGGGATCTCATCAAAATTAAAAATTTTTATAACTCAAAGGACTTTATTATGAAAGTAAAACCACAACATACACAATGTGAGAAAATATTTGGAAACCACTTATATCCAAAGAATTGAAAGCAGGGACTCAGCTATTTCTACACCAGTGTTTATTGCAGCATTATTCATGATAGCCAAAAGGTGGAAACAATCCAAGATCCATCCACAAATGAATGGATAAACAAAATGTGGTATATCGATACAATGGAATATTATTCAGCCTTAAGAAAAAGTAAAGTGCTGGTATGTGAACCTTGAAGACATTGTGGTAATAAAATAAGCCAGACACAAAAGGACATACATCACATGATGTTACTAATATGAAATAATTACAGTAAGCAAATTTATGGAGACAGGAAGCAGAATTGTGTTTATGGGAGGTAAGGTGGGGGCAGGGGAGGAGATTGGGGAGTTATTGATAAATGGCTGTTTGTTTTGGTTTGGGGTTATATAAAAAAGGTCTGCAAATAGTGGTGAAATATATGCAGTGCTGTCCATATACTTAATGTCACAGCACTGTCCACTAAAAACAGTTTAAAATTATTTTTGTTATGTATATTTTATGACAATTAAAAATACATTAATTAATTATTTTTTAAAATTGTTATTAAGACCTGGAACCTAGTTTTCCCCAGACCACACACATTTTCCAAGGCTATCTTGGAAAATCATCTTTTCTAACTCCTCGTGCTCAGTGGGAAATGAGCAGTGTTGGCCTGTCCCTTTTCCCAGAGCCTCTTCCAGACAATTCTTCCTCTCTTGTTGAGCTGCTCTGCCTCTGACACTTCTGCCATCTGTCAGTACCATCCATTTAGCATTTCCTTTACCTCCTTACATGCTCTCCTCTACATTCTCCTGTGATTTCCATATCAGGCTCACTTTTCTCTATTTTCCCTGCCTCCCACACCCAGTCTCAGAGATTCCATTCAGCCTTCGTGCTGAAATCCTTTGACTGTCTGGCTTCAGAGTTTCTCACTCTCCTCAATGTGAAGGGCCTTCAGTCATCCACACACTGGGCCTTGTAATCACCAAGAACTCCCCCATGTCCAGGAACCAGAACATCGAGGTTCTCTTTGTCTACAAGCTCCGTTCCTCCTATCTTTCCCACACCCTTTCTTCATACTAAATCTGCTCAGTGCCCTCAGTATAACTTTTTAAAAACTTTTGATTTTGAAATAATTTCACACTTATAGGACAGTTGCAAAAAAATAATATAAACTCCATAATACAGAGAATTCCAGTATACCTGCACAAATATTACTTCTTAATTCCCTCAGTGCACTTACTTAAACTCTGCCGACCCTACTACTCTGGCCTGTCGCAATCCTTTGAATTTCCATCGAGATCACCAGGTCAAGGCCCTACCCTGGGTCACCCCATCTTTTGGATCACTCTGATTCTGTTCACAGACTGCCCACAGTTGCTGGTGGAAGTCACAAAAATCATACTAGGTCACAGAAGATCCTTGCTGTTTCTTCTTGTTCTCCCCAAACCCATTTCTGCCTGTCCAAATTCCATGCATCTACATTCCAAACACCATTCTTCCACAAAGCATTTTCCCAGTTTCCCAGTTATAAGCAACCTCTTCTTCTAATCTCCCTATGATGGTTAATTTCATATGACAATTTGGCTAAGTTACGGTGTGCAGTTGTTTGGCCAAGCAAGCACTGGTCTGATTGTTACAGTACGAGTATTTAGTAGATGGATTTGTGTCAATATTCAGTTCACTGTATCTATGGCTGGTTGCATCTATCAGTTAACAAAGGAGGTTGCCCTCAGCAATGAGGGGAGTCTCCTGTTCTGGTTTGCTAATGCTACTGTTATGCAAAAATACCAGAAATGGATTGGCTTTTATAAAGGGAGTTTATTTGGTTACAAATTTACAGTCCTAAGGCCATAAAAGTGTCTAAACTAAGGCATCAACTAGAGGATACTTTCACTGATGAATGCTTGATGGCATCTGGAAAACCTCTGTCAGCTGGGAAGGCATGTGGCTGGCATCTACTATTCCCAGGTTGCGTTTCAAAACGGCATACTACAAAATGTCTCTCGGCTTGTCTCTCTTAGCCTCTTCAGCTACGGTGCATCTAACCATCTGGGGTCCTCTCTTAGTTTCTCTGGAGCAAACTCTGGGCTAGCATCTCTTAGCTTAGCATCTCCAAACATCATTCTATCCTCATCTGCAAGCATCAGCTTTCAACAGCTGTCTCCAAATTGTCTCTCTAAGCTGCAGCACTGAGCTTCTGTCTGAGCTCTTCTAGGGCTCCAGTGATTTAATTAAGACCCACAATGAATGGGTGGGGTAATGTCTCCATGGAAATAATTGAATCAAACGTATTACCCATAGTTGGGTGAGTCACATCTCCATGGAAACACTCAACCAAGAGGTCACACCCAAATCAGAAAGATTAATAAATCTGCCCCTACAAGATTGCATTAAAGAATATGGCTTTTTCTGGGGGGCATAATATATTGAAACCAGCGCATCTCCTCATCCAATAATTTGGAGGTTGGATTGGTTAGGTTCATGTGTCAACTTGGCCAGGTGACCCAGCTGTCTGGTCAAGCAAACACTGGCCTAAAAATTGCTGTGAGGACGTTTGAGGCTGGTTGATAAACCAGCAGGCTGGTTTATTGGATCATCAGTCAATTGACTGCAGCTGTGACTGATGACTCATCAAAGGGCGTGCCTTCCACAATGAGAGAATGCAATTGGCTGGATTTGATCCAATTAATCAGTTGAAGACTTATAAGCAAGACAGATGGAGGACCTTCACTTCTTCTTCAGCTGCCCAGTGAAGCATTTCCTGAAGAGTTCGTTGAAGTTGGTGGTTCGTTTCCTGAGGAGTTCATCGGACATCTTCCTTGGAGTTGACAGTTTGTTGATGGCTCTACAGAATTTGGACTCCTGCATACCCACAGTCACATGAGTCACTTTTACAATTTGGTAATCAGAGACACCTCTCATTGATTCTGTTTCCCTAGAGAACCCTAACTAATACAGAGGTCTTAAAGCAAAAATTGAGGGTTTCACAAGACAGAAAGAAGTTCTACCTCTACTTCAGCCAGCTAGCTTCTCCTGGGGAAGTCTCCTTGGAATTACAAACTTGTGCCTATGGAATTTGGACTTGCCAATCCCCATGGTCTTGTGAACCAGTACCTATAATAAATCTTTTAATATTTACAAAAATATTCATATACATATACATAATACATACATACACACACATCTATATCCATCTCCTGTTGGTTCTGTTTCTCTGGAGAATGCACTTCCAGACCACTTTATATTCGTCATTTATAACTAATCAATCTCTACTTCTTACAAGTGCTGTCTATGTAAAAGACCCTTACAAATTTCTCCAGTAACCTGGGTTGCAGAAAGTGCAATCCAAGTGTCTAGTTACCAAACTTTTCTTTGGAAGCCTTGGTTTGAACAGAATCACTTATGTTGCTCTTGCACCAGTGATCATGCTGCCCTGGCCCCTCTACTCTCCAGGTCCCTGTGTCTCTCTTCTTTCCTAACGAATTTCCTGTCATCATGCCTCTCAGCTTCTCCCTTCCTCAGTCTTCTGCTCAGCTCCCTGCCCCTCCTCTATTTCTACCTCTCCATCTCCCACCTTGATCAGCCCAGTGAAGCACAATTATGCCTCATGTGCACAAGGCCCTCAGGTCACCAGATATTTTTCTATTCTCTTCTCCACTCTGTTCAGTCTTTTGCTTGAGGCTTTCTTCTACCCTCTCCATCTGGCCTACTAAATATCCTTAACTTTCTCTGAGAACACTCCCTTCATCTCTTTGCCTTTCCTGACATGGTATTAGTTCCCTTCCTTCTAACACCTGCATGCATGCCTTTCACCCCACAGAATTACTGTGTTCTGTGTTCTCCTTTTGTGTACCCATAGTTTGTCTCTACCTCTATGAGAGTATCTGCTTCATGTACTGCATGAAGATGACTTCTCCAGGTTTTGCTGATGACCTCACCCTTCTCACTCACATTATACTCCTATTCTGTTTGGATTTATACTGGGTAGTGGGATTGGGATGAAGGTGTTCAGAGCTGTGACATACTTGGTACACAGAGATGGAATGTTAGAAGCTAGGCAAAAGGATATGGATTCCAACAATGAGCCCCTGAGCTCACAAGAACAATTACAGTATTGCCTTCTGGATATACTGATTCTACCACCCTTGAGGATGTACTTTCACATTTCAACCAGAATGCAACTGGGTCGCATTTAAGCTAAGATACAGTCATTCACCTTCTCCCTAGCCTCTTCCTGCTGCTTCAAAAATTCTGAGACAGGAGTCATGATACTAGATTAAGAAATGTTTCTTTAAATTAGTGGCCTTTCCTCTTAACTTCTTTTTATCATTCCTGCTACATTTCTAAAAGAATACATGAAATATGCTAATTTCACAATTATTTCTATTACAATGGGTAATTTTAAGCACTTAGTATGAATTGTGCTGTTCTAAAGGAGTTGACATCTAGAAAGTGGGGGAAAAATTAGCTATTCATATAAGACTTCCCACAAGATTATCAGCTACTTAAGGTAAGGATTCTATCATTTTTATTTATATCTTTCCAGTGCCCAATGGTAGTTACTATTCATGGAAGGTATCCAATCACTGAATGAACTTTCTCCCTCTCCACTCCAGTTTCTCTAGAAAAAATGGAATTATATGACCTTCAGCTCTATCAATAGGAGCAGCTTCTTTCCCATGGAGCACAGGAAACTTATCTGTTGTTTTGGAAAGGGCAGAGGGGGCGGGGACAGACAGGGAGGGAGAGAGAGAGACAGAGAGGGAGAGAGGGATAGGGAGGGAGAGGAAGAGAGGCGGGGAGGGAGAAAGTAAAAAGGAAAAGTTGAAAAGAAAAAAAAAAAACGTTTTAAGGCTTAGAAAACAACAGTGACAGTAGAACTTTCCTTGCAACCCTTTTATATATGAGAAAGGATTAAGTAAATCTTGATGCATCTGTCAAGTCCAGACTTAGTCATAAGCTAGAAGAATCCCTAGAAGGAGGCAAAAGCATCACCATTATTAGGAGTTAGTGAAGGGTTTCTGATTCAATGGAAATCTTGCATAGATTTTGATACCATCAAAACTGAATTCCAACTGATACTCACAAGCAGTGTGACTCTGGGCAAATCAATTAATCTCTGTGAGATGCAGTTTTCCCATTTGTAAAAGTCAATAATAATCCCTATAGGATAGTTGGAAGGATTAAATTGGGATAACATAGAAAGTGACCATCACAGTTCTGGGTGTGCACTAGGTGCATAATAATGATAATCTCATTGGCTCTAGTTTGGGAGGAGAGTCCAGTGAAGATGACAGAGAACTGGTTGGATACCTACAGAAGAAACTGAATTATTGGAAGGAAGAAATTGTCAAGAAGTCTGGAAAAGAGGCAAAAAAGCAAGAGCATTTCGAATCAGGAAAACAGCCAAGGTCATGCCACAGGAAGAGTCTGGTTAGGGCACTGACCTAGATAGCACTGCCGGCAGACCTTGCTGCTATTGTCCCCGGATTCCAAAGGCCACCCCACCACTGTGAATAGTTTCTATACTGTCATGCATCTGTACATCGCTTTTCTCAGGATTCATTGTTTTGAGTGGTAACATCAGATTGGCAGGCACAAAGTAACACCCCAGCATGAGGAGGATCTAGCATGTTTGGCAGTAAGAGGCCTGTTATGGGAAACTCCCTCTGAATAGAAGGGAATTAAGATGATGGGTAGCCACAAAAAGGACAAATGACCTGTTTTATTTAGAGTAATGCTAGCAACTTTAACAAGCAAACCCTAAAATTTCACTGACCTAACATAATAAAAGATTATTGTTCATTCATATAACATTTCAGGGCAGGTTTTCCGCCACATGGTGGGCAGCTTTTTTCCATGTGATTATGCAGGGATCCAGGCTTCTTCAAACTTGTGGTCCCACGATTCCTAGAATTCTCTGCATTCAGCAGGAGAATAGAGAAAAAGACAGTGGAAGAGGAGTCCTACTTCTTGAAGACCCAGCACTGGCTACATCTGGATGCAGGGGGCAGCTTGACATTGTAGGCTCTGGTTGGCCAGCAACTTTCCAACAGCAGCTTTACACTATAGAAAGAGGATAACAAACTTGGTTGGCATGGACAGCTGTCAACCTACTGGGCCAATGGATGCGGCAAAAGGTATAGGAGTGAATTGAGGATTTAAGGATGTGGCAAAAGGAGTAGGGCAGTGAATTGAGGATTTAAGGACCCTGAGATAGTGGAGAACTGTTTCAAATAGAAGGATTAGGGAGTGGGAAAAGAGATAGTACACTAGGAAGTTGAATTAAATAGGAAACATCAAGTTCAGCACTGTCTGAACAACTCAGTGCCCCTACCAACTTCTTTCCTATGACTGTTGAACTGAGATCCTGCTATGAATAGGGCAATGGGTAAAGTGCAAGGGTGATATAATGGTAACAATCTCCAGGAGACTTCTAAACTAATTGGGAAAATGTGTACATAGAAAGATAAATTGTATTTTCTAGTTAGCTTTTGGGAAGTGTCAGATGAGTGATAGGGAGAAGTGCTAAAAGAGTTCAAAGTCAGAAATTATTTTCGTCAGCTGGAGGCTTAGCACAGCTATTTATCCCATGTCCTCTAAGAAACTAATGTCAAGACAAGATTAAATGTATACAAAATGTATTAAGGTAAATGTCTATAAGAGAAAATGGGGAAGGAGTCAGAGGCAGGTGGGAGAGTTTTCAGATCATGACTGTAAATTCACCCTGACTGAAGGAGAGAGAGAGAAGGAAAGAAAGAAGGCTAGGTGGAAGCATCCTAGACTGCAGTGCAGTCTAAGGAAAGTTGAGCAAGACCACCAGAGGGTCTGTGAGCCAAAGCCACCTGTCAGAGGAGTCCCATGTTTCCCAGAAACAGACCTGCTTCAGTATCCTTACTACACTTGGCCATTCATTGGCTGGGAGCAGCCTGCAAGAAGCATGGCCTCATTGTGGGATTGAGAAAGTCTTCTTGGACCAAAAAGGGGAAGAGAAATGAAACAAAATAAAGTTTCAGTGGCTAGGAGATTTCAAATAGTGTCGAGAGGTCATTCTGGAGGTTATTCTTATGCATTATAAAGATCCCTTTTTAGTTTTTAGTGTATTAGAATAGTTAGAAAGAAATACCTGAAACTGTTGAACTATAATCCAGTAGCCTTGATTCTTGAAGATGACTGTATAAACTGTAGCTTTTATGGTGTCACTGTGTATTGTGAAAACCTTGTGCCTAACACTCCCTTTATCCAGTGTACGGATAGATGAGTAAGAGCATAAAGACAAAAAATAAATAGTGGGAGATGAGGGGCATGAGGGGAAAAAAAAGCATGCCTCAGAGTGAATCCAGGCAGGCCTTCATTTTAAAAGACAGCAGCTGGAACCTGTTGTCAATCACACTCCTTGTAGACAGAAATCTGAGTTGCATTCTCAAGGCCACCACAGTCTACCTGTGCACCACACAAACCCACCTCTTCATTCAGATTTGGGGAGCAGCTCCTCCATGGTTCCTGTGGGCCTTTCTTCCTGAAGGAAAACTTAGAAGAGGAAGGTTAGTGGAACAAACTACAGGCTCCAAAGCTGCAGTTGATCTCAGGACCATAACTGGTACTCATTCTTTCCCTTCTCCACTATCCAATCTCAAATCTCCTCACCCTCAGCAAACACCTCGGCAGGCCTTGGTGACTTACCTGGTGATGTGACCCAAACCTTCATTTCTGAGGGGTCTGGCCCTTGATAATCATACCTTTCTTCATCTAGGGTTTCTGTTGATGTCGGTTCACAGTTACAATGGGGCAAGAGGGTGCTATGTGATGTCCAAGTGGATCACCTGGGTCCCACACATATTCCTCCTTGTCACCATTGGTAAAAGCAGCCCTGTCTCCTCCTGCTGATCAGGGTCAGTTATCCCTGACAGTATGGTGAATCACTCTCTCACCAGCTGGTCCCTGGACACAAGGAGTCAAAAATGTCCTGCCATCAGCTCTAACTCATTGTTCAATAGGGTCCTTGATATATTTCCTGGCAAGAGTATGCCCTCTTTGAGGAAGAGGACCTCCAACTCTGCAGAAAGCACAAAATCCCCAAATGAGCCATTGGGAAAGATAGTAAGTGGGGTTACTTCTGCTTCCACACCTTAGTTCCCAGACCCATGCATTCTTCCTGTTAAGGACACAACACCATATAGAGATCTCTGATTTAGTACATACAGTGTTCTGAAGTATGACACCCCATCAGTCTAGACTGCTGCCTCTGAACTGATACTTCAGTACTGTTAGATGACTTCCAGACATGCCTTGCTGAGCATTCTAATGTCGCTGGTGCTCTGCTACTCTAATAATTAGGTCTTCAGCCTGCTATTCAGCTGTGTCTTCCCTTCCTCTGTCAGAAATGAGGGCCTCTTTGTAAGCTACCCTAGAGGCCCTATGGCTCTAACAGTTAACCCAAAACTGCTTGTTAATGGCCCTCAGACTCATCCCTCTGGAGGGTGTTGATACAACTTAGTAGTCTAGTTTTGTAGGCATTGACCCCCCCCATATTCTTCAAATGCCTGCATCATTCCATCAGCCTTAGCATTCATCTCCACTGGGACATTTTCCAAAGTCAAAACTGGTGAAATCTTTAGCAATTGAGTTACCAGCCTGTGCTAGGGACTATCTGTGTCCCACATACTAACCAGGATGGCACCCTCTTTGCCTGCTGAACAGTGGATGAGTCAGTCTAAATTTCCATCTTACCACATGTTTTCTTGGACCACTTGTGTTAGTCCAGGTCTCTGAGAAGTGGATGCACAGCAGGATTAACTGTGTAAGACATTTATTAGAGAAAATTCCTACGAGTGAAAATGAAAAGACAACTAGAGGAGGAAAGCCATCAGACTACAATGCAAGTCTGACCTGACCCCAAGTGAAAGAGACAGTGAGGAAAGGAATATTGGGTGGAAGCATTTTACACCACAGCACACCTCTAAGGAAAGTTCGACAAGGACATTAGGGAGTTCTCAAGTCAAAGAAAACTGTCATAGGAATCTGGTTTGGCATCTCCCAAGGAACAGGCCTGCCTTAATATCTCTGCCTTAATTATTGGGTGGCAGCAGCCTGTTGGAAGTGGGACCTCAATGAAAACACAGGGATGGATTTCATAGGGCTGTGGCCCTCAGTCAATTGTAGTCAGGGATTCAGAGGTGTGTTGTCATGCCCTCCACAGTAATCTTCATGAAGGAGGCATGGAGGAAATGAAATAGAGGCAGGATCTAGAAACAAAGTAGAATTTAGATAAGTGGTGACAGAAAATACTTCCAATGATGATGTGTAGGCAAAGTGGACAATGTGTTTAGGTAAAATAAATAGGGCACCTTATCTGAAGTGAGGGCTCAGTTTACAGGTGCCATGGGGAAAATGTTGGAAAAGTAGGTCAAGATAGAATTGTTGTGGGCCTCGAATGCCAGGGTGAGAAATTTATGTCGTATCTCATGGGCATTAGGAAGCTGTGGACATATTAAGGCTACATTTTACCTAATCTCTCACCAGCACTGAATATATTGATCACTCTCTCCTTTTTTGCTCCTTCCTTCTTGAAACACTCTCTTGACTTCTTTGACATAATACACTCCTAGTTTTCTTCCTTTATCTTTGACCACTCAGTCATACTCTCCTTTGTGCAGCCCCTCATGACTTGAAAGGGGGTCACTTGCCCAAGGGAAAATAAAAACAGAGAAGAGTAAAAGTCTAAAGGTATATGTTAATTAATTAATCAATCCAAGAAAAAATATTTATTTCATGATTATTCCACTCACAAACCTAAACACCTTTAACGGCTTCTCAATATTCATATGATGAGGACAAATTCTTAATATAGCTAACAAGACCCAACAGAGCCTGGACCCTACCTATCTCTATGACTCGTCTAGTACTGTGCTCCCCCAATCTCTCTCTGCTCCAGTCACATTGGTCTTCCCTCAATTCTTCAAATGCACCATGTTCTCTACTTTTGCAGGGTCTTTGTCTTCACTGTATGGAAGGTTCATGTCTCCCCTTCTTAGCAGTTAATTCTGCTCATCCTTCAGATCTCAGTTTGACACCTCCTGAGAAAAGCTATCTCTGACTTCCTTAACTAAATCAAAACTTTCTAGTATATGTTTCATGGAACCACATAACTTTTATTTGTAGCAGTTATCAAAGTTGTTATTTTAAATTTATTTGTGTGATTATTTGATGAAGGTCAGTCTTGTCAATCTCTCCAGCTTGACTTTAAGGTACATGAAGGCAAGGACCATGTCTATATTTTGATTTTTATTGTATCACCAGCACTTATCAGAGTGACTGAAATATACTTACCATAATGCCTGAAATAATGAATGCATGGATGAATGAGCAGTAGTTCTTGATTAGAGGATGGGAGTGATGTTTGTGCAAAATAGAGTCTTAATTTAATAAGTCAATGCTGGGTAGTATGAATTATAGGTCTGGGAGACTTACATTAGGAGGTACAGTTAGAAGTTTTCTGTAAGTTGGAGGTAAAGAAAGTATATTAGGGCCAAGGCTAGCTAAGCTGCTATAAAAAGGAACTCCTAAAAACAATGGCCTAAATAAAAGAGATGTTTCTGTCCCTCCCGTGTTCAGTTTTCCTAATTCATGAGGCATTTCTGATCTACGAACTAATTCAGGAACCAGATTCCTCCAATCTCACTGTTCTGTCATCCTTTGTGTGGTCAAAGCTGTGTGCTGCCACATCTGTGATCCAGTTATAGAAGAGGGGAGAGTGAGGAAGCCCAAATGCACACACATCACTTCTGCCCACGTTCCATTGATGGTAACTTAATCACATGACCACAAACCACATCTATCCAAGGAAGCTCGCAAACGTACTCTTTAGCAAAGCAGCTAAGTGCCCTTCAAAAACTGTATTACTATTGAAGAAAGGGAGAGTTTATCTGGGGGACACTAGCAGTCTGACCCAGAGGGTTATGGCAGGGTGAATGGAAAAGAACTGATAGGTGCTAAGGGCAAGGAACATTAAAAAGAAAGGAAGTTTACAGACACTAAAATGTAACAGTTTTATATTAGTAACATCTTCATACCAATAAATTTCAGAATTTAGCTGAAGTGGACAAATTCCTTAAAAACACAACTACAGCAAAACAGATGCAAAAAGAAATAGAAAACATAAACAATCCTATTTCTATTAAATAAATTGAATCCACAAGTAAAAACCTTCCCACATAGAAAACTCCAGGATCAGTAGCTTCCCTGATGAGTTCTCTCAAACATTTAAAGAGTAGTATCAATCATACATAAACTCTTCCAAAGAAGAGCAAAAGAGGAAACACTTCCCAATGCAGTATGAGCCCAGCCTTACTCTGATATCAAAACCTGATAAAAATTACAAGAAAGAATAATTATGGGTCAACCTCTCCCTTGAAGATAGATGCAAAATTTCTAAACAAACTCTTAGGAAATCTAATCCAGCAATACATAAAAATGATAATACATCATGACTAAATGGAGTTTATTCCAGGCATGCAAAGTTAGTTTAACATTCTAAAATAAATCAATATAATTCACCACATTAACAGAATAATGAAAAAAAATATGATTATCTCAATAGTTGGATTAAAAAATTTGATAAAATTTGATATTTTTCCATGATAAATTCTCTCAGCAAACTGTGAATAGAATATAGCTTCCTTAATCTGACAAAGTGTATCTACCAAAAAAATTATAGTTAATATAAGAATGCCTCCCTCCCACCAAGTTTGGCAATATGACAAGAATGTCCACTAGCACCATCTCTATTCTATATTATACAGGAGGCCCTAGCCAATGTAATGGGACAATAAAAGGAAATAAAAGTTATTAATATTGAAAAAGAAATGAAACTATCTTTTATCTCAGATAATATATTTATTTATTTAAAAAAATATTTACACTATTTAGAAATAAGTGAATTTAACAAGGTCAAGGAGTACAAGGTCAATATGCAAAAATCAATTGTATTCATATATTCTAGTAACAAAATAATGGAAAATGAAAATTTGATAATGCCACTTACACAATGTGGGGTTTTGGAGCTATGTACCCCAGAAAAACATGTTCTGAAAATTAAATTATTCCTATGAGTGTGAACCCATTGTAAGCAGGATCTTTTGATGAGATTACTTCAGTTAAGGTGTGGCTCAACTGAATTCAGATGGGTTTTAATCCTATTCCTGGAGTCCTTTATTAACAGAATGAAATTCAGACAGATGGGGAGAAAGCCAAGAGATGCAAGAAGCTGAAAGTCAAGGGCACCTGGAAGAGAAGGGAGAGGCTGAAAGAGGCCACTATGTGTATTGTTTTGTGACAGAGGAGCCAAGGACCAAGGATTGCAGCAGCCAAACCTACAATTTCAGTCTTTGGGAAGAAAGCTTCACCTTAATGATGGCTTTATTTGGAATTTTTCTAGCCTCAAAGCCATTAGCCAACAAACCCACATTGTTTAAGCCAACCCATTGCATGGTATTTGCATGAGCAGCCAAGGAAACTAAAACACAAAGCATTCAAAACATGAAATACTTAGTAATAAATCTAATTAAAGATGTACATTGTCTCTGTACTGGAAACTACAAAACATTACTGGAAAAAATTAAATGGAAAGATACAACATTTCCATGAATTGGAAGACATAATATCATTGAGATTAATTATTTTCAAATTATTCTATATAGTCAATGTAATCTCAGTCAAAGTCCCAGAAGGGGGTTTTGAGTACTTGGAAATTAACAAGCTAGTTCTAAATTTATATAGAAATGCTAAGGATCTAGAGTAGTTAAGGCAATATTGAAGAACAACAAATCTGTGGGGTATACACAACTAGATATCAAGATCTACCATAAACCTCAGTAATTTAGACACCATGGTATTGGTGCAGTCATGTGCAATGGAGTAAACCAGAGTTCAGAAACTTACGGGTATGCTCACCTGGTTTATGACAAAGGTTCCACTACAATTTAGTGGGGGGTGGGAGGAAATTGTGGTATTTCCAATAAATGATGGTGGGGCAGAAAATATAGCAATCTGTATTTTTTAACAAGAATGCCAGCTGATTCTAATGCACACAGAAATTTGAGGAATTTCTACAGTGTGACTTTTTAACAGCTGCATGATATTCCATTGAATAACAATACCACAATTTATTCAATCATTCTGCTATTGTTGGACATAGAAATTATTAATACTTTTTAATTATTTAAACAATGCTGTAGTGAATATTGTTTCAGTTAAAACCTTAAAGACATCCATAGTTATTTCTTATTTCTGTATTTTTAATTTTTTAATTTAGGTATAACTTACATACAGTAGAATAAACAATTCTTAATACAGAACAATTAATTTTTACATATATATTTATACACACACACACACACACACACACACACTTATGGATGGAATCCAAGAATTTGCATTTCCAACAAGTTCCTAGGAGAAGCTGATGATGCAAGGGACAACAATTTGAGAACCACTGTTGTAGAAGAAAGTCCAAGTTCATGGGAAAATGCTGAAAAAAAGTTTCCACAATAGCATGTATTCATGCTCTCATTTTTTGTAGAAAATACATGTGTATTTGTGTACATATTTAAAAAGTCTTGAAATACATATAAGTTGTTAATAGGTGGGTTTATAGATGGTCTTTTTTTCTCGTGTTTGTGAATTTTCTACAATGAACATTGGTAATAAGGTGGCTTATTGTTTTTAGGAAGAATTGACAAAACTTGTTGCAGGTCACTTTAAAGAGCTTTCACCAGGCAAGGGACCCTGTGGCAGACTGAATTATGTAACCTAGAGAAAAAACATGTTCTTAATCTTTAATCCATTCTTATGGGCATGAACCCATTGTAAATAGGATTTTTTTTTAAATTCAGTTTTATTGAGATATGTTCACATACCATGCAGTCATCCATGGTGGACAATCAACTGTTCACAGTACCATCATATAGTTGTGCATTCATCACCCCAATCCATTTTTGAACATTTTCTTTACACCAGAAAGAATCAGAATAAGAATAAAAAATAAAAGTAAGAAAGAACACCCAAATCATCCCCCCCATCCCACTCTATTTTTCATTTAGTTTTTGTCCCCATTTTTCTACTCATCCATCCATACACTGAATAAAGGGAGTGCAATCCACAAGGTTTTCACAATCACACTGTAACCCCTTATAATCTACACTGTTATACAATTGTCTTCAAGAATCAAGGCTACTGGGTTGGAGTTTGGTAGTTTCAGGTATTTACTTCTAGCTTTTCCAATACATTAAAACCTAAAAAGTCTTATCTATATAGTACATAAGAATGCCCAACAGAGTGACCTCTCAACTACATTTGAAATCTCTCAGCCACTGAAGCTTTATTTCGTTTCATTTCACATTCCCCTTTTGGTCAAGAAGATGTTCTCAATCCCACTATGCCAGGTCCAGATTCATCCCTGGGAGTAGTATCCTGCGTTGCCAGGGAGATTTATACCCCTGAGAGTCAGGTCTCACGTGGCGGAATAGGACTTTTTGAAGATGATATTTTTAGTTAAAATGTGGCCAACTGAACCAGGATGGAGGCCTATTTCTGGAGGCCTTGTAGAGAAGGCCACATAGGAAAAACCAGGGAGAGGAGCTTGAAGCAAAAAGTCATTGGGAATGGAGAAAGGAGAGGACATCATTGTGTGACAGGAAAGCCGGGGCACTCAAGGATTGCTGGCCAGCCATCACACTACCAAGCCAGGAAGAAGCAAGCCTTCTAGCCTCTAAAACCATGAGCCAGTAAATTCCTGTTGTTAAGTCAACCCATTGTAAGGTATTTGTCTCAGCAGTCTGGAAACTAAGACAGGCCACTAGCAGCAGAGTGTGAGATAGACTCTTGGGAGTGGCAACTGAAGAGGTCCTGGAAATGGCCAAGCTGGAGATAATCTCCCACATCAGGACATGGTACAGTGGAATCGACGCCCAGAAATGGTCCCCAGAAGAATACAAACATGCACCCCAAGAGAGACCCTGACTTGAATTCCTGCCACTCAGGACTTTAGTTGCCAGTTAATGTTAGCCAGAGAAGCAGTGGCAACCATCAGAGAGAAAATCTGTCCTTCCCTGTTGGTTAGATACTTGTCCAGGCCCACACCTAACATTTGTAGGGTGCGGGGCAAGAGTACAAATGAAGGCCTACATACCATATGCCTAAATATTTTTAAATTATAAGTCAATCAAACAAAAATTTTAAATAAAAGGTTTTATCCTCCTACACAGACTTATATATTTTAAAACATACAAAAGAGGTTATCCTGGAGGTTTCTCTTACGCAGGCTCCAGCTAGACCTCCCAAATGGCCACAGTATGCCATGCCCTTACCAAAAGTAGTTTCCAAATACCTAGGTCCCTACATGAGATTCTGTAAAATATTCACTCACTAACTTTTATCTGTCAGAAAGTTAAATCCACCAGAGTGTTCCTATGCCAGACAAGTCCTAAAACCCAGAGGCAATAGCCTCTTTAAGAACAACAATCAGATGCAGCTCCCTTCCCCATGCTGTTGACACCCCCTTTCAATACGAACAAATTAGGGTGCTCACTGCCTAGACACCCCTGAAGATGGAGAAAGGGATTAAGTGAGAGAAAGGGGTAGAAACAAACAAGATAAGATTTAATAAAGTTCTGCAAATACTGAAATTTTATATATATATATTTATTTATTTATTTATTTAGATGTCGGGGTGTTGGAATAGATGGAAGGAGGTAAAGGTGGAGCTATAACCTATAACATCCTTTGAAATTTGCTCTATAGCTACTTGTTGAATTGTGCTTTGAAAGTCTTTACTCTTCTGTATATGCCCTATATTGCATAATAAGGAAAGAATTGAAACTGTGGAGCTATAACCCATAACAATTTTTGAAATTACCTACATAACTGCTTGTTGAGCTGTACATCGAAAGTTAACACCTTTCTGAATGTATGTTATATTTTACAATGATGGAAATAGCTGAAGTTGTGGAACTGTGACCCATGACATTCTTTGAAGTTTGCTCTCTAACTACCTGATAAATCATACTTTGAAAGTTATCATTGTTATGTATATATGTTAAAGTTCACAACAAAAATGCATTAAAAATAATAAAATGGTATGGAAGGTCAGGATTGAATTTAGAAATTGTTAAATCCTTGGAGTTCACACTAGTGGCAGCACAGGTAGAATTGGTCCCTCCATAGTTCCTGACCCAACTCTCTTCTCTTCCCACCCTTGACTCTTCCTATACTTCAAGGGTCCTCAGATGCACATCACAACCCAAATATCCAATTGATACCAATCAAATGTGGGGTTCTCTGCCCAATGCACCTAACACCTAATCGATAACTCCAGAGTTTCAAGGGAGAGTTTATTGCAACGCAGAGTAAGGAGAATAGATACAACCTCTGGGCCTAAAATTTGTCTACCCAAGTCTCAGGAGCTTAGGGTTTTTATGGATTCAAATAAGGGAAGATGGAGTTGTTATCATTAAAATAACAAGTATAAGCAACTACAATTTACAAACGGTAAAGGAGTGGAGCTAAGCTAGAATAACCATTATAATAACAAGCAACATCATTATAGTCAGTGGTTAGTTCTGGGCTGACTCAAGTTCCATCATTAACATTAGGCAGTTGTCTTTGTGATTATAAGACTCTAAAGTTATAAAAAGGGATAAGGGGGTACAAGTGGGGCCAGTCATGAGGTTTGTACCATTTGCAATTTAGTGGGTTTCAGTAATTTGAGATATTTCCTTTTGACTATTCTAAAATATACTAGAAAGTAAGAAAAAGGCATCATAATTATTTGTTAAATCCTAATTTCTCAGTTAGAGAACCTCTATTCATTTCTTCACTAACAGCTATCTCTGGGGCACTTCTTAGTCTCTGAGACGAATCTCCTTGGTTTCAGAGACCGCTTTACCTGACTGGAGGAGAGGCATGGCCAGAATTGCCCTGTCTTGTCTGACTCTTCGAGTGATACTGCACTTGTCCTTTTTTCTCTATTTATGATGGCACATCAGAGGAGCTAGATCTTGAAAAGTGAGGAGAGAGAAAGAGATAAGATTTTAAAAGATTTTGAGATTGTAGTTTGTGACAGAAAGAAACTTATTTGCACGAAAAATCTGTTCTTTCCTTCTTTAGTAATAGAACTTCCATTTATATGGCATGTCCATAGACCCCTAAATGACTGTTTTCAGACTTCCTTCCAACTGGGCAGGGCAAAATGATTAGATTATGACCAAAGAAATGTAAGAGAATTGTTCATGGACTACTTAAAATGGGAGGCTGCTTAAAAGGCAGTGACTCAGCTGGAAGGTGGGCCCTTTTATTCTCCCTCCTTCCTCCTTTCTGTTCTCTGAAATGCAAATGTGATGGCTGAAGCTTCAGGTAGAAGGCATATATTAGCAAGGTGGAGCATAAGGACAGGGTATGGATCTGCCATACTAACTATGTATGTCCTACTAATGGACTTCTTTTTTTTTCACATGAAAGAATTTCTATTTTTTAAAGAATATTATTTTAGGTTTCCTTTGATATTCAGTCAAACCTAATGCTGATTCAAAGTTTTAAACTGGACTGGCCTTTATTAACTAAAAAGAACCAGAAAGTTGTGGAATCTGCCCAATATGTAATTAGGGAGAGGAAAGAGCAATTTAATATACCACAGTTGAAAACAGTGATTGGAGGAAAAAAAGTCAAACAGTGGGGGTTCTCTTTGGATTTGAGGAATATAGTTTCAGTAGAGTGGTGGCGAGAGAAATCTGATTTAAAGAAATTAAAAAATAAGTGACTAATGAAAAATTGGAATAAGACTGAATTTTTCTAAAAGTTTGACAGATTAAGAGAAGATGTGGACTAAAAGATGACTTTTGGAGTGTATGGCAGAGCTGGCCAAAACTGGGGTTGCAAAACAAAGGGGTGGCAGACCAAATTATCAAGTTTTGGAAAAATCATGGAGTAAATTCCTTGAGGAAGCTAGTAGATTGTCTTTGAAAAGGGAGATAATTTTCTTCCAGATATAGGAGGGAAGGAGAGAATGGGGAATCATGGAATGTTTTGAGGTGAAGAAGATCTTGATTTTCTCCTTAAAGTAGAGGTAAGGTCCTCTGCCAAGATTTGGTAGGCAAATTGATGAGATGGGAGTTGAAGATGTGGGAACGTGGAAAAGGTTTGGAATACCCTTACACCACAGCTAAGAGAGGACTAGAACATGCTAATAGGCTTTTTAAAGTAATAAGAGCTACCATTTTTCCATGCCTATTTATTATGTTCTGATTATTACAGTAGATACTTTACATACATTACCCCTTTGAAAATGAAAAATCTTTCTGGTTTGCTGCCTACCTCTCTGACTGCTCCTTCTCAGTCTCTTTTGTGGGACCCTCTGCTCCTGCTCTTTGTTGAATCATTGATGGTAGTAATAGATCCTGAGAAGGAGTAGAGGGAGCAGATGTCCATAGAAGAACATCTAAGATCCTATTTAAGTATGAACTTAATCTGTATTACTGGAGGCCTTATAAAGGTAATCTAGAAGTCAGAGAAAGACTGAGGAAGAAACCAGAAAAGTAGACACAAGGAGAAAGAGTGTGTCCCAGTTTGAAACTGTTATGTACCCTGGGAAAGGCCATGTTCTTTTTTTTTTTAATTCAATTTTATTGAGATTGTTCACATACCATGCAGTCATCCAAAGTGCACAATCAATTGCCCATGGTACCATCATATAGCTGTGCATCCATCACCATGATTAATTTTTTTTTTCAATTTTTAGAACATTTTCATTACACCTGAAAAGAAATTAAAACAAACAAACAAAAAAACCCCTCAAATCCTCTCACACCCCTAACCTCCCCCCCCATTATTGAATCATAGTATTGATATAGTACATTTGTTACTGTTGATAAAGGAATGTTAAAATACTGCTAACTGTAGTACATAGTTTGCAATAGGTATATATTTTCCCTATATACCCTTCCATTATTAACTTCTAGTTATAGTGACATACATTTGTTCTACTTCATGAAAGAGATTTCTAATATTTGTACAGTTAATCACGGACATTGTCCACCACAAGATTCACTGTTTTATAAATTCCCATATTTTAACCTCCAACTTTCCTTCTGGTGACATAAGTGACTCTAAGCTTCCTCTTTCCACCACCTTCACACACCATTCAGCACTGTTAGTTATTCTCACAATAACATGCTACCATCACCTCTGTCCATTTCCAAACACTTAAGTTCAACCTAGTTAAACATTCTGCTCATAATAAGCAATAGCTCCCCACTCCTTAGCCTCATTGTATGTCCTGGTAACTTATATTTCATATCTATCAGTTTACATATCATAATTAGTTCTTATTGATGACACCATACAATATTTGTCCTTTTGTGTCTTACTTATTTCACCCAATAATAGTGCCCTCAAGGTTTCTTCATCAACCCATGTTCTTTTAAGACGGTTTTGTTCTCCCACCATACATTCCATCCTAAGTGAACAATCGATGGTTCCCTGTATAATCATGTATTTATGCATTCACCATCACCACTGCCTATATAAGAACATCTCTGTTTCTTCCACAAAGAAGGAGGAAGGGTCAAAGAAGGTAGGGAGACAAAAGAAAAAGAAAAAGAAAGAAAAAAATTGACAGCCAAAATGTAACAAAAGGAAAGATAGAATTAAACTAAAGCACAATAAAAGAGTCAGACATCATCACCAATGCCAAGAGTCCCATACCCCTCCTTAATATCCCCCTCTTATAAGCATTTAGCTTTGATATATTGTCTTTTTTACATTAAAGAAAGCATAATACAATGTTTCTGTTAATTATAGTCTCTAGTTTGCATTGGCTGTATTTTGTCCACAATACCGCCCCCTTTTTAACACCTTGCAAGGTTGACATTCATTTGTTGTCCCTCATGTAAAAACATATTTGTACATTTTATCACAATTTTTGAGCACTTTAGGTTTCACTGAGTTATATGGTCCCAGTCTTTATCTTTCCTCTTTCCTTCTGGTGTCCCACATGCTTCTAACCTTCCTCTTTCAACCATACTCACAGTCATCTTTGTTCAGTGTACATACAGTGTTGTGCTACCATCACCCAAAACTGTGTTACAAACCTCTCACTCCTGTCTTTTCCTACCTGTCTGTAATGCCCCCATTAGTATTTCCTGTAGAGCAGGTATCTTGTTCACAATCTTTCTTAGTGTCTGTCAGAGAATATTTTAAACTCTCCCTCATATTTGAAGGACAGTTTTTCCGGATATAGGATTCTTGGTTGGTGGTTTTTTTCTTTCAGTATCTTAAATATATCACATCACTTCCTTCTTGCCTCCATGGTTTCTACTGAGAAATCCACACACAGCCTTATCAAGCTTCCTTTGTATGTGATGTATCGCTTTTCTCTTGCTGCTTTCATGATTCTCTCTTTGTCTTTTAATGTTTGATAATCTGATTATTAGGTGTCTTGATGTAGGCCTATTCAGATCTATTCTGTTTGGGGTACACTGTGCTTCTTGGATCTGTAATTTTATGTCTTTCGTAAGAGATGGGAAATTTTCATTGATTATTTCCTCTGTGATTGCTTCTGCCCCTTTTCTCTTCTCTTCTCCTTCTGGGACACCCATGACACATACATCCATGTGCCTCATGTTGTCATTCAATTCCCTGAGACGTTGCTCATATTTTCCATTCTTTTCCCTATCTGTTCTTTTGTGTGTAGGATTTCAGATATCTTGTTCTCCAGTTCCTGAATGTTTTCTTCTGCCTCTTGATCTGCTCTTGTATGTCTCCATTGTGTTTTTCATTTCTTGTTCTGTGCCTTTCATTTCCATAGATTTTGCCAGTTGTTTTTTCAAACTTTCAATTTCTACTTATGTTCGCTCTGTGTTTTCTTTATATCCTTCATCTCTTTTGCCATATCTTCCCTGAACTCATTGACCTGGTTTTTTAATTTATTTAGAATATTTCTTTGAAAATCTTTAATTGATTGTTTCATTAAAGTGAAACAGTATCTCAAATGTATCTCACTTCAGGTGTAAGTTTATTCCTTTGACTGGGCCATATCTTCATTTTTCCTAGTGTAATTTGTAGTTTTCTGTTGTCTAGGCATCTATTTACCTTGGTTACTCCCATCAGATTTTCCCAGACCAGAATGGGTTCAGGTCTCAGAATAGGGCTATATTGAGTGTCAAGTTCAAGTTTCCCTGAGGGTGTCTTTTAGAAGATTAACAGACTTTCCTGTGAGGTCTCTAACCACTGTGCTTTTCCTAACTTTCCCAGCAGGTGGCATCTGTCAGCCTGTCACTCCCGATTGGTGTAAGGAGGTGTGGCCCCTTTAATTCTCCACTTAGGTTGTTTCTGTTTTGACTCTTTTCCACCACACCCTGGAGTCTGAGTTCTGAAGTGAGGGCCGGCAGTAGAGCTGGGCTCCACCTCCTTCCTCTTAGGGAAGATACACCCCCTTAGGAAGCTAACTTCTGCATTTGAATTACTCCTTTGTCTCTCTGACTCTGTTAACTCTATCCTTGTTTGGATCAGAGCACTGCAAACTGAAAATGGCTGAGGCTGCCTCCACTGACCCACTCAGGTTGAAAGAGAGAAAAAGGGAAAGAAAGCCCCTTTTCAGAGTCAGTCCATGGCCCACCAGTTTTGCCCGCTGGTCAGAGAGAACACTTGTTCTTCTAGGCTCTCTTTCCCAGGGCATAGGCATTTTCTGGCTCTCTAAGGTCAGTCATCTTTAAAAGCCTCTGTATGTTTCCCTCTTTTTTTAAAATTCTTTTTTTATTTTTCCATCAGCCCCACCTCCTCTCCACTGGGAGCGACCTCAGGGTACTTTGCTGCTTGTTAGGAGTTTGTCTATGTTTGTAGCTTGTATTCAGCAGTCCACATTTGTTAATTAAAACCCCAGTTGGAGCTAGGTTGAGCTAGATTCACTTGCTCCAAGAATGCTGCTTTCTCTCACAGCGAGGTCTTGCAGCTCAGCCTGCCGGGGGCGGGAGGGAGGGGACTTCTGGCACAGTTCCTCAGTTTTTACTTACAGATTTTATGCTGCAATCTCAGCCATTCCACCCAATCAAGGTTGGTGTATAGTGTGTGGACCAACTGCTGTCCCCCAGCAGTTGTTCCAGATTATTTACTAGTTGTTCCTGGTTGTTTATTAGTTGCTCCAGTGGACTAACTAAATTCCACACCTCTCTGTGCTGCCATCTTGCCCCTCCTCAGCTTTCCCCAGTCATGTTCTTTTTTTTTTTCTTTTTAATATTTATTGGGATTGTTCAGATACCATACAATTATCCAAAGATTCAGAGTGTACAATTAGTTGCCCCCAGTATCCTCATACAGCTGTGCATCCATCACCACACTCAAATTTCTTCAATTTCTAGAAACTTTTCATTACTCCAGACAAGAAATAAAGTGAAAGATGAAAAAAAAGAAAAAAAAAAAAAAAAAAGAAAAGAAAAGGAAACTCGAATCCTACCACATCCCTAACCAACCTCCCTCAATTGTTGACTCATAGGGTTGGTATAGTACATTTGCTACTGTTAATGAAAGAACATTGATCTACTACTAACTGTAGTATATAGTTTGCAATAGGTATATATTTCTTCCCTATATGCCCCTCTATTATTAACTTCCAATTACACTGTCATACATTTGTTCTGGTTCATGGAAGAGACCTCCAACATTTGCACAGTTAATCATGGACATTGCCCATCATAGGATTCAGTTTTATATATTCCCATCCCCTGACCTCCAACTTTCCTTCTGGTGATATATGTGACTCTGAGCTTCCCCTTTCCACCTCATTCATGCACCATTCAGCACTGTTAGCTATTCTCACATCTTGCTACCAACACCTCTGTTCATTTCCAAACATTTAAGTTCATCCTAGTTGAACATTCTGCCCATACTAAACAACTCCCCATTCTTAAGCCTTGCCTTATATCTTGGTACCTTATGTTTCATGTCTATGAGTTTACATATTAGTTCCTATCAGTGAGACTCTGCAATATTTGTCCTTGTGTGTCTGGCTCATTTCACTTAGTATATTGCCCTCGAGGTTTTGTCATCAACTCATCTTTTTATTTTTTTAAGATGGTTTGTTCACACACCATACATTCCACCCTAAGCAAACAACCGATGGCCCCCTGTATGGTCACATATTTATGTGTTCACCACCTTCATCACTATCTATATAAGGGCATCTACATTTCTTCCACAAGGCAGGAGGGAGAGTCAAAGAAGGTAGAGAGGCAAAAGAAAGAGGAAAAAAAATGACAGCTAGGAAGCAGCAAAAGGAAGAATAATCTTAAATCAAAGTAAAGAGTCAGACAATACCACCAATGTCAAGTGTCTAACATGCCTCCCCTATTCCCCCCTCTTATCTGCATTTACCTTGGTATATTGCCTTTGTTACATTAAAGGGAGCATAATACAATGATTCTGTTAGTTACAGTCTCTAGTTTATGTTGATTGCATCCCTTCCCCAATGCCTCCCCATTTTTAACACCTCGCAAGGTTGACATTTGCTTGTTCTCCCTCGTAAAAGAACATATTTGTACATTTTATCACAATTGTTGAACACTTGAGATTTCACCAAGTTACACAGTCCCAGTCTTTATTGTTCCTCCTTTCTTCTGGTGTCTCACATGCTCCCTACCTTCCTCTCTCAACCATATTCATAGTTATCTTTGTTCAGTGCACTTACATTGCTGTGCTACCATCTCCCAAAACTGTGTTCCAAACCACACACTCCTGTCTTCTATCACGCTGTAGTGCTCCCTTTAGTATTTCCTGTAGGGCGGGTGTCTTGTTCACAAAGTCTCTCATTGTCTGTTTGTTGGGAAATATTTTGAGCTCTCCCTCATATTTGAAGGACAGCTTTGCTGGATATAGGATTCTTGGTTGGCGGTTTTTCTCTTTCAGTATCTTAAATATATCACACCATTTCCTTCTTGCCTGCATTTTTCTGCTGAGAGATCCGCACATAGTCTTATTAAGCTTCCTTTGTATGTGATGGATTGCTTTTCTCTTGCTGCTTTCAGGATTCTCTCTTTGTCTTTGACATTTGATAATCTGATTATTAAGTGTCTTGGCATAGGCCTATTCAGATCTATTCTGTTTAGAGTACACTGTGCTTCTTGGATCTGTAATTTTATGTCTTTCATAAGAGATGGGAAATTTTCATTGATTATTTCCTCTATTATTGCTTCTGCCCCTTTTCCCTTCTCTTCTCCTTCTGGGACACCAATAATACGTACATTCTTGTACTTTGTTTCATCCTTAAGTTCCCAGAGACGTTGCTCATATTTTTTCATTCTTTTCTCCATCTGCTCCTTTGCATATAGGCTTTCAGGTGTTTTGTTCTCCAGTTCCTGAGTGTTTTCTTCTGCCTCTTGAGATCTGCAGTTGTATGTTTCCATTGTGTCTTTTGTCTCTTGTGTTGTGCCTTTCATTTCCATAGATTCTGCTAGTTGATTTTTGAACTTTTGATTTCTGCCTTATGTATGCCCAGTGTTTTCTTTACAGCCTCTATCTCTTTTGCAATATCTTCTCTAAACTTTTTGAATTGATTTAGCATTAGTTGTTTAAATTCCTGTATCTCAGTTGAAATGTACGTTTGTCCCTTTGACTGGGCCATAACTTTGTTTTTCTTAGTGTAGGTTGTAGTTTTCTGTTGTCTAGGCATCTGACCTCCCAGGCCACCCCAATCAGGTTTTCCCAGACAAGAATAGGCTCCGGTCACAGAAGGAGTAAATATTCAGAATCCAGTTTCCCTGATGGTTTTTCTTAGAGGGCTAACACACCTGTGCTTTTCTGCCTGGCAGGTGTACCTCTCAGCCTGTCACTGGCTGGTGTAAGAGGGTGTGGCCTGTGGCTCTCCTCCCCCAGGCTTTGGGGTCTGGTTCCAGTAAGGCAGGTAGTAGAGCTGGGTCCCTCCCTTTCCTCTTGGGAAGCTATGCCCCCTCCAGAGAGGTCATCTGCATATCAATAATTCTTTGTTTCTCTGACTCTGCTGATCAAAGTGTTTTGATGTTAAAATGACTGAAGCTTTCTTTACTGCGAAGTGCTGCGGGCTGAAAATGGCTGAGGTTTTCTCCACAGAGAAAGAAAGGGACAGAAAAGCTCCCAGATTCACCCATTAGTCAGGGATAGCACCTGATCCTCTGGGTTCCCCATCCTGAAACAGATATGTCCCCTGACTCTCCCAAGGTCAGTTGTAACCAGAAACCTCTGTCTGCTTGTTGGGGATTTGCTGTTTGTATTGAGCGGTTAATATTAAAACCCCAGTTGGGGCTGGGCTGAGGTCCACTTGCTTGTTTAGAGAGTGCTGTTCTCTAGCACCACGCAGCTTCCATGAGGGAGGGGGTCTTGGCTCTCAGCTCTCAGTGTGGGCCCGCAGTTTTTACTTACAAATTTTGTGCTGCTATCTTGGGCATTCCTCCCAATTCAGGTTGATGGATAATGAGTGGTCAGTCACGTTTGTCTCCCTGCAGTTATTCCAGGTTATTTACTAGTTTTTTGGTCATTTGCGAATTGTTCCGGGGGGGACTAACAGTCTTTCACTCCTCTCTATGCCGCCATCTTAGCTCCCAGCCATGTTCTTTTAATCCAGTGTTGTGGATGCAGACTTATTGTGGGTGGAATCTTTTGATAGGTTGTTTCCATGGAGGTATGACCCACCCAACTGGGAAAGACCTTTTGATTAGATTATTTCCATGGAGGTGTGACCCCACCCATTCAGGATGGATCTTAATTAGATCACTGGAGTCCTTAAGGGAGCTGAGAGAACACACAGATGCAGACCCCTGGAGATGCTGAAAGATGCAGACAGAAGGACATTTGGAGATGCTAAGCTAAGAGATGAAGCCCAAAGTTCGCCCCGGAGAAGCCAAGAGAGGACTCCCAGATGCTTAAAGAAAATGCCCCAGGAGAACCAAGCAGAGAGCTGAGAGAAGCTAAGAGAGACAGAAGCCCACAGACATTTTGGAGAAAACCATTGGAAACCAAAACCTGGGAGCAAAGGAGCAGCAGATGCCAGCCACATGCCTTCCCAGCTGACAGAGGTGTTCCAGACACCATTCACCTTTCTTCAGTGAAGGCATTGTCTTGTTGATGTCTTAGTTTGGACACTGTTACGGCCTTAGAACTGTAAATTTGTAACATAATAAATCCCCTTTATAAAAACCAATCCATTTCTGGTATTTTGTGTAATGGCAGCATTAGCAAACTGGAACAGAGAGAGAGAGATCATCATGTGATGGGAAGCAGAGATATAAGCAAAGGAACCCCCAGACATGCAGCAGGACAGCACCAGAACACTACAGACTTTAGGAGAAAGCATGTCCTTGCTGATGGCTTAATTTTGGACTCCTAGCCTTCAAAACTCTGAGAAAATAAACTCCTGTTGTTTAAACTAACCCATTGTGTGGTATTTCTCACAGTATCGCTGGCAAACTAAGACATCATCTATACATTATTGACTCATGATCATGTACCTCCAACCCAAATGCCTCTCCCTCTACCGAGAGCACCAAGTCCATTTATCCAACTGTCTACTGGACATTTCATTTGGATGTCCCCATAGTTACTTCAAACTGCAAATGTCCAAAACCTACAGTCATCATTTCCATTGAAGCCTATTCTTCCTGCTGATTTCCCTATCTCTGTGAATTTATAGAATAATGTTAAGAGTAGAGATTCTGGAACCTGACTGCCTGGATTCAATTCCCACCTCACACTAGCTCTGTGACCTTGGAGAAATCACTGGACCCCCATGACTCAGTTTCTTCATCTGTAAAATGGGGGTGATAACAATAGTACTTTCCTCATAGGGTTGTTGAGGGTATTAAATGAGTTAATACATGTTAAGGACTTAGATCAGTGCCTGGCACATGGTAAGGCCATGTGAGGGTTTGCTATTTTTATCACCAGAATTAGAGAATTTGGATATCATCTTTGATTGTCTCTCATTTTCATATCCCATCATTCTCCAAGTCCTATTGTTTCAGTCTCCTTAATATCTCTCACCACTCACCACCACCATTTTGTTTTGAAGCCAAGATCAGAGATCAGCAAATTTTTTCATTAAAGGCCAGATAGTAAATATTTTAGGTTTTGCAGGTCACAACTACTCAAATCTGCTGTACAAAAGCTGTCTTAAACAACATGTACATGACTGAGCATGGCAGTGTTCCATGAAACCTAATTTATGAACATTGAAATTTGGATTTCATATAATTTCCATGTGTCATGATATTTTATTTTTATTTTTAAAAATCATTAAAAATATATAAAAAAAATTCTTATCTCACAGGCCTTTCAAAAATAGGCAGGGTGCTAGATTTGCCTTTTTGGCAGTAGTTTGTTGACCTTTGGGCAAAATCCTTTTTTGGTGAAATACTGCAGTAGCTACCTAATTGGTCTTTTGGTTTCAACTCTTGTCTCTTCCCCCAATCTATTTTTTTTTTTTTTTGTGATGACCTATTGCACTCAGGGTAACCCATAAGGTTTTTCATAATCTTTTCTCTGCTTATTTCTCCCACCTCATTTGTCATCACTTTTTAAAAATTGTGATAACATATATAACATAAAATTAGCCATTTTAACTACTTTTAATTGTGCAATTCAATGGCATTAGTTATATTCGCAGTGTTGTGCTACCATCAAACCAATGATTACCAAAACTTTTTCATCACCCAAAACAGAAACTCTATACTCATTTGTTTTGGGTTTGCTAAAGCTTCCAAAATACAGTATACCAGAAAATGGGTTGGCTTTTAACAATGAGGATTTATTAAGTTACAAGTTACAATTCTAAGGCCATGAAAATGTTCTAATTAAGGCACCAACAAGAGGATACCTTCTCTGAAGGAAGGGCTGCTGGCATCTGGGGTTCCTCTGACACATGGGAAGGCACTTGGTGATTTATGTTCATTCTTCTTTCCTGGTTCTGATTTCAATGACTCTCTCCAATGTCTCTGGGTGTCTCTCTCTATGCTCTCCTGTTTTACCTGCCTTTTTATCATCTCATGGAGTACTCCAGTGAAGGATTAAGACCCATCTTGAATGGGCTGGGTCACATTTCAATTGAAATAGCCTAACCAAAAGGTCCCACCCACAATAGATCTGCCCCAACAAGAATGGATTAAAAGAACATGGTCTTTTCTGCGGTACATAACAGATTCAAACCAGCATACGCATTAAGCAATAACTCCCGATTCCCCCTCCCTGTAGCCCCTGTTAACCTATAATTTTTTTTGCCTCTATGAATTTGATTATCCTAGATATTTCATATAAGTGGAATCATATATTCTTTGTCCTTTTGTGCCTGGCTTATTGTACTTAGCATAATGTTTTCAAGGTTCATTCATGTTGTAGTTTCTATTGGAACGTCATTCCTTTTTTTTTTTTTTTTTTTGGTTGTTTAACTTTTTATTTCATAATCATAAACTTAACTCTGCAGTCCAGCTAGACTTGGGAGGGGGAGGATAAAAAATGTAAAACCCAAAGAACAAAAGCACAAAGATGATAGGATACTGAAAGCAGACCAGGAAGGTGGGACAGTCTCCTGAGCTATAATAAGGTATGGTCTGGTAGTTAAGACAAAACACAAATCAAATTTATTAGACTTGTCCACAGTCAGCAATGGTGATCTTCTTGCTAGTCTTGCCATTCCTGGACTCAATGTGCTTCATGGTTTCCCCAATGTTTATGCCCTCTTCTTGCCAAAGTCCACATGCTCACCATCTGTGCTGGTTTGGATGTATTATATCCCCCAAAATGCTATTATCTTTGATACAGTCATGTGTGGGCAGGAAACGTATTGGTGTTGATTGGATTGGAGACTTTGATTGGATGTTTCTGTGGAGACGTGATCACTGAATTGTGGGTGAGATCTTTCATTGGATAGTTTCCATGGAGTTGTGGCCCCACCCATTCAGCATGGGCCTTAATTAGTTTCCTGGAGCACTATATAAGCTCAGACAGAAGGAGCAAGCTTGCTACAGCCAAGAGGGACACTTTGAAGAATGCACAGGAGCTGAGAGAGGAACAGCAATTTAGAGACATTTTGGAGATGGCCTTTGAAAGCAGACTTTTGCTCTGCAGAAGCTAAGGGAGGACAAATGCCCCAACAGCAACTGAGAGTGACAATTTGGAGAGAAGCTGAAACCTAGTGAGGAACTTCCTGGGAGAAAGCCATTTTGAAACCAGAACTCCGAAACAGATGCCAGCCACATGCCTTCCCAGCTATCAGAGGTTTTCCAGATGCCACTGGCCAACCTCCAGTGAAGGTACCCGATTGTTTATGACTTACCTTGGACACTTTATGGCCTTAAGACTAACTTTATGACCAAATAAACCCCTTTTATAAAAGCCAATCCATTTCTGGTGTTTTACATTCTGGCAGCATTAGCAAACTAGAACACCATCCAACCGCTCAGTCTTAGCAGTGCAGATGAAAAACTGGGAACCATTTGTGTTGGGTCCAGCATTGTTCCTGGAAGATGCCAGGACCTGTGTGCTTCAGGATGAAGTTCTCATCATCAAACTTCTCCCTGTAGATGGACTTGCCTCCAGTGCTATTCTGGCATGTGAAGTCACCACCCTGGCATATAAACCCAGGAATAATTCTGTTAAAGCAGGAACCCTTATAACCAAATCCTTTCTCCCCAATGCTCAGAGTACAAATTTTTCTGCTGTCTTTGGAACTCTGTCTGCAAACAGCTTGAAGAAGACATGGCCCAAGGGCTCACTGTCAATGGCAATGTCAAAGAACACAGTGGGGTTGATCACGGCTGCGGGTAGGGGACTATGGTGGCAGGTGATAGCGTCTGTGAGGCCGGAACTTCATTCCTTTTTTTTTTTTTCTTTAATTTATTTGCTAAGTTAGGCTTAGAGTGAGAAAGTCCACATTTGAGCAACAAAAGAGGTTCTCTGGAGGTGACTCCTCGGCATAATTATAGGTGGGCTTAGGCTACTCTTTACAACCATAAGTTTCACCAGAGCAAGCCTCAAGATTGAGGGCTTGAATTATAAAGTAAGGGGTCCTAGGCTCACATAGCATATGTTATGTCCATGATAATCCATCCTTCATTCCGTTTTATGGATGAATAATATTCCATTGTATACATACACCACATTTTCAAAATCTATTCATTTGTTGATAGAATCAGGTTGTTTCTGTCTTTTGGCCATTGTGAATAATGCTGCTGTTCACATCAGTGGGAACATTGCTGTACAAATACCTGTTTTCAATTCTTTGGTGTATATACGTAGGATTGGGACTGCTGGTTCAATATGGTAATTAAATGTTTAACTGTTTGGGGAACTGCTAAATGTTTTCCATAGCAACTATACAATTTTATATGCCCAAAAGCAATTCACAAGGATTCCAATTTCTCTACATCCTCATAATACTTATTTTCTGTGTTTTATTATTACTATTATTATAGTTATCCTAGCAGGTATAAAGTGGTATCTCATTGTGGTTTTGATTTGTATTTTCCTAATAGCTAATGATGTTGAAAATCTTTTCTTGTTCTTATTGGCCACTTGTATATTTTCTTTGGAGAAATATATATTCAAGTCTTTGCGACTTACACTCCCTGACTTTGAAGCTTATTATAAAGCCACAGTTGTCAAAACAGCATGGTACTGGCACAAAGATAGACATATAGATCAATGGAATCGAATTGAGAATTCAGAGATAGACCCTCAGATCTATGGCCGACTGATCTTTGATAAGGCCCCCAAAGTCACTGAACTGAGTCATAATGGTCTTTTCAACAAATGGGGCTGGGAGAGTTGGATATCCATATCCAAAAGAATGAAAGAGGACCCCTACCTCACCCCCTACACAAAAATTAACTCAAAATGGACCAAAGATCTCAATATAAAAGAAAGTACCATAAAACTCCTAGAAGATAATGTAGGAAAACATCTTCAAGACCTTGTATTAGGCGGCCACTTCCTAGACTTTACACCCAAAGCACAAGCAACGAAAGAAAAAATAGATAAATGGGAACTCCTCAAGCTTAGAAGTTTCTGCACCTCAAAGGAATTTCTCAAAAAGGTAAAGAGGCAGCCAACTCAATGGGAAAAAATTTTTGGAAACCATGTATCTGACAAAAGACTGATATCTTGCATATATAAAGAAATCCTACAACTCAATGACAATAGTACAGAAAGCCCAATTATAAAATGGGCAAAAGATATGAAAAGACAGTTCTCTGAAGAGGAAATACAAATGGCCAAGAAACACATGAAAAAATGTTCAGCTTCCCTAGCTATTAGAGAGATGCAAATTAAGACCACAATGAGATACCATCTCAAACCGATTAGAATGGCTGCCATTAAACAAACAGGAAACTACAAATGCTGGAGGGGATGTGGAGAAATTGGAACTCTTATTCATTGTTGGTGGGACTGTATAATGGTTCAGCCACTCTGGAAGTCAGTCTGGCAGTTCCTTAGAAAACTAGATATAGAGCTACCATTCGATCCAGCGATTGCACTTCTCGGTATATACCCGGAAGATCGGAAAGCAGTGACACGAACAGATATCTGCACGCCAATGTTCATAGCAACATTATTCACAATTGCCAAGAGATGGAAACAATCCAAATGTCCTTCAACAGATGAGTGGATAAAGAAAATGTGGCATATACACACGATGGAATACTACGCGGCAGTAAGAAGGAACGATCTCGTGAAACATATGACAACATGGATGAACCTTGAAGACATAATGCTGAGCGAAATAAGCCAGGCACAAAAAGAGAAATATTATATGCTACCACTAATGTGAACTTTGAAAAATGTAAAACAAATGGTTTATAATGTAGAATGTAGGGGAACTAGCAATAGAGAGCAATTAAGGAAGGGGGAACAATAATCCAAGAAGAACAGATAAGCTATTTAACGTTCTGGGGATGCCCAGGAATGACTATGGTCTGTTAATTTCTGATGGATATAGTAGGAACAAGTTCACAGAAATGTTGCTATATTAGGTAACTTTCTTGGGGTAAAGTAGGAACAGGTTGGAAGTAAAGCAGTTATCTTAGGTTAGTTGTCTTTTTCTTACTCCCTTGTTATGGTCTCTTTGAAATGTTCTTTTATTGTATGTTTTTTTTTTAATTTTTTTTCATACAGTTGATTTAAAAAAGGGAGGAAAGTTAAAAAAAAAAAAAAGAAAAACAAGGGAAAAAAATATGTAGTGCCCCCTTGAGGAGCCTGTGGAGAATGCAGGGGTATTGGCTTACCCCACCTCGATGGCTGCTAACATGACCACAGGCATAGGGGACTGGCGGTTTGATGGGTTGAGCCCTCTACCATAGGTTTTACCCTTGGGAAGATGGTTGCTGCAAAGGAGAGGCTAGGCCTCCCTATAATTGTGCCTAAGAGCCTCCTCCTGAATGCCTCTTTGTTGCTCAGATGTGGCCCTCTCTCTCTAGCTAAGCCAACTTGAAAGGTGAAATCACTGCCCTCCCCACTACGTGGGATCAGACACCCAGGGGAGTGAATCTCCCTGGCAACGTGGACTATGACTCCCGGGGAGGAATGTAGACCTGGCATTGTGGGACGGAGAACATCCTCTTGACCAAAAGGGGGATGTGAAAGGAAATGAAATAAGCTTCAGTAGCAGAGAGATTCCAAAAGGAGTCGAGAGGTCACTCTGGTGGTCACTCTTATGCACACTTTAGGCAACCCTTTTTAGGTTCTAAAGAATTGGGGTAGCTGGTGGTGGATACCTGAAACTATCAAACTACAACCCAGAACCCATGAATCTTGAAGACAATTGTATAAAAATGTAGCTTATGAGGGGTGACAATGGGATTGGGAAAGCCATAAGGACCACACTCCACTTTGTCTAGTTTATGGATGGATCAGTAGAAAAATAGGGGAAGGAAACAAACAAACAAACAGACAAAGGTACCCAATGTTCTTTTTTACTTCAATTGCTCTTTTTAACTTTAATTCTTATTCTTGTTATTTTTGTGTGTGTGCTAATGAAGGTGTCAGGGATTGATTTAGGTGATGAATGTACAACTATGTAATAGTACTGTGAACAATCGAATGTACAATTTGTTTTGTATGACTGCGTAGTATGTGAATATATCTCAATAAAATGAAGATAAAAAAAAAAGTCTGCCCATTTTTAATTGTGTTGTTTGTCTTGTCCTTGGCTACTGGACCATTATCAGACATGATTTGCAGTTCTCCCATTCTGTGGTTTTCTTTTTAGTCTCTTCATAATATCCTTAGATGCAGAAAATTTTAATTTTAATGAAGTCCATTTTATTTACTTTTTTATTTGTTCCTCCTGCTTTGGTGTCATATCTAAAAATCCTTTGCCAAATACAAGATGCTAAAGGTTTTTCACTATGTTTTCTTTTAAGTTTTATGGTTTAGCTCTTGTCTTTAGGTCACTGATCCATTTTTAAATTAATTTTTGTATGGTATGAGGTAGGGGTTCAAGTTCATTCTTTTCCATGTGGATATCCAGTTTTCCTAGTACCATTTATTGAAGAGTCTATTCTTTCCCCATTAACATGTACTTAACACACTTGTTGTAAATCAATTGGCTGTAGATGTAAGGGTTTATCTCTGGACTCTCAATTATGTTCCATTGCCTTATATGTTGGTCCTGGTGCCAGCACCACATTGTTTAGTTTTGTAATACACTTTGAAACCAGTAAATGTGAGTCCTTCAACTTTGTTCTTTTGTCAAGATTTTTTGGGCTCCTCAGAGCCTTTTGCAATTCCATATGAATTTGAGGATTAACTTTTCCATTTCTGTAAAAGTAAAACAAAACAAAAGGCTGTTGGAATTTTGGTTGGGATTGCATTGAATCTGTAAATTGCTTTCAGTAGTTTTGACATCATAACAATATTGTCTTCCAAGCCATGAACATGAGGTGTCTTTGCATTTATGTAAGTCTTTAATTTCTTTCAGCAATGTTTTGTAGTTTTCAGCGTAAAAGTGGTTCACATCCTTGGTTAAATTTATTGCAGGACATTTTATTCTTTTGGATGGTATGTAAATGGAATTGTTTTCTTGATATCCTTTTTGGATTGTTTATTGCTGGTTTATAGAAACACACTGATTTTTGCATGTTGATCTTGTACCCTGCCATTTTGCTGGGTACATTTATTAGCTCTAGTAGCTTTCTTGTGGAGTCGGCAGGATTTTCTATATATAGAATCATGTCTTCTAAAATAGAAATAGCTTTACTTCTTCCTTTTCTATTTGGATTTCTTTTATTTATTTTTCTTGCCCAATTGCTCTGACTAGAACTTCCAGTACAATGTTGAGTAACAGTGGTGACAGCGGGCATCCTTGCTTGTTCCTGATCTTAGAGGGAAAGCTCTCAGTCTTTCACCATTGAGTATTATGTTAGCCATAGGTTTCATTTCTCATCTTGTACTTTTCCCCTTGTAGTGTATATACTTTATTTCTACTCAGTCACTTGAACATTCCCAAGTATGCAAGCTCTTCTTCCTTTAGGCATTTCTGTATGCTCTATATGTTGAGATGAGAAAACCAAGGCTCAAAGAGCTTGAATATTTTTTCCCCAATCTTACCTAGTAAGTATGGGAATAAAAATTTGTCTGAGCTTATTCCAGTATTCTATGCCACTTCCCAAAGCTCAGGGATAACAAGAAGGATAATTGGACTCAATTTCAGATTAGAAATCCTCATTCTTAGCCCCCAATTTGTCTTTGTGTTGCAAATAACATTTTTAAACTCTTACTGTCCATGAGTGCATACTTAGATATTTTTAGGGAGCCTATTTTACCCAACAAATGTACCCTTTGAAAACCATCAATTTTTTTTACGTCCCTGTCTGCTCCCTTTCTCATTCCACATGACTGCAATTCTAAACTTTCATCACTCATTTGATGGACTCTTCCCCACTACCTTCCCTAACAGTGAAATGTTAAACAGTCAAATACAGGACTGAGTCTCCTTTAGTCCTACCTGCTTGACTCAACCCGCTCACCAGAGGACTGTCTCAGTCATGTAAAGCTGAGCCCTGGTGAGTGAGTTGGGGAACCTGAGACTGTGCAACATAAGGCACATAGAACAGGTGGGAGTTATAGAGATGTCAATTGTCCTAAGACAGGTAGGGATTCTGAGAGAATGGAGAAATAGACAGTCCCCAGGGACAAATGGGCTGTGTTCCAAAAATCAATTTTAAATTGACTGTTTAGAATGCAGAACACATTTTCCCTTAGAAACAATGCTATGAATAATTGCAGTTATTTTCCCAGGAAAGTCCATACAAGCTTGTTTAACCCCTAATGTAACAGAATTATCTTCTTTTACAATTAAAAAAAAAAAAAACAGTATAAAACAATATGTAGTACTAAAAATTAAATAAAAACAATACAATAGAATACAAAATCTTGTCATTATGTAGCTTAAATGCTATTTAAGGGGAAGGGTGGTTTGGAAAGGAGCTTGGAGTGTGTTAGAATGAAGGGTGCAGTTGAGATATTAGTAGCGAGTAAGATTTGTCAGACAAGGTGAGACTGGGGTTTTGAAGATCTGGAAGAGATTTGCAACAGCCTGCACCATAGCCAAGAGTTGGACTATTCAAATAAGAATTTAATAATAATGATAGCTACCATTTATTGAGGGCTTTGTGCCAGGTAGTGGGCTAGATACTTTACAAACATTATCTCACTGAAAATGAAAACTTTCCTGTTTTTCTTTTACCTCTGTTACTGAAGCAGAGATCAAACACAATTTAGTAAGAAATAGGGATAATTCGATGATGGGAAAAATAATAATTAAGTGCTTGAAGACATATGCTAAAACATTTTAGGTTTGTACTGAGTACATTCCTAAATCCTTACTGTCCTGAATTATGAATTGGCTATGTACATAGCTGCCACACCAACTAGACTGTGAACTCTTTGAGGGCTGAAAACTGTTGAATTATTCATTTTTGCATTCTGAATGCCTGGCATATAACAGGCAATAAATGTTGGTTGCATAAATGAATGAACAAACTTAATAGGCATTTGAACAATGTTGAAAGTGTCTTGGGGAATAAAAACAGTAACATTTAGTGGGTACCTGGCACTGTGCTAGGCGGATGACCAATAAATCAAGCTGCTTTGTGTAGGCTAGATTAGAGTTGGAGAAGAGGCTGCAGGCAATTTCAATATTTGATGTGTAAAATAAATGGGCATTGGGCTTGCTAAATAAATGGTTTTGGATGAAATGAATGGATGGATGGATTGATTTGAAAAGTGTTATTGAAAAAATACAAGCAGGAACTGTTGATGAAAAGGGAAGGGATTCCTTTGAGCTGCTCTAAAACAGAGGGAAGAGGTACGACTATAGCTAAAAGAACTGAGGCTGGTAGAAAAAGTTTGATAATTATCAGAGAGGCATGATCAAGACAGAAAAGAATGATTGGTCTGGATTAGACCCTGGCTCAGTTTTATCTGGTTTACTGCCCCTTATACAGAGGTATTGCTCTGGCCAGGCACCTGAGAGTTGTAGTGAGTTTAGAATAAGTTATTATCACTTTCTAATAGATTGAGGTTAATAAGATTTATTGATTTCCACAATGACATTGAACACTTGTTAAAATTTGGTAAGGATGGGCATAATGGTGCAGGTCTAATGCAAAGCCGTCAGCGAGAATGCAGTGGAGGAAGGTGGGAGAGGAAACATCATCTCCATAGAGTTTTTGATAGAGGAACAACAAGGAAGGGGCAGAGTTAAGAAAGGCAAATGTAGGCTATTTCATAATTTTATAAAGGGCCTAGCCCCTCAGAAAGTCCCTCTGACTGACTGCCAGCTTGATCTCTGCTCTTTGAAAGCAAACTACAACTACTTCTGCATTTATTTCATTGTCCCCAAAGTGCTGAGTGCAATCAATAAATATTTGTTGATTGATTATTCTGAGTCTTTCAAATCATTTCACACTTTTGGTTTTATTAAGGATCTTAGAATTGACATTGATCAAACTGAAATAACAATTGTCTTTATATCTGTATGACACTTTATGTCTCTGTTCCATAAGAAATCCCCAAGGGAAAACAAACATTTGTCCATGCCTTTCAAACACCACACTGTACTGGTGCTTTATTTACATCATTGCATCTCTAATAATTCATCACTTTTAAAACAGTTACTGAATAGCCATTATAAGTCAGACCCAATGCTAGGCAATGGGGATGAAAGGCAAGAGGGAGAAAATTCTGATCTTCTAGCATTTGTAGTATAAGGGGAGAAGACAGGGCAAAAACAACAATTGCAGCATAATGTGGTATGTGCTGTGAAAGAGGTAAGCACTTGGCAATCTTGGAGAACAGAAAAAGGGACCTTTAATTCAAAGTGTGTAGGAAATATAGGAAATAAGAAGAAAAGTATTTTTCATAATCCCACCATACAGAAAAAAATCAGTTACTATTTTGACATATATCTTTACAGACTTTTACTCTACATGAATATTTAGTTCTTACAAAACGGTTCTATTAATTGGGACTTTAAAAAACCTAATGTAGCATGAACAAAATTTTTCCAAGTCAATACATCATTTTCAATAAATTCCGTTATATGGAGGCACTAAGTTTTCAATTTGGAAATTTGGATTGGTTCTACTTTTCTAATAGTATGAACAACTGCAATGATTATTCTTATATGAAAATCTTTTCATAATTCTAAATTATTGTCTTAGATTTGTGGTTCTCAACCAGTGTGCCAAGGTGCCCCAGAGAACTCAAGGAAAGCTGCAGGATATTTCAAGTTTTTGAGGGAGATACAACAATATTTGACATCCATTGGATACAGTGTAAACTATTAGCTGGAGGTAGTTCATAGTTTCAACAGTAGATTGCCATACATTCCTTTTGATGAAGTCATATCTTTGCAATGCTTGGCTTTTGCTGGTGGTGTGATAAAAAGTGTGCACTGTACACAAATCACTGGGAAATGAGGGTGGTGATGTTCAATCTGATTCTAAGGTTTGAGAAGTTGTGCCATAATTAATAGGTGCACAATCTTATTGTGAGTAGGCTGCATTTTTAAAGAATGAAATAAAAGTATTTTTTTCTTTAAATTTATGTAAATTATTTTTAGATGACTATCAAGTTAGGACAAAAATACTTTTTAAGTTGTTTGGACCTAACTATTTAATAAAGGAAAACTGTTAGGTATTTCTTCTGGCCTTAGAGCGTTGTGAAAAAATTACCAAGACACAAAGGACACCATGGACTTCAAAAGTTTGTGAACTTCTACCTTAGGATAAATTGCTGGAAGTGGGTTTGCTGGTTCTGAGCTTCTGCAAACTTTGAAAACTTTTAACACTTACTGCCAATTGTCCTTCAGAAAGATTTTAACAATTTATATACCCACTAGTAGATGGTTTTTTCTTACATAGCATAGTGACCTTTGTTCTAAATGAAGAGCCAGAAAGTGTTAGTTTGTGTTTTTTTTACATGAGAAACTACTGATGCATTATCCTGAGTTCTCTGGGAGATAGAAAGTGTAATAAAGGACCTCTAGTCTAAATATGCTTAGAACCTTGAAGGGAGAAACTTTCTTAACTGTCTGGCTTAGGGCTCTGCCATAGCAGGGGCTCAGTAAACACAAGTTGACAAAATGAAAAGACCCCATCGTTAATTACTTTTAAGGCAAGGTTGAAAACAATGAAAGTCATGGGAGAAGTACACATACTTTATTTAGGTTGCCAGATAAACTACTGGATGCTCAGTTAAGTTTGAATTTCAGACAAACAATGAATAATTTTTGTTGGTATAAGTATGTCCAAATATTACACGTTTAAATTATTCATTGTTTGTCTGAAATTAAAATTTAACTGGGCACCAGGAGGAGCCTAGAGGGTAATGACTAAATATGTGGTATTCTGAGTGGGAACTTGGGACAGAAAAAAGAGATTATGAAAAAACAGGAAATCTGAAAAAAGTATGGCTTTTAGTTAAAACAATGTATCAACATTGGTTCACTAATTGTGACAAATATACCATACCAATGTAAGATGTTAATAGGTGAAATTGGATCTGAGGTAAATGGAAATCTCTGTACTAGCTATGCAATAATTCTGTAAATATAAAACTATTCTAAAATTAAAAGTTTATTAAAAATGTTTAATTGGGCATCCTGTATTCTTATATGCTAGCTTTGGCAACCCTACCACTTTTACTTTAAAATAATAATTAAACATAAAATACAAAAAGTTATCTTACATTCATAGTTTAAGAGATTTGAGTTCTATATAAATTTTCCTAAATATTTGATCCAAGCCTTTTATTTTCCATAAACATTTCATTTCTTTTCTATTTTGACAAGCCTCTAGCAAGCCAATAATTAAACAGGGAATATACTTCAACGTGGAGTTGCTTTGCCTCAAGTACCACAGTCTATCTCTAGTTGCAACCAATTTCAGAAGCTGAAAGGGCCTCAAATCTGATTGAACTCTTTCTCTGTCTGTCTCTGTCTCTCTCACACACACCCAACCCACAAATGAACCTTCAATAGAATTACTCTTAATTTGGGGTGTGCATATCTCAAGAGACTTAAAAAATCCAGTTGAGAAAATCAGCAAGGTTAATGTCTTCCAAGTAATCACTTATCTAGTGCGACTGCTAATTTATGCAGCATGAATGGAAATCAGTGCTGATTATTTTATTTTATCCTTCTGAAGGAGACAACCTGTGTGTTGTGGAAGAAGACCTAAGAATCTGGATTAAAAAGAGAACTATGTAACAATTTTATTTGAAGATGAACTTGATAGAAAATATCTCGTATCCAAAAAAATTCGAAGAGAAGGCTTGTGAATTTTAGAATATTTGTCCTTTTCCAAACACAAGACTACCAAATGTATTTTGCACAGGTTTGCTTAATCTCTGCTCTGCTACCCAAGAACACCAGGAATTTCGATTCTCTTTAAGTGCTGTTAAAGTTAACCCTGTAAAAAAGAGAAATCTGCCTTCATATGGTAAAAGAAATGATATAGCAGAGACTGTATGGGGGTTCCCCTTGAGAGCTCAACTATTCCTACTCTAAGTGACAAGCCCCTCGAACTAATATGTATAAATACATGTGGCACAAAAGATTTGCATACATCATAGGCATTCATGTGTAGGGCATGTAATATGTGCAAGAAATTATGCTTAAGAGATCTGATGTATCCAGAGATAAGAAACAGTTCCTACGCTGTTCCCATTTGTGCCATCAAAGTTAGGCTTTTATTCATATCCAGTGTCTTCAGTTTCCTGTAAAAACTTAAAGCAACAGCTTGTTCAAAAGAAACAGATAAGACTTTCAAGGATTTGGGTTCGTTCTAAAGCAGGACCATTAATTCTTGAAGACATTTGTTTACATAAAAGACTTAGGTCTAAAAAAAGCTAAAAAAGGAGTTCTTTTTGTTTTTTAACTGGACTCTATTCCTGTACGAGATCCGTGCAGTTCTGGTCGGTGCCCCCGGAAGACCCGGCCGCTCGTGTCCGTTAGATCCCAAGTACCAGAAGCCAAGGGAAGAGTCCGGCTCTGACCGCAGGAGAGGAGAGGTTGGTACGAACACCACCGATAACAGATCGCCTGCTGGGGTCTCAAGAGACTTCAAGTTGCAGTCGCAGCACGGAGGAACACTCGGGCCTCGGCCCTCACCAGCCAACCAAACGGCGCCTGAACACCTGCGGGCGCGCAGCCGCGTTGATTGCTGTAGGCCGTTCCGGGTCCACGTAGCTAGGCAAGAGCTAAGAGCTGGGACTGCGCCCTTTCGGTTGTCCCGCTGAGCTGCTCGAAGGAGAAAGGCCGCGAGGGCGGGGCCTGGGGCCGTGCTGGGCTATTAGCTCACACGGTGGTTAGCAAGGACGAGGAGAGGCCGCATCTGGGGCCAGTCGGGAGCGCGACATGTCACGACTCAGACGAGCCTCAGAGGTGGTATTCACCGAGGCAGTACACCGTGGGAAGCCTACAGCTTGCAATGGGATGGCTGGGTCGAGTAAACTCAATGTCTCATCACAGGACTTACGCCACTGACGCCTAAGAGGAAAGAGAATTTGAGAGAGCATGGGGGAGGGGCGGAGAGCTGGCAGCTCGCAGAGAGCATGCTCCGTTCCGAGAGCCGTAAGTTGAGAGTGAGGCATGCGCAGTGAGCCCAGGGTGGGTTGGCAGTGGGGAGGGGCTGAGTGAGCGGGCTGATGTGTTTATCAGGTTTTCTGGGTGGGTGGTCAAAGCGCACGCGTACCGGCGAAAGGCGGCCGAGCTGGGTCGTGGAATGCGCATGCGCCGAGCGAGCCGGTGGCTCTGAGAGGGCGCGGAGGGGGCTCTTAGAGGAGAAGCAGAGGAAAAGGGAAGCGAAGGGAAAGGAAAGGGCGGGGGGAGGGGTGAGGGTACGCTCTGCGCATGCGTGCGAGCGGTAGCGACGACGACGGCGGCGGCGGGGGAGTCTCGGGGATGACAGTGGCTTTGCCCGTTGGGGTAACGGTTGTCGTCGCCGACAGGGCCTGAGGCGCCGCACAGCCCGCGGGATCCATTAGGGCCGCAGCAGCCCGGGCCCAAGCGAGTCTGAGTGGCGCGTGGAGTCGGGGTGAGGGCGGCGAGGCACGGGGGGAGGGGCCTGCGGCTGGGCCTTGCTGTGTGTGCTGGGCGGCGGCGGGGCCTGGCGGTGTGAGCGCTCGCCTTAGCAGCGGCCGGCGACGGCTGTCGTGCTTGGTGGAGGCGGTGTCTCTGTGTGGCTCGGGGAAGATGGTCGTGCGGCTGTGAGGGGGCGGTGCTTGCACCTAGTGACCCCCGAGTGTGCGACCGAGGAGCTAGGGTCGCCGCCGCGGCCCTGCGGGGCCTGCTCCCCGCCCCCTCCTGTTCGCCGCTGTGGGCCCGCGCACTTCCTCCCCGGCCCTCCCCTATCGGATTGAGACTCTTCTGCCCGCTTCGCCACCTCAGGGAACAGCGAGTTGCAACCGCTGCGGCGGAGAGCCAGGCGCACTCTGGGCCCCACGTCCGATATGGGGAGAGCGGCAGCGGCCTCCGCCAGCCGCAAGAGCAACATTCATTGCCGCTGCGGCTTCTTGCACTAGCTCGGGAAAGCCGACGCCTGAGCCGTGGTCGTCTTTGCTGTCGCCGCTGCCTCCGTGCCGGGTGCTGTGATGGAGTAAGGGGCGCTGCAGCCTGAGAGAAGCGTGCCCGCAGCCCGCGCGTCCCCCGGACCGGGCCGGGCCCTGTTCCCGCGCCCGCCAATCCCAACCTGTGGAGGTGCCGCGGTGTTCTGAGATGCTGCCCGAGCGAAGGCTGCCCTCCGAGCCGCGGGGCTAGACTGAAAGCAGAGGCCCGAGCTGCGCGACCCGAGCGCGGAAGTCGCCGCCTTCAACGCCCCGTGGCCGCTCGGGACGAACTCGAACGCTGGTTTTTCTGTCCCTTTATTTCTCTTTTTTTTTAATTTGCCTGGAAGTCTCAGGGACGGAGGAGGGGCGATAGGGCCCCCATGTGTGGGAGGATTGTTTCAGCTTCACAAACTTGCACGGAGTTTGGTTACTTTCTTGGGCAGTGGTTCTGCTTCGATTTCCTTCGAATTGCAAATTCGCCATTGTTCCCTGGCTGCTTACAAAGTTGGATCTGGAATTTCTTTTCAACCGGGAGCCATCGGTGTCGAAGTGTCTGCAATGAACCCGGTGAATGCTACTGCTCTCTACATTTCCGCGAGCCGCCTAGTGCTCAACTACGACCCCGGAGACCCCAAGGCGTTTACAGAGATTAACAGGCTCCTGCCTTACTTCCGACAGTCCCTTTCGTGCTGTGTATGCGGTGAGATGCTTTTTATTGTTTCCTTCTCAATGCTTGTCTTTAAAAAAAAAAAAAAACTTATGGGCAGTGGTGACACGCACCGTTTGGTGGTGTCTGTATTAAGGTTTCGTTTTTTGTTTAGTGGTATACATACAGTTATCACCAGTTTTGAAACTTCTCAAGGGACTTTTGCCCGGTATTTCCACAAGGCAGAACTTTTCCAAACGGCGTTGTACGGCTGTCTTTAACGTTCAAAACGGTTTAAATCGTCTTGTTTTAGTTCGCTACCATTTGTGGGGATGGTTTACTTACGGGGTAAAATATGCATGCATATTGATGTTTCTTTTTTTTTAAACCTTTGATTACAGAACTGATTTAATGTATTTTGTGGGTAAACATGGTGAAACATGGATATGTGGCGTGTTTGTCTTTCCCCAACTGGTGTTATGTGTGGGAGGTAGTGTAATCTGATGATTCCACAGCCGGTGAACTTGGTGCAGAACTTTCTCCCCAGGTTCTTTAACACATGCTTTGATGGTTTGACGCTAAACAGAATGAGCCAGGGAAGATGTTTGGTACGCTGTTTTTTTTTTCGTTAATGGGATAAAGGATTATGTTTCTTATTTTGTGCTTTAATATATTGTGGTCAAAGATTAAAATATATATATATATATATATATATATATATATAGTGGCCGGGTAGTGGGTTATTTTAGGGATTTTTGTTAAAAAATATTAATTGGTGGTGGCAGGACACTTTCAAATTATTTTTGAAAGATGAAGAGGGATATGCTAAATTGTTTAATAACTCGGAATGTCTCTAAACTTATTATAATGTGAACTAATTGCGCGTATAATAATTATTTATGTCTCAAAAAACCTGGACTGAAAACGTTAATACAGAGGAAGGGGTATCTGGTAAAGCAGTAGTAATATACCCCACTTAATGTTTTTATTCTAACCAGAATTTTGGGGTTTTGCTGATCCACTTGTTTAGTTAGAATTTGAGAAATTCAGGCACTTTAGGCTTCTACTTTATCTTAAATTAGATAAAGCAATTAAAGTAATTTTGCATCTGTAGTGGCTGAAGGGGGTAATATTCATTTGAGATTCCTTCAGCATTCTTCATGTAAGCTCTAGGGCAAGGTACTGAGAGCTGCAGAAGAGGTGAAGAATGTGTTTTTTGCATGCTTGTACTTAATCTCATAAATATTTAGGTAACAGAGTGAGTTAGTTTGTGATTAAGTGTCACTGACTGGTAACAGACATTTAACACCTTTATAGAGAAGCAGCCTCCCTGGGTGAATCACTTAACTACTCTGGGCCTCAGTTTTTAATGCCTTGGGCCTCAGTTTCTTGATATGTAAAATGAGAGTTTTGTGCTAGATTCATAAGTTTTCTTTCAGCTTAAATTTTACAATTGTAAGTGTATGAGAATCTGCTTGGTTTCACCATACCCCCCTGCCCCCCCACTTTTTATGACATGTTTCTTTTTTATGTCATAGCTTTCTGTGGTTTAAGGACTGAGGAGCAACCTTTTTTGGGGGGAGGGGAGGGATAGCTTCTGTGAGAGAGAGGAAAGGGCCTGCATAGGACGACCAGCCTGTCCTGAAGCAATGGTAGTAGAGAATGATGGCACTGTCTAGGTAACACTTGCAGGTATGGTAGGCCCCCATTTTACTAGGTGGGTGGGATTTAGCTCTCTACTTTGGAAGAAGTGACAGTTTTGAAATCCTGTGGATGCTCGGAATTTTAAGTTCTTATCAATAGCTTCAGGATTGTGGTGGTCTGATTGAGCATTTACCTACATTCTTCTCTGGACTTAAAAAAAAAATGACATTGAAGGTAGAGCTACTTTAAAAAAAATGTCCATCTGTAGCTTTTCTTTCTTTCTTTTTTTTTTTTTTTCCCCTTTTTAAAGCAATCCTGTCAATACAAGGGAGATTTTTTTTGACAGGGTTTGTAATTATTCCCTCTTGTACATATTCATGCTTCCCTCTCCCGCATTCCATGGAAAAGATTTCTGGGTGCAACTTCTCTCTTATAATTGAGTAGCAGGCATACAATTTGGCGATCTGGGTTTAGGTTCAGTTTTACTTTTAATCTCTTTGAGGGTAAGTCTGTGGTTATCCAGAGACATAAAAAAATCAGCTGTTTGAATTGAACTCTAGCATTTAATCTTGTTTGTTTCCGGTACTGACCTAGAGTTTTTTTTAGTTCAGTAGAATAAGCTCAAGAAAAAAGAAAGCATAAACTCATGCAATCTTATTTGATGAAGACAATAAATAAGTAAAAGTAAAGTTTAATTCTATTTTGATGCTGCAAATGAGTTTGTTTCAAGGTCCTCCAGCGTCTAACTCAGTCCTACGTTTTCGGCCTTGTGTTCACCTGTCCTCTTAAATAATTTCTTGTGCTTCAAACAGATTGATGTTTTTACTTTTTCAGATATGCCTTATAACTTCCTCCTTTCCTCACTTTTGCTGCCTGAAGTTCCTTCTGCCTTAAATATTCTCCTTTTCTCTTAGGGTCTAACTTCCCAGCTCCCTCTCTCAGTGAATTCTTTCTTGCTCAGTCCAACAAAAAGTTTTCTGTGTCCTTTGAACCTCTGTAAACCCTTTGTTACACAAGGCACTTTTTCTCTCTTTTCAGGGCAATTTTTACATCTGTTGAATACTTCTTTTTTTTTTTTTTTTTTTTTATATGCTGTGTTTTCATTTTTATTTGCTTCAAGGCCTCAAGATACTTACTAACTTCTCCCTTGACCCACTAGTTGTTTAAGAGTGTGTTGTTTAGCCTCCATATATTTGTGAATTTTATGGCCTCCCACCTTTTATTCACTTCCAACTTCATTCCGTTATGATCTGAGAAAGTGTTTTGTATAATATCAATATCTTTAAATTTATTGAGACTTGCTTGTGACCCAATATGTGGTCTATCCTGGAGAGCGATCCATGAGCACTTGAGAAAAATGTGTATCCTGCTGTCATGGAGTACAGTGTTCTATAAATGTCTGTTAAGTCTAGTTCATTCATTGTAGAATTCAACATCTCTGTTTACTTATTGATCCTCTGTCTAGATGTTTTAACCATTGATGAGAGTGGTGTATTGAAGTTTTCAGCTGTTATTGTAGAGGTATCTATTTCTCCCTACAGTGTTGTCAGTTTTTGCCTCACATATTTTGGGGCACCCTAGCTCCCTATATAAATATCTCTCTCAATTTTGAAGGACAGTTTTACCAGATGAATAATTTTTGCTTGGCAGTTTTTCTTTTTTAGTACCTTAAGTACATCATACTACTGCCTTATTGCCTCCATGGTTTTTGATGAGAAAAATGGTACTTAGTCTTTTTGCAAAGACCTCATATGTGATGAATCACTTTTCTCTTGCTGCTTTTGGAATTCTATCTTTATCCTTGGTGTTTGACATTCTGATTAGAGTGTGTCTCAGAGTAGGTCTACTAGGATTTATTCTGTTAGAAGTATGTTGTGCTTCTCATATATTTGTCTCTCATCAAAGTTTGGAAATTTTCAGCCATTATTTACCCAAATGTTGTTTCTGCTCCTTTTCCCTTCTCTTCTCCTTCTGGGACATCCATGACACATATGTTTGTGTGCTTTGTGCTGTAATTCATTTCCATGAGACCCTGCTCATTTTTTTCCCATGCTTTTCTCTATCTTTTCTTCTGTCTGTGGGATTTTGGTTGTCCTCTCTTCTAGTTCGCCAATTCTTTCTACTACCTGTCAAAATCTGCTATTATATGCCTCTAGCATATTTTTAATCTCTTCTATTGTGTCTTTCATGTCTATAAGTTCTGTTATTTTTCTATTCACACTTTAAAATTCTTCTTTGTGTTCACCCTGTGTCTTCTTAATAGCCTTTATTTCTTTAGCCAATTTTCCTTCATCTCCTTGAATTGATTTAGGAGATTTGTTTGAATATATTTGATTAGTTGTTCCAAATTCTGTGTCTCTTCTGGAGTTTTATTTGTTCCCTTAACTGGGCCATATCTTCCTGTTTCTTAGTATGGCTTATAATTTTTTTTATGAGTTCTAGGCGCATCTGATTATCTTGATGAATTTACTCTGAAGATCAGTTTCTCCCTCTTGTCTAGGGTTACATTGTTGATTGTCATTGTGTTCAGACTCTTCTTTGACACATGGTTCAACTTATTCTTTAACTTTAGAATAACCTGTGTTTAACTGATCATATTTTTTCAGCTTTTCTTCATCTGCTTCTTGTCTTGGGTATGCAGTATATATTTTGAGATTAAACTTTTTGTGTAATTGTGTAATCTCCAGGAGAGTTTCCTTTCTTCTTCAGGAATCTTGAACTGTTCTGTTTGTGTTTTGCCTCTGTAGTTTGTTTGTTTGTTTGTTTTTTTACACTCCTTTCATTTCTCTAGCTGCTTTTGCCTGGAGGGAAAATTCTGGGAGAAGACTTTCCCAAGTCATCATTTCCCAGCCAAAACAGGGCTGAGGACCCATGAAAAGGGCATGGACTGGCTCCAAAGTGCCCTGTGGAGGGGATGAGGAAGAATACTGAAAGTCTCCTTGAAAGCTTTCTGGATCCTGACCTGCCCAGTAAATACAGTTCTTCAGCTAACTATTCCCACAGTCCGGAGGGAAGTCCTGTGCCTTTAAATTTCCACTGCCATAGCCCCTGTCTGGGACAGGGTTGAAACAGTGGCTGCCACCTCCTTTGTCTGGGGCTGGTTGAAACAGTAGCTCTGAGCTGGGACCCAGCAATCCAACTTTGCTAATCAAAAATCCTGATCAGTAATTGGCCATGCCTTCCCCTGGTCATGGGGAAGAGGATTTTTATATCCCTTTTCTGTCTTCAGCAAGGTAACCAGGGACTGGACCCCAAGGCTGCCTGCTATTAGAGTGGGGAATGAGCACCAGCAGTTACTGCTTGGAGAGAATAACTCACTGTTCTCCACCATATTTATCAGCCTTTACTTCTGCTCTTCCTTGGATGCTGTACAGTGTTCTTCTGGCCTCTGGAACCCCAGAACAGTTGCATCAGTTCCTGCCTATTCAATAGCTGTTTTGGTGGAAGGACTGAGTTCCAGAGCTCCCTACTCTGCCATTTTTCTGGGAAGTCCCCTCCTATTCTTTGAACAGAGAACAGAACCCGTCCTTCCTCGATGAGAGAGATGATTTAACAAGCAAGTATGAATGACTCAGTTAGAGCCCTCCTGGTGAGTAGCATGATTCTGCAAGGGTAGAGAGCTCCACCTCCTTGAGGTTATGTGGGAAGGAAGAGGAATGGCATAGAATGGCAGGGGAGAGAGTCCTGGGTTTCTGAAAGCAAATTTTACAGTTTTGAGCAGTTCTTCCTGGATGGCTTTGCAACGATATCAACCAGAAGACTAAATGGATCCCAAGTTTCAGGAGGTGGGTTTATTTTTTCCCACTTTTCATCTCCCTTTTTTCGTTGCCCTTATGTTATTCAGGTGTCGAGTTTTGCTCAGTCATTCTTTTCCTTGTTGGAACTTTAATAGCTCACTCACACATCCTTCATCTGGTCACCTGGCAAACTGGTTTTAAAAGATTCAATCTTAGAGAGTGAGTTGCTACTGTGTGGTGTTGGGAAAGTCAGTTAACCTCTCTGGGTCTCAGTTTCATCATCTTGTTAATAAAAATTTTGGACCAGATGATTTCTAACATTGGATGACTCTAAACCCAGTTTAAGAAGAGGGCTATGTTTTTGCTCTTCTACCTCTAGAAAAGTGTTCTTCTTCCCATTGGGCCAAATGATAATTCCAGTAAGAGAAGAGTCACCAAAGAAGTAAAAATTAATAAAACTGAGCAACCTTCATGCTTCCTTCTTGCAGCAGTATTGTGGCTATCCAGAGAATGAAAGGTCATATACCATCAGTCATAAGGGATTTTTCTAAGCATCATCTCAGGAGAATCAGGATCCAGATGTGCATGTAGTTGGATGCCTGGCTTGCTGTAGGAAGTCTTATTTGAAAGCTGAGTCACTTGATCATTTTTTTAAGATGGATTATCTTATATCACAAGAAATAGTGGTGTCTTTTATTCCAAATCCCCAAATTGGATTATAACCTTCATACTCTATTTTAGAATCAATAGATATTACAAATTCTGTAATTTTGATCCATTTATATGCAGCCCTATGCCTCTGTTTCCTATTTGTAAAATGGATTTATTATTATCTGCTTAATGGCATTATTGAAACAATCAAATTAATTCTAAGAAATATCAATTTCAGGGTTTGACAAGGTAAGTGCTTAGTAAAACATACCCAGTTAGCTATGCAACTTCCCAATAGAGAGAGGCTGTAGTTAAGGACTGTGATATTCCAGGCAGAACTGGTCCTAGTTCCAATATGTACATTCTTTGCAAAGTCTTCCTTAAGGCTCATGGCTTAATTAATCTCTTCCATTACGGATTTCTATAGGGCATACTGTTTGTTCCACTCAATTAAGCACTTAATTCAACATATTTTCAAACGGTTGTTTTAATTTTTTCATGTCTGTAAGGTATGTAGGAAGTCCCTGGCCCCACCCTTAGGAAATCACAGTGCTATAAAAGTATCAGGATGTCTTATAGCTTGTATACAATTGTCGGATCTTGGAAAGGCACCTAAAAAACTTGACATTCCAGTGCCTAGTCAGGATGGCCTCAGGAGTTCCCAGGAGCAAGCAGTTACTCTTGACAGTGAGGTAATGAAGGAAAGCTTTCAGGAAGAAGAGAGGCTGGAGTTGGTCCTTAAAATATGGGTGGAGTTTAGAAGTTTGGAGAAAAGGGCTAAAACATTCCTGGTGAATGGAACAGCATAAGAAAAGGGACAGAAGTGGGATCTCACTTGGTACTTGGAGGGGACTGATGCTGAGCAATTCAGGCTTGGGGGTTGTACTAGTTAGCGTTCTCTAGGGAAACAGAATCAATGAGAGATGTCTCTGACTATCAAATTGTAAAAGTCACTCACGCAACTGTAGGTATGCACTAGTCCAAATTCTGTAGAGCAGTCAGCAAACTGTCAACTCCAAGGAAGATGTCTGATGAACTCCTCAGGAAACGAACCGGCAACTTCAACAAACTCCTCAGGAAACGCTTCACTGGGCAGCCGAAGAAGAAGTCTGTTGAATACTTCTTATACACATAGTAAACTTCTTGGAAAATACTGTTTTGTACACTTTGGTATTCCCCCTGCTTCATCCTCGCCTTGCTGTCCAGTGATTTACATATAAATGTTTATGTATATTTCAATAAAACTGAATTTAAAAAAAAATGTTTATGACAGAATTAGGGGAAGAAAGTGAGAGGAGATGAAGGGAAAGTAGGAAGCCCACAAACTTTAGTTAGGTTCAAATCCTGGCCTTTCTAATTACCACGCAGGCAAGTTGCTAAACTTTTTGCCTTGTTTTCCTTTATCTGCAAACAGAAGTAGTCATACGTGTTTTGAGTTTGTTTCTCCAAATTTGGGTAATGTGTGCGCTTATTTTTAAGTGGGAGAAACCTTTTACCTTAAACCATGAGATTTAAGTCTACAGACTCAGTGTCTGGTATGTAGTAGGTGCTTACTATCCCCTTTAACAGAAACCTGGAGAAAGGTAGGAGGTGAGACAAAAGGCAGGCCAGTTGTCCTCAAACCTAGATTATTCACTGGAACTATAGGTTTTGTTATCATTATTTGAAATGTTAATTAGGTGATTACCACCATTTGTTTTTCAGCTGCTCTGTATATCTAAACCTAAAGTTTCTAGTCAGTGGAATAGCGATGCTCCAGAGAATTACTGTACTTTCTAGGCCACAGAAACAGTGGCCAAGACGGTGTTACTGTGGGTACTACTTTTTAAAATGCCAGTTCCCCACGTCTGTTCTAAATGTTGGGCTTGCTTTATTAGAAAGTAGGATTTCTTTGGTAGCATGGCACTTGATAAATTGTTTTTCATTAAACTTGTAAGTCCTCAAATGATATGAGTTTGATATATAGAATCAAATCCTGTTAACACTATAAGGGTATATTAAGTGGAAAACATTACCCTGAAAAATTTGAATTCTGTGAATTACCATGGTCAAATCTGTACTCAGGCATGTGAACATTTTCCTGGTATTCTAATTAGAGTCGAGAAGCAAAGTTATTTTGGCTTTAATGGATTTATTAAAATATTTGTGGTACCTTTTAGATATCCCAAATTTTTGAATTTCATGGTCCAGTTTTTTTTAAAAAAGGTTGGAGGCTGATACAGGGTGTCCAGCCTTTTTTGGTTTGCATTTAAGTACTTAAAAACAAAACCTGGTCATCTTACTACTGCTACTCTTGTATTCCACCAAGAAGTAGGTGGTTCTCTGAGAGTAGGGGCCTCGCTTGTCTTGTTCACCATTGTAGACCTGTTTCTGACAGTCTTTGGGTCATAGTAGGAACTTAACAAAAATTATTTGTGTGGATGAATACTTGTGGCCTTTAAAAAGAGAGCATTTTAACATCATCAGAGTGGGGAGGAATTGCTCTCAGAATAAAGCATAGCTCTTAAATAGATTTAACTTCATTAAAGGCTTTTTACTTTTCTAACTTCTGCCATTTTTCCATTGTTTTTGAAAATCATTTTGGGCCCACATTGGAATTAGCAGAGTTGATCTCAATAATCTTTTCCGATTCTAGAATTCTGAGTCTTTCTTTTAGCAGAAATATTTAGTTTTGTGATTGAGCAAACAATAATTTATAAATAGCAAGAATCTTTTAATATGTAATTTGAACATAAAATCTGAAGTGACTTATTTTAAACTGCATTTTTTAGAGGGGGCTGAATTAAAAGGCTACTTGAATAATTGTACATAAGTGTTATATTCGTGTTTTATATTTGTTTTATGTCAAGCATGAGTTTGATACTTAAAATTTATTTTTCTTGTACTTAAAATCTTTTTTTCATTCTGAAAACATTGTTATATTTTACTTATTACATCTTTATTAATCACCCATGATGTTCTAGATGCTGGGATAGAAAGATGATACATGGCCCCTGCCCATATGTTGGTCAGTGTTATGGTTCACAGATAAGTGAAACAGCAATTATTGGATGAGTGTTATGGTAGAGGCACTTATGCTATACCAAACTTAAAGTGTCATGCTATGAAACTTAGAAATTAACTTTATTGCACATATAAAAATTAAGTTTCATAAATTAACTGAGAATTTTTTCAACTCCATGTAATTTCCTTTTAAAAAAAAAGTTTTATTGAGATATATTCACATATCATATAATCCACCCAAAGTGTACAATCAGTGACTTTTAGCATAATCAGAGAGTTGTGCATTCATCACCACAGTCAATTTTAGAACATTTTCATTACTGCAAAAAGAAAAACCCTATATGCCTTTGAAGTCACCTCTCAAGCCCTCTGTTCTTCCCCAGCTCTACATAACCACTAATCTAATTCTGTTTCTAGATTTATTCATACAGTTTGCTTTTGAATAACTTTTTGGGTCAAGAGTAAACAAACCTGATTCGTGTTAAAAGCACAATTGGTTTACCAGTTTTTTCTTGGGACTTAAGTTCACCTCTTCTCTTTCATTTGGGGAGAAATTTTTAGGGATCATTTATCTGGTGAGGTGGTAAGGAAGACAATGTTAGTAATTTATCTTGGCAGATACACTTATTTAAGATATATATAACTGATTTCTTCTCCTAAGAAAAATCTCCATTTTTTTTTTACTATTTTCCCTTTTAGCATTCTGTGAATTAGTTCCTACTTGGGTATGTTTTTACAAGATGAAACTGCCTTAGGGAAGGGATTCCCTAAATGCATTGTTCGGGGTACTGAGAGCGATGAAAGTTTAATCCACAGTCCTTTGCCACATGATATAATCACCGGAAAAATTGTTTTAGTCTAGTGGAATCTAGGAGGGTTGGGGCTTGAATTGGGCCAAGAAGAATGGTAAAGTGAGTGCATTTCAGCAAGGCTTGGGGAAGAAAATACATGGCTTGTGTAGGTAATAGAACATCAAGTTTAGCTGAAACGAAGAGGCCTTTTAGGAGAACCCTTATCCCTGAGGGACCTTTTGTGGGGAGCCTTGATTCCAGGCTGTTTGACATTTAATTTACTCTGTAGGCCTGTTTTTTCAAATTGCTCTGTGGTCCCATCTGAATGAGAGTCTCCTGACACATTGTTAAAATTCAGATTCCCAGTCATCACATCAGACAGATGAATCTGAATCTCTGTTGGCAGGGCCTTGTAATCTGCATTTTAGCACCTTCCCTCCATTTCTGTATGAGGAGGAGGTTTGCAAGTCACTGTGTAAGCATTTGAGAATATTTTAAGTAGGGAAGTGATGTGATTGAAATTCTGTTTAAGAAGAGATTAATTTTGGGGTCGAATAAGGGATTGATTGATTGGAATAGAGCAAAATCTAATTAGAAGGGATTACAGATGTATCCTTTATAGATAGAGGCCTGAATAGAGTGATGGGAGTGGAAAGAAAGGGAACAGTATAAATAGATAAGTGAAATTTTCGTTCTCCTTATGATTATCATAACATTTTACTTTGACATATAACTGTATTATACTTTGTCATGGTTGGGTATGTCTCCCAGTGAATGGATTAAATGGTATATTTCATGTTCTTCAATTTGTAAACATGTCTAGCACAGTGCTTTCACATAATATGTGCTTGGTAAAAATGTACTGAATTGTATTGAAGAACTGACAGAACCTGGCAGTTTAATACAGATGCATGAGAAAAGTTGAAGGATTCAAAAGATGACTCAGTTTGTATCAGAAATGAAGTGAGGAAGGACATTGGTTTTGGGGGGACATGAAGGGTTAGGTAGGCTGGGATTGAAATGATGTAGGGACAGTTCAATTAAAATATTTTTCAGGGATTTAGCAATAAGGTATTGGAGCTTGACAGAGGTTGTAGTTGAGAGGTAGGAATTAGAGCAGATGAGGATGATGTGTGTGTGGTATGGAGGAGAATGAAAGAAGAGTGGGATAGTGTTGAATAATTTGATGATGGTGCTTGGGGCTGGGAGGTGGTTAATGAGGAAATACTATGGGCGATACAGTTAGGAAAGGATAAAAATATAATCCAAAAATTTTTTATGTACTTTCCTCTGAAATTTGGTTTCATAGTACTTTTGTATACTATATTTGATATAGTAAAACAAAATATCTTCTATCTAAGTCTTGGGATTGTGGTTCTCATTCTGTCAATTAATTTGACTATACAGCCTTCCTCCTCCTTTGCACTACTCCTTGTTTTCTTCATTTTTGTGTATCATATCGTAATGTGATGCTTACTACCTTGGCTTTTCTCTGTTGACTCCCTTGGAGTCAACTTGACTGCTTTTATATATGAGTAATTTAAATTTGTTTTTGAGAGTTACGTTGTGTTTTCCCAATTTTATCTTTTAAAAAACTCTTTCAAAGCGAAATTTCAAAATCTTAATTTCTGTTTCTCTCAAGCTTTTCTTTGTGCCAAACAGTTGTCTTTGATTTCTCCTTATCCATTTCATTTGTATTTCAGTTATTCTGTCTTTTCTTCCTAAAGATTATTTTGTTCCATTTTCATGAAAATAACTTCTTACATTAATTACTGTAAATCTGTCCGTTTATTTAAATTTTTCTTGTTCTGAGTCAGTCCATATGTCTTAGAATAATTATTTTCATTTATTGCCTTTCTATTCCAGAACCTTTTATCTTTGTAGAGTTGGACTCGCTCGTTTTCTCAAGCTGTTTTGTTTCTAATTTTATAGTCAGGGTATTTTGTGTGTGTATATTGAGTTGTCCATCAGTCAGCATTTGTCCATTTTCTTTATTATTGTATACCACAAGAAAAGGCTCACTTAAAATGTCTGGTCTCAAATTTGGAAATATTTAGTTTTTCTGGTAAAGTTAGGTGGTTTTAAAGTTTTTTATGCAACAATTAAGGCCACATTTAAAGGGGGTGAGGGTCAGGTTTATAATCTAAGGTCTTTTGGCCTCCCAATCCTGCTAAATGCCATTCCCTTGAAATTTAAATCTCTGCCTGATGTTCTGAATTTTGAGACTCTGGCCCTATATAATATAGGAATTTAGGGTTAGAAGGGAACATTCAGATTCAGGCAGCCATGTGATAGATATCTGAATCCCTTGTACAACTGTTAATTATAGTCAGTTGGTTTTCTTCCCTGTGACTGAACATATTCAGGGTATGACATCTGGTGTGACTTAAGCACTTCCAGTAGCTGTGGGGTGTCTTAGGGATTTTTTTCATGGTGTCATTGAGTTTACCAGTTCAATTTTTACATAGGTTTTACTAGGAAGATAGTACTAGATTACTTTTCATTGTGAAAAGTTTACATATCAAAAAGCCTTAGGCAGAAAGGACCATAAATCATAACAGCCAGTTCTTCACATCAGATAATCCTTTCTGTAATCGTCTTGAGAGCTCATTTAGCCTTTTCCTGAATACCTTTACGGTAAGGAGCTAAAATACTCTGCTAAATAGTCATGTCACTGTTTGATGATTCTTTTTAGAACTTTCTTTTTGGAAAGTTGTTCTTGCTTCCATTTGTCCAAGTCTCCTTCTTTGTAATTCTCCCCCAGTGATTGCACTTTTGTTCTCTGAAACAATTCAGAAAGCCTTTGATAAAATATTACCCTTCAGCTGTTTGAAGACAGATTTTATGTCTTTTCAGAGTAGATAAACATCCCTAAACTTCCTTTTGAAGCATCCTGGTTTGTTTCCTCTTAAAGTGTGGACTTTTGTCCAAGTCCACAGTATTTTAGATGTGGTCAGATCTACCTTGATGGTATGGACAAATTACTTAATTTCTCTTGGTTTCATTTGTAAGATGAGGTGGTTGGACTAGAGCAGAGATTTGGTGATGAATTTGGTTCCCAGAGTTTTAAATTTTTATTTTTAGCTCAGTTAAAATTTACTGATCGGTGGTCAGCATTTCAAAATCTCGAGTTTACGTAAAAATCCAGATTTTAGATGCCTCCTGGAAAACTGTAGGGTCTGACTGTATGTACATTCCTTTATGGCCTCGCACCATTGCTTGGAGTTGAGAGAACTGTGGTGGGGTGAGGTAGGGTGGGTCTTTCCCTTTGGGGCCATGGTGGGGATGTGGGGCAGAGGTTTGGTCTTGGTCCCACCTAGCCTTTGTCACTTTTTACCTTCAATGCTTGTCCCTGTAGGCATTTGGATTTGTAATCCTCAGAAATGGAGAATTTATAAGATCCCTTCTTGTTCTCTGAACACCATTTAGAATCCTAGAATTCTAAAGTTGTTGGGACCTTGAATTATTTTATGAAACTCTCTTACTTGGACAAGAATAAGGATTGCTTTTATCTTGAATGGCATTGAGAACATGTTGTTTTTGCTCATATTTTCCCATTCTTTTCCCTATCTATTCTTTCGTGTGTAGGATTTCAGATATCCTGTATTCTAGCTCACTGATCCTTTCTTCTGCCTCTTCAAATCTGGTGTATGCCTCAGTTCTGTTTTTCATCTCTTCCGTTGTGCCTTTCATTGCCCTAAGTTCTGCCGTTTGTTTTTTCAAGCTTATGAATTCTTTATGGTCACCCACTGCCTTCTTTATAGTCTTCTCTTTTGCCACATTTTCCTTTAGCCCGTTGATTTGATTTAGAAGATTTGTTTGAACATCTTAGTTTTTTCAACTCCTGTATCTCAGTTTAACTGTTTGTTCTTTTGGCTGCTCCATATCTTTGTGCTTCCTATTATGACTCATGATCTTTTGCTAACTAGGCATCTAATTTTATTGATTGGTTTATTCTGGAGCTCATTTTCACACTTTAACCCAGGTTTTCTTGTTGGTTGTCTTTTTGTAAAACTCTTTGTTCTGGGTTGCTAATGCTGCCGTTATGCAAAGTACCAGGGTTCTGGTTACAAAATGGCTTTTTCTGTCTGCCTGTGCAAGCATCTCTAAGGATCAGCAAACATCAGTTAGTGTCTGGGCTTTTTGTCAATTCTAGGATGCCAGTAAACTAATCAAGACCCATGTTGAATGGGTAGGGCCACACCTCCATGGAAATAATCTAATCAATACCCAATTTGGCTTTTTATTTATTTTATTTCATTTGTTTTCTAAATAGAGCTTTTAAAAATTTTATTTTTTTAAATTTATCAAGAAATTAAAAAACAATTAAAAAAAATTTCATACAAAACCAAAGCAAAGGAATAAGAAAAAAAAAAAACAACCTAAAATAACTACATTGCTTCCATCATGTTCCTACCAGGGTTTTTATTTTTAGAGAATAAAGACCATACCTGCATTGTTTTACTTAAAATGTGTTTGCAAAGATCGATTTGAAGCCACCCTTAACTTATCATTTAGTAACAAACCACAAAAATGATGACAGTGGTTTCTAATTAAAAAATGCAAGAATTCTGAACACCAGGTCACATAAGCAGTTGCCTCTTTTCATAATGTACTAAGTTTTAGCTATGTTAATATTCAGGAGTTTACAGACAAAATAGATTCAGACTTTTATAATAAATCTGTTAGCAGATAATGTTTTTTCTTACATAATTTAAATAAAACAAGATGTATCTCTTGTTTGTGGGAAATAAAAATCTGTCTTCATGAATGTTTTATTTAAATTAACTTTATAGTATAGTTTAAAAATGCTAATGATAACATTTTTTCATTAAAATTATTTTATCATTTCCCACTTAAATGATGACATGATTAGAAAAATTCTTTAGGAGTTCTTGTTATTGAGAAAGATGGTATCAAGGCAAAAAAGTTAATGTATCTTAGTAGTTCCTAATCCTGATTGTGTATCAGTATCACTTGGGAGGCTTCTTAAAAATATACGTTTGTAAGTGGCATCCCCAGAAATTCAGTCCAGTCTGGAGTAGGCCACCTAGGTAATTCTAGTACTAGCTTCTGGATGAGAGTAGTTCTGTCCTAGAATACTCTGTGTGAGGATAGTAGGTGTACTTAAAAAAAAACTGTGTGCCAGTAAATTTAAGCAGTGCAGTGTTAAGCAAGTTTCTTAACAGCTGTATTACCCTGTTTTAATCTGCTAATATATTATGGGATGACTCTCCAAGAGGGTAATAAAGCAAATCTGTTAATACCTTCTGATTGCATGGAACACCAGTTTGGGATCTGGATTTTTATTGATTTACTGATTAATGTTTGTTGTTCAGGTATAAATCAACTTAATTGTGTCTGATTGACTATTCTATATTATCTTATTGGTAATTTTTTTCATGACAGATCATCACTGCTTTGCTAAAATATGAAAATAATGGAATATTCCGAAAGTACTCTGTAACTGCACAACACACGGTTTAATAATATTTGGCATCTCCTTCTTATTCTTTCTAGCATATGGAATGAGGCCTGATTTGAGTTTATGAATATATTGAGGTCTGAGGGTTACACATCATCCATTTGATAATCTATGGTGAGTTTTTGGTTATTTAATTTACAGTGGTAGTTGACTGGTGAAGCTTACTTGGTTTAAACTACTGACTTATCACTGTAAATACTAGGAGTTTTTTTTTTTTTTTAATGAATTTATTTGCAGAGTTAGGCTTAGAGAAAATCCACATTTGAGCAACAAAAGAGGTTCTCTAGAGATGACTCCTAGGCATAAATAAAGGTGGTCTTAACCTTCCCTTTACAACCATAATTTTCACCCAAGCAAGCCTCAAGATAGAGGGCTTGATTTATAAAGTAGGGGGTTCCTAAGTTCACATAGCATATATTCTGTCCACAGTAATCCATCCATATCTCACATTATCATCACTTAGTTGTGCAGTCCTCGTCACTCTCCATTTTAAGCAATTCTCATGACCCAATACACTTTGTAGCTCTTTTCAGTCCTTAATTATTTGTCCCTGGTATTTATGTGGTACTAGTGTGACATTCCTATTAATTATAGTCCCTAGTATGCAGTAGTTATCTTTTTCCTATGGACATTTCTGTTGTCCACTCTCTGTAATAGTGTCATACTTTAGAAGTATATCATGCAAGCACCTGTCTATATTTGTAGTGCTGATCTGTGTAATATATGCCTTTTTAAGCAACCCCTATTAACCTTCAATACAGCTCTGATACTTAGAATCTCATTGACAATCATCCTCCCTATCTATTCCCATACCTTTGAAGTCACTCGGTCCCCAGTATTCTCCATTGTAAGACATTGATTTTACATTGTTCAAGGAGTTCATAGAAGTGGTAACATACAATATCTCTCCTTTTGTCTCTGATTTATTTCACTCAGAATTGTATCTTCATGGTTTATCCATGTTGCCATATGTTTCAGGACCTTTTTCCTTCTTATTGCTGCATGATATTCCATTGTGTGTATATACCACATTTGGTTTATCCATTGGTCTGTTGAAGGTTGGCCCCATCTCTTGGCAGTTGTGAGCAGTGCTGTTATGAACATCAGTGTACAAATGTCTATTTGTGGCACTGCTTTCAAATCTTCTGGGTATATACCGAAAGTGGAATTGCCAGATTGTATGGTAATTCAATATCTAGTTTTCTGAGAAACAGCCAAACTGTCTTCCATGAAAGAAAATCAGCAACAGCCCAGGTGGGGAGCTCCAACACTTCTGCATTTTTCCCCAGCTCCTCGGGGGGCCCTGCAAATACAGTTATACTCTGCTCATATCACTCTGGGATGTGTTGGGATTTCACCCCAGCCTATAAAAACTCACCTAATCCCATGTCCCATTCAAAGCTCCATGCATTTATGGTGTTCAAACAAACTGATAGAACAAGTTAGATTGTTTAGTGTGCTACAGAAAAATATAGATTCTGCACCAGATAAACATCTCCTCCCTTGGTCTGAGACATAAGCTGTAGCTTAAAAACCCAGTCAGTATCATCCTTTACCCTTGGGCTTGATTTGCCTTAGTCCTAACCAGATCCTCTCCATTAATATCTCTAATTAAAGTCTGAATTCTTTTTCAGCTCTTTCAACAGTTGCCGTATGGAATACTGACATTCATAGCTGCCAAGTTCTAGCTCTGAGTCTCATGTGTCACACATACACACAAAGTTCCAGAGACCAATCAGGTTATACACAAAGACCTCAGCATCTCAGGATTTAGAGATAACCATTACATCTCAGGAATAGATGTGACTGCTCTAAGAGCTTACAATCTAGGGACCATTACAGTAAACATTTCCCTGATAAGCTGTGCTCTAAGATTCAGTTTTCAGAGTTTGCACTTACAGATAGTCCCTATTAGTGAGGCATTATAATGTTTGCCCTCTTATTTCTGGTGTGCTTCACTTAAAATGTTGTATTCAAGATCCATTCACATAGTTGTGTCTCTCACAGCTTCATTTCTTCTTGTAGTCGCTCAATATTCTATTGTGTGCATACACTGCGGTTCACCATTCTATTCATAATTTACTCTTAGGCCACCTTCATCTATTGCAAATAGTGAATATTGCCACTATATATACTTGTGCATCAATGTCTATTCGTGTCCCTGCTCTCCGATCTTCCAAGTATATACCCCATACTGAGGTTGCAGGACCTCGAAACCCGCACATTCCTAGCGCTTTGTGGGACCACCTTACTATCCTCCATCTAGGCTATACCATTCTACTTCCCCACCAACAGTGAATATATACATCTCTCTCTGCAAGTTCTCTCCAGCATTTGTGTACCTCTGTAAAATTTCCCTACAATTTTATACGGATATAGTCAAATACCATGCAGTCATCCACAGTGTACAGTCGTTTACATTATCATCATATGGTTTTGCATTCGCCACCACAGTTAGCACTTACACATGTTCATTACTCAAAAAAGAGAGTTTTGAAACAAAAGAATAATAGAATAAAAGGAAAAGGAAAATACAGCATAAGGTCAGTAATAAAAAGGATAAAAGGAAAAATAAAATTAGGATAAAATACAGCCACAAAGAAAGAGGACGAGGTGAAAACAGTAAAAGCACAAAAGAAAAAGAGAAAAAATGGTAACTGGAAAGCCACAAAAGAAAAGGTTAAAATAAAACACAATAAAAAAAGTCTGACAACAACATTAATGCCAAGAATCCCATACCCCTCCCTTATGCCCCCTCTTATAGGCATTTAGCTTTGGTGTATTGCCTTTGTTACAGTTAAAGAAAGCATATTGCAATGTTACTGTTAACTGTAGACTCTAGTTTGCATTGATTGTATTTTCCCCCCAAAGCATCCCCTTTTAAACACCTTTCAAAGTTGACATTTGTTTGGTCTCCCTCATGCAAAAATTTGAACATTTTATAACCATCATTGACTGCTCTAGGTTTCACTAAGCCACACAGTCCTAGTCTTTATCTTCTATCTTTCCTTCTGATGTTCTACATGGCCCTAACCTTTCTCTTTCAACCATACTCACAGTCATCTCTGTTCAGTGTACTTACATTATTGTGTTTCCATCTCCCAACATTGTGTTCCAAGCCTCTCTCTCCTGTCTTTTCCTATCTTCTGTAGTGCTCCCTTTAGTGTTTCCTGTAGAGCAGGTATCTTGTTCACAAACTCTCTCATTGTCTCTTTGTCTGAGAATATTTTAAACTCTCTCCCTCATTTAAAGGACAGTTTTGCCAGATATAAAATTCTTGGTTGGTGGTTTTTCTCTTTCGGCATCCTAAATACGTCATACCACTACCTTCTCACTTCCATGGTTTCTGCTGAGAAATCTGCATATAGTCTTATTGATCTTCCTTTGTCTTTGATGGATTGCTATTCGGATGTGTTCTGTTTGGAGTTCACTGCGCTTCTTGGATCTCTAATTTTATGTCTGTCTTAAGGGATGGGAAATTTTCAGTGACTATTTCCTCTGTTACTGCCTCTGCCTTTTCTCTTCTCTTCCCCTTCTGGGATACTCATGACATGTTCATTCATGTGCTTCATGTTGTCAGTCCCCTGAGATACCGCTTATATGTCTCCATTCTTTTCCCCATCTGTTCTTTTGTGTGTAGGCTTTCAGATGTCCTGTTCTCCAGTTCATGAATATTTTCTTCTGCCTCTTGAAATCTGTTGCTGTATGTCACCATACTGTCCCTCATCTCTTGTGTTGTGCTCTTCATTCCTGTAAGTTCTGCCAGTTGTTTTTCCAAACTTTCGATTTCTTCCTTGTGTTCGCCCAAAGTCTTCTTTACGTCCTTCATCTCTTTTGCCTTGTCTTCCCTCAACTCATTGAATTGATTTTTGGATTGATTTTTTTTAACTGATTTAGATTTGTTTGATTGATAATTAGTTTCAATTTTTGTATCTCAGTTGGAGTGTAAGTTTATTCCTTTGATTGGGCCATATCTTCGTTTTTCCTAGTGTGATATTTCATTTTCTGTTGTCTAGGCATCTGGTTTCCTTGAATGCCCCAATCAGATTTTCCCAGACCAGAGGGGCTCATGTCTCAGGGGGAGGCTGTGTATTCAGTATTCCCTGAGGGTGGGTCCTAGAAGACTGGCAGACTTTCCTATGAGGTTTCTAGACTCTGTGCTTTCCCTATCCAGCCCAACAGGTAGCGCTTGTTAGCCCACAGCTCCCCACCAGGGTAAAGAGGTGTTGTCCCTTTAATTCACTGAGAAAGTCTGAATTCTCTGATAGAGGGCAGCCAATTGGGCTGGTTCCACACCCTTTTTCTTAGGGAAGATACACCCCCTAGGGAGTTATATTCTCCATTTGAATTCCTCCTTTGTGTTTCTGGCTCTCTTCACTCCACTTGCCTGAGTCAGCAGGACTTGAAGATGCCTCAGGCTTTCATTTAATGGGCTCCTCAGAATGCAAGGGAAAAAAAATGGAAAAAGAGCAAAAGCTCCTTTGCAGAGCCAGTCATTAGCCCTCAGCCCCCAGTTTTCCTGGGACACAGCTGTCCGCTAGCACTCTGAAAAGTCTCTGCTTTTATTTATTTATGTGTTTTTTCCCCATCATCCCTGCCCCCTCCCTGCTGGAAGGAATCTGCTTCCCTTCCTGCTCCGTGCTTGTAGCTTGTATTCAGTAGTCCAGACGTGCTAGTTAAAACTGCAGTTGTAAGTTGGTTGAGTTACTTTCCTTGTGACCCGTTTCTTTTATTCACACGGCAGTGTGTCAGCTCAGCCTGCCCTGAGGGGTGAGGGGCTTCAGCTCTGGGTTTGCAGAGCTTTGCTTTTGATTCTTTGCTACAGTCTCAGCTGCTCCACTCATTCCAGGCTGTTGTACGATGTGTGTCCATTCACAGATGTCTCCCAGCAGTTTTTCCAGATTATTTACTAGTTGCTCTTGGTTGTTTACTAGTTGCTCTGGGGGACTAATTAAATTCCACACCACTCTATGCTGCTATCTTGCTCCACAGTTCTAAGAGTTTTATCATGGTCTTATGTAGAGGTCTTTGATCCACTTTGAATTAATTTTTGTATAGGGTGTGAGGTACGGGTCTTCTTTCATTCTTTGGTTATGGATAGCTAGTTCCTCCAGCCCCATTTATTGCAGAGACTGTTCTGTCCCTGTTCAGTGGATTTGCGGACCTTATCAAAAATCAGTTAACCATAGATCTGGGGGTCTATTTTCACACCCTTGACTTGATTCCATTGATCAATAACGTCTATTTTTGTGCTAATACCCATGCTGTTTTTACCACAGTGGCTTTATAGTAGGCTTAAAGGTCTGGAAGTATAAATCTTCCCACTTCATTCTTTTTTTTTCAAAATGTTTTTGACAATTTGAGGCCCCTTTCCCTTCCAAATAAATTTGATAACTAGCTTTTCCAGGTCTGCAAAGTAGTTTTTGGAATTTTAATTGGAATTGTGTTGAATCTGTAGATCAGTTTGGGTAGAATTGATGTCTTAACGATGTTTAGCTTTTCTATCCATGAGCATGGAATGTTCCCACCTATTTAGGTCCTTTTTAGTTTCTTTTAGTAATTTTTTTAAATACAGTTTTATTGAGATATATCCACATACCCTACAATCATCCACAGTGTACAGTCATTCACAGTACCATTATATAGTTGTGCCTTCATCAGAATCAACCCTTGAATATTTTTCTTCAAAAAAAAATAAAAAAAATAAAAGTTAAAAAAGAACACCCAAAACATTCCATTGTCCCCATCCCACCCTATTTTTCATATAGTTTTTGTTACCATTTTTCTAATCATCTGTCCATACACTGGACAAAGGGAGTGTGAAGCATGAACTTTTCGCAATTAGACAATCACACCATGTAAGCTTCATAGTTATGCAGTCGTCTTTAAGAATCAAGGCTACCGGGTTGTAGTTTGCAGTTTCAGGTATTTCCTTTTAGCTATTCCAATACCCTAAAAACCAAAAAGGGATATCTATGTAGCGCCTAAGATTGCCCTCCAGAGCGACCTCTCGACTCCATTTGAAATCTTTCAGACACTGTAACTTTGTTTTGTTTCATTTCACATCTCCCTTTTGGTCAAGAATATTTTCTGAATCCCATGATGCCGTGTCTACGCTCATGCCCAGGAGTCACGTCCCATGTTGTCAGAGATTTATAACCCCTGGTTGTCAAGTCCCATGTAGAGGGGAGGGCAGTGGGTTCACCTGCTGTGAGGGCTTAGAGAGAGAGACAGAGGGCCACATCTGAGCAACAAAGAGGTTTTCTGGGGGAGACTCTTAGGCACAATTATAAGTAGGCTCAGCCTTTCCTTTGCAAAAAGTTTCACGTGGGGCACGCCCCATGATCGTGGGCTCATCCTACCAAACTGTCAGTCCTCAACATTTGTGAGAACACCAGTAACAACCCAGGTAGGGAAGTCCAACATTTCTGCCTTCTTCCCCAGTTTCCCAGTGGTCCCTGCAAATATATCCTCATTCTCTGCCCAAATTACTTTGGGATGTATTGGAAATTCACACAAACCTGTATAAACCTACCAGGCCTCACTTCCTATTCAAAGTTCCATGTAATTACGGTTTGAATAAACTGATAGTACAAGTTAAATTGCTACAGAAAATACAGATCCTGCACTAAATAAACATCTCTTCCCTTGGTCTGACACAGAAGTTGAAGTTTTGAAACATGGTCAGTATTGTGCTTTGCCCTTTGGTCTGATTTGCCTTAGTCCTAACCAGATCCGCTTCATTCATATCTCTAGTTGAGATATTAACTTTTTCAGCTTTTTTAACAGTTGCTATATGAGGTAATACTGACATTCATAGCTACCAAGCTCTAGCTCTGAGTTTCAGGTGTCTCACAGATACCCAAAGTTCCAGAGACCTACCAGGTTATATACAAAGACCTCAGCATCTCAGAATTCAGAGGTAACCATTACAACTCAGGAAGAGATGTGACTGCTATAAGAGCTGACAGTCTAGGTACTATTACAGTGACCATTCCTGTGATCAGCTTTGCTCTAAGATTGGTTTCTCAAGAATTTACACATTATAGTTGGTCCATATTAGTGAGGCATTATAATGTTTGTCTTTTCATTTCTGGTATACTTCACTCAAAATGCTGTCCTCAAGATCCATTCACATAGTTGTGTGTCTCACAGCTTCATTCATTCTTGCAGCCACTGTATTCTGTTGTAAGCACACACCATAGTTCACCCTTCCGTTCATCAGTTGATATACCCCTAGGCCACCTCCATCCATTGCAATTCATGAATACTGCCACCAAACACCAGTTTGCAAATGTCCATTCGTGTTCCTGCTCTAGATCTTCCAAGTATATACCCAATAATGAGGTTGCAGGACCTTATGACACCCCCATACTTATCTTCTTGTGGAACCCATCACACTGTCCTCCAGATAGGTTACTTCATTCTACTTCTCCACTGACAGTAAATAGGTACATCCCTCTCCATGTTTTCTCCAGCACTTGTATCTGTGTTTGTATTTTTCCCTGCAATTTTATAGATATATTCACATACCATATAGTCATCCATAGTGTACAATCAGTTGTTCACAGTATCATCATATAGTTGTGCATTCATCATCACAATCAGCACTTAAGCATATTCATTACTTCAAAAAAATTTTTAAGAATAATAATAAAAAAGTTAGAGAAGTTAAAGTACGATACAACACAATATAATAATAAGGTCAGACAACGACACCACTACCAAGAATTCCATACCTTCCCTCATATCCCCCTCTCATACACATTTAGCTTTGGTATGTTGCCTTTGTTACAGTTAATGAAAGCATATTACAATGCTGCTGTTAACCATAGACTCCAGTTTGTTTTAATTATATTTTTCCCCAATACTATCCCTTTTTCAACACCTTGCAAGCTTGACATTCATTTGGTCTCCCACATGTACCAACATTTTTATATTTGTTTTTCTATTTCTACAAAGTCACCATCATTGACCATTCTAGGTTTCACTAAGTTACACAGTCCCAATCTTTATCTTTCCTTCTGGTGTCATACTTGCCCCTAGCACACTTCTTTCGGCTTACTCACAGACAGCTTTGTTCAGTGTAATTATCATCACACAATATTATGCTATCCATTTCTGGATTTATACAATCACAATCCTGTTGAACATTCTATACTCCTTCAGCATGAAATGCCCAATCTCTGACCTCTTTCTATCTGCTGATAACCTGTGTTCTCAGCTTTTGACTCTCAAAGTTTCTCATTAATGTTAGTTCATTTTTGTGAGAGTATACAGTATTTGTCCTTTTGTTTCTGGCTAACTTCATTCTACATAATGTCCTCAAGGTTCATCCGTGTTATATAGTCTATGACTTTGTTCTTACAGTTGCATAAGATTCCATCATGTATATACCACAGTTTGTTTATCTGTTCTTCTGTTGATGGACATTTGGGCTGTTTCCATCTTTTGGCAGTTGTGAATAATGCTACTATAAACATTGGTTTACAACTGTCTGTTTGGGTCTTAGCTTTCAGTTCCTCTGAGTATATACCTAGTAATGGAATTGCTGAATCATTTGGCACTTCTATACTTAACTTCCTGAGGAACCGCTACACTGCCATTCAGAGTGGCTGCACTGTTCTGCATTCCCACCATCAGTGAATAAGTGTGCCTCTTTCTCCACATTCTTTCCAGCATTTCTAATTTTCTGTTTTATTGATAATGGCCATTCTAGTAGGGGTGCGATGATACCTCATTGTGGTTTTGTTTTACGTTTCCCTAATACCCAGTGAAGTTGAGCATCTTTTCATATGTTTTTGAAACATTTGTATTTCTTCTTCAGAAAACTGTTTATCTATGTCTTTTGCCCATTTTTTAATTGGGTTGTTTTTCTTTCTGTTGTTGAGTTTTAGGACCTCTTTATATATTCTGGATATTAAGCCCTTATCTAATACATGGTTTCAGAATATTGGTTCCCATTGTGAAGGCTGCCTTTTTACTTTACTGACAAAGTCCTTTGATGTACAAAAGTTTTTAATTTTGAGGAGATACCATTTATCTAATTTTTCTTTCATTGCTTGTGCTTTGGGTTTAATGTCTAGTAAACCACCTCCTATCACAAGATCTTGAAGATATTTCTCTATATCTTCTTCTACACGTCTTATGGTCGTAACGCTAATGTTTAGGCCTTTGATCTGTTTTGAGTTAATTTTTGTATAAGGTGTGAGAAGAGGAGTCCTCTTTCATTCTTTGGATATGGATATCCAGTTCTCCAAAGCCATCTACTGAAGAGGTATCTCTCCCAGTTGCTTTGACTTGACTGACTTATCAAAGATAATTGTCCATAGATGAGAGGTCCTATTTCTGAACACTGATTCCATTGGTTGGCATATCTTTTTTTATGCCAGTACCATGCTGACAACTGTAGCTTTGTAGTATGTTTCACGGTCAGGTAGTGTGAGACCTCCTACTTCCTTCCTCTTTCTCAAGATATTTTTGGCTATTTGGGGCACATGCCCTTCCAAATTAATTTGGTTATTTGTTTTCCTATTTCTGCAAAGTAAGTTGTTGGGATTTTAATTGGTTTTGTGTTGAATCTATAAATTAGTTTAGGTAGAATTGACATCTTAACTATATTCCGTCTTCCAATCCATGGACACGGTATCTTCTTCCATTTTTTAAGGTCCTGTTCAATTTCCTTTAGCAGTTTCTTGTAGTTTCCTCTGTGTAGGTCTTTTGTGGCCTTGGTTAAGTTTATTCCTAAATACTTGATTCTTTTGGTTGCTGTTGTAAATGGAATTTTTTTTCTTGATTTCCTCCTGTTGCTCATTACTTGTGTATAGGAACACTACTGATTTTTGCATGTTGACCTTGTAGTCAAGTCTGCTACTTTGTTGTATTCACTGATTAACTCTAGTAGCTTTGCTGTAGATTTTTCTTGATTTTCTGCATATAGGATTATGTCATCTGCAAACAGTGAAAGTTTTACTTCTTCCTCTCCAATTTGAATGCCTTTTATTTATTTTTCTTGCCTAATTGCTCTAGCTAGAACTTCCAGCAGACTGTCGAATAACAATGGTGACAGTGGGTATCCCTGCCTTCTTCCTCATCTTAGAGGGAAAGTTTTCAGTCTTTACCCATTGAGTATGATGATAGCTGTGGGTTTTTCATATATTGCCTTTATCATATTGAGAAAGTTCCCCTCTATTCCTATCCTTTGAAGTGTTCTCATCAAGAAAGGATGTTGAATTTTGGCAAATGCCTTTCTGCATTGATTGAGATGATCACGTGGTTCTGCTTTGTTTTATTGATGTGTGGTGTATTATATTAATTGATTTTCTTGTGTTGAACCAGCCTTGCATACCTGTAATAAGTCCCACTTGGTTGTGTTGTATAATTCTTATAATGTGCTACTGGATTCAGTTTGTGAGTATTTTGTTGAGGATGTTTGCATCGATGGGATTGGTCTATAATTTTTTTTGTGGTATTTTTGACTTTGATATTAGGGTGATGTTGGCTTCATAGAATGAGTTAGGTAGCTTTCCCTCCTCTTCGATTTTTTTTTTGAAGAGTTTGAGCAGGATTGTTAATTCTTTCTTGAATGCTTGGTAGAATTCACATGTGATGCCATTTGGGTCTGGGCTTTTCTTTTTGGGGGATCTTTTTGATGACTCACTCACTCACTCTCTTTGTGACTAGTTTGTTGAGGTCGTCTATTCTCAAGTCAGTGTTGGTTCATGCTTTTCTAGGAAGTTGTTCATTTCATCTAAGTTGTCTAGTATATTAGCATATAGTTGCTCATAGTATCCTCTCATGATCTCCTTTATTTCTGTGGGGTCAGTAGCTATGTCCCCTTTCCCATTTCTGATTGTGTTTATTTGCTTTCGCTCTCTTTTTTGTTAGCCTGGCTAAGGGTCCATCAATTTTATAGATTTTCTCAAAGAACCAGCTTCTGCTTTTGTTGATTCTATTTTTTTCCTGTTCTCAATTTCATTTATTTCTGCTCTAATCTGTGTTATTTCTTTCCTTCTGTTTGCTTTGCGGTTAGTTTGCTGTTCTTTCTCTAGTTCCTCCAGGTTACCAGTTAATTCCTCATTTTTATCTCTTTCTTGTTTTTTAATATAGACATTTAGGGCAATAAATTTCCCTCTCAGCACTGACTTTGCTGCATCCCGTAAGTTTTGATATATTTTGTTTTCTTTATCATTTACCTCAAGGTAATTACTAATTTCTCTTGTCATTTCTTCCTTGACCCACTGGTTGTCTGGGAGTGTTATTTCACCTCTATGTATTTGTGAATTTCCCGACCTTCTGCCTGCTATTGATTTCAAACTTCATTCCCTTATGATCTGAGAAGGTGTTTTGTATATCAGTTTTTAAAAATTTGTTGAGACTTGCTTTTTGACCCAAGATGTCTATCCTTGGGAATGATCCATGAACACTTGAGAAGAATGTCTGTCCTGCTGTTTTGAGGTGTAGTGTTCTATAAATATCTGTCAAGTCTAGTTCATTTATTGTACAAGTCAACATCTCTGTTTCCTTATTGATCTTTTTTCTAGATGTTCATCCATTGATGAGAGCAGTGTATTGAAGTTTCTAACCATTATTGTAATGGTATCTACTTCTCCCTTCAGTGTTTTGTTTGCCTCATGTATTTTGGGGCACTCTGGCTTGGCGCATAAATATTGATTATGTTTTCTTCATGAGTTTGTCCCTTTTACTAATATGTAATGTCCTTCTTTGCCTCTGTTAATTGTTTTACATTTGAAGTCTAATTTGTCTGATATTAATATAGCTATTCCCGCTCTGTTTTGTTGTTTGCATGATACATCTTTTTCCACCCTTGCACTTTCAGCCTATTTTTGTCCTTGTGACTCAGGTGAGTTTCTTGTAGACAGCAGATAGATGGGTCTTGTTTTTTAATCCATTCTGCCACTTTATTTTTGTTGGGGAGTTTAAACCATTAACACTTAGTGTTAGTACTGTAAGGTCAGTACTTTCTTCTACCACTTTGTCTTTTGGTTTTTATGTGTTATATCTTTTTTTCTCTTTTCTTTTACCTTTCTTGATAGTGTTCATTTCTACACTCTTCTCCAAACCTCCCTCTCCTGTCTTTTCCTATTGGCTGTAGCACTCCCTTTAGTATTTCCTATTTTTTGTGAATAAGAGTCTCTCATATACAAACTCTCTGAGTGTCTGTCTGAAAATATTTTAATCTCTCCCTCATTTTTGAAAGTTTTGGTGGATATAGAATTCTTGGTTGGCAGTTTTTCTGTTTCACCATCTTAAATATATCATACTTCTGCCTTCTCACCTCCATGGTTTCTGTGGAGAAATCTGTATATAGTCTTATTGAGCTTCTCTTGTATATGATGGGTTGCTTTTCTCTTGACGCTTTCAGAATTCTGTCTTTGACATTGGAGAGTCTGATCAGTAAGTGTCTTGGAGTAGAGGTCTATTGGGATCTATTCTGTTTGAGGTATACTGCACTTCTTGAATCTGTAATTTTATGTCTTTCATAAGAGATGGGAAATTTTCAGTGATTATATCTTGTGTTATTCTTTCTGCCCCCTTTCCCTCCTTTTCTCCTTCTTGGACACCCATAACATATACTCATGTGCTTCATGTTGTTACTCAGTTTTCTAATACCCTGCTCATATTTTTCCGTTCTTTATCTATTCCTTTGTGTTTAGGATTTCAGATTTTCTGTCTTCTAGTTCACTTACGCTTTCTTCTGCCTCTTCAAATCTTGTGTTGTAAGTCTCCATTGTGTTTTTCATCCCTTCTCTTGTGCCTTTCATTCCCGTAAGTTCTTCCATTTGTTTTTTCAGACTTTTGAGTTCCTCCTTACGTTCACCCAAGTTGTTTATATCCTTCATCTCTTTTGCCGTATCTTCCCTCAACTCATTGATTTGATTTTTAAATTGATTTAGTATGTTTGTTTGAATATCTTTAATTAGTTGTTTCCAATCCTATCTCTCCATTAAAATATTTGGTGCTTAGATTGGTCCATATTTTCATGTTTCCTAGTATGGCTCGTTATTTTTAGCTGTCTAGGCATCTTATTTTCTTGATTGTTTATTCTGGAATTTGTTTCTCCTCTTTTACCTACGGTTTTATTGTTGGTTGGCTTTGTTCTCTATCTGTTCTTTGGTGTGCAGTTCACATTATTCCAGACCTCTAACCTAGCTTCTGTTTACTTGATCAGAATTTGTCACCTCTTGTTTTCCTGGTTCTTGCCCTGCCTCTATGTAACCTTTTTGTGAGAGGGTCTCCCCAGGTATGATTGACCCCAATCAGGTTTTTCCAATCCAGAGAGGCCCACGTCTCAGGGAGAGGGTATGAAGTTTCCCTAAGAATGAGATCTCACAGGTTGTCAGACCCTCTTATGAAACCTCTAGACTTTGTTCTTTTCCTCTCCTCTCCAGCACGTGGTGCTTGCCAGCCTGCAGCTCCACACCAGTGTAAAGAGGTTCCACAGGTGCCTTTATTTCTCCACAGACCCTGTCACTGCCAGGGGTGTTGCTACCTCAAGCTGGTTTCTGTTTTCCAGCCCCTGGGTTCTGAATTCTCTGAGGGAGGGTCACCACTTGAACTGTGCCCCATACCCCTTTGTCTGTAGGGCCTATCTTAGCTCTGCCATTTCCTGGATCCAGGGGCTGATTGCAGATACCTGAGCATTTCTGTAATGAACTACTTAGAATAGTTGTTTCAGAAGAGGAAAAAAAAAAAAGGAAAAACCCTTTTTAAGTTCTTTTCCCAACCTCCAGGTTTTCTCAGTTCCAGTAAGGGCTATTTAAAGATAAGCCCATTAGGCTCTACTCTCTTTCACCTGAATAGTTCCTGAATAGCCTAAGACAACTTTAATTCTTAATTCTGCTGTTGCCGAGGGCAGTGCTGAAGCAGGAGCTCTGATGGGCTATGTACAGTGTTTTTGCTGTGATGTCTGCCGTTCCACCTATTCCATGTTGGTATATGAGGCGTGACTTGTCACAGAAGTCCCTGAAGTGACTGTTCATACAGTTCCTGGCTATTCACCAGCTGCCCTAGAGGAGTGTCTAGATCCATACCTCACCACTCCGCCATCTTGCCCCGCCTCCTCCACATCTTCTTTGAGTAATGCTTTCTTAATTTCTGTGTAATCTTTTACTTTGTTAAATTTATTCCTAGGTCCTTGATTTTTTTAGTTGCTATTATGAATGGAATTTTTTTTTTTTTTTGATAGTCTCTTTAGTTACATCATTACTAGTGTAGAGGAACATCACTGACTCATGTGTATTAATAATTATCCCACCATTGTGCTGAATTTTTTATTAGCTCAAGTAGCTTTGTTGTCGAATTCTCGGGGTTTTCTAAATATAAGATAATATCATCTACAATAATGACAGTTTTACTACTTCTTTTCCAATTTCGATGCCTTTTATTTCTTTGTCTTGCCAGATTGCTCTGGCAAGAATTTCTAGCACAGTGTGGAATAGTAGTGGTGACAGCAGGCATCCTTGTCTCATTTCTGATCTTAGAGGGAAGACTTTCAATCTCGCACCATTGAGTACTATGCTGGTTGTGGGTTTTTCATATATGCCCTTTATCATATTGAGGAAATTTCCCTCAGTTTATACCTTTTGAAGTGTTGTTACCAAAAAGGATGCTGAGTTTTGTCGAACGCTTTTTCAATGTCTATTGAGATGATCATTTGACTTTTCTGTTTTGATTTATTAATGTGTTGTATTACATTAATTGATTTTCTTATGTTGAACCACCTTTGCATGCCAGCAATGAACCCCACTTGGTCATGGTATATGATTCTTTTAATGTGCCTTTGGATTTTATTTGGAGTATATTGTTGAGAATTTTAGTGTCTATATTCATTAAGGAGAATGACCTATAGTTTTCCTTTTTTGTAGTATCTTTTATCTGGTTTTGGTTTCATAGTGGTATTAGCTTCATAAAATAAGTTAGGAAGTGTTCCTTTTTCTTCACCTTTTTCAAAGAGTTTGAGCAGGAATGGTGTCAATTCTTTTAGGAAAGTTTGGTAGAATTCCCCTGTGAAGCCACCTGGGCTTTTATTTGTAGATAGATTTTTGATAACTGATTGGATCTCTTTGCTTGTGACTGGTTTGTTGAGGTCTTCTATTTTTTCTTGGGTTTGTCTAGGTTGTTCGTGTGTTTCTGGGAAATTGTCCATTTCCTCTAAATTGTGTGGCCTGTTGGCATACAGCTGTTAATAGTATCCTCTTAAGATTTTTTTAAAAATTTCTTTAGGATCCCTTATTATCTCTTTCTCATTTCTGATTCTATTTGTTTGGGTCTGCTGTCTTTTGACTTTGTCAGTCTAGCTGTGGGTCTATCAATCTTGTTGATCTCAAAGAACCAACTTTTGGTTTTATTTACTCTATATTGTTATTTTATTCTCCAACTCATTTATTTCTGCTTTAGTCTTTATTATTTCTTCTACTTGCTTTTTGGTTAGTTTGCTGATCATTCTCTGTCCTCTTAAGTTGTTCAGTTAGGTCTTTGATTTTAGCTCTTTCTTGTTTTATGATATATGTATATGCATTTAGAGCTATAAATTTCCCTCTCATTACTGTGTTTGCTGCATCCCACAGGTTTTGATGTGTTTGTTCTTGTTTTCATTTGTTTCTTAATATTTACCAGTTTCTCTTGCAACTTCTTCACCCACTGCTTGTTTAGGGGTGTGTTGTTTAACTTCCATATGTGGTTACTCGGTGGTTATTGATTTCTAGTTGCATTCCATTATGGTCAGAGAATGTCATTTGAATAATTTCAGTCTTTTTAAATTTATTAAGACTTGTGCCCCAGCATATGCTCTATCCTGTAGAATGTTCCATCGGCACTAGAGAAGAATGTATATAGTGGTACTTTGCAATGTAATGATCTATATATCTCTGTTAAGTCTTAATTCACTTATAGTGCTTAGGTTCTCAATTTCCTTATTGGTCCTCTGTGTAGTTCTATTTATAGTAGAGAGTTTTGTATTGGAAGTTTCCCACTATTATTATAGACCTGTCTTGCTTCTTTCAGTTTAGCCAATGTTTGTCTCATGTATTTTGGAGCTCCTTGATTGGGTGCATAAACATTTATGATTGTTATTTCTTCTTGGTGAATTGACCCTTTTATTAATATATGGTGTCCTTTGTGTCTTATGGCATCTTTGTATTTAAAGTCTATTTTGTCTGATATTGGTATCGCTATCCCAGCTTTCTTTTGGTTGCAGCTTGGGTATAATATTTTTTTCCTTCCTTTCACTTTCAGTTTCTGTGTCTCAGGATCTAAGGTGAGTCTCTTGTAAAGAGCATAATGATGGGTCATACTTTTTAATTCATTGTACCAGTCTGTCTTTTAATTGGAGAGTTTAATCCATTCACATTCAAAGACATTACTTGAAGTAGCTATCTTATCCTTTGGTTTTTAGTTGTTAGATCTATGATTTCTCCTCTCTTTTTTTCCTTTAAGTTACCCTTACTTTTACTTTCCAGTTCTGTGCTTGTCTCCAGTCCTCCCTCTCCTTTTTTTTTTTTTCAGCTGGTAGAGCTCCATTTAGTACTTCTTTCAGGGCAGGTCTCTTGTTAACAAATTCTCTTAGCATTTGTTTGTGAAAATTGAAGCTCTCCCTGAATTTTGAAGGCAGTTTTGCTGGATACATAATTCTTGGCTGGCAGTTTTTGTCTTCAGAATCTTAAATATTTCATACCACTGCCATTTCACCTCCATGTTGCCTGCTTAGTAGTCATTACTTAGTCTTACATGGTTTCCCTTGTATGTGGTGCATGACTTTTCCCTTGCTGCTTTCAAAACTTTCTCCTTCAGCATTTGACAGTCTAATCAATATATGTCTCTTGAGTGGGTTTGTTTGGATTTATTCCATTTGGATTTTGTTGGGCATCTTTGATTTTCATATTTATATTGTTTAGAAGTGTTGCAAAGTTTTCCCCAACTATGCCTTGAAACACTCTTCCTAGCCCTTTTACTCTTCTCCTTCTGGGACACCAGTGATTCTCATGTTTGTTCACTTCGTGTTTCTGTCATTTCTCTGAGATCCGTTTCAAATTTCTCGATATTTTTCACCATTTTTTCTTACATGCATTCACATTCATTGGTGTGTCTTCTAATTCATCTAATTTTTCTTCTGCCTCTTCAGATCTGCTATTGTGTATCTAGTGTATTTTTAATTTCATCCACAGAGTCTTTTATTTCCATATGACCTGCTTTGTTTTTATTCCCTTTTTCAAATTCTTCTTTATGCTCTTCTAGAGTCTTCTTGATTTCTTTTATGTCTTTAGTTATTTCATTGAAGTTGTTTTGGAGATTTGTTTTTACTTTAATTGCTCTAAATTTTATGTCTCTCCTGGGATCCCTCACAGGAGCTCCCTCCTGTCTGGCTCTGGAGGATCACTTCTCCAGCTGACTGCCAAGGTAGGTGCCCGGGAGTGGAGAGCTACTGTTCACTCCCTTGCCCAGAGGCTGTTTCTCTGCTGCTGGCCTGGGAGGTGGTCCTGGCCAAAACTCACCTGTCCCTCTTGTTTTTGCCCATGTCCCCTCCACATACTGTGGGGGACTGCCTATGGCCGGGTCACACACTGAAACCACTGTCCGGGCATCCCTGGCCCTTCTCCTGTTTCTTTCATGGGGGAGAAACCTGTTCCACCTCACCTACTTTGCCATTTTCCTGGAATTCCCAGGACCTATTTTGTCTTAATTTTAGGTGAACCAGAGTAATCCAAAATTAAGGAAACTGGCCATGTAGCTATTTAGGTGCCCAGTAAATGGCTTGTTTTCAGTAGTGTTCATACATTTAAAACTGCAGTGCTTAACTGTTCTTTTTCATTTCTTAGCAAACTTGTTGCTTTCCTTCTCCCAAACAGGAAACCATATTTTGTGTCTTATTTTTCACCCCTACTCCCTTGTTAATTTGGCATATTACTTGGAATGAGAGCTATTACAGCTTTCCCAGTATAGTAATGCTTGGTTATTTAAAGTTGTGCAGTGAATTTAAAACAACTGTTTGGTGATGTGGCCAAAATATTTCACTCTGTGTCACCATTTTTAGTGACTAATGCATATCTGTCATTATTACCTTTTTTTATATTTAATTAAAATGCTTTTTTTTTTTTGGCATACTGTGATTGTGCTAGTTAGTTTTAAGAAGACATTTCATGGGCCATTGGAATCCAGATGATTATGGGTGTTTGAACAGGCTAATACTGGTCTGGGAATAGTTGTTTATATATTTAACTAGAGAATTTCTTCAGTACCTTAATTTGTCATTTGAAACCTGTTTTTTTCCCCCCGGCATGTATTTGCCTTTTGGTTTACTACTTAAAATAAACTGGAAAAGTTTAAAGGAATAGGTTTTAAGTGATGGTCAGTTAAAAAGCTAAGGAATCAGAAAGAACTGTACCTGGATTAGCAGGCTCTACCAAGAGGTAAGTGGAGCTGTTTTGTTAGGAGGATTCTTGGTCTCAAATTCATTTCTCTTAATGCAGCTTGTTTTTATAGTAGTGCTCATAATATTCATACATTTTGCTTAATGAAAAGAATTTTAAGAGATGTATACCTCAGCAGATGCCTGCAAAAAACTATTTGGCACAGGTTTTGCAAGATTGAAAATAAGCTTTAAAAAGAACAGAACTTCACAGTTCACAGTTGTTGAAGAACAGTTAAATCATTTGTGCCAATTTGCTAAGTGATACATATGATCTCTTTATGGTGTAGTCATTTTTGTTCTTGGCCTAGTCCAGGGATTATTTCCATGTGTGTATGTATCCAAAAGACATCCTACAAGTTACTGTTTGGAAACATGTTCTGTCTGCCTACTCTGCTTTTTAGGTTTATGGTGTTATTTTGGTGCTGTAATTCAGAAATGTAACCATAGAGCATAAAAGGTTTGAGAATGCTTTGTTAAATGATGGAGAGGCAGGCTCTGGCACAGTGCTTGGCATATAGCTAAACCCCTGGAATTATTTTTATATTTATAAGTGATTGGAAAAGGAAAAATGACTTATTAAATATAGGTTGCATAAGCAATTAATTCTTCAGTTGGAAAAGGTGGAGAATGGGGGTATTTCGATTAGTGGATTGGATTGTGGAAGTAGTATTGTTCACGTCCCATCTCAGACCTTTGACATCAGTGGGAGAGGTATGTTCTCCCCTTCTTTATGTGTGCCTTGTTATTGCTGTTGAAGACTGAGTCTAGGCTGAATGGATCATCACTCAGGTTTAGTAGTTACTCTCACACCGTAAGATGAATAGAATATATGTATATATTGGGGTTGATAGGCATCAATTTATTGCCAGTATTAGAAGAAATATCAGTTTTATTGAAGAAAAATGCTTCTGAAGCGCTATCACGAAAAACAGATCAGTCTAATAATCACGCATTTAATGTAATTGTATATGCACAGAGATTTTTTTTCTGTTAAGTTTTTTTAATGAGAGAAGTTGATTTAGAGAAAAACTACACATAAAATACAGGTTTCCCATATAACATCTGATTATTAATGCCTTATGTTAGTGGGGTACGTTTATCATAATTCACGAAAGAACCTTTTTACACTTGAAGCGTTATCTGTAATCCATTGTTTACAATAGAGTTTACATTTTCTGTTGTACAGTCCTGTATACATATACATTTACATATACATATACATATACACATACATATACATATACATATTGTTCTGGTTTGCCAATGCTGTTGGGATGCAAAATACCCGGAATGAATTGGCTTTTATAAAGGGGGTTTATTTGGTTGCACAGTTAGTCTTAAGGCCATAAAATGTCCAAGGTAACACAACAACTATCGGGTACCTTCATTGGAGGATGGCCGATGGCATCTGGAAAACCTCTATTAGTTGGGAAGGCACATGGCTAGCGTCTGCTCCAAGTTCTGATTTCAAAACGGCTTTCTCCCAGGACATTCCTCTCTAGGCCACAGCTCCTCTTCAAAATGTCACTCTCAGTTGCTCTTGGGGTGTTTGTCCTCCCTTAGCTTCTCCGGAGCAAGAGTTTGCTTTCAGCAGCCGTCTTCACACTGTCTCTCATTTGCAGCTCCTGTCTCAACTCTTGTGTATTTTTCAAAGTGTCCCTCTTGGCTATAGCTTCTCTTCAAAATGTCACTCTCAGTTGCTCTTCAAAATGTCAGTCTCAGCTGCACTGAGTTCCCTCTGTTTGTCAGCTCATTTATATGGCTCCAGTGATTTAATTTAGACCCACCCTGAATGGGTAGGGTAACACCTCCATGGAAATTATCCAGACAAAGTGATCACTCACAGTTGGGTGGGTCGTATCTCCATGGAAACATGTAATCAAAAGATCACACCCTAATCAAAAAGATTATTCAATCTGCCCCCACAAGATTGCATCAAAGATAATGGTGTTTTGGGGACCACAATACATCCAAACTGGCGCATGTGTGTGTGTGTGTGTATGCATGTCTTTATTTTATTACTTACCTACCCATATACTGGATAAAAGGAGTGTCAGTCACAGGGTTCTTAAAATCACATGGTCACATGATTAAAGCTATATAGTTAGTACAGTCATTATCAAAGATCACCTCTGCTGGGTTACAATTCAGCAATTTCAGATATTTCCTTCTAGCTATTCTGATACACTAGAACCTAAAAAGGAATATGTATATAATCAGTTAGTAGTCATAATCATTTGTCAAATCCTAATTTCTCAGTTACAACTCTTCACTCATTTATCATTCTTTCAATCTTCAGGGATATCTGAGCAATGACCATTTTAGATTCTGCATGCTGGAAAGGGGATGTGCATCCTTACGGGGAAGAGGAAAGTCTTAAGATTTTTGATTCTGTGAATTCTTAGACTGTGTAGGCTGAGCTTTGTTTTTGTTGGAATCTCTTTATAGAGAAGATACTGAGTGCTTTACAACATGTATGTTGACTCAAAACATTCAAGATTAACTTCAAAAATTGAGTCCAGTGTATAGGAGAATTGGAGCAGGGCTGCTTGCATCTCCAGTTTATGCACAGTAAGAATTTCCTGAATCTCATAAAGCTGAACCTCATAAAGGTATCTGTCTTCACCTTCCTTTCTCTCTTCTTGCCTCAGTCACTATCCATTATTGCCAGCACTTCTGACTATTTCTTTTTTCCCCTTAAAGTTTTATGTCTTGTGGCTAATTGTTGATTCTTCTATGGCTGAGTTTCAATAATCCTTTTCTTTAGTAAATGGAAAGAAGCTAAAATTGTCTCTGGATGCTAGGGACTTACAGCAGAAGTAGTAGAGGTGGTGCTGGGTAAGTGGAAAGAATACTAGGCTGGTAATCAGTATACTCAACTTCTATTTATTATTGCCAATGACCAACTGTGTAATCTTAAGAAAGTCCATCTTAAAATGAGGCCATAGAAAAGTTGATTTCTAAGGTCATTACCAACTCTATAATGTTCTTATATGGCTCATTCATTATACATTTATTAGGTGCTGACTTACTTGCCAACAGTGCTTTAAAAATGTAGAAATAAATACATTTTTGGTCTTGAGTAAGTGATACCCACTGAAGAGTGACAATATATTTGATAAGTGCTGTAATAGGAAAATGTATGAAAGTGCTCTTTGAACAAACTGAGGAGAGGGAATTAAGAAAGACTTCCTCTTGGAGGGCATGGTTGAGTTCATTGTTGAATGAATAGTTTACCATGCAAGGAAGGAAGAATGACATGCTATGAAGAACAAACCATAGAGGAATGAGCAGGTATTCTTCATGTTAGGTGAGAATAATGGAGTATGTAGTTTGTGGATAAGGAAAACTTGGTAAGAAATTGTGTGTCTCGTGGGCAGGGAGGTAGGTCAGGGCCAGATTCAGAAAGGACTTAACCTGTCATTCTGAAGGCCATGGATTTTAAAGGCTGTGTGAAGGATTTTGAAAAGTAGAAAGGCACACGATGATCTGTTTTAGAAAGATCACCTGGTGGCCATGTGGAAGATGAATTGATGATGTAGGTGAAGATGAGGCAGGAAGATAAGCTAGGAAAGTCTTACAGTATTCAGCATGAAAAATGATGAGAGTTCAACTAAGGCAGGAGTAATGGTGGGAAGAAAACCTGAAAGATGTATTTGACAGATTTTTAGAAACTACATATAGTCTTCCAGGGCTCCTGTAACAAATTACCACACAGAATAGAAAATAATAGAAATTCATTCTTTCACAGTTCTGGAGACCAGAAATCCAAAATCAAAGTGTTGGCAGAGTTGGTTCCTTATGGAGGAAGAATCTTTCCCATGCCTCTCTCCTAGCTTCTTGTGTTTGCTGACAATCCTTGGTGTACCTTGGCTTTTAGGTGTGTCACTACAATTTCTGCCTTTGTCTTCATATGATCTTTTTCCCTTTATGTTTGTCTGTGTCTCTGTGCCTTCACACGGCCTTCTTGTAAGATACCACTCATTGGATTCAGGTTATACCCTAATCCAATATGGCCTCATTTTAACTTAGTACATTTGCAAAGACCCTGTTTTCAAATAGGATTACATTGTGAGGTTCCGAGTGGATATGAATTTTGTAGTTCACTGTTCAACCTAGTACAGAAAGCTATATGCACCGAGACTTGAATCTATATTATTTCAAGGCATTTGGTTTGGTTTCTGGGTGAATGATGATGCCAGCATCCAAAAGAATGAGAGATGTAGGAGAAAAAGCAGGTTTTTAGGTGGGAGTTCAGGGGAGATTCATATTTACTCACGTTGAGTTTGAGTTGTCTGTGGGTTATATTCAAGGGGAAATGAGATTCCTAATAGACAGATATGTTGGTCTGAGGCTCAGAAGAGAAAGGTTTGAGCTGGAGGTAAAGATTTGTAACACAGCAGTTTATAAATGGTAGTTAAATCAGTTTTATGAGCAAATCACTCTGGAAGGAATGTGTAGAGCAGACTTACAGTTTCAAAAGTGAAAGCATTCATGTTCCCTATAAGATTCTATGCCACAATTAAAAAATGTTTTTATACTTTCAAAATTATAGAGCAATTTAAAAACAACGCAAAACCCATACAGAGAACTCTAGCATACCTCTTTTTCCCGGGATACCCACATCCACCAGTTTTAACATTTTGCCACATTATTCTAGCCATCCACCCATCTTTGTCTCTTTATCATGTTACAGCAAATCCCAGACAGTATGCCATTTCGCCCTTCAGTATCTCTGCATGTGTTCCTAAAACAGAAACAAAAACAACACAAAAATCATCCCCCCACATAACCACAATACAGGGTAATAATTCTTTAACATCTAATCCCTGCTTTGTGTTTGAAGTTGGATTGCAACAAGGGTCTCATGTTCCATTTGGTTGTAATGTCTCCTTAGTCTCTCTCTCTGTTTTTAAATGTAATTGTATTGAGATCTCCTACACACCATACACTCTATCCAAAGAATACAATCAATGGCTTACAGTTTTAGAACATGTTAGAAACATTTTCATTACTCAAAAAAAAAAAAAAAAAAAAACTAAAATAAAAGTTGAAGAACACCCAAAACATCCCATTCCTCTTGTTCTAGTTTGCTAATGCTGCCAGAATGCAAAACACCAGAGATGGATTGGCTTTTATAAAAGGGGGTTTATTTGGTTACACATTTACGGTCTTAAGGCCATAAAGTGTCCAAGGTAACACATCAGCAATTAGGTATCTTCACTAGGGGATGACACATGACATGCAGAAAACCTCTGTTATCTGGGAAGGCACATGGCTGGCATCTGCTCCAAAGTTCTGGTTTCAAAATGGCTTTCTCCCAGGACATTCCTCTCTAGGCTGCAGTTCCTCAAAAATGTCACTTGTAGTTGCACTTGGGGTATTTATCCCCTCTTAGCTTCTCCGGAGCAAGAGTCTGCTTTCAATGGCCATCTTCAAACTGTCTCTTATCTGCAGCTCCTGTGCTTTCTTCAAAGTGTCCCTCTTGGCTGTAGCAAGCTCGCTCCTTCTGTCAGATCTTATATAGTGCTCCAGTAATTTAATTCAGACCCACCCTGAATGGGCAGGCCAGCACCTCCATGGAAATTATCCAGTCAGAGTCATCACCCACAATTGGGTGGGGCGCATCTCCATGGAAACACTCAAAGAATTGCAATCTAATTAACACTGGTAGGTCTGCCCACATAAGATTACATCAAAGATAGTGGCATTTGGGGGGCATAATACATTCAAACCGGCACACCTCTTATCCCCCCTATTATTTATTAATTTTTTGTCTTTATTTTGTTTCTCATCTGCCCATGCACTGGATAAAGGAAGTGTCAGTTAACAAAGTTCTCACCATCAAATGGTCACCCAATAAAAGCTATGTAGTTATACAGTCATCATCAAGAATCAAGGCTACTACAGTTCAGCAGTTTCAGATATTTCTTTCTATTCTAATACACTCGAAACTAGAAAGGAATATCTATATACTGCATAAGAATAACCTGCAGAACGACTTCTCGACTCTATTTGAAATCTCTTACCCATGGAAACTTTATTTTGTTTCATTTCTTTCCCCCGTTTAAGAAGGCATTCTCAATCCCACAATGCCAGGGCCAGGCTCATCCCTGGGAGTCATGTCCCAGTTTCCAGGAGTCTTACACCCCTGGGAGTCATGTCCCATGAAGAGGGTAGGGTAGTGAGTTTATTTGCAGAGTTAGCTTAGAGAGAGTGGCCACATCTGAGCAACAGAAGAGGTTCTCTGGGGGTGACTCTTAGGCATACTTAGTTTAGCTTTTCCTTTGCAGGAATAAGTTTCATAAGGGCAAACCCCAAGATTGAGGGCTTGGCTTTTTAAATTGGAAGCCCCTAATACTTGAGAGAATACCCAGAGTTCTCCAGGTAGGGAAGTTTAGTGTTTCCACATTTTCCCCAAGTCCCTCAAGGGGACTTTTCAAATCCTTTTTTATTTTCTGCCACAAATACTCTGGAATGCATCGGGATATTAAATGAACTTGTATAGAATGACAGGATCTCATTTACACTAAATTAGATAGTGTCCTACAGAAAATTTGAATTTTGTACAAAATAAGCATGTCTTCCTTTACCCTCACACAGAAGTTGAGGTTTTGAAACACAGTTCATATCCTCCTTTACCCTGTATTCTCATTTACTTTAGTCTTAACCAGGTCATTTCATTAAAATCTCAAGTTGAAGCCTGATCTCTTTTTCAGCTTTCTTAGCAGTTGTTGTATGGAGCAGTGTTGCCTTTGAGAGCTGCAGAATATCCCTGGGTCTCAGGTTCCTTGGTCTCCCTTTTATGTAATATTATAATAATATAAAAAATTTAAGGCATGTAGAAAAGTGGAAAGGATTGTACAGTGAATGCCCCATACCCATCACCTAGACTCTATAATTGGTAATATTTTTGTCTATTTGCTTTATTGCAAATCTATCCATCCATCCTTAACTTTTTTCTTTTTAAAATTGCGTATTGATGATTCATACTTTTTACTCCATTCTGCCAATCTTTATCTTTTAATTGGGGTGTTTAATACATTCATTGTTATTACTGTGAAGGCAATTCTTGAATCAGGCGTCTAATTTTTTGGTTTTTGTCAGATCTGTCATCTCCCCAACCCCTTTTCCCCCCTTTAAGCTTCTCTTACTGATACTCTTCAATTCTGTGCTATTCTCCTGACCTCCGTCCTTTCTTTTTTCTCTCAGCTGGTAGAACTCTCATTAATATTTCTTGCAGGGCGGAACTCGTGTTAACAAATTTTCTCAACATTTGTGAAATTTTTGAACACTTCTTCAGTTTTGAAGGAGAGTTTTGCTGGATAAAGAATTCTTGGCTGGCAATGTTTCTCTTTCAGAATTTTAAATATGTCATACCACTGCCTTCTTGCCTCCATTGTGCCTGTTGATTAGTCATTACTTAGTCTTACGTGTTTTCCATTGTATGTAGTAAATCACTTCTCTCTTGCTGCCTTCAGGAGTTTCTCCTTCATGATTAGTTTATGTCTTGGAGTGGGTTTATTTGGATTTATTCTATTTGAAGTTCGTTGGACATGTTTCTTTTGTATATTTGTCATTTAGAAGGGTTGGGATGTTTTCCCCAACTATGTCTTCAAATACTCTTCCAGCCCTTTACTCGTCTTTACCTTTTCAGACACCAATGATTCTTACATTTGTGTGCTTCATGCTGTCCATCATATCCCTGAGGTCCATGTCAAATTTTTCATTTTTTTCACCATTTATTTTGTTGCGTGTTCACATTCAATTGATCTGACCTCTAGTTCACTTATTCTTTCTTCTGCCTCTTCAAATATGCTCTTTGTCTCTGGTATATATGTATTTTTAAATTCAATTTTATTGAGATATGTTTACATACCATAGAATCATCCATGGTGTATAATCAGTTGTTCACAGTACAGTTATATAGTTGTGCATTCGTCATCACAGTCAAGTTTTTGAACATTTTAATTACCACACACAAAAAGGAATAAGAATAAAAGTTAAAGTTAAAAAGAACACCCAAACCTCCCATACTCTCCCAGACCTCCCAAGTATTCATTTATTTTTTGTCCTCATTTTTCTGTTCATCTGTCCACTCACTGTATAAAGGGAGGGAGAGCCAAAAAGTTCCCACCATTAAATGATCACACAGTGTAAGTTACGTTTGTTATATAATGGTCCTCAATAATAAAGGCTACTGGATTGCAGTTCATCAGTTTCTGGAATTTCCTTCTAGCTAGTTCAGTACACTGAAAACTAAGAAGGGATGTGTATATAATGCATAAAAATAAGGTCCAGAATGATCTCTCGACTCTATTTGAGATCTCTCAGCGACTGAAACATTATTTTGTTATGTTTGTCTTCCCCTTTTTGGCCCAAGAAAGTTTTCTCAATCCTACAATGTCAGGGCCAAGCTCATCTGCATGAGTCATGTCCCACTCTGACAGGGATATTTACACCCCTGGGAGGCATGTCCACATAGGGGGTAAGGCAATGGGTTTAGCTGCGAGTTGTTTTAGAGAGAGAGGTCACATCTGAGCAACAAAAGAGGTTCTCTGGGGGTGATGTTTAGGTACAATTTTAGGTATCTTTGCTTCTCTTTTTTTAAAAAAAAAATTTAAATTTAAATTAAATTCAGTTTTATTGAGATACATTCACATACCATGCAGTCATACAGAGCATACAATCAGTTGTTCACGGTACCACCATATAGTTGTGTGTCCATCACCAAAATTAATTTTTGAACATTTTCATTACCACACACACAAAATAATAAGAATAAAAATTAAAGTGAAAAAGAACAATTAAAGTAAAAAAGAACACTGGGTGCCCCCTTTTTTTTTGGCCCCCATTTTTCTGCTCATCCAGCCATACACCGGACAAAGGGGAGTATGATCACTTGGTTTTCCCAGTCACATTGTCACCCGTCATAAGTTACATTTTTATAAAATTGTCTTCAAGATTCAGGGATTCTGGGTTGGAGTTTGATAGTTTCAGGTATTTACTGCTAGCTCTTCCAATTCATCAGAACGTAAAAAGGGTTAGCTATATTGTGTGTACGAGTGCCCACCAGAGTGACCTCTCGGCTCCTTTTGGAATCTCTCAGCCACTGAAACTTATTTCATTTCCCTTCCCTTTTTGGTCAAGAAGATGTTTTCCATCCCACGATGCTGGGTCATATTCCACTTTGCCAGGTGTATTTACACCCTTGGGTGTCAGATTCCATGTAGAGGGGAGGGCAGTGGCTTCATCTGCCAAGTTGGCTTAGCTAGAAAGGCGGGCCATATTTGAGCAACAAAGATGTATTCTGGAGGAGACACTTAGGCACAGTTATAAGCAGGCCTAGCCTCCCCTTTGCAGTAACAAACTCCAGAAGGGCAAGCCCAAAGATCGAGGGCTTGGCCTTCTGAATTGGTAGCCCCCAATGCTTGTGAGAATGTCATTAATTCCCTAGGTGGGGAAATTTAGTATCTCCACATTTTTCCCCAGTCCCTCAAGGGAACTTTGCAAATAGGTTTTTATTCTCTGCCCAGATTACTCTGGGAGGTATTGGAGCTTCACAGTAACCTGTACAAACCAACAAGATTTCACTCCGTATTCAACGTTCTATGTAATTATGTTGTTTGAATAAACTGATCTTACAAGTTAAATTATAATGTGTGTTACAAAAAATAGGGATTTTGCATCTAATAAACATCTTTTCCTTTGGTCTCACACAGAAGTTGAAGTTTTAAAAACACCGTCACTATCGTCCTTTACCCTTTAGTCTGATTTACCTTAGTCCTATCCAAGTCCATTTTGTTCATATTTCCAATTGACATTTCTAATTGACATCTGATCTCTGTTTTTCAGACTCCTTAACATTTGCTGTATGGGGTAATGCTGACATTCATAGCTTCCAGAATCTGGCTGTAAGTCTCAGGTGTCACACCATACCCAAAGTTCCAGGGACCAACCAGGTTATACACAAAGAGCTCAGCATCTCAGAATTTAGAAATAACCATTACAACTCAGGAATAGATGTAACTGCTGTAAGCGCTTACAATCTAGGAACCTTTACATTAAGCCTTCTCCTAATAACCTATGCTCTCAGACTTAATTCTCAGTTTGCACATTATAGTTAGTCCATATTAGTGAGGCATTATAATGTTTTTCCTTCAATTCCTGGTTTATTTCACTCAACATACTGTCTTCAATGTCCATTCACCCCACAACTTCTTTCCTTCTTGTGGCAGCTTAATATTCCATTGTATGTATACACCACAGTTTGGCATTCTGTTCATCAGTCGATGTACCCTTAGGCAATCTCCTTCTGTTGCAAATTGTGAATATTGACACCATAAACCCCACTGTGCAAAGGTCATTCGTGTCCCTTTTTTCAGTTCTTCCAAGTATAGTAGTTCCAGGACCAAATGGCAACCCCATCCTCAGCTTCCTGTGGAACCACCACACTGCCCTCCAGCCCGCCTGCACCACTACGCTTCTCCATCAATGGCTACCATGCACATCCCCCTCTCCGCATCCTCTCCAGCACCTACATCCGTTCATTTACTTTTTAGATGGCTTTATTCATGTACTGTACATTCCATCCTAAATAAACAATGGTTCCCTCTATAATCATGGTTACGCATTCACCATCACTACATATATAAGGGCATTTCTATTTCTTCCACAAAGAAAGTGCAAGAGGCAAAAAGAGTAAAAGAGAAGGAAAAAAGAAAAAAAATAACAAAAAGCAACAAAAGAAGAAATAAAATGAAAACAATAGAAAACAGACACCACCACCAACACCAAGAATCCCATATCCCTCCCTTATGTCTCTGTCTTACAGACATTTAGCTTTGGTATATTGCCTTATTACAATTAATGGAAGTATATTACAATGTTATTGTTAACTATGGACTCTAATTTGCATTGATTGTTTTTTTCCCCCATGCCATCCCATTTTTAACACCATGCAAAGTTGGCATTCACTTGTCCCTCATGTAAAAACATATTTGTACATTTAATCAAAATCATTGACCACTCTCAGTTTCAGTAAGTTATACACTTCTAGTCTTTATCTTCTAGCTTTTCTTCTGTTGTTCTATGTGCCCTTAACATTACTCTTTCAAATATACTCACAGTCATCTTTGTTCAGTGTACTCACATTATTGTGCTACCATCACCCAATATTGTGCTCCAAATCTCTTTCCTGTCTTTTCCTATCTGTCTGTAGTTCTCCCTTTAGTATTTCTTGTAGAGCGGATATCATGTTCACAAACTTGCGTTGTCTGAGAATGTTTTAAACTCTCTCTCTCTTTTTTTTTATTGAGAAGGTTCACATACCATACAGTTATCCAGAGATCCAAAGTATGCAATCCATTGCCCATGGTACCATCATACAGTTGTGGATCCATCACCACAATTATTTTATTTTGGTTTTTAGAACATTTTCCTTACTCCAGAAAAGAATAAAGACAAAAAAAGGAAACTCCAATGCTCCCATACCCCAACCACCTCGCCTCTATTATTGATTCATAGTTTTGGTATAGTACATTTGTTACTGTTGAGGAAAGAACGTTAAAATACTACTAACTGTAGTATATAGTTTGCAATAGGTATATATTTCTTTCCTATATGTCCATCTATTATTAACTTCTAGTTATAGTGTCATACATTTGTTCTAGTTCATGAAACAGATTTCTGATATTTGTACAGTTAATTATGGACATTGTCCATCACAAGATTCACTGTTTTTTTGTTTATTTATTTATTTATTTATTTATTTATTTTTAATCTTCATTTTATTGAGATATATTCACATACCACGCAGTCATACAAAACAAATCGTACTTTCGATTGTTTACAGTACCATTACATAGTGGTACATTCATCACCCAAATCAATCCCTGACACCTTCATTAGCACACACACACAAATAACAAGAATAATAATTAGAGTGAAAAAGAGCAATTGAAGTAAAAAAGAACACTGGGTACCTTTGTCTGTTTCCTTCCCCTATTTTTCTACTCATCCATCCGTAAACTAGACAAAGTGGAGTGTGGTCCTTATGGCTTTCCCAATCCCATTGTCACCCCTCATAAGCTACATTTTTATACAGCTGTCTTCGAGATTCATGGGTTCTGGGTTGTAGTTTGATAGTTTCAGGTATCCACCACCAGCTACCCCAATTCTTTAGAACCTAAAAAGGGTTGTCTAAAGTGTGCGTAAGAGTGCCCACCAGAGTGACCTCTCGGCTCCTTTTGGAATCTCTCTGCCACTGAAGCTTATTTCGTTTCCTTTCACATCCCCCTTTTGGTCAAGAAGATGTTCTCCGTCCCACGATGCCAGGTCTACATTCCTCCCCGGGAGTCGTATTCCACGTTGTCAGGGAGATTCACTTCCCTGGGTGTCTGATCCCACGTAGGGGGGAGGGCAGTGATTTCACCTTTCAAGTTGGCTTAGCTAGAGAGAGAGGGCCACATCTGAGCAACAAAGAGGCATTCGGGAGGAGGCTCTTAGGCACAACCATAGGGAGGCCTAGCCTCTCCTTTGCAGCAACCATCTTCCCAAGGGTAAAACCTATGGTAGAGGGCTCAACCCATCAAACCACCAGTCCTCTATGTCTGTGGTCATGTTAGCAACCATGGAGGTGGGGTAGGCGAATACCCCTGCATTCTCCACAGGCTCCTCAAGGGGGCACTACATATTTTTTTTTCCCTTGTTTTTCTTTTTTCTTTTTTCTTTTTTTAACTTTCCCTTCTTTTTTAAATCAACTGTATGAAAAAAAAAGTTAAAAAGAAAACAAACATACAGTAAACGAACATTTCAAAGAGACCATAACAAGGGAGTAAGAAAAAGACAACTAACCTAAGATAACTGCTTAACTTCCAACATGTTTCTACTTTACCCCAAGAAAGTTACCTAATATAGCAACATTTCTGTGAACTTGCTCCTACTATATCCATCAGAAATTAACAGACCATAGTCATTCCTGGGCATCCCCAGAACGTTAAATAGCTTATCTGTTCTTCTTGGATTATTGTTCCCCCTTCCTTAATTGCTCTCTGTTGCTAGTTCCCCTACATTCTACATTATAAACCATTTGTTTTGCATTTTTCAAAGTTCACATTAGTGGTAGCATATAATATTTCTCTTTTTGTGCCTGGCTTATTTCGCTCAGCATTATGTCTTCAAGGTTCATCCATTTTGTCATATGTTTCACCAGATCGTTCCTTCTTACTGCCGCGTAGTATTCCATCGTGTGTATATACCACATTTTATTTATCCACTCATCTGTTGAAGGACATTTGGGTTGTTTCCATCTCTTGGCAATTGTGAATAATGCTGCTATGAACATTGGCGTGCAGATATCTGTTCGTGTCACTGCTTTCCGACCTTCTTGGTATATACCGAGAAGTGCAATCGCTGGATCGAATGGTAGCTCTATATCTAGTTTTCTGAGGAACTGCCAAACTGACTTCCAGAGTGGCTGAACCATTATACAGTCCCACCAACAATGAATAAGAGTTCCAATTTCTCCACATCCCCTCCAGCATTTGTAGTTTCCTGTTTAATGGCAGCCATTCTAACCGGTGTTAGATGGTATCTCATTGTGGTTTTAATTTGCATCTCTCTAATAGCTAGTGTAGCTGAACATTTTTTCATGTGTTTCTTGGCCATTTGTATTTCCTCTTCAGAGAACTGTCTTTTCATATCTTTTGCCCATTTTATAATTGGGCCGACTGTACTATTGTCATTGAGTTGTAAGATTTCTTTATATATGCAAGATATCAGTCTTGTCAGATACATGGTTTCCAAAAATTTTTTCCCATGGAGTTGGCTGCCTCTTTACCTTTTTGAGAAATTCCTTTGAGGTGCAGAAACTTCTAAGCTTGAGGAGTTCCCATTTATCTATTTTCTCTTTTGTTGCTTGTGCTTTGGGTGTAAAGTCTAGGAAGTGGCCGCCTAATACAAGGTCTTGAAGATGTTTCCTACATTATCTTCTAGGAGTTTTATGGTACTTTCTTTTATATTGAGATCTTTGGTCCATTTTGAGTTAATTTTTGTGTAGGGTGTGAGGTAGGGGTCCTCTTTCATTCTTTTGGATATGGATATCCAACTCTCCCAGCCCCATTTGTTGAAAAGACCATTATGACTCAGTTCAGTGACTTTGGGGGCCTTATCAAAGATCAGTCGGCCATAGATCTGAGGGTCTATCTCCGAATTCTCAATTCGATTCCATTGATCTATATGTCTTTCTTTGTGCCAGTACCATGCTGTTTTGGCAACTGTGGCTTTATAATAAGCTTCAAAGTCAGGGAGTGTAAGTCCTCCCACTTCGTTTTTCTTTTTTAGAGTGTCTTTAGCAATTCGAGGCATCTTCCCTTTCCAAATAAATTTGATAACTAGCTTTTCCAAGTCTGCAAAGTAGGTTGTTGGAATTTTGATTGGGATTGCATTGAATCTGTAGATGAGTTTGGGTAGAATTGACATCTTAATGACATTTAGCCTTCCTATCCATGAACATGGAATATTTTTCCATCTTTTAAGGTCCCCTTCTATTTCTTTTAGTAGAGTTATGTAGTTTTCTTTGTATAGGTCTTTTACATCTTTGGTTAAGTTTATTCCTAGGTACTTGATTTTTTTAGTTGCTATTGAAAATGGTATCTTTTTCTT